>NC_135507.1:45058685-45659725 GCF_052857255.1 Amblyomma americanum
TTGCCCAGTGGAGAAGACTTGCTGGCAGGCTACCGTTCTCTGAGAGCAATTAACTATTCGCGATTGAGGTAATGCCTTTCAAAACCACCTTTAACAGAATGCACCGCGTTCATAAGTAAATACGCTTAAAAAATGAGTGGGTGCTATTTTATTCGGGAAAAAAAATTGCAGAAATATATGCCGCCACGGTTAAAATTAAACGCAGCATTTTAGGCATAGTATTGCATAACCTCCCCTCTGAGCCGTTTTGCAAAACACATGTGCTATGCGGGGCCGACTTAGATGTTTTGTTGAGCGCAAAATTTTCTCCAGCTATACTTGTGAGCCTGGGGTAGCGTCTAACCTGGAGATGACTTTTTTAACATTTAATAAGTCAGCTTTTTTTTACACGGGTGCCAGATCAACATTGATTTTCCTATAATAATTTAATTTATTTTTACCTTGCGGCGTTCAATAACAGTTACTCAGTTATATTGATATAAATGACGCAAAATCAACTTAATCTATGATGTGCCGAACACAAGGTTCGGCTTTTTGTTTGTTGTTTGTTAGGGCTTTTTGTACCTAGAGTTTAAACATTGCCTTCTCTGAGAAAAGTAAAAATACTCCAAAAATCACCAACCAATTCTCGACCACCTAAAAGCAACATGGGGTGTAATGGGTGTGTTCATTGCAGAATGTTCTAAAATAATTTTCCTTAGTTACAGTTTTCTACATCAAATTAAAATATGGTTTAGTGTAAGTTCATCGCCAGATACTTCGTAGAGAGGTTTGTCTTGTATTGTCGGTAAGAAGTAGGGCGTAAAATGTGTGTGCCCAATGCGTAGCCAATACAAAATGAGTTCACTAAAAATCTGATGCCTACATGATCTTCCTTCACCTAAAATCGGATTTATAGAATGCAGTTTGTTGTTAGCCTGTTTTTCCCATGCAACCTGGCACTTAATTCTGGGTTTACGTTGCAGTAATTTCAAAAACACCTCTGTCGTATGTTAACTTGTTTTATTTGACCAATTCTAGCTTGCGCTGCGCATGCACCTTTTGTCTCATTACTTAAAATTCTATCAAGGCTAGGAACCCACCAGAATATAATATTATGCGTTTGTTTTGTCATTAAGCTTTGCTATGTATGATGTATCCAATGATGGGTTCACCAGCATTTCTGGAGTGCATTGTTTTGAGTATACTCAAAAATGTGTGTAAATGATGCTATTCTTTATGTTCTACGGCTACAAAGATGGCATGACACTCGGCAGTAAAAACCGATGCGTGCTGTGGCAGTCGTATCATTTTTCTATTCTTTCCTTGAATTCCTGCACTTCCGACATGACCGTTTTCTAGCACATAATTTTCAATTTCAGTGTAGGTGTCATGCTTTTCTTGTAAAGCAAATAATTCTTGTAGTATGTCCTCATAAGGCTTTCTTTTTTTGTGTGTCAGTGTGAAGTAACATTCTCAAGGGATGCTGTACCATGGTGGCAATTAATCATATCTTTGTGCAGTATTCAGCAGGGCACACAGTACTGCTAACTCTGCGCATTTATCTTTAAAACACATTATTAGTGGCTTGATAAAAGGTGGTTCATTGTTGAATAATCTTTTAGATGGGCGATTGATCACAATGGGATGGCAGAAATGATTACGAAGAGAATGAGCTTTAGGACGTATGCGCATGCAAGTGTGACAATTATATCCCCTAGTATGGGCTCATTAGCCTCAACGCATAGACTTTACTGGGGTTGTTCTATATGCTCCATTTGATAGGCGCAGACCAAGATTATGAACGGGATCCAGTCGTTTCAAGTAGGATGCTCTTGCTGAACCATATATTATGCACCAGTTGTCCAGCTTGGAGCGCATTAGAGAGCGGTAGATTTTTAATGGGCATGTTCTGTTGGACCTGCAGATTTTTTCGTGAGAGCACCGTTAATACACTGAGGACTTGGTATGCTTTCTTCTTAACTTTGTTAATGTGCGGTAGAAATTTGAGCTTCTTGTCATAAGTGATGCCCAATAATTTATGTTCTTGTTTAATCCGAAGTGTGGATTGATTCAAGTTTAAGTTGGGATCGACCTGTAGGCCCCGTTTCAAAGATAACAGAACAACTACTGTGTTTTTAGGAGAACAGTTTAATCCATTTTTCTCTGCCAAAGCAGCTAGTTTATTTAGTGTGATTTGTAATTGTTTCTCGCAGGATGATATGCTGGTGGAATTGCATGCTATCCGTGGGTCATATGCATAAATCGAATACATTGTGGACTTGGGTATTACTTTGCATAAGAAATTTATTTTTGCTACGAAGAGTGTCGTGATTAGAATGCACTCCTGGGGTACGCCGTCCTTTTGGAGGAAAGTCATGTATACAGTTACTCCTAGCCAGACTATGAATGTGCGATTAGTCAGGAAGTCGTCCAAGCAGTTCAGCATCCAGCCCTGGATGCCTACCTCTGCTAAGTCACGGATGATGCCGATCTTCCACGTGGTATCGTAGGCCTACTCCAAGTCCAAGAAGAGCCCGATACAGCGTTGCTTGTTGATGAACGCCTCCCGGGTGGTGTTTCCTAGGCAGACAAGGTGATCAGTGGTCGAGAATGGTTTTTTGAATCCACACTGATGAACGTCAAATAGTGGCCGAGATTCAAGTGCGAATGTCGGTGTAATGTTTATTACAGTTTAGCAAGATTTAACAATTCAGTTGGTGAGGGCTATCGGTCTGGAACTGCTTGGTCTTGTTGGTGGTTTTTCGGGTTTAAGAGTACTCTGACTGCTTTTTTCCTCTCCCTAGGTGTGTTCTCAGTTGTCCATACTTTATTACAGAATTTAAACAGTGCCTATACGGAAGCCTCAGAGATATAGGCGAGCATAGTGTAATGCACATTATCTGTGCCTGGTGCTGTCTCCTTACCTGAAGATAATACCCTATTTAATTACTGCAGTGTGAGGGGCTGGTTGTAGTCATCGTACATGCAAGCTCCAAATAGAAGTTTTGGTTTCTCAGCAATTTCTTAGTGTTTCTGAGCTGTGCTTGTGTAGTAGGATGACCTTCAGACTTCAGCAAAACGCCGGCCCAATAATATATATTGCCCTGGTCTTCTAATTTTACTGACCTGGTCTCCTAATCTTTTACTTTCCTATCTCTTTCTCGCTACTCTGCTATCAACTACTCAACAAGCATGCAACAATTTGTTGCAGGCTTGCTTGGTAGAAGCCTAGGAAGGACAGATCAGTGTTCTTTTTCTTACAAAATGCAAATATGACGGTTTTACAATTCCTTGCTGTATAACACGGGAGGTGCTAGAATCAGGTTCCAAGCAGGATTTGAGAGCCTAGCGGTTCAGCCTGGCACCCTAGAGTGTGTGTTATGGAACTCGTGATCTCGCTCGTTCTTGGCAGACTAGAAGGTCGGCAGAGCTCTGACATTAAAACAACATCGATATCTGTGTGTGTCGCAAGGGAACAACAATTGCTTTTTGCGGAAACGTATGGCGATGTTCAGAAACTAGCTTACCTTGAGCAATAGAGAAAAACGTGCTCGGTGCACTTGTTTTCGCGGTTTTTTACACCAGATAACCAGAACAGTGGAGAACAATAGACGGCAAGCAGATTTTTTAAAATTCTGCATTTGCACCCCCCCCAAAAGAATCACGTGCCGATTGCTATTCTTGTATGCTTTATTTAACATTAAGATTCAAAGAAAGATAATGCTGAAGCGGTACACAGGAAACTGAACGCACTAGCCATTTTGCATTTAACATAGTTGACCGGAAATGCAAAGTAACATATATACGAAGAAGAGTGCAACATGGAGATTGGGAACGTTGTGTGCAATTCGGGTAGCACATTCGGTACGAAGCTAAAGATATTCCAGTCAGGAAAGGAGAAAGCCACGCATAATGCCGGCATTAGAAAGAAATGACGGTCGATTACCGTAGTTAAGCCAAATATAATATAGGTGCGCAGTCCACTCGGCTTTCCATTGGGTTCCAGCGTTCAGATCCAAATTTCACGGGTGGCAGTTATTCGGATAGTTATTCATGATTAATTGTGGTTTTATTTCTATGTCACAGCCGATAGGGATTTATTTGCTTACCAAATTCGATGCACAAATGTCCCCGGATGATGCCCCTTGTTGTCGGCGTATATATAGAGGAACAAATGTACACATATGTAGCGGTCCCGTTGCGGGACCGTTTTCCTACCCGTTATAGGCTATTTGTTTTTACCAACTTTAATGGCTCCCACCTTGGATTCGAGAAACCAAATCTGTGCTGCCATTTCGTCCTCTGACGTCATACTCACATTGTTCCACCTCTTTCCACCATATTAGACCATGATGTCATCACTGGTACGCGGCAGCTGGTTGTTTCTACAATGTTATTGTAGATGGTGCTAGATGTCTCAATACAAGATGGGCCGTTTTATAGTTGCTGGCACAGGCAGCCCTGTGAACTCAGGATGTGGCAGACCCCACGAAATCTAGAAACGTGATGACTAGTTCCTGCAACAGATGGCGCTGTGATCACAGGGTGGTAGCAGACCCCACGAAACCTCGAAACATGATGAGTAAGAGCTAACGCTCTTAAAGATATTGTGAGTTGCTCCATACAATAGCCAGCAACGTGCGTCGTCTTAGAGGGCCTCGGTGTATTCTAAAAGCCTGGCTGAAGTTGGACGGTTTTTTGTTGTGCAAGTGGGGATCAAGGTCGATTAAAATACTAGTTTACGTTAACGGTATATTTGTGCAAACATTTCATCAATTGTTTTTCAGTCATCTACAGCTTTTCCATCGACCCCTTGGTCCTCAGGGTAATAATTAAAAACTTAGATAATTATGCTTAACGAACTCATTAACTTTGAAGAACGAAAAAAAAGTGCAGAGCAGGTGACGCCGCTACTGTGAACAAGCCTCAGTTGGTCTCACGCGACTAGGACATTCCGCGTTTTTTAAAAGGTAGTTTACATTGATATTTACATTGTTTACAAGTGCATAGATGTAATTTTTTAATATTTTATTTTGTCGGAGAGAATTGGTCGAATTGTAGCCGAATCCCGCCAAACCTATCAGTGCAGCCTGATTTCATTGTTGGTGATCAGTCTGTCTCGCGTGCAATCCCTCTTAACTGCTTGGCGTGCTCGGGTGACGTACGCTCGAGCAATAGAGTGCGCCTCCTCGTTTCCGGGGTTGCCTGCGTGGGCTGGCACCCAATCTAGTGGAACTGTTCTGGGGGTTTGGGATCTTGATTGGAGAATTCTGTAGGTGCAGAATGAATCTACCCCTTTGCAAAATTCCTGATTGCGGTTTTCGAGCCGCTCATTATGAGTGTGGCAGTAGAAGAATCTATGGCCAGAGCTACGGCCGCCTCTTCCTCTTCGAGGGAGGTGGTTGCCCTTATCGTGCCCGAAGCCCTGTGCTTGAGGTCGTGTGACATCACGCTTGGGTCGTAGGCTGGGTTGCAAGGATATTCTGCCGCGACTGCGTAGAATGCGTCTTCGTTGTCCTCGTGTATTGTATACAGGGCTTTGGCGCATGCTTCGCGTCTTTCCCGGTTCTGGGTTGGGTGTACGTTCTTGGGTATTGGGTGGGCGCTTAGCTTTTCCTTGATTTGTCTAGGAATTCTGTGAGTGTTGTCGGGAGGGGGATCCGTTGGTTGAATCTTTAATGCGGCTAGAATGTGTCTGCCCGTGCTTGTTGAGGGTAGTCTGCCAACTGCGATGTGTGGTGGGCTTCAGTTAGTCCTTGTAGAGTGTTGTGGACCCCCATGTGGAGGAGTCTGTTGTTTTGGTCTCTTGTGGGATATTTAGGGCCGATTTGCAAGCCTGTCTTATTAGCGAGTTTACTCTGTCTGTTTCTATCCTTGTCAGGTGAAGAGAGGGGAGTGAGTATACCATTCTGCTGACCATGAATGCTTGCACTAACCGCCTGAGGTCGTGTTCTCGCATGCCTCGGTGCTTGTTTGCGGTTCTTTTGATTAGCCTGGTGGTTTGATATGTCATGACCGTGAGTTTGGAGAGTATCTGCATATTGAGGCCGTTGCTCTGAATGAACATTCCCGGAATGCGGAGTTTCTGTACCTCCACTACTGGAAGGCCGTCGACGTTCACTTGTCTAGAGGGGTTTCCCTTTCTGTGACACTCCACGGTCGGGTGGAGCAACAGGATTTTGGATTTTGTCGGCGAGCATGCGAGGCCTATACAGGCCGCACACTCGGCTACTGCGTCTGTTCCCGCTTGAAGGGTTTCCTTCATTTCGCCAACATCTTCCTGGTCGTCCACAGGGTGATGTCATCTGCGTAGAAGGAATGGGAGAGATGTGGGATGCGCTTTAATTTTCGCGCCATCGGTATGAAATTAATTTTGAAGAGTAGTGGAGCTAAAACTAAGCCTTCGGGTGTGCCCCTGCTTCCTAGGGGCTAGATGGAGGATTCCACGGACCAAAATCTTATCTTTGCCATCCTGTTTTTCAGGAAGGCGGTTATAAAAGCGTGTTTCCTAGTTCCTACGACTAAGTCAGAAAGGGCGTTTAGTATGGCTTTGGGCCGGACGTTGTCCAACGCGTTCGTGAGGCATGGGGACAGTAGTGCTCTCGTGCGCTTGCCGTGTCTGGGGGGTAGAATTTCTTCCGAGATTTGAATCATTACGTCCTGCGTGGACAGGTTTTCTAAATCCCAGCATCGTATGAGGGAAGAGGTCCTGTTCGTGCATGTGCGTTCGAAGACGGCCAAGAATAACGTGTTCGAAGAGTTTTCCTAGGCATGAGGTGAGCGAGATGGGACGGAGGTTGGCCAATTGACGTGGTTTTCCTGGCTTGCGAATAAAGATGTCCTTACCGTGGGTCCATTCCGGTGGGAGGGTGCCCTCCCTCCAGTGTTTGTTAAACAGTTCGGTTACGGCTTGGACCAAATTTTCGTCCAGGCTCCGTAATGTTTTTTTGGCGATTTCATCTGCGCCCGGCGCCGAAGTGGTGCGCAATTTGTGTATGGCTGCTCTTACTTCCCACGTCGATATGTCTTCGTCGAACTCGGGGTTTGGAGGGCCTGAGAATTGGGGGAGTGCGGTCCTAGAGGTGGTTGTGAGATACCTGTCTTTTAAGTTTTGGATCAGGGTGCTGTCGTCCATATCTAATTTGTGGACGATGCGGGTGAAGTTACGTTAGTGAACGTCTGTAGTGTTTTCAGGTTCCAAGAGTCAATGATAAAGTTTCCATCTCAGTTTCAGTCGCAGATTTCCTTTCATGCGGTTGCAAATCTGACCCCACTTTTGACGGGTTAGGTGTGATGCATGTGTTTCGATCTTTTTTACTAAGGCCGCTATCCTTAGTTTGAGAGGTCTGTTGTGTTTGTTTTCGAGCCATCTTTTTTGCATGCTTGAGTGTGCTTCCTGCATGTGGAGCAGTCTGCTGTCCACGATTTCCGTTTCCCTATTGCTCGGGACTTAGGATGTGGCATTTCAGACGTCCTTCGTGAGCGTATTCACCCATTTTGAAATGTATTCTATGTCAGCAGGGGATTCCTTCCGGAGATTCCTGAATTTATACCAGTCTTTGATTGTTAGTTGTGGTTTCACGGAGGAGGTTATTGGCTTCAGTGCGAAGGTTGTTTGGATGGTTTAGTTCATGGGTTTATGCGGGTTTAACGTCCCAAAGCGACTCAGGCTATGAGAGACGCAGCAGTGAAGGGCTCCAGAAATTTCGACCACCTGGGGTTCTTTAACGCGCACTGACATCGCACAGCAAGGTTGTTTGAATAATGTAGTGGTCGCTGCCTAGGGAGGACTCCGTGTTGGTCTACTGACATTGTGTGATGTTTTTGGTGATCGCGAAATGGGGGTGGTGTTTAGTTGCGTGCTGTTTCTTATACGCGCTGTTTCTTATGAATTTTGTTATCCTTCATACCGAGTCTGCAACCAGAAATGAACCCCACGTACATAATCTGCACGTTGCACATCTATCCCATATATATGTACTTTTCATTCCCGGTCAACTATCTTAATTTTAAAATGACTAGTGCGTTCAGTTTTCTGCATACCGCATCAGCATTATGTGTGTTGCAATCACGATATCAATATTAGCATATCACAAAAGCGATCAGCATGTGATTTCCATCGGGTGGTGCAAAGGCAGAATTTTTTAAAACTCTGCTTGCCATGTATTGTTCTCCTCTGTTGTGTTTATCACGTGTCGAAAAAACAAGAGATAAAGTGCACAGAGCATGTTTTTCTATGTTTATTGCCGAAGGTTCGATAGGTTTTGAACAATGTAATACTTTTTCGCAAAATATCAATGGTTGTCCTAGCTCTGACATAAAGAAAACACATCAATATATGTGCGTATCGCAAGAGAACAACAATTACTTTTTCGCAAAAAAGTGATTGTTGTTCTCTTGCCATACGCACAGATATTGATGTGTTTTCTTTATGTCAGAGCTAGGCCGACCTTTTAGTCGGCGAAGAACGTAAATGCTGAAGACATTTTCAAACCAGTGAGGCTCAGTGGCTAGGCTATCAAATTCAGCTTGAAATATTCGCTCACTCTTAGGATCTTGTTGAGATAACAACCGCTTCTATATCAACTGTACATTTTCCCTGAGAGAAATTGTGACACATATGCCTGTTTCTATAGTCTTTCTAATAGATATTCCGGACTTGCATACATTGAGACATGCCGTTCTTATATATATATATATATATATATATATATATATATATATATATATATATATATATATATATATATATATATATATATATATATATATATATATATATATATACATACATAAGCACCTGAGGAAGCTGCACATCATCCGCTGGGCAGGTGACCAGCCTACCACAAAACAGGCGTCAGACAAACAGACAGACACCGAATGTCTAAATAAGAGGAATGGTCACTATAAGTGATTTAATTTGATTCGATTTATGGTGGTTTAACGTCCCAAAGTGACTCCGGCATTTGAGAGACACCGTAGTGAAGGGCTCCGGGAATTGCGACCACCTGGGGTTCTTTAACGTGCACTGACATCGCACATTACACGAGCTTCTAGAATTTCGCCCCCATCGAAATTCGACCGCCGCGGCCGGGATCGAACCCTCGTCTTTGGGTCCAGCAGCCGAGCGCCATAACCACTCAGCCACCACGGCGGCCAGGTCACTATAAGTGCTAGGTGACAGTCCGGTTGTCCGCTTTGGACAAGAATATTGTCTGCTTCTGAACACATTCAAGGCAATAAACTTTCCGGATGCATCCAAAATGGTCATACTCCAAGTCTGAAGTTTTTTCAGCATTGTATCAACAAGAGATCCAACTCTATTCCAGCTAACTGGGGTTCTGGGTATAACAGATCCACGCAGTCATTTTGTTCGTCAAAACGTTATTCCAACATTGATAGGAGCTAATATACATGTGCTGCAATAAAAAATGGTTAATTTCTGTTTCTTTTTTAATAAAACAGTGTTTCTTAGAGCGCCCAAGAACAACCCGTCAATGCTGGTGCTGGCGCAAGGAGAGCAAAAGAGCCAAAATAGACAAAGGAAAGTAAATGTCGTGACCACGTACAGTATATATGAAAATATAGACACGTGTACATATGAAAAGTCAGATATTAAACCTTGGCGAGCAGTGAAAGCGTAGCTAGCACGCAGCGAAACTAAATTTTTGGCCATGCAGTGGCGAAGGGTACAGAAAGTAGTTTTAATATATCGCTTAGAGCAAGGTAGAGCATTAAACAGTGCATGAAAGTTAACAATAAATGTAGCATCAGAACAGCAAGGCAACAATAGGAAAGAAGTAGAACGTTCAGTTGGGTGATGGTTTGGTTTGGTCTATGGTTTATGGGGGTTTAACGTCCCAAAGCGACTCAGACTATGAGAGAGGCCGTAGTGAAGGGCTCCGGAGATTTCGACCACCTGGGGTTCTTTAACGTGCACTGACATCGCACAGCACACGAGCCTCTAGAATTTCGCCTCCATCGAAATTCGACTGCCGCGGACGGTATCGGACCCGCGTCTTTCGGGCCAGCAATCGAGCGCCATAACCACTCAGCCACCGCGGCGGCTAGTTCGTTGGGTGAATTGGTACATATGCATCTTTTGTAAAACACCGCGAACAACGTCGGACAAGTCGGGATAAGTCCCGTTTCCTTCTTAGGCTTGTCCGACGTTGTTGGCGCTGTTTTACAAAAGATGATTAGGAAAGAATGTGCATATGAGATATCAATCGAGCATAAAATACAGAGTTTACAAAGCTGTCTAAATGGAAAGATAAAGCGGAGGAATATATTACAAGCCTGTAATGGTAAAACTGCTTTTCCCTAAAAAAACATTTTGAAGCTATTTCCCATTGTTTGGACATGAGGAGACTGGCACGGGGTTCTAGGACGTCGCCTCAATTAATGCGCAACCATAGCATAAACAGTAGGTTCAGTATTTCACAAAAGGCACATAGCGAGCTTTTAATTATAGTTATATGTTCTGAGCAGACATTGTAAGCTTTCAGAACGCAGATAATTGGTAGATAATTGGATAATTGGTGCTATATCAAGTCAAACTGAAAGGCGTAGATATTCAATTGATGAGGTTTGTTCTAATTTTGCCTTGCACCTAAGGATTGTAATGAATATAAGTTCGAAAGTGGGACAGAGCGAGCTCGATGTCTGACCTTATAGATTAGCAGTGTTTATTTATCCCACAGATCGGCTAACGAGCTCGTTCTAGGCAATAATTGTTACATAAGTTAGCTTGGCACTTTTTGGTCTTCTTGTGACAATAGGTCATGCGATGATTAAGATGAGTAAAAGGACGTCTAAAATCAGACATCACCAGAAAGCAGCACAGAAGTATTAAGAGCATCAAAAACTTTATTTCCATGTGGGATGCTAAGTAGCGTCGAGTAAAAAAAAATTGTTATCTAGAATTCGTTTTTATTCGTAGAAATAAGGCTAAACAATATACTCAAGATGGTTTTGCGGAGCTCAAGACTGTAGTGCAAATATGTTTAATCCTAAAGAAAAACGGCCGTGCATTCAACGAGCCTAGTTTATCTAAATGGATATGAACAGTGAACGCCAGGTTGTTTATATTTCGAGATTTGTTGTTTACCTTTGGTATTTAATGGTTATCGGGTTTTAGTGTTTGCTGCGATTCGTATGAATGAGAGAAATTAGGATCTGAAACTGTTCGACCAGATTTCTGCTTAGCACACCCCAGTGATTAGGCAACAAGCCATAGTGAAGATTCAGCGCATCAGATAATGATTTGCTGACCCAATTAAAGAAAAAAAAACGCGCAGTTAACACTTTTGATATGCATCAAATTTTATATGAGACAGCATCGCTCGCAAATAACTTTCCCGTGAGGATTATAATTAAAATAAACTTCAGGAACGCAGTCATGAAATATTTTATGGATTTATAAAAAAACAGTTCTTCAAAAACACTCCTGCAAAACTGCCCTATGTATTCACTTGTGCATTCTAGTTCCAGTTGCGCAGAGCACACAGCAGTGCGCACTACAAAGCAAGAACTAAAACTGAAACCCATCATTTTGACACATTTTCCACTCTGGTTAGGTTTAAAGACTTAAAATAAACTGCACATCTCTTACCAAAAACTAATTTTCACCCAACGTTTCGAAGCCGACTCGACTTCTTTATCAGAGGTGACTAAGGGCAGTAGCTAGCGTCTTTAAGTATGGAGGGGAGGAGGGGGCCAAAAGAACGAAAGCTCTGATGTGAGAGGCGTGACGGAAGGGGAGGAAGGGGTGGGGGGGGGTGGTAACTTTATTCATAGAAATATATGGGTGGGTCTCGGTGTCGAGCCACTCTTCACATATTTTGACGTGGTCTGGGGCACTTGTAGCAGGGTTGGTGCCCCTAGTCCAGAGCCCCACTGAGTCTTGCAACCAGGTAGGCATTCCGGACCAGTCCTGCCTGGACCGCCGGATCCTCGCTGGAAAGCATTCGCTCCCACTGCTCCGCCCTCGGATTTTGTTTACTGCAGCCGCATTTGTTCTCTTTTCACACTACGTTGTATGAATCAACGTTGCTTTGTCCTCGCACCACGGGCATTTGCTGCTATATAGCCCTTGATGGATCTTACTTAGCATGTTTAGATTCGGGAAAGTTCCCGTTTGTAGCTGTCTCCAATAGACTTCTTCCTGCTGGTTGAGATTTTTGTGAGGTGGGGGATATCTAATCCTGACCCCCTTATAGTAATTCAGAATTTATGAGTATCCTAAGGGCACTGGTTCCGTGTTAGGGTGCTTGAGGCTGTTTTGGTTGGAGGCTCGGTTAGTAAGCTCTCGAGTTCTCCTATCCGCCTCAGCATTCCCCGTGATGCCTGTGTGTCCCGGCACCCACATTATTATGTGTTGCAATTGTTTTGCCTTCGGCGGTAATTTGGCTCTCTTTTGGATGTGGAGCGCTGCCCCCCACCCCCTATTTAGCCATTCATGTAGTTTCTGCACGCTTTTTGCGAGTCTGTTAATATTATTAGGAACCTTTGAGAACGGTAGCCCTCTGCCGTCGCTACGGCAATGGCAGCCTCTTCGGCCTCCTCAATCGTGCCATCACTGATAGTTGCTCTGGCTATTTCTTTGAGCTCATGATTAATTGCCGTTGCAACCGCTCTATTTCTGTTGTGTTGTCTAGTTCTTCTGTATGCAGCCGCATCCGTGTTCCTAATGTTTTCTTTGTTGGCTATGTTCTGTAGCACATACTGTGCCCTAGCCTCCGGTCACCCTTTGTGCAGGTTCGGATTCATATTTTTGGGAATTTGTGCTACCCTAATTGTTTGCTGCAGTTCATCGGGTATTCGTTTTGATCTTTTTATCTCTGACAGTGCACCCTCGTAGCCGCACCTTTTGAGCAGCTCTGTTCCTGTTTTGGTCGTTTTAACCTCTGGAGCTGAGCTACGAGTTGGGCCTCCCTTAGCTCCTTAAAAGTGTTATGCAGACCTAGAGCTATTAGCTTCTCCGTCGAGGTTGATTGTGGTGGGTCTAGCGCTGTTTTGTATGCTCTCCTAAGTATCGTGTCCGCTAGTTTTATTTCTGCTTTGTTACAGTGGTAGTACGGTATGCTGTATGCAATTCGGCTAACCACTAGGCTCTTTACGAGCTTACGCGTGTCGCTCTCCGCATGCCGTCTGTTTTCCTAGAGAACCTGGTTATCATGCGGGCGACCTGTGTCGCCGAGTTCTGTATTAGCCTGAGCGTCTTCGTGCACCTTTGGTTGGATTGAATCCAGATCCCTAATATTCTGATGGTTGTTCTTTCCGGTATGAGTTGCCCTTGTAGATAAACATTTAGTTTTAGTTCTTGTTCCGGTACGGGTCGGTTGAGTTTAGCTCGCCAGACACTTAGTAGTTCTGATTTTTCCGTCTAGCAAGCCAAGCCCCTGTCTCTAAAATAATTTTTTACGCACGTTGCGGCAGCCTGCAGTTTTGGTTCCTTTTGCGCTGAGTGAGCCCTTCTTGCTGAGTGAGGAAGGGGGAAGGGGGTAATGCTTGTATTCACGTTGTCGCACTGTGGGGAGGCGGTCAATGTCGACATTTTTCGCTGAGTTGAAGAGCGAAGTCCCTGGGCATTTACTGGGGGCAGGTTTCCTTTTAAGCGGTTGATGTTGTTCGGGGTGGTTCGGATGTGCAAGGATTCCAGAAGGAACCTTTTGTGGTAATTTTTTTCGGTTCCGAGAGTGCGGGTTTCTTCGAAGTTGATTCTGCGCTGTGAGTCCTCGGAATGCTCGTTTATAGGATTGCGCTCTCTTGCGAAGTTGCGGTCGTCCTTTCTATATGTTGCCGAATTCTTTCTTTGAGATTTTTCGTTTCGCCGATGTAGCTTGCGTTGCAGTCGGCGGAAGGAATTTTGTAGACAATGCCTTGGGCTCTTTCTCTCCGCAGCCGGTCTTTGGGAAAAGGTAGGCAAAACGCAACAGTGTTTGTGGGCTTGAGCACAACCTGGAGACCCCCTTTTTTGTTTGTGTATTTTTTCGGGGGTTTGTGGGTTTTTGCTGCGTTTAGTATATCCCTCACTCCTGGGCAACTGCATCGGCCGTCTGCACGATAAACTGCTGCGCCTCACTGTGTTTGTCAGGCTTACGTGCTTGGGTGCGCTCATCCGGCATGTATCGTCAGCATTGAAAATTGCAGTACGATGATAGAACAGAAAGAAATAGCGTATATTATTAGGCTTCAATTTCTTCCTTCTGCTGCCTGTGCAAATTTTGTTAAATTCTTTTCCGTCTGCACAAATTAATTGGTGCGTCCAACGTCCCTCATGGATACGTGTCACTGTACACGGGCACAACCAAAACATTCCAAGAAACCACAGAAAGTGGCCACGCTATTTTGGCGACATAATAAAGGCCCAAACTGCATCGCAACACGGGGCTTTAAAAAAACGTGAAGGAGCAGCAAATATTACCCTCCGTGCTGGCTCAGTGGTTAAGGCGCTCATCCACTGAGCCGGAGCACCCTGGTCCAAACCCGACCGCAGCGGCCGCGTTTCGATGGGGGCGAAAGGCGCCCGTGCGCTGTGCGATATCAGTGAAAGTTGAAGACTTCCAGATGGTAAAAATTACTCCGGAGACCTCCAATACGGCACCTCTTCCTTTCTTCTTTCACTCCCTCCTTTGTCCATTCCCTTACGGCGCGGTTACGGTATCCGCCGAGATATGTGAGACAGTTACTGCGTTACTTCCTTTCCTCAAAACCAAAGCCAGCAGTAAAGATATGAACAAGTTCTCAAGCTCACTCCTATGAAGGCGCTCGTTTATTTGGTATTGGACCTTAAACAGACATCCAGATGATAGACGTACGATGACACACAGACGTAGACCGCAGCTGGACTTTTATGAACTCAATAAGCTGTACAAAAAATAACAAACACAGATTAACAGGAGATTCGCACTCAGCTGCCAAACCTGAAATGATAAATAGCACTCGAGCGAAGTGCTCCTTCTTCTCGACTATCGGAAATCCGGGGCCTGCCTGCTTCGCTGCGCGAAACCGGACATAGAACCGCCCAAAGATCTGCAACACGCTCTTATATCACCTACTCCGAGAATTCTACATGCAGCCGGGACGCCGAGAGGGGGAGGAGGCGCCGCAGCACACGTTAACCTACGTCTCCATCTCCATCTCTTCTCGAGGGACCTGAAAATCTCTTGAACGTGAACCGCGCCCTCCTAATAAACAGCAATGCTGCAGGAATGGCTTGCTGAAACTGGGTGATCGATAGCTATCACTCGTCTCGAAGATCAGGAATGCGGCGTCGGATCGGCACAGGAGCAGCAAAACGCGCGGCAGCTCGAACACGGAAGCCCTATAACTCTTTTTCTGTTCTTGCTTTTCAATCAATGCTTACTACAAAATTATTCTAAAGGAATATGTCTCACCTCCACTAAACATTTGCGCTTATACATAATAGTCCATATGCTTTCTCAAGCCTAAGTTCATAACTGTGGCTCTTAACATCCATGAATAGTTTCAAAAATTTCGAAAGGAACTTCGCATAATATGTACGAATTGTTACTTTTCCGCTGCCATAAAATAGTTAAGTTCAGGAGGAAACTTACATCATTTTGAAAAACAAGTACTGAAGGACTCACGTCAATAAAGAAATAGCCTTCATGGTGCTGCCTGATACGGAGTCTAAGAGTGTTGTCGATGAGGGCGATTTTATTGATCTTATGTCCTAAGCTTGTCGTGTGGGCTGTCTTTGATGTCAGAACTCACGCGTTTCTTCGCCTCTAATATATATAGCCACAAGAAATAGGGCAGAAAAGAAATATATGTAAGCAAGTGAATTTACGTGACAGCAGAAGTATAAACATTCCATCAGAATTTAAACAACGTAAGCAATGAAAATACTGATGCCACTTTAGGTGCCCCCAGGAAATCCAGACTTGAGATGTGGCTGACACTAAACAATCGACAAATCGTCATTAGCCGTTGTGCTGCGGATATTTTTACTGTCCTGAAAACTTTTTGCAGTCATTAAGAAATAAGACTAGGAAGCGAAGCTTCTTACTGTGGAATATCTGCAATTTTAAACAGCGTAACCTAGGTGTATTTCACATTCAAATTTTCTTCCCGGAATAAAATTTGATACTGGTTTGTGCAAAATTGCGGTGCTTGAAAATGAATTTTTTCTCTAATTTGCCGAAGTATTTGTGATTCATACAATACATGCTTTTGCAAAGACTGTTTATGTTCGAATTACTGATTCGTACCATGCGGGAGGCATTTTACGAATGCCGGAAACATGAAGAAAGTTCTCGGCATCAGCATGTTAAGATAATAATTATCATGTTAGTTTTGTAATTTCAACTTCTGCGTTTTGTGTTCGATTGAATGTTAGAAGTAACCTTCGACCTAACTTCATGAAATTCATGTTCGCAAGGTCTGATATTTGCCGCACTGTCGATGTTAGGAGAGAATGAAAGATTTTATTGTTTCCATACTGTAACCACCAAAAATAGTAAGCAATTTAATATTGGTCTATACGAATCTCAGCCTGGCAACAAAAATCGCGACAAAACCCTTGGTAACGCGCAGATCGCGGTCACGATTGGTTGAATTTCTCGTTGACTTAAAATCTAGCCTTCCTTAAACAAAAACTAGGATTTACCAGGTATTTCAGAATGTGGTATTTCCAGGTATTCCCAGCTTACCGCTAGCGAGGCAGTAAAACCTCTCTGCACTTTTCTGTTTTTACTATTGCGTATAAGCAAATAAAAAAATGCAAACAGTTGAAGCCATATAACAACTGACCAATGAAACGATTGTAGCCATAAAAATCTATGTCGTGGTTAATCTTAACGATTTAAAGGTAACGATTGTTTGTTAAAGTATGTAGTTCGGCGTCTACTGGCTAAAAAAAAAAGAGAGCAAGTTGTAGTTTTATCTCCACGTACAGCGTTTTTCTAAATTCCTTATGGTGTACCTTCATATTATTTTTCCCTCCGGCTTTATGCAGTGATGACGTTTGAGCGGTAAACAGAGTTCTCAGCCATCAACACTTGGTTCAACCTGGAGTTTCACTTAACAACTGAAGCCCTATTGTTGTAAATCACAAGACGCGAACTCAAGTGCATTTTTGTCACAAACGTTGATTAAATATAAAAAAAGCCCGTAAACTTGCCTCTAAGGTTACATAAGTGAGGAAGTAAACAGAACTTAAAAAGAGTCGTATAAATTTCAAAACAATGATGACTGACATTTGCTACAATGGTTGCAGTCGTTATGATGAATGGACGCGCATATTGTGGTTACAGAAGAATTTTCTGAAATTGATTGAAAAGCTGAATTTCCCGCAGCCCTCACATACATTGGAAGAGGTGATTGGCTGCATCCTTGTCATATAAAGAAATGAATTATTCAACTCCTGATAACGAAGATATAAAATTTGGCACTCGAAGTCACGTGTTCAAGAAACGCGTATATATAGGAGAATTTGTTCTTAGGACATACAGCTTCAGTGATAGCTAAGCTAGGTGCTGACACTCACTTTGGGAAAATGAACTTCTTCACGGTGACACTATTTCTGGCACTCGGCGTCACGGCTTTTGGTTACACCTACCAGCCTACACTGGACAACCTGGTAGAGGTGAGAAATTTTATTCTATCATATAACTTACATTTAAAGCTGAAAGGGATTACTCGTAGCGCTTGCAGATGCGCTCAGGATGGTTCAACTGAACATCGCTGCGTGAGTCTTCGCTTTTAGGTTCAAAATGATTAAATGTATAACTGAAAGCACTAGTTCTTACCGGTAGCGTTGTGGTTACATTTGGCAAGCAGACAAGGGGACCAGGAGTAAAATAAGCAGGTTGTTTTGCCTCAGCGAAGTTGACGACATTCAGTCTCATCACTAAGGACAGCTGCACAACGCTATCTTGTGGTATTTTAAACACGAGAATTTTTATGTCCACTACTGACACAGAATTTTACATGTAATATTTCCTGCGTCTTTATAAATTTCTTCGCATAGTGTGAGTTGCCAATACTGGGGAAGAGGTAGTTGATTTATTTCAAACTATCTTCTGCCAACTGATTGCATGGTTTGAAACGCAGTCTTCCTTAATAACTGATTTTACATATGCGTACGAAGCTATCAGCTAAAAAAGAAATCTCATAGTACTAGCTAATAAACAAAAGTATTTTCAAGCACACAACTACCTCCCCAGCCATAAATTTGTTGCACTTGAGATTCAATAGGGACACATCTAGAGACTATACAAGAAAAAGCTGTGAACTTGGGGCACAACCCAATTAATAAATAGAGTAAGTGATAGATTTTGCGCTATCATATGGAAGGGAGGTTGGATGTGGGGTTGTATAATTTGCGCTGGGTAGTTCTTGAGCTATTTTCCTCCGAATATGATGGAGGCAATGTCTCTTTTTTCTACGAAATTAATCGCTTCCTGACATTAAAGCTGCGCGCTTTCAATATCGCGTTTACAATAGTGCTGTCTCCAGATTGAGCTCGTTTTGATATTCACGGTGGAGCTGTGAAAAATACTTGGTTACGTACAGTCAGAAATTTCACTTGCGACTTGAAGAGTTCAGGCGTTCTCAATCTAACAAAAACCATGAAAAACACAGCTGGGCAGTGCTTACTCGATGAAGACATTTCACCCCGTTCAACTCGAAGTGTTTTCCGAATCTCAGCAATTAGTTTTGTCTTATCGTTTGCCCTGTGGCTTACAAAGCTAGAATTTAAGTTAGAGTAAATAATGTGGGGCGTCACATTCACGCAAGCGCATCTTCTATTTTCTGGGAGAATTTTCGAAAACAAGAGATGCCATGACCGACAGAAACCCATTAGACACCATTCGTTTCCTTTGGAGGTAAGGGTGGCGTGTACCGCGGTTTGATGCATTCATTGGCATAATGCGGATGCGACTAAAATTTGTGGGAAGACAGAACAATCTAGAAAACATTTGGACACCAAATTTTGCATTACCTGCTTGGTTTGTCCTTCGTTTGTTTCACCGGTACCTCAGTCGAATTTACCATAAGCTACACAGCACAAACAAAATTCTGACTACTTCATTCGGCTTAACACTGTCGCGTAGAGGACGAGCTTCCCCTACACCGTTTTTCTTGTTTCATACGGTGCAAAAAAACTCTGCAGAGAGTTGTCAGTGTCCATCGCACCCCGGAGATGTTATGGTTACGTCGGCAGTTGAACACAAAGTTTACGCACAAAGGCAAATCCCAGTCACTAGACACTTTCATTGACCTCATTTGGTGATCTCACCCCTTTCCCCCCGGGAGGGTAGCAAACCGGTTATTCTTCCGATTAACCTCCTTGCCTTCCCTCCTCCTCCTCCTGATTTGAAGGCGCTTCGATGAATTAAGCGGTAAACTTGGAGTGTGGATATAGACTTTTTCACAAACAGGTCCATGGGCGCCGCCATATTGGCACTAGACTGTACGTGCTCCTCGGACAGAAAAAAATTTGAGGATTCAGCTGCCCCACGTTCTCAACACAGCCAAGAAAACTAGTTTTCTCGACGGTCGTGAAAAGAAGAAAGCCGAATTAGTTGGTGTTTACAATGAGAGGACATAGTAGTAGCGCTAAAAGCAGCTAGCGCCTGTGTTGTCTTGTTCTATCCTGTCGTTCCTGTTTATAGCGCTACAACTATGTCCTCTCAATGTCTATATTAACCAGTTTCTCCGCACACTGTATCACTATTGTGAGAAGTTACAAGCGTTAGCTTCTATTCTAAAGAAGCTATGGAGTTCTCGAACCTATGCAGGGCTGAGTGACTACACAAACCTTTAAAATGGGAAGGTAGGAGCGTGGAGGCCCCACCAGACTACAATGGCCGCTCTGGTGGGCACTCCGCCTATGTAGTCCGCGCTTTGCTCGTAGTGATATCTTCGTTATCATTAGTTGGGACGAGTGGCCTGGAGGCACCGTCAAACGCTTGAAAATGGGTGTTCGACGCTCTGTGCGCTCTGTGTAGTAGTTTTGAGTATTTATAGAGAAAAGTACGCAGCTGTCTCACTGTGGGTGAGGACCTGGGCTGTAACGTAGACAAAGTTATTAAGAGAGAGATTAAAAGAGAGAGATTGCAAAAAAGACAACTGTATTCGCTCGCTACCGCTGAGTTTCGTGACTTAAGCAGCCAAGTTGTAGCGCAGTAAATTTCTTGTTTTAGTTCAAACGGCGAAAAATACGTGTTGGGTTGGGTTGGGTTTTATGGCACATAGGCAGCTAAGGCCATCATGCGCCAAGCTCAAGGCATAGAATTGGTTTTCTGTAGAATGTTTAGGAATATGAAACAAAGTCGATGGTGTAGATGGTCTAAAAAGATTGTACTGCCAAGTAATAACAGAAAAGAAGAAATTAGGAAGTGGCTAACTGTAAAAGCGTTAAAGAAGGTCAGGCAGCCTTAGCGGCTATCTTTGGCTGGGCAAGGATCCTTAGGCTCCCAACGATGTAAATAAAAAGCCCCGGCCTACTTCTCAAAAATGAGAGACTGGCTGAGGTGCATCATGGAATAAAGCGAACCAGTGGTTCAAAAATTAGTTTTTTAAGTACGCATGCTCCATTTAAAAAGCTAAAGAAGCAAAGTATGTAAACAATGGCATTATCATCTAAGACCAATGTTGGGTAGAAAGTAATGCATTCATGGTAAAATTGAGTGAAGCACTTAATTCTTAGTTTTTCTAGTTTCACACATGAGGATAAAATGTGGTTAACAAACGGCGAGAAATATGGCCTAAGACTCGAAGCAAAGCACGGACTGGAGTGTAGGTGTGCTGATGTCGTTTCTTCCTTAATCACTACTTTCGGCTTTTGACAAAGTTTGTCCTTGATGGAGTCAAAATCGTAATCACTGTCTTCGCCCTGGCATTATTATTTATTGCACCTGTTGTTCACCTCCTTGAGATCAAGGATGTGAGGGCCGGTGGTTAGCGTGTCGTGCAAATGAGGCTAGTGCTGGCCCTTAAAGCATTAATAAACCAACAGCGCTTTCTAGTCTTAAAATCTATAATAATGCACTTTTTTCTCTTTCTGTACGTAAAAGTTCCATGTGCAGATTTATGAAAGCAGGATTTGCAGAAGGTGCACATTAGCCTACCTTGACCTTGTAAACAATGCAACTGAAGCAGAACAAGAAGCATAAGGTTAATATGTATCATTAGTACAGGGCGTAAAACCCAAACACTGCGCTCGCTCACAGTTACCCCGAGTGCAGTAGACACAATGGCAGCAGTTGCCAGCACCTGTCAACATAGAATGTAAAGAAGGCCATCATGTTTCCCATATACCCAAAAATAACACGAAACGTTAAGGCGCTGTAATTAACTAAGATGTTTTCTACGGTCGAATCTTCCTCTGTCCGTTTGTGGCGGAGAAAATGCTACAGTTGAAGATGAAGAGTGGAAATACTAACGGACGCTACGAGGGAAGCCATAAGGGTGGGCTCCGGATAATTTCGACCTCCTGGGGTTCTAATTCGCAGTTTATTACTAGTTGCACTAGGGGTATGATAGACAGAGAATAGCGCCTGCGTGTAATATTGCGGTTTATTATCCATCTCGTGCTAGGAATAAAAACTTTGAAGATTATTCATAAAAACACACGCCAGATTTCATACAATTATTGTTTTGAGCGTAGATATTCGTCTTTCTCCTTAGTATGCAGCTCATTCATGTGAAATCTATCCTGGCGCCTTGCTTTTGCGTCCCCGGTATAAGCGTGTTGAGCGTTTAAGAGAGTGTTGGAAACACTGAAAAATATTTAATATTTCCACCCTTCTTGTAGCGGTGAGGTTTGGAGTTGTACAAAGCTTCTGAAATTCCGGGGAATGAAGAGCGGCGATACAAACTCAGCGGGCTCTCTGCTGACCTGAAGTGCGGTGAGGCGAAAGCCTTTAGCGCGGGATTGCTGCTTGTGTCACTTATGTGCGGTTAAGATGTTGATTAAGTACACAACTGTTTGTGAATCTTAAATGCTGGAGACACTGGAGGACGTTTGAGAGGCATCCGTCTGATTCGAAGCCTGTCCGCAAACACACACCAGCGTCCTAGACAAGGAGAACTAGATATGCGTTGGCAGGAAGTAGCGAAGTCGTTAGTAGGCTCGGCTGCGGAACGAAAAGGTGGTGGTTCGAAGCTTATCGGGCAAAAAGAATTTTTTCTTATCGAGTTTCTCGAGAGCGTAACGTACGGACGGACAGGGTCGTGGCCGCGAGAAGGAGCCATTAAAGGCTTTCGCCTTAATAAATAAAGATTTTTTTGTGCCCTATCATCAATTAGCTCGAATTTCTCATCTACAGTTGAAAATGTCCTAAATAAAAATTAATTGTTTTCGCTACTTGACGTTTGTGGGCGCCAAACGACACTGGAGTCTCATGCAGTAGTGTGCCCGACTTCGAAAAGCAGAGCTTAATGACACCGGCCGGACAGCCTATTGTTTATTTATTTAATACTGAGAAATTTAAAATGCGCGTTTTATTTCTCTATTCTCATTTATGCAAACTGAAGTTAATTTTAGTCTGCAAGCCACATTATTATGTAGGAATTCTTCTACCTTTCCTACTGAAGAATGTATATAGGTTTGAATGGGTCAGCAAATAGGCTTATGGCACATTTTGTTTGGCTTTATAGGATGGACGTCCCAAAGCGGCTCAGTCTATGAGGGACGCTGTAGTGGAGGGCTCCTGATAATTTCGACCACCTGGGGTTCTTAACAGGCCCTAACAATGCACAGTACACGGAATTTTCACATTTTTCCTCCATCAAAGTGCTACCGTAGGGGGCGGGTTCTAACCCACGACTTACATGCACTGTGTGATGTAAGTGCGCGGTAATTGACCACGGGTAATGATAGTTATACGGAACCCTCCCCTAAGGAGTCACTCAAAGGCTGAATAGCTTTGGAAGCTTAACCCTAAAATGTTAAACGAAATGTGCTATAATCCTATTTGTCTCCTATTCAAACCTGTACGTATTTTTCAATAGGGTTGGCAACGACTTCACATTTAATTCAAAGACGATATTCACGTCACTCGAAATTTCACACTAATCATTACACGCTTTCTTCGATTATAATTTGCAATCTAGAGACGTGAGTGACGGTCTGGATGTTCCAGATAAGATATTTCACTTAGCTCAAAACATTATATATACATAAGCACTAGTAGAGTGGACTCATGCATACGTTTAGCACCTTTGTTCTTGTATAATCGAATGTTTAGGTACGCAGATTCAGCTCCTTCACGGAAAGAAGAGAAGTCTATTTCAGGTAACATGGAAGCCTCCCTTTCAGTTTTAGACGCTGTTTATCAATCAGTATGATTCTTTGAGTACTGAAATTTTGGGAACATCCGGCATTTTTCTAATTTATTTACTTGTTTTCAGGCGTTAGACACCAGAAATAAGATTTGGCTAGCTTGGAGAAGTTACGAGCGGGAAACTTCCAGACAGAATCACAGATGCAATTATGTCCTGAAGACGGCCCAACAGGGATTGTTCAAGTATGAGTTCAACCAGTATTTCAAGTATG
The DNA here is from genome assembly GCF_052857255.1 of Amblyomma americanum. Lineage (NCBI taxonomy): Eukaryota > Metazoa > Arthropoda > Arachnida > Ixodida > Ixodidae > Amblyomma > Amblyomma americanum. The sequence goes on from NC_135507.1 coordinate 45,082,201, forward strand.
GACAAGAATGGTGAGTGTACCATCAATATTACATTTAAAACTTGCAATGCGCACCAGTAAAGCGCTGCTGCGTAATGCCGTTATGTGCGTGAAAGCGAACAAGATACCACTTATATGTAGTTTTTGAAAGGCAAGAGTTGCGCCTGGAGCGACGGATGCTTGTAATCATTGGACGTCCGAAGCTTCGGCTGCTTGCTGTTGCGCACTGTGTTGTTCCACGCGGCGCCCAGTTCAAACGCGTTCACATCCGCCGTCGGGAACTCTTGACGCAAGCGCTCAAAATGCTCTTGTTGCAGGGTCACCAAATTTCTCTGGAACTACACCTTGTTGCATACCGAGTATGAATGAGCGAACATAATGCCGACCATGTCGCGTTTGTAGTCAGAGGCCGCGATGCCATACGTTGAACGCCGTTACTTATTTAACGGTGGTACCGGCGACCGTGGCGCGTCATTAATTCAACTGGCATTCGCTTACGCCCCTTCTCGCTGGCGCTATCTGCGGCCATGCTGCTGGATAGTCTAGCGAGGACCCTCCTGGTCAAGTTATAGCTTCACGCACTTGACATGCTACGCTGGAGAGGGCGACGACGGTCTGGAGGCTTCTAAGGCCTCTCTGGAAGCGTCCCGCTTCATCTTTCGATGTTCTTACTGTGGATACATCGCCTCTTGGTCTGGCCCCTATGGAGATCGGCGCCACGTTCAACAGCGCCCATGGCGAGATCTTGCCAGCGCCTAAGTGTGCACTGTACCTTTTAATGGCGGCTACGAGCAGCAGTCGCCGTCTATGCTTCAGTTTGTTCCTTTGGTTACTGTTGCTGTGGTTGCGCGCCTGCCATGGCAATTCTCGAGAAACTTCTGCGCCAGCCGACCACTACTTGCGCTGTAGTTGTTCCGTTTGCGTCGAGCATGCGCTTAAAGCATTATCGCGTGCTCGCATGCGCAGTCCACGGTTTTAAGAGTGCGAAAATGCGTGACTAACACCCCTGTCAAGCGTGCAAAACAAAGTGCACTTACGAACCGTGTCACTGGCTATACTACGCTAAGCTAAGGTTAGATTCTGTTACGCTATTTGTAATGCAGACAAGTTTCGCAGCATGAATAAAACGCACGCAGAAGACGAGGAAAAAACAAGACAGGACTGTGCTACACACAGAGAGCATGGTCTTGTCTTGTTTGTTCCTTGTCTTCTATGTGCGTTTTATTCATGCTGCGAAATTTGTCTGCATTATGAACTGCAACCAACTAGCCCAAACCACCGTATTACTGTTACGCTAAATGGCGTAACATAAGCGCATTCATCGAAATGCGCACGAAGCTCGGAATGCGTTCGCAGAATACACGTTGAGGGCCGAGTGTACGGCCTTGACGGCAGTGATTCTTCGAGCATAAAATGTGATATATAATAAAATGCACGTAGAGGATGGTATTACTTATTCGATATGTATATTTTTTAATTTGAACAACGGATGTGCAACAGCAACACTAAAACGCACTGCCCGATTCCGGATGGGCTAAGAGCTCGTTTTGAAATGCTACACTCCTACCACAAAACAAATTCAATGTAGCCACAGCTGCTCATACTGTTACATGGCGACCAGCCGAAGAATGAGGCGAGATGAACGATGGCAGCGAGGTGATTTTAATGGCTGCTGGCCTAGCGCGAGTGCTCTGTCCCGCGCCACTGCCAACTTCGTCGTCTGCGGGACAATATTTATGTGCTCTACTGCTCTAAGCCAGCTTAATTCTGATGGTTACGCTTAGCGATCACAATTTTTGTAAAATGTTTTTGCCAACTGTAACTTTCTTGACTACAAGCGCACCCAGATTTATCGTTTAGCACAGCGTAGCATAAATCGCACTCGAGGGCTCGAAGCGCACTCCACATAAGTACACTTGATTTCGAGCGCTTGACAGGGGCATAAGACACCCGTTAGTGCAACTTGCTATGCCTTTCATATACATTTTTTGCTCTAAAAGCAAAAGGACAGAAATTCTTGATTCCGAATCAACAACAAAATTGTCAGGCTTTGTCGTGGGGCTGAAGTTTCCTCTTCTTCCATTATGATTTGAGACCCCTTTCATTGCTTCAATATTGGAGCCAACATGAACATATTGGTGCCATGTGCACGCGGGATAGTGTGCACTTTTTTATGAGCTAGGCAGGGTATGCAAAAGATGCAATAAGTTTTCATGACTTTACAGTACCGGAAGGAAAAGGAGTACCCTATTTTTGTTCTAGTAGTAGTAGTAGTAAAAACATTTATTTTCACAGAAGTAAGAGTAAGGGAGTAGGGTGTTGGGGATAGATAGAAGTGGAGCTGCAGTGGTCGGTATTCCCTAGTCCAGGATCCCGTTGGCCTCCGCCGCTGCCTTGGCCCTCGTCACCAGCATAAGCTGTGTGCTCGGGTCGGAGTCAGCCAGGAGGGCCTCCCACTGCTCTAGACTAGGGCTATTTATCTTTGGTAGTAAAGGGCTTTTTTCACAGCCCCAGGTGGCGTGGTACGTTGTGGCGTAGCCCCCACACCACACGCACTCTTTCGCATATCTGTTCGGCCACATTTTATGATACATGGCTCTGCTTGGGTAGCTAACACAATCGTGCACAATTTTTTCTGGATATGTTCATATTGTTCGTTCGCAAAAGATATCTTTACGTTTTCACAATCAGTTTTAAAAACTTACTATCTAAAAACAATAATAAAACGAAAAAACAGCACAACGTGCAATAGTCGAATGAGGTTATGTATGAAAATCTTAATCGGCAACTTTCAAGCCAAACTTTACTGCCTTATTCAAAGAGCCATCCCACATCATAAGGGACAGGAAAATTTTAAGATCGAAGTCTAATCAAATTAAAGACTTTTTTGTAATTAAGAAAAAGGAAACCCAATAAGATATTACAGCAAACCGTATAATCTGCACCCAAAATGTTTATATACTAACGAGCTGCTATCTCCTATAGAAGCGACGTACCAGCGGGCATGTTTGCGTTCAGCACTTTTCCTAAAGCTCGGGAAGCATTCCAGTCATTTTGGAATCCAAATAAACATTGCAACCTCCACACTTCAGCGTTGCACGTAAAGGTGCCGCAAAAGTAAAACGCGGTATGCGTGTGAGGAAAAATGGCGGGCTTTAGCTGGGCTGCAGATAAATTAAACATTCAAAACACAGCACTGGTAAGCCTAACAGTATCCGGCGGCTGGGGCATGCCATGATGTAAGTTCTTCAAAGCTAGGGTGATCCGCTATACTAATAATACAACAGCGTTTAGGTTCTAGCCAAGAAGAAAACATACGCGTTCTTTGTGCAAAATTTTGTGATTGGTCCAAAGGGTGGTGACGTCACCAACACTACCAAAAATTGCTGATGGTCTAGCTCTGTTAGGCCAGGTTATACGTAGCGAATGCGCAGCGACTTCCGGATTGGAAGAGTTAATATATGAAACCCGTGTATTCACTACATGTGCCTTTTTTCATGAAGAAACTTAAGCCGTCGTGGCGGAGTGGCCTCAAACGCCAAAGGCCCTGGTTCGATTCCCAGCCTTGTTACAGGTTTTTTTTATCCAGTGACTGTGCGGGAGTTTCAGTGGCTCCATAGATACCACCACCGAGTACGTTGTTTAGCGGGTAAAGGCGGCGAGGCGCGCGGTGTGACGTCATGCCAGATGGCGCGGCGAGCTCGCGGCGTCCGCCCAGCTGCGGCGGTTGCTAGGCAACGGCTCAAGGTCTGTCTCTGTGCCTCCTCGGAGCACCGCCACAGCGAAATAGCAAGTTCGTGGCCAGTGTAGCTTTCGCTACAAAATTTGAAACGTGGGTAATGCAACGTTCTAGTGTTATTGAATTGTGTTATGTGAGTGCGCTAATCTGACCTACTAATACAGCGTAATCTAGTCGCTAATCTCTAATAACCTACTTTAATACGGCCACTAATCCCCCGATGCGCCTTCATATACAAGCAATCTCCACTAATCCACCCTAATCCATCTGCTCTAAAATTTACGGGAATTTTCGCAGTGCTTTGTAATTTTCGCGAGAGGGCCAGCTTCAACATGTTATCGGTTGCTTGGGCTTTGAGCTGGCGGCGCGTTTCATGACGGCCAGGTAGCAAGCTTTTGGGGTTCGGTTTGACGACAAGGCGGCTATGGACCCCTATCGTAAAGGGGGCCGTGGGGTGGACGTCGCCTGTGGGGTTAATGTTGAGACGGTCAAGTATGAGCCCCCCCCCCCCCCCCTCGTGTTTGGTGCGAAAGAGGCGGTGCATTTCGTTGGTTTTGTGTGTAGCTATGAGCTCTGTAAGCGTGTTGTAGATGCCTAGTTGGAGGAGATGTTGCGTGCGGGCGTACTGGGGCAGCCCCGGTGTCCGTAAGGGAAGGGACAAAGGAGGGAGTGAAAGAAGAACGCAAGAGAGATGTGCCGCAGGGGAAGGCCCCAGAATAATTTCGACCACCCGGGGATTTTTAACGCGCACTGACATCGCACAGCACACGGGCGCCTTTGCGTTTCGCCTCCATCGAAAAGCGGCCACCGCGGTCGGGTTCCAACTGAACTCCAGCTGAGTAGCCGAGGGGTTTAGAGGGCGCTCAAGTTTTGCAGGTCCTGTTCATCAGTAAAGAGAACCACGTTTAGACATATGCATTTTACCAGTAAAAGACCGTACCATACAAGGCTCATTCAATCGCTTTATGCTACGCCCTTGCATAGTGGAAAAATACGTGATGCCAAAATATAACTAACGTGAATAATTAACTTGTTTTCCTCCACTAGAATCACCGTGCCTGCAGTTCTGCTGAGCACTCTTAAACCGTTCGTGTGGCTACCGGAATGCTTACGCTTCCTTTCAACTGTGCGCTATTTGCGTTTTCTGCATATTGCAACCACAAGCATAATATGTAGAGCCTGCTTTGTTTGGACAAGAAATGTGGTGCGCGTACTTCCTTGGGCCGCTCAGTAGGAATTAATTTTTAAGTCCTAATGTTGAATAGATTGCTTCCTGTTTAATGAGAATGAGTACATTTCCCCGCGCAATTTCGCACAAGTTTGTGTTTTAGTCTCCCCCGCCCCTCTCTTGTTTCCGACATGAAGAAAAAAATCGGCTGAGATTGCTCAAAATAGCCTTTTTAAACCGTAGCCCAAAATATTTTCGCAAACTAAATGCTGCCATCAAAAGTAAAATGAAACAAGAAGTGTCTATTCATTTGCAGCCTAAATGCAGGGTGATGTGCTTGAAGCAGGCTTCTCTATCGAAGTATTGTTCTTCAGTTAACTCTGGCCGGAAACTAATAGGAAGCGTCTACGTCTTGATATACCCCTGGGTCTTTGCTCGTGGCGATGGTTGGTTGCAACGCACAAAAATTTCGGTGCCTCAAGTAGTGTCCGAAACTTAAGCGCCCTTCTATACCACACAGAATATTTTCCAGTGACAACGGTTTCCCCTTTTCCGTAAAAACGAAAAGAATTCTGCGTTTAACGAATAACATCTGCGTTTACTATAAGATTCTATTGTGTATAGGATGTTCTCTCTTTTCTATGCGCGATTCCAATTCGACAAAGTAGAATTCGTCGAGTTCTTGATGCCTGGGCTAAACAAAACCAAAGTGCTTGTCTCGGCAAATTTCCGTGCAAATACAATGTGTTTAATGCGAAAGCATTATTAATCACATTGCCATAAAAGTCGCCAGCATGTGTGTAATCTAAGGAGGTACAGAAAAAAGAGTGACGTCATCAAGCGGGCGTATGACGCACATAGCAAGCCAAGCACCGCCACTTCAGGCAATCATACGTACCTGTAGTGATTCTGTGCATACTCGCCACTGGCCGACCTCCGCGCGCAGCCACTTTTCCCGTCATTCGTATCGAAACTGTGACGCAACCGCTTGTTGTACATTGTCCGCGGCGGTGTCATATACGCGTGTGTAATGGTGGTTGGTTCCAATGCACCAAAGAGACAGTAATGCTTTCTCTCTTCCTCACCTAAACTGCCCTAAGTGTATCTGCCTATTTTTTTTTCTCCTGATGCGCATGTTTCCTTTCTGCAGACCTTACCCTGGCCACCTGCCCCAGCACGAACGAAAATTGTAGAAAAACTCTTATTACATTCCTCTAAAGATCGTTTCAGATAATGTTAGCAGTTTGTGTAAAAACTGGGCAAGTATGTATGTATTTATTAAATGAGCTCCCAGCCCTATTAGGGAGCAGTTACGAAGTGACATTACTGCATTGAAGTATTTTGTAAAAATATAAGATAATGAAAATCTCGTTCATACACTTTCAAAAAACATCACGATATTTATACTTTGATTATCACCTCAACTTTATCATTTCTTTTATCTTGCTCCAGGGACGACCAGTATCTATACGTTGATATAAACAGAGGAGGCGAGGACTTGCCTGTGCTGACCATCAGGAATTCAACAAGTGAGAGAAAAGAACCAAATATTTTATTATTGGTCGTCTCAGGCATGCAAAAGCATTTGAAACTCTTTATAACGAAATTTAATGGGGCCCGCTTTCTTTCTGGCCCGTGCAGACCGAGCTTGCGAGGAAAATCATTTCATCGTTATTTCCATCTTTTGATTTTTTCTTTGATTACAACAAGATTTTACTCTATACACGTTCTCAGTGCCCTAAATTAAAAGGTTGAAAAAGTTGCACATGAGAACACATGTAAGCTGATTGTACTCGCGTTGATTTGGAAAAAAAGTGCCATAATTACACCTAAAATGCTTTGTTTCAGAATTTATTATAAGCTTGAAATTAAACCAGAAAAAAAATTTGTAACTGCACAATCAAAAGGAATTAATTTTGTTTAGGTAACAAAGAATACTAGCCCATTTATTTTTTATTTGCTTCAACCTTATGAATAGCGCTAGGTGGAGTTATTAATAGAACTAGCGCTCAATTCTACTCTGGCAAACAATATTTTTGAGTCCTTGTATTCGCATTAAATATCTTGTTCGTGTTTGGATTCGCACTGATGGTATTTAAGTGATAGCCCTCGGTAACCTGACTATGAAATAGAAGTGTTTTTTTAAGCCTACCGCAATGAATTTTGTCGCATTGTTAAGCATATCGTCCAGCTTCTGCTCTAGGCAAAGTATGGAGGACATCATAGAAGAAACACTGCGAACCTGAGTGCTGATATTATTCTAAATCGGACATCAAACCCCTTTGCTACGCTTCTGAAACCTTCCTTCCAAGCTCTAGGAATCTTGCCACATGCTTAAGAAAGCAGTGTGCCGCGAGGTGAAACGTGCTCTGCATGCGTTAGAAGTCTCTGCAGTGAAGGTTAAAATAGAGTACCGAAAGGTAGAGCTCGCAACCTGGATGTTACAGCAAACCGCGGTGTCCTCCAGCCACGGTCACCATCTTGTATTCTTGCGGGGGCGCGCGCTACAAAAGCAGAGACCCAAATATTATGAATCCTTTTGGTGGAGACAACACTTATTATCGTGATTGCGTTTTACATGAGCCAAGACAAACTTGCCGACCGGTGTCTGTGACTCATGAGGGCATGGTCGTATGCGCATGCGTCTCTCGTTTGTTCTGCGCTTTAAGGAAGTTCAAGGGAATAGTGTTTTTGGTCTGCTTTGGTGTGCAAGAATTTTAACAGACTCATTTCTTGAACGCAGCTTGGATCATATGTAATCTGTCCTAAACAATGCTAATCAGGGACATAAAACCTTTCATTCCCACATGTATTCTCGAAGAATAGTCCACTCTTTTTATTAAAGTCAGGTTAAGTTTTGATATCGTGTTAAGCTCTCCAAATATTTGTTAAGTAATTCGTCTCTGCTATTGCCATGAAGTTGTCGCGCTTAATTAAGGCTCTTATGGTAGTCACAACACTATGTGTTCCCAACGAGCCAGTGATTACGTCTTGGGCGTGGACTGAAAAGATTATACGGAACAACTGTGGTAAACATGCATTTAGAAAAACAATTCGTATTCGATAAATCAGAGAGACGTCTATCTCTATGCACCCGCCAGCCGAGGACCGCGTGCACGAAAAACTGCGCTCGTTTCGTTGCAAAGTAAAAACGAAGTCAAGAATTTTCTACATCACCTACAAAATAGCAGCACACAGAGTCAAGAAACAAAAGCGAAGAAGATATTCGTGCGTGTTCTCTCCTGTCCTTGTGTGCAGTTACGCTGTTTTTGATGTGATGCGGTATGCGCAGCACGAAAAAAAACGAGTATTGATGGGGAGCCTTAGTCGGTAAAGGTTAGTTTGAATCTATCTTGTCCAGGCTGGGCTGCAGCATCCAGCCTGCAGCCATATCATACACTCGTGCTCCCTCTTCGGAGTGAAGGCCATATTTATTCGCTGCCAGTGGGAGAAAGAAACCGTTTAATGAAAAAGCAGAAAATTTAGCCGACGTTTCAAAATCGCTGGCATGCTACTCTACCTGGGCAAGGGAATTTGGGAGGTAAAGACGGAAGGATAGTTGTGCGAGAAAGAGCGCTTTGGCGAGACGCAGACGTGACTAGCCGACTGAGGCTCTTCCTCAACTCTTACATAAGTCTTTTTTGTTGTTGTTGCCAAGGGTCCCATCTTCCTTGCCTTTTGCAACCGCGGATGCGTACGAGACATAGATGCAGTGACGGGCAGACACACACCGGGTTTTTTTGCATTGTCACACTAGTACTTTTTACTCAGCAAAACACACCTGATAAAAATGTAAGTTGCAATGTGATTCTAACTGACGCCTTTTCGGTGCTAGCCTGATATCTCAAAATCACATGGCTATCTCAGCACACCTGCTGGTGGCCTTTCATACTTTCATCTCTGCATAGCTAGATTACTGGTCACTCAGCGCACATTCTAGAGATGTGTCCTAGTCATAATTCAAATAGACCAGAAAAGCTAAACCAGAAGAACTAAGGAAAACCCAGCATGGTGGAGCCTAACTACATAACAATGAGTGAATTAAGCAAAAGCCCGAGACGAAGACAGAGCAGTGCGTACAAAAGGGCGTGTTGCAATGTGTCCGAGGCCGGAAGAAATTGAATGGCACGTGGCATATTTTTTATGCAAGAAATGTGAAAAAATGCGTATTTTACACAGGCGGTGATAGCTATGTTCGCTGAGATAACATGTGTCGCCGTCCTAGCATATCATGAATTGAGCCATAACACTGATGCGAACCCGTTGGGGATGAAGAATAACAATTCAGTGCTATTGAGCAGGAGCTGTCAATAATGCGTCTGCGTGATCATTGAGAGCAGCGAAGCATAGCCCGCGCAGAACTTCAGGTCGGCTCTCGCTCGGTGCCTCCGTTTAAATGAGGGTCGAGAAGCAAGCTGCTCTTTATGCACCGGTTTCCTTTGAGCAAATTGATTTGTAAAATTTTTCTCGGTTTCTCTTGCAGGAAGTAAGGGGGTTCTGTACACCATGCGATTCTGGGATGCAGAGCATCACTGCTTTGTTCTGACAGCCACACTAAATGGCAAGTGTAATATTTTCATTCCCGCGCGAATTGACCATTTGCCTAAAATTAAGGAATATGTAAAACTGGTTTCCCAACTGAATGATAGCAGGGCTGGCTACTGATGCTCATGTGCCCACAAGCATGTCGGGCGGGCGGCTTGGAAGCTAGCCCTGCCTACTCAAATATCAGTGCCGCGCTGGTGGTTTTCTTCTTTTGTTTTTTAAGACAATGTTTGAAGTTTGAAGTTTATTCATTCTTTCAATGCAAAAAGGAGAAAAGGAAGAGCTAAAGCCGTAGCCTGATGAGGGCTCTTGCTTCATCCACCAGTCTGAGCGAACAGCATGCATTCGTACAAAAAAATCTGCAATAAGAAAGCGCATACGTAGTAAACAGGCATCTATACAGCATATCTTAGACAAAATTAAACATCACAGAAAAGCAGGTAGAACTAGGAAGAAAATTTCGGAGTTATAAATATAAAAAACAGCGTGTAAATATCGATACCGTAAGACATTATCCTGATCGTTTTCTAATAGCGCTTCCTCAGTAAACTGTTAGATATAGGCGAGCAGAAAGCAATGCCACCTCCTTCCTTGTTAAGCAGACCATTGACATGGGACCAGGTAGTTGATATATTGCATGCCACAATTAGAACGGATTCTTGGTGTTTTTAGAGTTTCCTTGCGTAGGCTGTATTGAATGGGTTATTTGGACATAGTGGTATGTTTTTGTAATTTCCTAGTCTAAAATAGCATATTTGATTAGCTTTAAGTATTCCATGCTTGAGGTGCAGGAGATGCATTCGTAAGTTTTGGGGCCAGCTTCGGTAAGTTTCAACAATTCTCGAGATCTCTTTTTCTAATTTTGTTAATCTCGTGTAATTTTTTTACTCGTCGTTCCCCAGAGTAGGCTACAGAATGATATCCGCGAATCAAATAACACACAGTATACCATTTTCTTTAAGCATCAATGACAAAAATATGTCGTAAAAGACACGCATATACGAGGTGTGCCAGCTAAATGTTACGAAGGTTCTGAAACACTCAATGCTCTAGGCATGTGACCCCAACTCGGTGATTTTGACAGTCGTTGTCCTTGTCGGCAGTAATTTTTTTTTTTTTGCTGAGTAGTGTTATTATTACATAAACCTGGCTAGCTAACATTTAGAATAATATATTCGTGAAAAAGTGTCATTTCAAAGCTTGCGGATCGCTGCCGGTGCCTCAGACACGTAATCGGACGGATAATTAGCAAAAAAACACAGCCTTAGAAAACCGCAAGCCATGCAGCTTGTCACTGCACTTGTGACCAGCTGCTAGAAGACTCATGTACACCGCCCCGTATCTAACGTTAACACAAACTAGAAAACACCCTTCACATGACCGCTCAGGCGTATTCATATACATCTCAAATGAGCGACTCCCACACTGGCCTCTTTCTAAGTCTAGCCGAACTAGCACAACAAAACCAAGACAGGCAAGTAGCACGCTCGCATCCCAACCCACCTACATGATTCAGAGTACAATGCCATAACATACACTGTCCAACTGTCCAAAGATCAAGCCCGACATAGAACACATACTCTACTCATAGAACGATACCATTATCTCTCCTTATTTCTCTTATCCTGCTCCTCCTTCATGAAGTGCTTGGTTACAATTTGGCTCGACAGATCATCAGCGGGCCTTGGCGGAGCAAGCGCTCTTCTTCACTGGGCCTTAGTGAACATTAGGACAGTGCATGTCCTGATGTTCTGGACACTAAATGTTTCGAAGGTGTTCTATGAGCACGCTTACATTGGAATAGATTGATGCTAGTGTTACTTCTATAAATACTGACATTGATTTGTGGCCACTGTTATAGCAAAACAAAATAAACGTTTGAAACTCTTAGCAAATATCTTCCACCTAATACGCGCGAAATATTGTCAGTTTTGCACAGTGAGTTGGTAATGAAAATAAATTTTCGCGTCTCATAATTCCGGACATTTTCATTACGGTTTTAAGGGTGCGACCAATGCAGTGCCAACTTTAAGTGTTTGGCAACATTCGGCAACGTTGCCCTGTCTTTGGATACTTTCTTGAGCTCCTGAACGGGAAGACTGCTTGCGGCCTCCCCAGGAAATATACAGCAATGTACTTTTACCAAATTGCTGCACAACAAAAGCGCGTTTTTTGCTTCCTTTTCTAAAAGGACACCCGATTCGGTAAGCACGACGTATTGCTTCTAAAATCCGCGCCTTCCTATTTCATCGGCTGATGCTCTAGCCCCACAGAAGCAAATATGAAACCGCAGCGGTGGCATAGTGGTCTGAGCATCCGCCTCGCAAGCAGGAGGTGCGGGGTTCGATCCCCAGTGCCGCCGGTTACCCACCGGTGATACAGTGGGTACAAGCTTTCACTTGGCCTGGTGCTCGGCTTAATCAGATTGAAATGCTTAGGAAATAATCGATTTTTGACCCCAGCTTGAGAGAGAGAGAGAGAGAGAGAGAAACAACTTTATTGTAACACCAGTCAATGAACGCCAGGAGAGAAGTCCATCCCCCCTGTCGGCCCTAGCCGTCGGCCGGGATCCCTTGGGATACAGCAGCAGCAAGGGCTTGACCGATGATGTCTTGCTGGACGTTGGGGTCTGGGCTGCGGAGCAAAGCCTCCCAGGATTCTATAGTGCGTGAGCTATCATATTTAGCCGGGTACGTCCACACCATGTGGACCAAATTTGCTGGCTGATCGCAAAATTTGCACTTTGACCTGAATACTGCAGGATGCAACTTGCTGTAGAGTACTGGAGAGTACCTTCATCTTTTAATATGTTCCACAGGAGTTTCCTGTTCACGTTGTCGCATGCACCGCTTATGTCCAGGAAGGCTAAATATCGAGGTCTGTTTTCCGCCTTAGCTTTTTCGATGCACTGGGTAAGCACGAACAGGCAATCATCTAAGCGCCTACCACTTCTGAACCCGTACTGAAGTTATCCGAGTATTCTATTACTTTCTACTCATCACTGCATTTTTAATTTCATCGCCTGCATCGCCAGCCTGTATATAACGGATGTTATCGTAATCGGTCGGAAGGATTTTATCTTCGTCTTGTCGCCTTATTCTTAATAAATCAAATTTATTTTACTCTGTTTCCAGCTGTGCGGAATTTTCTTATTTGTTATGACTACTTCCAATGCTTTTATCAGCGTTTTCTTGCCTCTGGGGCCAAGTTCATTAATTAGCTTGATTGGAATTTCGTCTATCCCCGCGGACGTGCATTTCAGGATATTTGTTTCGCCTTTTTACAATTAAGATTGGTCAGTCCTAAGCTGATTTCTATAGTGCTGTCCTGTGTTGCTCCTTCATTTGAGGTGATTACCATATCGTCTTTCCTAAATGACTCAGCTATGACTGATGCAATGTAGTTCACAGCGTCATCTCCTTCTAAACATTTTCCCTTTGCATCGTGAATCTGTTCCGGCTTTCTGTGATTCGTTTTGCCCCGCCAGCTTATATGGTTCCAGAATTATCTTGCCCCCCCCCCCCCCTTTAGTTGCATCGCCAATTTCAGCCAGCGATCAGAGGACTGCTTTATTTTAGCCTGGACGAGGACCGGCACTTGCTGTTTCTCTTCTCGATAAGATACCCAATTTTGGCCTATTTCCTCTTCAGATAACTGCGCCCTCTTTGCTGCTCTGTGTTCCTGTCATGCCAACCGTCGTTGTTCTATGGCCTCCTTAATGTCCTTATTGCGCCAACTTCGTGGCTTCCTCTTTCCTTTCCAGCGGTTTACTCATTTTACTTCTATTTTTGTACTGATTAGTTGTTCTGATTATAATTCAACTTTTCATGGGATGTTTTCCTATTGCTTCCTCTATGCCGGCCGCTATTTGCGCTATTTGTTCGCGATTTATTTTCCTAACTCTTTTTCACTTCCCTGCATTTCTCTTTTGAGCAGTGCTCCAAACTGTAGACTAATACGCTTTTGATCGCTTCCGAGGCTTTACTTCTTCTCTACGTCTATTTCTGTTATTGACGAGCTTGCTATACATCCCCTGAGAGATTAAGCAGTAGTCAATGGTCGTTTGCGTGTTACGGGATTCCCTAGTGATTTTTACCTCACACTTAGCTTCTCTATTTAAAATTATTTGGTTGTGTCGCTCACAGAAGCCTAGCATCAACTTCCCGTTATAATCTTTGTATCCATCCAGATCCTCGATGTGGCCATTCATGTCATCCACCAGAATAATATCAGCGCCTTCTCCAGACTACTTTATATCGTCATTGAGACACAAACTAGATCCTTCTTTTCTTGCCGGTATTTGTCCCCTCTCCCTCAATAAACTACTCCCAGCCTGGTCCTTTTACCGGCAATTGTAGCTGATACCCAGACATGTTCTTTGCAAGTTCACTTTATTCTTTGCCAATTTGTTACTTGATGTATGAGCATACCTACCCCTCCTCCCTTCCTCTCCGTTGTTGTTATGTTGCTCCCTTCCCAGACATAGCCATCAATAAATGGTGAATCCTCTTGATCTCTGAGATGTGCCTCGCATAGAGCGTATACAGCTACTTCTTCGTTCTTTAACTGCTGTTCGCTCACGCGCCGTGTATAAATAAACGACGAAGCTACGTTATGCCTCATTGTGAAGAAGGCTCCCGTAGGGGAGCCGAAATGTCGTCTCATTCTTTTTTTTGGTCGGCGCCTTCTACTTTCGTCATGCACCATTCTGACCAGACTGGTTTCCGTCAGACTCTAGACTTCAAACTGCTGTTCTATTTCTAACAATTCCGCTCTAATTTTATTGCCTTGCACGTTTATATACTATCGCGCTCAGTATGAGCAACACCGCGCGAGCGCATGGCCGAGCGCTCGGCACGGTTGTACAGTGGCGCCAATCGCGCCATTTTTTCGAACTATCTGGAGAGGGTGTAGCTGTTGTAGCCATCTCGCATCACCTCCACTTGCTCACTTCCCCCTTCACCCTCGTTTATTCTTGTTTTGACATCAGTTTTGAAAATAATAACTGTAGCCGTCCGTCGACGCCCAAACTTCGTGATCGGGGCCCTCTCGATCCGCCCAATCGCTCTTATCTGGCATGGAGCTTTTCGTTTCATCATTTTACTGAACAGGAAAATGTAGACGGAAGCACCGCAGACTAATACGCTGGAAAGTGGCTGTTTGTAGAGCCGAGAATAAACAGAAACACGTTTGTGAGCTCGCAGAATGTTACGGGTGCCCAACAGTGAGCGATTGCGGATAATAGAACTCTCCTTAAAACAGTATACCCAACGTCAAATAGCGGATATTACTGGAAGGTCAAATAAGACTGTGAACCGCATCATCCTGGCTTATAGGGATGAAGGCCGCATCGGACCCTCCACATAAATGGCACCCTCGAGCAACGACTGCAGCTCAGGACAAGAGCATTCTTGAGGCAGCGTGGGCGCGAGCCCTTTCAGAACCGCCAAGGAGATAGGTGCTGCTGCTGGTGTGTCGGCGAGCGTGTCTACAGTCAAACTCGGGATGGCGGAAGGAGGTCTGAAGATCCATCCGGCGGCTCAGAAGCCGCTCCTGACAGACGCGAACAAGACGGCACGAATTAAATTCGCAAGTGAACACGTCGACTGGACCGCCGACGACTGGAAAACGGTAATATTTTTCGACGAATCAACGTTCACAACACGGTGGGACCAAAAACAAAGAGTTTGGCACCCTGTCTATACCCGCCACGAACCCCGTTACGTACAGGAAGTGACATCAAGTGGCCGCACTACGGTCAATGTGTGGGGAGCTGTGTCCCGAGATGGACTTGGTGTCCTATATCGTATTGACGGACACCTGACATCGGCAAGCTATTGTGACATACTTGATTATGTCATGATTCCCTACGCGTTGGATGGCACTTTTCCTGAAGGAGATTTCCTCTTCCAGCATGATCTCTCACCTGTGCACACCGCAAAAATTGTTGAGGAGCTCCTTAACGAGCGAGGTGTGCGATGTCTGCAGTGGGTGCCCAAAGGAGCCGACCTCAACATCATTGAAAATGTATGAGGATGGATTAAAGTCTGGCTCTGCAAAAGAAGACTGCACCGATCATCCGCTGATGAGCTATGGAACGCGGTAGAAGAGGAATGAATGCGCACCCAAAATGAGGCAGATTTTATGGAGAATCTTTACTCGTCGCTTCCGTCGGGGATGCAGGAAGTGGTCGCCGTTCAAGGGGCGATGACACGATACTAAATAGTGACGACCGCTTTTTTTTTCCTTTTTGGCTGTTCGTGGTTTTGTAGTTTCTGATTTCAAATTCAAACTGCAGTTCTCGACGCCAACAGCTCGCTGTATTGAATTTGCTACATCGCTTTACGTGTGCGTTGCAGTTCTTGTCCACTTGCTTCTAATGAAATATTTCTTTACAATTTGTTAGCTTTTATTTTGGTGCACAACTAGTGCGTTTCTTCCTACTGCTATTGCGATATTAAAGGAATGGTATGCAGTATACGTATTGTGTAATATATTTACTTTCGGGAGAATTGTTACATCATGGTAGTTTGCTTTCTATTTCAATGAAGAAATATTGCAGTTGTCAATGTTATATCTTTAATAACTCCTTTAACTACGCCATCTCTGACTGTAGCTTAAATTCTAAGTCGTACAAAAATAAAAGAAACAAAACGTGACACAGCTTCAGAGTTCACTCAAATACCAAAAATCTGTTTTAATCAGAAAGCCTTATTTCCCTAATTGTCAACCGAAGCTCTCAGCATCGGCGGGGTTGTCCAGGAAAACTGCTCCCTGAAAATTGCCGTGACGTCAACGGTTATTGGTAATAAGGTACAAGGCAGTCTATACACGTGATTACTACTGATCCAATTTAACCTCCTGATACACTTCCTATTCCACAATAATCGACTGCTTAATTTATCTCAGGCTTTCGTATTCATGACAAGCAAGCTGTCCTAGTGCCATCCAAAACTTTTTTATTCAGGCTAAATATACCTCTCAATGAGCCCAACACCCTTGGGAACGCCAATTAAGTACCATAGTAAAAAATACCCTGCACAAGACCTTGCTATCATGTATCATAGAAACGTCTTTCCTGGTCCTACTTTGCATGACCTGACTGGGTACTAATGTATTCTCCTAATACCTGTAATGATCGGCAAAATCGGGGTTTGGGGCCTTTGTTATAGAGCACTGTAAATTTTCGATATCATTTAACGCACATTAAGAAGGCACGGTGTGTTCTAGAGCAATTACACATAAGGGAAGTTTGTGAAGGTGACCCGACGCGTGGTCCCAGTAGTTGCCGCAAGTGAACAGAGTAGGCTGCTATGGCCAAATGCGAAATGTTGCTACAGCGGAGAACGCCGGTGGTAGCAATGGCAACGCTTTGTCGCATTAGTACCCGGACCATGCAAACGCTTTGTTGAAAACACTGCGTTGCCCACGTCGCGGCTGCTTCTGCCTTTACGCTGGAGTCTAACGCGCTCTGTCAGTTCTGATATCATGTCTAAACGCACAGCCATTCCCGGATGATGGAAGCACTCAGTCTGTGATAACAAACTTTCGCACGCAGTGCCTCGTCGGTGGAAAAGGCGCTGCATAATCTTGCAGTTTCTTCTCTAGTAAAACAAAGTGAACAAGAAAAAAAATGATGTGCCCTTCAGATAAACGGGGCCAAGAGGTTACAGCGCGCTTGCTGGAACAGCTACACCCTCTCCAGATAGTTATAAAGCACGGCCCGATCGGCGCCCCCGTACAACCGTGCCGAGAGCACAGCCACGCACTCGCGCGGTGTAGCTCATACTGAGCGCGATTGTACCTGATCCTGGTGTGAAATTTCTTTTTTGTTGTTTTCTTCCTGGACCTCGTAGCGGCCATTTTGTTAGGGTCAGCCGCCATTGTTACATTTTATACTTTGCTTCTACCTACCTTTACGCGCTCAGCCGCAGTCGACCTCCTGAAAAAGCTACTGACCGGCCTGCAAGGTGCCAGCCGATCTCGGCTCCTAACCATGCCTTAAAATGGATGCCATCTCGTGTAAAGCCACCCCCAAAGCCTGCTCTATGCACTTCCCTGTTTATGTCTGCCACATCAAAGCCTTTCTCCTGGCTTAACTTTCTTATCTCCCGATTAACAGCCACAACGTCCTTGGCGACTTATCCGTTCCGTCCTATCGCCTTCGGCACTGTGCACACCATGATGCGGACTTGCTGTGCTATCGCCTTTAAATCGTCAACTCCCTCCGCTAACCTTTCCACTACTTTGACGGCTTCACCATTCAGGACATCATTTAGCCCCGCCGCTACCACTACCAAACTGCGCTCTGCACCGTTCTCAGAAAGTTTGCTTTTTGTCGCTATCAGTACTGAGTCCATTGTCCTGCCTGGGAAAGCCCGACTGCTACCCGCTTATCACCCTTTACACCTTCCATTATAGTTCTTTTGCACCTTTTCGTTTTTGAGTCACCACCGGTAAGCACTAGGGTATTCTCTTCCTCCCTCCTAATATCCAAATTATGGTGCCTCTTATCAGCGACTGTGACGTCATTCCTTGGGGTTAGCTTGTTTCCCTTCTCTCCATCGCCTCCAGACTTCCTAGCTGCCACGTGTGCATAGCTGTTCCTGTCTGAACTTGCCTGACCTACTTCCTTATCGCTGTCAATGCCAGTGCAGGCCCCATCCACGCGGCTGGCGCTGGAATGTCTACCATTGTGGCTTCTCTTGGCGGTGTCAGCCATTGTTGCCTCCAACAATTGACTAGGCTGTTCTTAAAGTTTGCGCTTCTCTGTCCTCTCTTCCTGAAGCTCTCTTTCTATAACATCCATACGTAACGCTATGTTGATGTTCGCTTTCACAGCACTGTCTAGGCGTGCACTTAATACGCAGCATTAACATTCGCGCCTTCGGCCTCCTCTGCAGATTCGAACCGAGTTTCCTGCAAATTCGCCGACGCCTCACACTCCTTGCATTTAACCTTCAGTTGCTTGACCATTTTAGCAGCACTCCATTATTGGTACCCCTAATTTCTAGATTATCTATAGGCTAAAAAAGAAGCACACGCAAGCACGTGCTCAAAAAAAAATTCTGCCTACCGCAAAAGCCAATAACCTAATAAAACGAATAACTACCTGCCTAAACTAGTTAAGTCACAAATGAGCGCGACAGACCTATAGCTTCCGGCCGGAAAAGAGCCGGCCTTTAGGTCACTTACTTGCTCTTTCGGGAGCACTTCTCCTAACAAGCCTAGATCTAAAACTCGCCTAAACCTAATCTCTCAAAATATTAAAAGAAAGAACTCATCTATTCATCTATTCATAGTAGTCACGGCCCTCTCGCAGTTGTCCGTTCGTCCGGTCCCGGTTACCACGCGTAGCCACCTTGCTGAAGGCTAGAAATGCTACCATAATATAGCTATCGCTACAATATGAGGGGCTTGGCACCGACAACCAATGGTCGCGGTAGTTTTCCCGCAACATTCACCTTATTTTAGCATACCGTGCACTACCACTGCTACGCTTACCACGCAGAGCTCGGCTTCTGAGCCGGAGTACTCGGGTTCGAACCCGACCGCGGCGGCCGCGTTTCGATGGAGGCTAAACGGAAGGGGTGCCAGTGAGCTGTGCGATGTGAGTGCATGTTAAAGATTCCCAGGTGGTCGAAATTATTCCGGAGCCCTCCACTACGGCACATCTTCTTTTCTTCTCTCAACGCTTCTCTATCCCCTCCCCTACAGCGCTGTTCTTGTGTCCACTGAGGAGTGAAATAATTACTGCGTCATTTCGTTTCCTCCATATCCAGTGAAAATTACCGCGAACCGACAGTGCGCACGCGCTGAGTGGCCCTGACGCTGGAGGCATGCGCACACCTGGTTAGAAGATTGCTTCCTCTGGCGCCCTCAGGGCCACATGCCCTGAGCAGCGGGCATGCCCATGTGCAGTAGCGGCACTGCTATGCGATGAGCTGCAGCGGTGGTGATACGTGCTATGCTAATGTATCCGTTGCCTGCAAAAGGTTTTGTTTAATTTTGTTACTAACTCGAGACGTTTTACTTACGCGACCAGGAGAGGTTACTCTGACTGGTCAAATTCTGCCTTTGTACTACATTCGCTTGTTCGTCTTTGCTTTACTGCCTTTGTCATTCAAGGCGAGAACTGTATAAATGTCTATTTCTTCCTTTTTATAGGTCAATTTGAATGTGAACTGCATCTCTGGGACCAAGACGTTCAGGAGCAAGAGACTCCAGACATATACTACTGCATGCAAGATTTTGAAAGACTTTGCAGGGGGAGGAAATATCAGCTTTACTCCCAGCAATGCAAGGCGTAATAGAGTCATGTTTCGGCTTCCTTTAAGCACGCACAACATGCGTAGAAATAAAAGCGTTCTCGCTCCACTCGCTCGTTATCGACGCCTCCTAACTAAACTGTACCAAGTTAACAAAATGAAGCACCATGTCGTGGGGTGAACATTTCGTTGGGAACAGAGCTGTAAATCTAGCCACAAAAGCACACTCAGAGGCATTTATTTGAGGTGGCATTACTGCTCACGCAGCACAAAAAGCTGCTTTGATTGTAAGAAATCATCATCACCATCAGCCTGACTACGTCCACTGCAGGGCAAAGGCGTCTGTCATGTCCCTCCAATTAACCATCTTCTTTGCCAGCAGCGAACACCCGATCCCGGCAAACTTCTTAGTCACATCACCCACGTGACTTTCTGCTGCCCGCTGCGCACTCTTCCCATCCTATGGAATCCAGTCTCTTACTACTAAGGACCATCCATCGGTTACCTTACCTTCGCATTACACGCCCTGCCCAGTCATATTTCTTCCTTTCAATTTAGAATCAGAGGTCATTAACACGCACCTACTTCCTTACCCACTGCTCTCTCTCCCTGTCTTTTGTATTCACATGCCCATAAAAGGAGATGTTGGTGCCTGAGTGTGGCGCCGACTACTCCTTTGCACATAACTGAAAACAAAACACTTTTGCTGGCGGCACAACACTCTGCAGAGTACAGCTACAACACACAGAATCCATGAGACAAATAATGAAAATCACACTCCAGAAAAGGTAAGCTCAAATAGAAAATTACCTGCATGTTATTTTATCTAGCGGCATAAAACGAGGATATACTGTAAGCAATGATATGTAATACTCACATTTCAACACCGGAGCTGTAGTCAAGTCGTTTGAGCATCCGCCTCGCATGCGGTAGGTGCTGGGTTCGATCGCCAGTGCCGCCGGGTACCCGCCGGTGATACAATGTGGAAACACTTTCTCCTGGTCTGGTGATCGGCTTATTTAGGGTGAAATTCTTGAGAAATAGGTCGTCGACCCCACGTTGACTAGAAGAAATAACTTTCTGCTGTGGCAGTCTTTGCCCGTAGATGCTTTTGCGCCATAAAAATCCACCATCATCATGATCCCAGTAAGCGGTATAAAAATCACATATTCAAGAAATGAAAAATAAACACTGGGCTTTTAGAAATACGATATCACATACATCAGAATCATATTAAAGAACACATATAAATGATATACGATCACATCATAACAGGGATATGATATAAATTATTAATAATCCATTTAAATGATGACTGGATGGCCCGTGCCGAGGTGAAAAATCACAGAATTTACACAAGCAATACTTCTCTAGGATGCCATTGACTTCAGGGAAACAATTCAGTGCTAAGACCGCCCGTTTCTGCAGCGCATGCGTCGGCTGAGGACCTAATACCTTTCGAAGAATGAAAGGCTTTTTGTGTAAGGGCGGTCAAGTCTCTGTTCTTCAGTCCTATCATGAAACTATCACGCTCTTTGCAAACCAGTGGCAGATGACGTACACTCATGAGCAAAAGTACGCAACATAGAACACGCAGCCGGTAGCGAAGATAGGGAAAACTGCATCAAAATGCTATCTAGCGACACCGACATGGGTCGAGAGAGCTCAAGAAGACCCATCTTATCTGCAGGCATGTCAGTTGGCTCCTTGCAGTGTGTCGCTCTATTTTCGGTGAAATGCCGAGCAGTGCGGCAGCAGTACCGTGCCTGTTACCGTTGAGTTGAAACTGGACACCGCCGACTTGGCCTTTTGTTCGTCGGCTTGGCGCCATGCGAACAATTACGCTATTGATATCGCTGCGCGGCGAGCGCTGGTCATGCACCGGCTGCTTTCCGTATCTCGATCATGCAGTGAAAACAAAAATATGAAACAAACGCCCCCCCCCCCCCCCCCACGCGACGTTTATCGCGTCGGAGTGTTTAGACGAGAAGGAGCGCGGCGCGTCGAGCCGAGCTGACATGCTTGTCGATAAAATGGAGCAACGACTCGACTGTCTCGATCCCAGACAGCTGTTGCTAGATGGCATTGCAATGCAGTTTTTCAGGACTCCGCGACCGGCTGCGTGTTGCACACCACTTTTGCTCAGAGCTGCACGTCCTGTCTCATAACGATACAAAAAGATTTCGTTTCATAGCTCACTGCTTCTGCCTTGACTTGAGCCGAACTCTTTTCATTACTCTCCACGCTTCTATCCCGTGGGTGACTGCCGGTAAGATACAGCTGTTCTACACTTTTCTCTTGAGGTAGTTTGGTAAGCTACCATTCATTATCTGAGAGATCCTGCCATATGCGCTCCACCCCGTTCTTATCCTTCTAGTTATTTCCCTCTCATGATCCGGGTCTACGATCACTATCTGCCCTTAGATGCATTTCCTCACCACTCCCAGCCCGTCGCTACCAACTATAAACTGCTGTTCCATTCCGAGAGTGTTTAACATTTCTTTGAGTTTGAGCATATTGGTATTTACACCAGATCCTGCTTTGCCTATCTTATTCGTTGATCATGATTTCAAGTTCATATCCCGAGGCACTTAACAAGGCAATGTCATTAGCGAATCGTGGGTTCCTAAGGTGGTCTACATGAACTCTTGTCTCCAACCGTTCATGATCTAAACCTCGGAATACCTTCTGTAAACGGGCAGTGAAAGGCGCTTGCGAGATTGTGTCTCCCTGCCTGACACCCTTCCTAACGGGAATTTTGTTGTTTACTTTAAGGACGACTATGGTAGCCAGCACTCATAGTATATATGTTAAAGTATTTTTGCACAAGACTTCACCAAAACCTGATTCCGCAATCCCATCCTGCATGCTCAGTTTCAACTCAGTCAAATGCTGGCATATCATTGAAAGCTAACCACAGTGTGTAGCACGTAAGAATTTACACAATTTTTAAAAATACGCTTTTATATAGAAGAGCTTCGCTTTTCGGCAGACAATGTTAGCGTGTAGGAGAACCGAATACAGATAAGACAAGTTTACTAGAGGGCTGGTTAACTATTACTGAATAGTTAGATTTTCAACTATGACTGCTAGGCTTCTTAATTACTGAGCGCCGTTTAGCTCAGCCTGAGTATTATCATTATCAGTTTTTATAACATCTAAAATGCGGTTGCCATCGGCGCGAGGCCCAGCAAATTTTGGATACATCGCGCTAAAATATATGCGCTTTCCAGAAAATTGTAGGCAAAGCAACCGGTCTAGTGCACGTAAAACATCGAAAAAGCTAAAATTTGTTGGGCCACAGCGCTGAGTGTAACCGCGTTTTCGAATTTCTAAAAACTGATAGAGATATTACCTGCGATTGGCTACGCGCTCCTTAGTAAATAAAGAGCCTAGCAATATTATGCAGAAAGTTAGATGATTAATGTTAGTTAAACAGCCTGCTTGTTAGCGCATCTTACCTGTATCCTGATGTACTTCGCTGCTGAAGATGTTATGGCGAAAGAAGCGCTCTTCGTACTCAAAAAGCATATTTTTAAGGATTGTTTAAGTTTAGGTAAACACCCTGTGTAGGGGTTGGGTATGCTTTGCATTCGTCCACTAAATCAATGTTACTGTGGATATCGTATATGTACGGGCATCCTTGAAGAAAGCCTGCCTGATAATTTCGTTCCTTGAATTCTAAAGTTATCGTGACTCCATTATCTATTACCTTAGCCATTACCGAGGAGGTATCACTAGTAAGCTGAGCGGTCTAATTTTTGAAGTGCTGGACGTCTCCTTTTTTTTAACAATAGAGACGATGTTGTTGTTGTTGCTTCAAAAGCAATGTTAGCGTTCTTCCAAGCTTCTAGTACGTTTGAGGTGGTAAAGAATTGCGTATACACAGGGAATAATTTTTGTTTGTTCCAACATTATGATGGGAAAACATCATTGCAGGAACAGCTGTATTACGCTTATGATGGTGATAGAATGAACTATGGTGGAAGCTCAGCTTCTTCATGTGTAGCAAATTTTTCCATTTGTCCCTGCCCAGAGAAAATGGAGTCCGCAAGGCGGAGCTAAGGCGAGATATTTGTATACATCTATTGATTTGTAAATGATGTGCCCTCTTGCTTTGACGGAGCCCTAAGTCGAAGCGGCCATTTGCACGGAGCAAGTTTTCGAAATTTTTAGGTCATCTCGGCGCAGGAAACGTGCTTTTGTGGCTCCGGCTTTCCCTACTCGCCGCCTTCGGACTCATGACTCGTGGACTCGTGGTATCTTATACATATATATCCTTCCCTACATTTTCTCACCTTGCAGCTTGCTCTGCATTCCCTATTTCTTAGTCCTCAGGCAAAGGGGAATTTGAGGGCACCATTTATTTTTGTTCATAACAAAGGACTGCTCGAACAAGTTCTGTTCAAGACACCGAAATCGAGTCTCCCTTTTTCTTTTTTTTTACCTTTATCAGCCTCCTCAAATGTATTGTCCACAAATGGGCACTGCTGGTAACCATCTTGGTGTTCTTGTGTTGGCGTCCCATTTCATAAGCCATAACTTCGTTCTAAGTCTTCCTTGGCCACAAGTTTGACTCTGTCAAGGCCTACTCATCCGGGACGATTGCTACCAGCGTAGCTCCATGGTAAGCGAGAAAGTATTTCGTTCCCATCCAGGAAAGCAGCAAGAACTGTCGACCTGCTCACCATGTAAGGTTTCCGGCCCCCTTTCCAAGGCGCAGGACAGGAATGTATATACTAGAGGAACGTCCACTGTAGCTGTCCGAGGTAGCTTCTGTGGGCGCTAGAAAAGAAATAAAAATGGTAGTATTTAATGAATAAAAGACAAAAGCAGAGCTTTTTAAAGCGCTCATAAGCGGTAAAATCAAATAGTCACGTTGTTTAATTTCAGCAGCACTGAATTGAAGTCACGGATACTCACACGGTAATTCTTGACCGCATGCCTGCATTACAGAAACTATTGTCCGCAGTACATAAATGCTGGAAAAACTACACAACCTATCGCCATTACTGAGAGCGTACAAGAGTAGTTTAAGGACACGTTGCGAAAAGAGTGAGAATCGAATGAATGTCACATTATAGTGCGACATTACTTTGATTTACTTCCCTAACACCCACGACCCTACCCAGACACCTGAAATCACAAACAATAGTGGAACGCTCGAGACGTGCCTCCAAAACTATGCCCAAATGACCCCCACCCCTTTTCTAAACCAGGGATAAGAAGCCAGAAAGAGGGACCAAAGGTGGTCATATCAACGACCATATAAAGAATCATTATGTTTTAATAGAGTGCTGTCTTCGTTTCAATGCCAAAAACAGACACGCTCGTCTAGAAAAGTAGTGCGGAGTTCGTTTTATACTATTTGTGCGGCAGAGTACACAACCGTGAGCTGCGGTCTTTGATTGAAGCCATGAAGAACTATTCATTTCTTGAAATTTGCTCTTGCTGCGTTTCAGGCATTTTTTCCTCTCAAAAGCCACTTATGAGTGATGGCTGCGTCTTTTTAATCTAACAGAGCCGTGAAAAAGCTGTCTACTACACCATCGACCACCGAGACATTAACTTTTCTTTTCATTTCACTTCATTTCGCTTTATTTTACAAGAATGCAAGTTACTTCCTAGAGAGATGCAAGGGCTAAAAGTTGCTAGAAAGCAGCTTTACAAGGCCCAAGCACCTGTGAATGGCAATACATGACAAGCGCACTTTAATTAGAGATTAATCAAGCAGAAAAAATATTTCCTAAATTTATATAGGATTGAACAAACACAAAAACAACGGAGCAAGTGACATATCGAATAAATACAATGGAAACAATGAGCATGCATGTTTACTAAGAACAGTTTACAGACGCATGAAAACAAAGATAGGACTCGAGAAAAGTGACGAGAAAAAAAAAGCACTCAATATTCATGGCACAGGCAGACAACAGAGACACATAAAATAAAATCTGGCTATATAGTAACAAAATACATTTTTAACTCGCTTGGTTTAACACAAGCCAAAACTTTATACTTATTAAGAGGGGTCGGTAAATTGTGCTAAAACGTTTGTAGTTTATAATTATTTCAAATATATGGAATATACCAGAGATCGCTATTTCGGGTGTAAATTCGATTTTAAGCGGTCCTTAGATGTCCAGTACGTATTAGAAAATCGCTATAAGCAGGAGAACAATGGCAAAAAAACCTCAAAATGCGAAAGACATACAAATGTTCAAAACGAATTATGTTATAATTTCTAAAAGCAGTTCGCATTGGAGAGACATAAGGGAGGTTTGCAATGTAGCGGATCATTTTCTTCTGCAGAACCTGTACTTATTTCACATTTTTTTTGTGGTGGTTGCCCAAATAGAGTTACAATAATTAAAAATGGAACCGAAAAGAGCATGATAAATTTGAATTTTCACGTGAGTTGGAAAAAGCCATCCACATCGTGATACAACACCTGATACTGAAGAGAGCTTTTTACAAATATTTTCCACTTGTCGATTTCAGCTCAGATGCGACCAGAAAGTAACTACGAGGATTTTGTGGTTGTCGACAATTTGAATTTCTTGACATGCGTGCTCAGGAGCGCGTTGTAGTTGGACTGCCTTGTTCCTTGCACGGAAAATTATTACCTTAGCCTTTGTGGGGTTAATTTGGAGGCAATTAGAAGAGGAACCGTTCTCTAGTATAGTAAGGGTTACGTAGCGATCTTCTATTAACTTGTTTATGTCGTCACCAGAGATAAGTGTACTGCTATCGTCGGCACATATAATTAATTTCACTTTATCATGAATATGCACAATGTCATTTACATAGATGTTAAAAAACAACGGGCCCAGAATGCTGCCTTAAGACACACCATTTCGTACCGCCACAAAAAGAAGACTGATGGTTGTCGGTATAGACAGATAGTTTCCGGCTTTGGAGGCATGATTGGATGAGGTCTAAAAGTGTCCTACGAACTCCGTTTTGAGAACGTTTGAGTTAAAATTTGATGGTTTAGGGAATCGAAAGGCTTACTAAAATCAATGAAGTGTGCGACAGTGAGTATACCTGCTTTGATGTTTTCCAGGATACATTCCTTAAGAGAAAACAAAACTATTTCCGTCGACTTGCTCTTTCGGAAGCCAAATTGAGCCTCAGACAGGATTTGTTTTGCATTAAAAAAGTTCAATAGACGGGAAAAGATGACTTTTCTCGAGCCCTTTGAGAAGACTGGAATCACAGGTTTTGATCTATAACTAGACACTACATCTTTATCTCCCCCTTTAAACAACTGTCACTCTTGCTTTCTTCATTTCTTCCGGGTAAACTCCAGTTTCAATTACCAAAATGAAGATGTATGCAAGCACGGGTGCAATAAAAGATAGTACCTATTTGACTGCTTTTACTTAAATATTGTCAAAATCTAAGGTTTTGCTAATATTTCAATTGATAAAGGTTCATTGGTGGGTCCAAGGAAAAGCCTTTCGAAAGGGCTACATGAAGAAGGAACTTCAGGTAGACGCAGCATAGATAAATAGGTAGTTAAGAAATTGCTGTTTATATGATCAGGAAGAGCCTGACCGGATAATTCAGTGCCCTTATCGATTATTCGTTGAGTTGGCGCATTTTTCGTATTGCGACCCAACAAGTTATTTACAACTTTCCAGGCAGCGTCTGAATTTTTCATTCTAACATCCGAGAACAGTTTTTGATGATATACAATCTTAGCACGTCTAAGCTCAGCATTTAGTTTATTTATTGCATTTTTTTAAATATAAGAGCACAGATTCTAGAGATCGAAAATTTAAAAACGCATGGCACGACTTGTTTTTGCGCTTTATACTTCTTTTGAGCTCCGGCGTTATCCATGGCTTTCTTATTCGTTAGACTGCTTAATGTTCTTGAAGGAAAAATGCTTAGGACATATTTTTAAAAAAACCTCGATAAACTCTGAATATGCATTATTTGAATCTTTTATATCGAATATAAATGACCAGTCGTACCATCGAAGAAGAGAACAAATTATTGCAATAACATCTTTAGTTATAAAGCTCTACGAATCCAGGCCTTTTATTAGGTGTCTTGCGGAAATATTATGATAACCGTCTCAAGCCTGCCTTTTACACGCGTATTTTTCCCGTGGGCGCTCTTCCTTACAGCGCCAATCCTTAACCTATGGTTCGCGGGACGGTCGCGCTTAAAGGTTGGACACCCTCGACAAACTAAATTTCCGTCGTCTATTTGGAGCACAAAAGACGTCCGTAACTCGCCACCTTTATTTTGGTGCAGATCAAGTTTCCAGAAAAAATGCAACCACATCTTCATCCGCGTTCGTTGTTAAAGAGCGATTCCCGCGATAGATGGGAACGATGATGCCAAAATGGTCGGTGCATCACTTCAATCGACGTCATCAATGTTTGCGCGTAGGGATTGTGCTGCGTTCCCTGCAGACAAAAAGAGAACGTGTCTTTTCGCTCTCTGGTACCTGCGGCGATCTGCTGCGCATTCAGAGATGAACAACTCTTGAGTATTCCAGAAATTGTGGTTCTATTTTTTATTTCACTGGCTCAGGGGCGGTAGTTAACAGTGTGACACCCCTGTAGTTGCGTTGTGCCTCTGGTGGTGTGCTCCTTCAGTAGCGCTTATGTTGCGATTTATGCTTATTCGAAACGAGTGAGTTTAGCGACCCTGAGAATTAGTTCCTTCTGCTTGTCGAACAGTTCCACATTTCAGAGATTTCTAATTTCTAATGATTTTCTGAAAAGATGAATAATACACAGAACAGAGAGGTGAATGGAGAGAAACGGTTGCCCGGCTTAACGATAGCTGAGAGGAAAAAAATATTGGTGGCTGACTTTTACGCCGGCAGTTATAAGGAAAAATATTTGAGTAAAAAATTGACAATAGTCTTGCCTAAATTCATAAGCGCCAAGTCGCACTTTCTGGAAACATAAAAAAATGGATAAAGGCATAGCAAGGAGGACGAAGTGCAACAGGGAAGAAAGGCAGACGGCACAGAAAAATCAGGATGAAGCACCTGGCAATGTGAAAAGCAGAAAGACAAGAGCAAAGGATAACAATGAAAGCCTGAATATGGCAAAGGTAATCTGAAAACAGGGTATTGTCTTTTAACTATTGCTAGTAGAGATGAATATTAAGAGAACTAGGAAGCACTCGAGCAAGAAATATAAAGAAAGACAGGCACTGACGACGGAGTAAAAAGAGGAGAAAAGAGAAATTAAGAAAGGAGCAGCTATGTGGACCGTACAAGAAGCAGGAAGATGGCACAGCAAAGAGAGATGTGCAACTACCAGTAGCGCTAAGGTGAAAAAAGAAACGTCAAAGTTCCCAGATGAAATCTACAACGACGATCAGAGCAATGAAAGCAGAAAGAGAAAAAAAAGCGAAGCACAGAAACCATAAAAGAACAGGCGAAACGTCCAGACCGAAAGAATGATGGGAAAAAGCGAACAGGCCTATTACACTACTGCATTGTGTGAGTTCCAAAGCACTGTGTAGATTAAAAATTTTTCCGATAACGTCATTATAATAGAAAGAGGAAGCCGTCGCGGTGGCTGAGTTAACGGTTATGGCGCTCGGCTGCTGGCCCGAAAGACGCTGGTTCGATCCCGGCCGTGGGGGTCGAATTTCGATGGAGGCGAAATTCTAGAGGCCCGTGTACTGTGCGATGTTAGTGCACGTTAAAGAACCCCAGGTGGTTGAAATTTCCGGAGTCCTTCACTACGGCGTCTCTCATAGCCTGAGTCGCTTTGGGACGTTAAACCCCCATAAACCAAACCAAACCAGAAAGAGGCGCCAAAACAAAAGCAAAAATAAAAATAAATGATATGAAATCCGGCGAATGAAATAAATAGTGCAACAAGAATGAAAATTCTCTGAAGGCAGCAAAAGAATTAGGTAAATATGTGACAGATATCACTAATGGGTCTTTGCGCTCGAGCATCGGTCAACTGTGAAAAATTTGCAGAAATACCGTAACATGTGCGATATACGCAGAGAATACTTTTGCCGATAACACAAGTTATTCATGACCTCAGCGTAATTTGAATGCTTCGAAAAGGCATCAAACAAGGCACCGCTCAAAAACAGGTAAATTAAAAAAAAATTTGAGTATGCACTGCATGAATTTTAAAATTTCTAATGATTTTCACCTTCTATGCGATTCAAATCTTACGGTTTTGTAGGCCCTGCGCATGGCTTAATAATTCGAGTAAAATATAAAAAATTACACAATTTTATTTTTTAGAAAATATTACAACTTGTATTAAGTAAATATTTAAGAGCCGTTTATTTCTCTGTATATCTGTTACCTACAAAATTCGTTACACCTGAGAAAACTATAAACAGTACCCTGAGAAAAAAATTCTTACATTGAAGAAAAGTGGATTTCAACTTTTAAACACCCATATATTACACCGTAAGGTGTCTAAGTAGAAATACAAGCGACAGCAAAGTTGAACAGTATTTGGCTTTAAGTTCGGCCATTTGCATCGACAAAATTACCCTTTAAACAGAGAAAAATGATTTTCAGTCCAGGTCTCGCACAGCATGTTGCGCCTTCTATGAACACTTCTTCACCATAGAGCACGTCCACTGCCTTGACTCGACAGTGAGGGCCACATAACCACATGGATTTGCTGTCGATCGCAGGGGTTAGTCAGTAGGGCTGAAGGGGAAGTAAACGCAGATATCGCATGCCATTCCACGGATGTTCTAACCTGTCAGGAACTCTCCTTAATGAAGGAGTGTGATGAGCGAAATCGTTTTTCAAGTTCGAACATACCCGCTTTGGCGTTAGGTATTCACGTGTAGAAGAACGTATTCAACGCAATAACACGTGTGGACCACGATGCTCGGAAGACCAGCCATCACGACAACCGGAACACAAGTGCTTTTTTTTGTGACCG
This sequence comes from Amblyomma americanum, assembly GCF_052857255.1. Classification (NCBI taxonomy): domain Eukaryota; kingdom Metazoa; phylum Arthropoda; class Arachnida; order Ixodida; family Ixodidae; genus Amblyomma; species Amblyomma americanum. The sequence goes on from NC_135507.1 coordinate 45,112,807, forward strand.
AAGATATAGTGGAGAGGGCAGCGCTCGTAGCGGACGTGACGGAGGGAAATCATCGCCTCTGCGGCGGATAACGCGAGGCACCCTGACGGTGAGCAGAGCCCGCTTGCACTCAGGTGCCTCGCTCGAGTCAAGGAGCTGCTCCTTCATAGAGGTTCATCCTCTATATTTGCAAAGAGCGCCTGATCGGAGCGGTAGCCTAGTGATTGAGCATGCGCCTCGCATGCTGGAGGTGTGGGATTCGATCCCCAGTGCCGCCGGGTACTCACCAGTGATACAGTGGGTTGAAGCTTCCCCTGGCCTGGTGCTCGGCTTAAACTGGGCCAAATGCTTTGGAAATAGGTTTTTAACGCCACCTTGAGCAAGCGAAAATACCTTTTACTATGGCGCTCTTTGGCCGCAGGTTCCCTTGAGCCATAAAAATTCGCTATCATCATCAGCAAAGAGGGCTTTCGCTAAAGAAGGTTCAGCTTTCGTTCCCTGAATGAAAGGACCACCTGTTTAGATGTAGCCCGTTCAGCTCATCCTGCGCATGCCAATTTTACTAATTACGGAAGCTTTATAGTTTCGTTTTTCTAGACAAGTCTGATAGCAGACATCGTGCTTGGTTCTGCAATTGCTTACGCCATTTACTCGTGCATACTCCGTGTTTTAGCCGTACACTTCAAGCCATTCGGTAAGCCTCTTGGCCATAACAAAAATTATCTGAATATGGCTCCTTGTAGAAGAAAGGTTAGATCGAGGTATGGGAGACCTCAATGAGCACGAATTAACTGGCGCAAACGAGTGTTTCAAAGTAAATACGTTAAACATAAGTGTATTGTGCTTAAAACATTTGTGGGTAAAGATGTTTACATTTGTGAGCCTGGTCTTCATTTTCGCTCGTATAAATTCAACTTCTTTGGTGCTCTCTGCGTCTAAGAGAACGCCACAAGTTGGCACAGACGAAAACACAGTTCCAGATCATTACTGAAAGCGTGACATTTACAGATTGCTGCCTTCTTTTTCTCCGCTGAGGGAGCCCATAGGGAACGTAATGGATGTGCTAAACACTATCATGTTTTCCTTAAGATGTACTCATCACTGATTGCTTTTAAGTAATGGCCTACCCCTTTGTGTAATCGCCATGCGCCCAGGCTTACAGAATTATCAATTGTAGATGGGGGCCAGATATGAACATTAATCCTGATAGCCAGCTTTTCCACACAAGCTGGCGCAATTGCTTCAGCCTGAGGGTTGTTCTTGTGTTGGGTTTTATGGCGCATAGGCAACTAACGCCATCATGCGCCAAGCTCGAGGTATAGGAGAAATCTCTGGATGATTTTATAGAAATGTGAAAATCGTCGGTGGTGCAGAATGCTTAAATAGTTAAAATTACATCATGATGATGAAGGAAAGGTGCTAGAATTGGGTACTATTAAAAACTTTTAAAGGTGGTCCGGTCACCTCGGCGGCCATCCTTACCAGGGTAAGGATCTCGAGGCTTCCAACCAATCAAATACAGACCTCACCCTTTTTCTCAGGAATGAGAAATGGCTGAGGTGTATCAGGCAAAGTACTGGGTCATGATTTAACTATTTTTAAGAAAACCAGCTTCTGTTAAAAATCTAAAAACACAAGACATGTCCACAATTTCGTTATCACTCAAGAGAAGTGCTGGATGAAAAGGGATGCATTGGTTATAAAACGGAGAAAAACACTTTTTCCGTAGCCTTTCCAGTTTAGAGCATGAAATTAAAATGTGATTCACTGTAAGTTCATCTCCGCATGTACAAACTGGTATGTCTTCTTTCTTTAGCAGAAAGTTGTGTATAAATTGTGTGTGACCTATCCGAAGACGGCAGATAAGGACATCTTTGAAACGTTTCTGGTGCACACATGACTTCCATTCCCTAGGACTGGTTTTATTAATCATAGTTTGTTATTTAGTCCGTTGTTCCAAGTGGACTGCCATTTTTTCCTTGCATTAATGTTCATTAGGTTCGTGCAATCTCTATAGGGCATATTTATGTTTTTAATTTGCTTGTCACAAGCTTGAGCAGCGCAAAAATCTGCTCTTTCATTGCACTTTATGCCGACATGACTTGGTACCCAGCAGAGTCTTATGATTTGTCCTTAAGCTGTGGCTGTTGTGATGTTGTGTATGAGATCGCCAAGCAGCGGGGTTATTGCATTTCTAGAATGAAGGGCTGTGAGCACACTTAGCGAGTCTGTGTATATAATACTGTTGGGGAGGTTCTCATTTACTATTTTTTCTATGGCAACACAGATGGCGTAACACCTCGCAGTGAGCATGGAAGCGCACTGTGGAAGTCTTACTATTTTATTCCAATTTCCCTGTACAACTGCTCTTCCAACGCATGCATCTGTTTTTGAAGCGTCGGTATAAAATGCTGTGAAAGTAGTGTACTTTTCCTCGGGTGTGAGGAATTCTTGTATTATATGTTGTTGCGGAATTTGTTTCTTACGGAACTGGGTAAGAGTGAAATCACAGATTTCAGGGATATTGTGGCATGGCGGCAGTGGACCTCGCTTTCGGGCAATGTTCGGCAATACGTCTAATATGCTAAGGTTCCGGCACATCTGTTCAAATCGCAAGAGGAGAGGACGAGTAGCTTGCGGCTTGCTGTTGATGAGTGTTCTAGAAAGGCAGTTTGTGGCGATAGGGTAACATAGATGTTTATGCAGTGAACGTATTTTTATAATGTATGAGCATGTGAGTATGGCTCTTCTATCTGTAAGCGATGGTTCATTGGTCTCTACATGGAGACTGTTTATGGGTGATGTCCTATATGCACCAGTGGAGAGACGTAAACCTAAATTATGTACCGGATCTAGCCGTTTGAGGTACGATGGTCTCGCTGACCCATACACTACACATCCGTAATCCAGGGTAGAGCGTACTACACAGTGGTATATTTGTAACAGACATGTCCTATGGCTCCCCAGTGTTTTCTCGACAGCACTTTGAGTATGTTCGGGGATCGAGAAGCCTTCTTTTTCAGCTCATTTATGTGAGGCATGAAGGTGAGCTTTCTGTCGAATGTTACACCTAGAAATTTATGTTCTTTTTTCACGGCTAAGTCTATTTCGTACAGGTGTAGGGTGGCATCTATCTGCATGCCTAGTCTGAGTGAAAAAAGAACGGCCACCGATTTCTGTGGAGAAAAACGGAAGCCATTTTGGTCTGCCCAATTGCCAGTTTATTTATTGTTGGCTGTATCTGTCGTTCACATGTTGATATATTCGAGGACGTGTAAGCTATCTGGAGATCATCTACATAGAATACATTACGGACCTTGGGATTATTTTCCCGATAGAATTCATTTTTACAATAAAGAGTGTTGTGCTCAAAATACATCCTTGAGGTACTCCGTTTTCTTGGATAAACTTCCTTGAAAGGGTAGAGCCTAGGCGGACGTGAAATGTACGGTTAGACAAAAAGTCTTTAAGGCAGTTCAACATCCTGCCGCAGATGCCCAGTTCAGCCAGGTCCTGAATAATCCCAAACCTCCACGTTGTGTCATACGCCTTCTCTAGATCGAAGAAGACAGCGAGACAATGCTGTCTGTGTACAAAAGCCTCACTAACAGTGTTTTCAAGACGAACCAGGTGGTCGGTGGTGGAGCAAGCCTTTTTAAAACCGCATTGATGGACATCCAGAAGCTCCCGGTCTTCTAACACGAATGATAATCTGATGTTCAATACACTTTCAAAAGATTTCGCTAGGCAGCCAGTCAGAGCTATGGGCCTATAGCTGCTAGCAAGGGTAGAGGGCTTTCCAGGTTTTAATAGAGGAATAATAACGGACATCTTCCAGGCTTCGGGAAGTTTAATAATAATAATAATAATTGGTTTTTTGGGGGAAAGGAAATGGCGCAGTATCTGTCTCATATATCGTTGGACACCTGAACCGCGCCGTAAGGGAAGGGATAAAGGAGGGAGTGAAAGATGAAAGGAAGGAGGTGGTGCCGTAGTGGAGGGCTCCGGAATAATTTCGACCACCTGGGGATCTTTAACGTGCACTGACATCGCACAGCACACGGGCGCCTTAGCGTTTTTCCTCCATAAAAACGCAGCCGCCGCGGTCGGGTTCGAACCCGGGAACTCCGGATCAGTAGTCGAGCGCCCTAACCACTGAGCCACCGCGGCGGGGCTCGGGAAGTTTCCCCGATACCCAAAGTTTGTTAACAAAATTTAAAAGCGCCTCCACAGCCGGTTCAGAGAGATGAGCCACCATTTGATAATGTATTTCATCTGGGCCAGGTGCAGTTTGCTTACCAGCGGACAGTACTCTATTAATTTCTTGGATTGTAAGTAGGTTATTATAGGGCTCATTTGAACTGCCACTTGTCGAGTCTTTGCTTTTCAGCTGCGTTTTTGTATTTCAGGAATGATTCTTTGTAGTGAGATGAACTGGAAACTGCAGAAAAATATTCACCCAAAATATCTGCCTGTTTTTCTAAATTTGTCTGTATGCCAGGGGTTGATAGAAGCGGAACTGTGAATGGGGAGTAGCTGCCATTTAGCTTTTTACCATCTCCCACATTTGTTTTGACGTAGTTGTTCTGTTTATAGAGGACACGTAACCTTGCCATGAAGTTTTTTCTGCATTACGGCGAATATATCGAGCTTTTGCTCTTGCCTTTTTAAAGCTTATTAAGTTCTCGTGCGTTGGGTACCTACGAAAAATTCCCCAAGCTTTGCTTTGTTTCTGTTTTGCATCTCTGCATTCCTGTGTAAACCAAATTTTGTGATTCTGCTTTACTACTCCACATGACCTAGGAATTGCTAGGCGTGCAGCTGTTCAAATGCAGTTCGTGATAGCTTCATTCAGTTCGTCTATGCTGAGGTCATCTGAAAATATTTTGTCTAAGCTGGCCCTTTCTCTAAAGAGTTCCCAGTCGGCTAATTGTAACTTCCACCGTCGTGGTTTCGTTGGGGTGACTAGTGGTGGGGATGTTAGGCTTATTAATACAGGGAGGTGATCGCTGCCGTATGGGTTATCGATGACATCCCATTTAAAATCACAAAAGATAGAAGGTGAAGTAAAAGACAAATCTATGCAACTCATTTTTCCCGTGCTCGGAGAGCAGTATCTATCTTTGCCGGTGTTACGACGGCAAACATTATTACTTAGAATAAAATCTTCCCAAATACGACCTCTTGCATCAGTGTGTGGACTGCCCCAAAAACCGGAGTTGGCATTAAAATCACCAACTAGCAGATATGGCTCCGGTAGCTGTTCTAAAAGGGATTCTAAATCATGAAATGTTACTGTTACGTGTGGTGCAAGATATATGGTGCATATTGTGAGTGTTTTAAAATGAAGAATAGTGACTGCGACGGCTTCGTATTTGGTTTTAAGTTTGATCTCGCGGGTTGCCACATCCTTCTGGATGACAATGGCAGCACCTCCAGACAGTTTGCTTGCTTGCTCTCGGTCACACCTAAAGATATTGTACTTGTTTAAAATATTTTTTGTTTTGGACCTAAGTTGGTCTCCTGTAAGCACAAAGCCACCGGGGACATTGTGTTTAAAAGCTCTTTTATGTCAGAGTAGTTATTTATTAGTCCTCGGCAGTTCCACTGTATAAGGAACGCCATATTTGACTAGTGCAGTTAAAACTTAGGGTACCGGTTTTGGGGGTGCCAATACCGGGGTCTTTTTTCTTTTTCGCTCCAGGGAGCTGTGCCTCTGCTGCAGCAAAGGCGAGTTCTGAGTTGTGTCCATCGCCTCATTAGAGTCTCTGGGCTTCCGCAATGAACCCGCCGGTGTACGGTTTGTGGGCTTCTCCCGATTGGGGGAAGCCTTACGGGTGGCCGACTGAGGGGCCGGCGGGCCCTTGCTCAGAGGTGGCAGGGCAGCCTTCGCTGCGTCTGCCGGGGGCGGGGGTGGCCCTGCCTCAGACATTTCCTGGGCTGTGGCCGAAGCCTGGTGTGGTGTGCCGCCCCTGCGCACCACATCGGCAAAATTTGTTTTTGCCGTGAACTGGAAAGCTGATGGGAGTCTTTTTCGTGCTTCCTGATAAGTTATTTTTTCCTTTGTCTTTATTGTTATTATTTTCTTCTCTCTCTTCCTGGTAGGACATGACCTCGAGTACGCGGGGTGATCCCCTTCGCAGTTCGCGCACAGTGGTGAAGCACTGCAGTCCACAGATTCATGATTATTTGACGAACATTTGGCGCATGTTCGGCGGCCACGACAGCTCTGTGAGCCATGGCCAAATCTTTGACATTTGGAGCAGCGTCTGGGGTTTGGGATGTGCGGTCCAACATTTATTTTGAGATATCCTACTTCTATGGTTTCGGGAAGTTGGCTGGAGGCAAAGGTCAGGACTATGTGTTTTGTTGCTATTTCCTTGTCATCTTTTCGGATTTTAATAAGATGTACTTCGGTGACGTTCTGGTGTTTCAGACCCTCCAACATCTCTTCTCCAGAAAGGTTCATGAAATCGTGTTCAGATATTACTCCTTTCACTCTGTTTAGTGATCGATGTGCAGTAATGGATACAGGAATGTCTCCAAAAGACACTATGGATGGGAGTTTGGAAAATTGCACTTTGTCTCGGATTTGGAGGAGTAGGTCGCCACTGGCTAGCTTCGTCACCTTGTAGCCAAGGCCCAGGGCGTCGGTAAGAGATTTAGAAACAATGAATGGGGACATTTTCCTAGCTGGTTGATCTGGATTTTCACTATGTACGACATAGTACCTAGGGAAAACTTTTGTTTTTTGCAGGAACTGCGTAGTGGCATCGGTCCGCCCTCGTTTATGAGGGCGATCATTTGTTGAAGGAAAGGGATCCATAAAAAAAAGTTGTTTTCCGGCTGCGGTGGCAGCCACCCACCACCGAGCCCAACATGGGGACGGGACAGGAGGTTGCAAGGAAGGCCTGCCCGCGTCAGCTGTACACCGCAACTATAACCGAATATGACGCAACTCAGGGTAGTTCGTCAGACAAGGTTAACCCTCGCCGCCAGGAAAAAGTAGAAACCAAGAAGTGAGTAGGGGATAGGAGAGTTGTGAGAAAAGATAGGAAAGTGAAAGATGGAGGGGAGGATAGGAAAAGGCGACTGCCGATTTCCCCCGGTCGGGTCAGGCCGGAGGTGCCGTCTACAGGAAACTGGGGATAAAGTGGTGTGTTGCCTCCGCCGAGGGGCCATAAAGGTCCAAACGCTCGGCATCGGCTCAGCCACCAGGATCCCCTTTTCCCCGGACACGGCGATGCCACGCACGGCAAGGCGCGGGTGCTCGGGTCCGTGGTGATGCACAGTTCACCATCATCCCCTTGCGGGGATGTCCCTGCGGATGCTCGGGAACCCGCGGTGTCGCCACTCACCGTCGCGAAGCCTGCAAGCTGCAGGCGCCCCCCTGCGGGGTAGAAACCAAAGTAGGTTATAGAACTTCAATATTGTTTTCAATAACGACACAGGGATTGCATTTAGCCGGCGCGCTTTTCCCGTCTCCTGTTGCCTGTCCACTGATATAAGTTCATGACAGCTGATGTCATCATATCTGAAGCTGGATTCCTGCCATCGAGGAAGAAAATGGGGCTCCCCGCTTAGTGCTTTGGGGATCACATTGTGAGCTATGGAGAAAAATCTCTGTTAAATGCAACTGTCATGTGAGATGCCATAGGGGACAAGTTTTTTGACGGTAGTACCCTTTTTGCTTCTGCTGGCTGAATGATAGAATTTAAAATTTCCCATAGTTGCTTGCTGTTGCGAGAATTAGCATTATTTTAAAGTGATAATAATGCCTTTGTTGCCGACGCATCTACGCAAGGGCTTTATTCCTGTGAGTTCTGTATTGAGCTGCAAAATATTCATTTCCCCTGTTCTCTTTCATTTTGGTATGCCAAGACTCGCGTTGCTTTATGACATCAAGGACAGAAGTCATCTAAGGGCAAATTGGCACCATGAAATAGTTCACTCTTTTAGTAACCTTGCATTCATCTATTAACATAGTTATTTGCTCTATGAAGCACTGGCAGTATTCGTTAGCATTTAAAGGTTCAAAATCGTCGAAGCTAACACGGGAAATTTACCAAAAACGTTTTGGTCGTCAATCCATGTAAGTAATTTGCTAGATGGTCCAGGGCGGTATAGAATATTTAAGCAGTACAACAGTGCAACAAATAGATGATCTGTAAGCGCAGTATTGAACAATCGAGGAAGACTACTGGTGGGCTGAAAGTTACCAGGATGTTATACAAACATGTCGAAGTGTTGCTCGTAATGCGGGTGGGGGATGTAATATAGTTATGGAAACCAAATGAAGGGAGAAAGTTATAATTGTCGCTATGATTTGCACCCGGTGTATCAATGTTCATAACACCAATAATGATAGCATTTTTTAACTCTTAGTTATGTCAATGATTAATATTTCAAGGTCACAAAAAATATGCTACGAGTATTAGGCAGTGCTCGGAAAACAATACCAATCATTAAGTTGTCAATTTCTACAAACAATAACTCTGTGGCATCGTTTGGTCCGTTAACAATATGAGGGCATTATTTAAAACTTTTCAATGTGATGTAAGGTTTCAGAGTTTTTAGTGTAAATGCTGACGCCACCATCCCTATTTATGGCACAACAAGGGCGTGACAGAAAAACATAGTTCGGTATATTAAGGCATTCATTTGTAAATAGCAAAATTTCTGAGACTACAATTACGTCATATGTATTTTTGTGTTCACCTAGAAACAAGCAAAGATAGTCAAAGCTTTTTTATATATTGCTGATATTGCAGTGCACTACTGAGCGAGTACAGTGCAAGTCACAGAAGTTATAAACTTGACGAGCCGTAAACATTTCAAGACCTTTGAGCTATCTTGTCAAGGCCAGCTGCCGTGACGATGTGGTGTATTTGTGAGCTATCTGTCTTTCTCATCAGAAGTTTACGTCTAGAAGTCTAGGCATACTTCCAGTTGTGTTCTTTCTTTGCGGTGATAGGCTTTGAAAGCAACAGCGTATTTTCAGGAAAATGATGTTCATTTTACAAACACAGCTGTTGCGCAGGGCAAGCCTACATCTGAAGTAGTTAGGCGTTGCTTTATTGTGGCACTGAGCACTTCATCACGCTTGCTACACATGGCGAACTTGACAATGATATTGTGTGGCTTATTTCTGGACGGTACACAATGAACGACGTCGATGTCTATTTTTGTTATCGAGACATCGGTTTTAGCTCCGAGAGTGGAAACAAAGCTAGGCAGACATTCTTCTTAAGGCTCGGGTATGCCTATCAGTTCTAGATTTTGTCTAACTGTAGAGCTAAATTTCTGCAAGCGCAGTTCTAGGTTTGCTAAGCTTCTTCTGAAGGAAGAGATTTTCTCTCTTCAGGAGCTATTGCGCAGCCTTAAGCCGAGGTAATTCATTGTCGTGTTTCGCGGTAGCAACCTTAAATTGCTCAAAGCCTTCGCTCATAAATGAGACAGTTTGTGTAAGAGTGCTTAAATCTCTAGTTATATTTGTATCCATCGCTTCAACATTGCTGTTTACCTTGACGAGTAATGCTGCTATTTCCTTTACAGTGGTAGGGTACTTTTCAAACAGCTACCCTGTTTCGGATTGCTTCGATACAGTAGCATTCAATTCATCATCCCCTATTGCCGATGGGCGACCCAGGCACGCAATACAAAGATCAAAGACTTAGCAAAAAGATAACAAACCTTTAAATGCCCAAATTTGCAGTCAGTGAAGTGCGTGCTGTGTGCGGCCAGATAGTCCTCAGCAGTCGTCCTTAGTGATGCTCGGCACGATGCATAGTTTCTGAGATTTGTGTAGGTTTGGGATACGTATTTTCTTCATAAGGTTCGAGGTTTTAGATGGTGTACGGATATCTTAGTGCCATATACGCGAAAGACCTTTGTTTTCCTCACACGGGTATGTATACCTGAATGGACGAGTTTCTGCCATTGGACAGCTTTCCGAATTTACATTCCTATCTATGGAACACCATTATCGTCATATTAAAGATGCTTTGCTATAAAACTCCAGGTAAACCGCGTAAGTAATTATTTCCTGCGAAGGGATATCGGCGGTGGACTTTACTTATTTGTTAATTTTCAGTACACACTACAGAGCCGAAGCTGCGGCGCCCACCGTATCTCCGCAAACTTATTATTCTCACCGCCCACCTAATTTTCTGCCTCCACCTGCTACGCTTGTCTTCTCTTGGAATCAACTCCGTTACCGTCAAGGACCATCGGTTATTTTGCCTTCGCATTACATGCCCTGCTCAAGCCCATTTCTGCCTCTTGATGTTGACTAGTATGTCATTAACCCGCGTTTTTTCCTTCACCCACTCCTGTCTCTTAACGTTACACTTATAATTTTTATTTCCATAGTTCGCTGCGTTGTCCTTAGTGGCTATCTTGACCAATGGATAGCGGACTCAGATCAGGCCGGTCAACTGCTGACCACATTTTTGTATTTGAGTCATATGTGCGGCATCATTTTGTACATAGACAGCATTGCCAACCTGTATTATTTGGCTATATGATAAAACAAAGAGCGATGGATTCCCCCGTGATGCGCGCTTGCTTGGAGTCTGCGGGAACATGCTCCTTGATGGCCTGGAAAGTTCCACATTTGATGTTGGCCGCGGCATCCGTCAAGGTCGTGAGCTCTCCCCCTATTGTTTTTTTTTAGCATTAGAGCATTTCCTCCAGGCAGCCAATCAGGCAGTCAATCTTAATAGAGGTCTGGCGGTGCCAGGCAGTGAGGCAGTACGCGTCACTGCCTGGCAACGCGTCAACGCAATGCGTCAACGCAGTCAACGCGTCAACGCCTGGCAACGCGTCAACGCAGTACGCGTCACTGCTTATGCAGATGACATCTCACTCTACTTAGCTGGTGAACGCAGCCTGCTCGAAGCTTTAAGCGTTTTTCGTGAGTACTCCTCCTTGTCGGGGCTGCTCTTAATTATTCTAAGAGTCACTACTTTTTTGTGGGGTCTCCTCAGAGACGTATTATAAGTGCAATAACTTTGAAGTGGTGTGCGCAGATGCGCATTTCAAGCGTGACCTACGAATGTGCTGGAATATGGGATGCTATGTCGTTTTCGGTCTTAGAGGGCAATGCAGCTCGTGTGCGGAGGGCCCAGACATTAGACAGTTTTAGCTGTGCGTACGCAAGTGCTTGCATACGCAAAGCGCTACGGCGCTGCGTACTTTACGCTGCCCGCTCCGAAGTATAGTTTTAGCTGGCCGATTCGTAGCGTCCCTCAGGCGCACGTAGCGCCATCTAGTGACAAAACGTAAAAGCACATCAACGCTCGGTTGAAGAAAATTTCATCCGTGATTACTGATAACTAGTGTCAGTACATTGGGAGCCTTTTATGTTCTAAGAAAAACTATGCAAACCGAATAAAATGTATGAACTGGCTAAAAGCTAGAAAACTGCTTCGCCATGTGTCGTTGCTACGAGGAAAACACACTGCATGTAGTTAGGCCTAGGTGCTTGAAAATTGCCAAATTATCAGAAAAACAGGGGCTAGTTACCGATTATACTGCTACGTGTGGGCAAGAGTAGGCGAAATAAAAGCGAACCGCTACCATTTGAGCGAGCTATTGCGTCGGAGAATCCAGCGGCGACATGTATTTATTCCGAAGCGGACGAGCAGGGCGCTGCCATCTTGTCAACGTTAGCGTATGCAAGCCACGCAAGCGCCGCAATGCAAAGTCCGCTGGCTAGCGTACGCACGCAAGACGCAAGGCTAGCGCTTGCGTTCTCCTTCCGCAAACTCCTTGCGTACGCCAAGCCGTTGCGTACGCACAGCTAAAACTGTCTATGTAACCTGCCCCTGCTTGAGAGGCGCTACCTTGTTCAGTCGGTCGTGCTGGGTGCCTTTTCTACCTCTGCCACATTGGTAAACCACCCCTGCCCGTCATAAGGCGGGGTGCAGACTTCGGCTTTTTTTTTTTGGTCAGGTTGAACAGAGCTTGAGGCTCGCGCTGTTCTTGGCAAAAACGGGAGAGGGGCGGTTTTGCCTTCCCAACTTTGTCCATCACGTCCTCGTTGTTAGCTTTGAAGTGCATGTTGCGTATCCTGCTGGGGGACGCGTCTCCGGCGCGAACCCTAGCGCGGTACTTTTTGGACCTTTTTTCGCGCCTTCTGAATTACTCGGCCCCTGTTAATCATGGACCTCAATCAGAGCAGCCTACCGCCTTCTATGCTACTTCAGTGGCCTTTTTCGGAGTGTAAACGCAGTAGCACCTGATGTCAACATCGTTGCTGAGCGTGTGGTGGACATTATGGGCACGCTGTTGTTGCCTGTGTTGACGGCGGCTCGCCGCTCACCGATGCGCTGCGTTCAATGGGCGCGCATAGCATCGATGCCTCTCCCAGACCATCTACTCGACTTTGGAAACTTGGCTGGGCAGTGATGCCTACTTGTGATCGGCTTGAGCGGTGGGGTGTTTTACGCTCCAGTAACTGTCTGAATTGCCCGCTTCCGGAATATAATCGCCACGCTACAGTCATCTTCATGGTAGCGCCTGTATTTTGGCGCGCGGTTCATGCGGGATTCCGTTGGCAGGGCATTTCGAGCTTTGTCTAACGCGGCCGCTTTCTCAGTGACTGTTTTGCTCACCTGTTAATTGTTGCAGGTCTTTTTGGTTTATGGCGCAATCGATGCACCGATATCGCTGGTAGCTTTCGATGCCACGCAGTGTGGGCTATACTTAGCGGTCTTCTAAGGGAGCTGATCAGTTTCTTGTCAGATGAAATCTTTTTCTTGGGAGAGGAAGAGTTATTCCGACAGTGGTCGTGCCCATTCATTTCTGTTAACAACAATCGTCTTGTTTTGGTCTTTAGACCAAACTAGCGCTAAGGCCTGTTTTTTTCGTGCCAGAATGTTGCTGTTTCACTCTTCTGTGAATACGTATGCTATCCTGTCTTAAATCGCTCACAAGCAATTCCTGTTTGTTGCTCAAAGCTGCTTATGGCACCCCTTTAATTTGCTCGCCTTACATGCTTAGCTTCATGTCTACTTGTGAATGTCAATGTATCCGGTAGCCTTGGCATGTGTACATATGCAAATAAAGTTTTTTACAATCAGAAAGCTACCTCACAGAGCGCAACTTCAAGGTTCATGTTGGAAACACCTTGTAAAAGCAGTTCAAAGAAGAAAATGGTGGTCCACAAGGATGTGTACTAAGCTGCACAAGCATCATTGTTAAAATGAATTCTTTAATGAGCGTAGTGCCAAAGACTATTTCCTTCTCTGTCTCCTTCGATGTCCAAATAAGCTTCAAGTCCTGTGCTCTGGTAATTTGTGAACGGCATATCCAGCTTGAGGTTAACAAACTCCTCCGCTATGCTAATGCTAATACGCTTAAACTTAACTGTGAAAGGCTGCATGCGCGCTCTTTTCGAAGCAACTTAGCATTAACCCTGACCGCAACATCGCACTGAACGGTCAATGTCTTGCCTTTCGCAATGATCCGAAATTTCTTAGTGTTGTAGTTGATGAGAAACTTTCTTTTTGGCGCACATCAAACAGCTGCGACGGAAATGTATGAAAGAAATGAATCTTATTGCTTAGATCGTCTGTTCCACTTCGCACCTTACCCATACGCATTCTAGATAAACCCTAATTTGAATTGCAGTATCTTCCTTTTGCAATTACTCGGAATTTCGACATATAGTACGAAGCTTCGCTGATGAACTGTTGACTGTTTCTCTATTAGATCGGCAGCAGTTACCTCAAGACATAAAACTAACACAAAGCAAGTTCTTCACTCTTTGCATAAAAATAGAATAAAATGCGGTGTGAAGGCACCCTAACACCACGCTCTCCAAAGTAGAAAGCCCTTGCCAATTCGAGAAAGCAAAAACGGATGCTGTCATATTTTATTGCCAGCCTTTAGATATATTTGAAATTTTCGCTGCTGTATCTCCAAATGAGAGACCTTTCACACGGCATCTGAATGCTCAAGCAACTTTAATAACAATAATATTAATTGGTTTTGGGGGAAAGAAATGGCGCAGTATCTGTCTCAAATATCGTTATACACCTTAACTGCGCCGTAAAGGAAGGGATAAAGGAGGAAGTTAAAGAAGAAATGGAGAAAGAGGTGCCATAATGGAGGGTTCCTGAGTAATTACGACCACCTGGGAATCTTTAACTGACATCGCAGAGCACACGGGCGCCTTAGCGTTTTGCCTCCATAAAAACGCGGCCGCCGCGGTGGGGTTCAAACCCAGGAACTCCGGATCAGTAGCCGAGCGCGCTAACCTCTGAGCCACCGCGACACAAAAAGCTCAGAAGACATTTTAGTACAATGTTTATCAAAAAGCGAAACGTTCGCAACGAGTGATGGAATGTCTCTGATTCACATAAAATCTTTACTTGTTCGGAGCCCTTGCTACGCAGGAGCCTGAACGTACATCCGTGTTTTCTGCTGCAGCACCTCTTCAGCGCGTCTGATAAACTCTCAATAAATGTAACGCTCACGCTGCGTTGCCAAGTCTATTGGCTTGAAACCTTTTCGACTCGGACTTAACATTTGAACAGACGTTTGCATCGACAAGTTGAGATATATTTTGTTTTCCCAAACTATCTTGACGTCAGTGGCTGAAGCCCTAACGTTCTACTGCTCTCGATCATAACACTCCTGAATATCACGAATTCTGCTCAAAGTGCGTCGCACCATCTCACAAGCCCATGCAATTATCCGTTGTCATGAAGTGCATGAGAGACTTCCAGTTTTTTATCCCAAAGAAGCAATGACCTAGGAAATACGTGAATAACATTTATATGATATATCGCAAAATCATGCATGAATAAGCGCTGTTAAAACCACGTGTATGATGTTGGACGCCAATTGATTCATAGTAATGAAACAACGTTTCATCCCTGATTAGTTATAATTTCAGTTCAGATTAGCATGGCAACAGGCTCAGTCAAATTTAGATACAGAGAGGGAGGTCCAGAATGGCTGAGTGATTATTTACGCAGTTACCTCGAGGGAACCAGAAGCTTGGAAGAACGCTAACATTACCTTCATTCATAGGAATGGAGATGTTTAGGAGTTGAAAATTACAGACAGAGCAGCTTACTGTTCGTTGCTTGCAAGGTATTTACTAAGGAAACCGCTAATAGAGTCACAAAAATCTTAGACTTCAGTCGAACAAATGACCAGGCAGGCTATCGTAGTGGATACTCCACAATAGACAAAATTTATACTACCAATCAGGTGATAGAGAAATGCGCAGAATATAGCCAACCGCTATACACAGACTTGATAAAGTACAAAGCAGCATTTGACTCAGTGATAACTTCAGCAGTCATGCAGGCATTGCGGAATCAGGATGTAGAAAAGCTTTCCGTGAAAATACTGGAAGATGCTCATGCTTGCACAGCTATTACAGTCCTCCACAAAAAAGGCAGTAAAATTTGAATAAGCAAGAATGTAAGGCAGGGAGAGAAGATCTCACCAGTGCTATTCACCGCCTGTTTACAGGAGATATTCCGAGGCTAGGTTTGGGAACAGGGCCGTAAGAGTTAATGAAGAATACCTAATCTGTCACTTGCTGATGATATTGCCTTGCTAAGTCACTATGGAGATGAACTCAAAGCATAATCAATCAGTTAGGCAGAGCTGAAAGGTAGGCCTAAAAATTAACCTGCAGAAAAACCAGTCATGATCACAGCAATCCTCAATCGGTAGCCAGTTGTTAGAAGTGCTAAGGGAATACGTCTACTCAGGGCAGGTAAGGACCACTGACCCGGATCATGGGAGTTAAATAACGAGAAGAATGAGGATGGGGCAGTGCGCATCCGGCAGGTTCTCTCAGATCATGAATGGCAGTTTACAGATTCCTCAGAAGACCCGCAAGGCAGCCTTGAGTCCCAAAGGGATGATGCTTGGCGCCACCACGGACCCTGTGCTCTCATCCCAAAGCTGTTAACCACCCATCGTAATATGGCGCAAGGTTAAGGGTACAAACCATGAATGGTGGCTCTCGTGGTCGTGGCCTAACTCCGGCCGACGGGCTCCCTGAATTTCTACCAGGTTGGAAGCTCCGGGACATCCCTCTGCATAAAAAGGTAAAACACAGGTGACTTAAGAACCGTTAACATACACATATTGTACTGATACACTGACATCAAATAATCCTGGTCGGTAACTAAAAACGTACCGAACCGAAGTAAATCTAGATAAGGCTTGCACAGACTCTGACCACTACCCACTCTTCGTCATCGTGCACTCCCTGCTCGACAGTGCTCCAATATTCTCAATGTCTGTCTTCCTGTTTTGAACGACTCTCGAAAAATTCATCGGCAAAAACTACAAAGCCAGAAGACTCTCCTCCGCTGAGCTACTTGTTGAAGCTGCAAATAAAAAGGCACACTGACACCCTCCTGAAGCAGCAGCAGTTTGCGGACCTACATGTGAAGATTACTCGACACCGTATTCTAAACACCTTCCCAGGTGTTTTATGGGAGCGTGATCTAATCTTTGAAGGTGAGTCCATCCTACTCAAAGGCTCCCGTTACCAAGGTGTCGTCGCCCTTCTCCGCATCATAATAAGGCAAAACGGTGAAGAGATAACAACGCCCAAGAGTTTTCTAACGTTTAACAGGACACGACTTCCAGAACCGGTAA
This sequence comes from Amblyomma americanum, assembly GCF_052857255.1. Lineage (NCBI taxonomy): Eukaryota > Metazoa > Arthropoda > Arachnida > Ixodida > Ixodidae > Amblyomma > Amblyomma americanum. The sequence goes on from NC_135507.1 coordinate 45,129,424, forward strand.
ACGCGGAATTCATTCATTGTAAACTCAGAACGTATGTAAAGTCAGACCCATGCACATGTTTCAGCTGCCAAAAATGAAGGCATGGCTCAACTACCGGTCAAGGAAACTAAACTGTACAAAGTGAGGTGCACAAAAGCACCCCATCGAAAACTGCAGCGCCACTCATTCAAAGTACCCAAACTGTCACGGGCCACATGCTCCTTCCTTAAGAGCAGGTGAAATTTTCAGGAATTTTAAGCAACTCATCAAAATAAAGATAACAGAAAGCATCACATTTTCTAGAAGCCGGAAATTCATTCGCTTTTCTCCTCAAGATCTTATGCTTACACAGCGCGGCCAGGGGGCCGAGTGGCGTCTATTCCCGATGGGCACGGTGTACAGCTTTGCTCATGCATGCCTATCTCAGCCCCCTCACCAAACAGAAACCAGCTGCATCAAACTTCTGCATCCCACAGGTCAACTTCTCACAGACCTTCGGGAAAAAGACTACTGAGAGTGAGTGCGTCCCTCATGGCAGATCCTCAATCGCCCCTGAGTCTTCGCAGGAGCCGATGGGTGCTACTTCAAACCAGTGAGCGTCAGAGACGTTTAGGGAGTTACCCAGAGAGGCCGAGTCTTCTGGATTGCCTCAAGACAAAAAACATACTCCAATCAAGCCGCCTCATAAAGGCGGTGATGTCTAAATAGCCCTATCGTTTCCATTCCTCAGAAACAATCATGACAGCGGAGAGCATCTATCATCTAGTCGAACTGCCAACGGTTGCATAAGAACCTGGACGGCATATGCAAAATACTTACACAGTACCAACTAAAGATACTTCGCCTACAGGAAACGCCCTTAAATGCGATCCATACAAATTTCCTAAAAAAATTATGTTGTTTTCCGGAAGGACCGAGATGAAAGTACCCACTCATTAGGGGGCAGTGCCAGAGTGGCCCAGAAACCATGTAGCTGTCACAGCCTTTGGCTATTTACTGATTTAGAGGCGGTGGCAATACAAGCCCTAAATTTTGAGAAAACAGTAACACACATGCGATCTCATCGACACGATCACCACCTATGCAGCAATGACGGCCAAAAGCCCATTTCACAGCTTCCGGAACCATCCATGATGGTTGGATATTTTAATTCAGATCATCCACTATGGCGTACTACAAGAACTGGTTCCAGAAGGGAGCTAGTCAAAAGATTTTTGCTGACCTCTGAATCCGGTATATTTAACCAAAGACAAAAAGCTTTAACAAAACGCTTGTGAGAACCAAAATAATGGATGGTAGATATTTCGCAGGCATCCAACAGTCGACAAATTGATAAACTTTAAGCGGGCAAAAGCAAAGGGCTGATGCATCCGTCATGAGTCGAAACGGGAAAGTTGGAATTTGTTTTTCTCATCCGTACGCTCTTATATACACTCACATAAAGCGTACCACAGAATGATAGAACTGATAGAAAGATAGAAACAATGATACAAAGACCGTAGTGCGTACCCAACATCTTTTATCAGCACTACTGGTGGTTCACTTGGGCACTGAACAGATACATCAGTATCAGATTGGAATAGTTATTTAGCTTCGCACACTAACCTTATTTCTTCCTGAAGTACAAAATACCTGAGGAACGAGAACCTATCTGCTGTAGAAGGCAATCCGCAGGCGGGTACCATACCATCTCTAAACATTGCTTTCCAACGCAATGCATATCCTGGCTATCCCAATAATTCAGAAAGGTAACCTTGGTCTTTTGGTTTGGGTTTATGGTGTTCAAAGGCCCAAGGTAACTCAGGCTATGAAACACGCTGTAGTGAAAGGATGAGGATAATTTCGACCATCTGCGATTTTTTTACCGTGCACGGACGTCGCATAGTAGTACACACGCCTTATATTTAAATGCAACTTAAGGGGCGGGAACCGAATCTGCATATTTCAGGTCACCATACGAACATGAGAACCACTGAACAGTTGTGCCGGCCTCATTATTTCAGTAAATACGCACGACAAATTCTAAGTGCTTTTCACAAAACATTAACTAAGAACCATAATCCATGAAACAATCTAGCTCTGCACTGAATACCTAGTACCAATACTGATCTCTGTATGGCATTTCTTTTACTCTAATTTATATTAATATTTCAGGATTTATACTTATACACGCTAATAAAACAGCGCTTCGAAATAGCCTGAGTAAAGCCTTATATTTGCGGTGATACTCAAACGGGCACAAGGCATGAAAAACATACTAGGCAGACTGCGGACCAGTTAACTACAGCACTACAGTTTTGCACCCATAACTTGAAGCACAAGGTGAGAATAGCGTACTCAGACATCAGCATGCGCTGGTAGAAAAAAGCTGTTTGCTGTGCTTCCATGCCGTGCTCATTATCCAGAAAAACTCAAACAGCACATAGCAGCTACAGCTGCGACGTTTCAAAATAGACGTGAATTTGACACAACACACACATTACTGTCACTATGAAATACCGTCTCAACTTCACTTAGTTTTTCATTGAAGTGCAGACTAAATAGAGCAGTAAAGAGGTAGTTCTTGCATGCAGCTACTCTAACCTAACGCTGCTAGAAAGATCAACGAAAGATACCAACGCGCTCAAAGTACGCGAACCATTTCAATGAAACAAGTAAAGTCTTCATAGCAGGCGTAACCATAATAACATAGCGTGTGACTTGCATTCGGGGCGCAAATAAGCGCCGAGTTACGTTGCTGTTTTCATAATGTACGAGTCGGAAATCAGAAACTCATACTCTCCCTATAGCACAAATGCTATTGGAGAAGTTCGCGCACACGAGTGCAGGGTTTATGAACAAGCCTCTCGAAACAAAATATAAGCCATACCTTGTCGAGGCGACCTTTACTCAGCTTTCAAAATGAAGTGCCCGCCGGCCAGCGGTGGCGGCCAACAGCTCGGATAACGGGGACGCAAAATTCCACACGTGTGCAACGAAAGGGAAGACTGGATGCAGCTCGTACGCTCTTCGTGGTGTTTGTACACGCTGGCCACTCGCGCTGGGAACGACTTTTATTTAACCAACACACAACAAGCACTCCTCTAGCGACTCTTAACTACAACTTTGACAAACGTTCCGCGGTGCAGTCTATAGCGTTACAAAAGATCTGTGGTGAAACGTCGCTGTCCACGACGTGCACCGCGCGAGCGTCTACACGTAACAAGCAATAAACACCTCTGCACCAACAGCACTCCATGGTCCGGACCGGAGATAACGCACTGATTAAAAAATAAATGTAATCCACCTGGAGAACGTGAGTGTGCGTTTCCGGAGGTGCGAAGAAAATCGAGATGACACGGCGTTAACTAACGCGCAATGCCGTTTTGGCCATCGTTCACGGGCTAAGCGATATTTCTGGCCGCGCATCGTCCTTGCAACAAGAAAAGTTGGTAGGCAGCTCGCGAGAAGAGGCTTGTCACCACGGGTATCACACCGACTGCCTTTCCGCGCGTTAGGAAACATTTATCGGCACAGATATAAGTGGCAATAGTCGAGAACCTGATGGCTTCGGCTGCTTATAACGCAACTCACAAACGAGTACAGGAAGTTTGGCGCTGCGCACATTATCAGTTCTGCACACGCCAAATGAATAAAAAATAATCGTGTAGACTTAGCCTAAGTGTAAGATCAAGTTAGATTTTGATGAGAACGTAATCCACAAGAAAACACGCTGACGACACCAACACACCCGCGCACACAGTTGTATGCAGCCGGAATGATTTTCCGCCCTCTCGTGGAAAATTAGGTAAAACGTGAAAGAGGAACCCATTTCATGGTCGTATCTTTACCGCCCACACTCTTGCCGTGCGTAGCTTGGTTACTAAAGATAACGAAAGATATATGAACCACGCAGAATTAATTTTAGACGCGTTTTAGAAACTAGGAAATATGTTTGGCCTAGAGTAGTCCAAAATAAGTAGGAATAATTAGGAGGCTACCGAACTGCTGATTCATTTTGATCGCGTAATGTTATGCGGTCTATGAAGATGTAACAAAAATAATAAATCAGAACATAAAAAATGTAGAGTCTATAGTAGTGCCTTGGGCCTGGTCACAACCTTAAATTTCAGAAATACTGTTGAAAATTAGTAGGAATCACCATTCACAGGATTAAAATGTCACAACACAAAGACCTATGTCAATATTTTGTCGGGCTTCAAGTCACATTCGGATAGCCAGAAGTGAGATAGCAGACGTCTGTGCTGGACAATCTAGGCCTATCGCACCTTACAGAGGCCTAATATAGGTCTCACAGAGATGAGATGAAATTATCACGTAGTAGTCGGTGAAATATATGGCAGAATAATTGGAATACTTAATTAAATATAAGCTACACCTGGGTAGAACCCATGAGAAGATAACAGAAGTAATGAACGCATGGAGAACCTTTCACTGAAGTTATTTTATGCCGTCTTCGCATCCGACAAGTACACCTGACACGTAACTTCTTACTAACAGAAGATGTTAAGCCTCCATATGAAAAATATTAAGTTAAGGGCATAGGAAACCACTCTTCATTGTCACGCACTTACTTGGAACAGCTAGGGAAAAATATTTTACTCTATTTTACAACGAACACATTCTTTTCATGCTACCTTGCTGCTGTGAGAAAATTCACTTGTTGAAATTTTATCTGTTTTAGCTACCTAACAGATCAAGGATGCCAATTAGGATATATTATCCCAAATTGTTTTTTGCTTACCCACTAACAAACTCGTTATACATTGTGCTTGGCGTATGGTGGCATGGGGCATAAAACTCAGTCCATGATATATATCAAATCTTTCAAACAAATTTCACATCAAACACCCTTTGTATCTGCTTCTTATTTTTTAACCTTAGCCCTCTAATACCTAGCGAATCCTCCATAGGTATTTTCGCCGACCATGAGTAATGATAACAAAAATGCAAGGCACGCGGTGAGTATTGATCACTGAGAGAAGTGGTTTCTGATCTCTAGGTATTTTTCATCACACCATTTGAATAATTAATATTAACTTTATGCCTTGTCTCTTTTTCGTCCGCGCTAAATTGTTTTATCATCAACGCGTGCACTCTTTTTTACGCTACATATTGTTTCTATTACATGCCTCTCTGTAGTACGCTAACCTTCGACAACGGTAAAGAAATACACCGAAATCCTGCGGGGAAATCTGTAATCAGGATATTAAAATTTCGATAACGCCACTATGTAAACGGAAAGGTCTCTCTTGCTGCAGCTGAGAGCTGATATGCCATGTAATTTAGGCTACATTGTTTGTACATTAAGTTTCTGGTGATTTATCAGTGCGTGGAAATCTAGGATGCGATGAGAAAAAACTTGGAGGATATTTTGGTGTGATACTTTTAAAGAAAAAAGTTTAACGTTCACCATAATTATAAAAAAATTTCGATGCGCATCAAATTACTCTTAGAGCACTCACTACGCACCAGAATGTGCATGTATTTTCCACAACGGCACTACATCAGCGCGTCTATCAAAAACCCAATAAATATAACACCGACGCCGTTCTTCTTGAACTAATGATTTTAAACATCTGAGGAATGCACGCTGAAATTATTTCACTCAAGTCGGCCTTTTCATTTGAACTTTCTTAAAATTATAACTTGTGTGCAGCAGGGACCCCCCCCCCCCCCAATATCTTTTTTTTCTCTCAAAATAGATTGACGTCAAAGGAAGAAGCTTAAACATTCTTCTCCTTTCTATTATAAGACTTGCAAATATCAGAAATTCCACATAAAGTGCGTCGTACCACCAAACATGCCTATTCTCTTTCCTTCTGCCTTGACATACATGAAACAACTCCAGTCTTTCTTTATATCAAGGCAAAGAACGCCAACGAAGACGTCAATGACATTTCTATCATACAGGACAAAAAGCACAAATAAGCACAGCTAAAGCATCGTGTCTAACATAGAGGAAGCCAACATATGCATACAATTAATAACGGTATTTTACGCCTGCATATTTATAAGTTCAGTTCATATTCGCACGTCACCGGGCTTGACACATTATAGATATAGATAACGAGGTTTCACAAGTATTTGCTGTGTAATAATTTACGAATACTTCCTGCTGTGCAGTTTAAACGTTGCTTAACCTGGTGCGTTTAAGTGATGGCCCTTTTCGAAATGTTGCTTAATCTTCCTTAAGCTATGCCGTTCGTGTTTAACAACGCGACTTGTCTTGAATTACCGAAGTCTTTATGTTTCGATCAAATGGACATGGGTCTTTTATGTGTAGTCACCAACATGAACAACATGGATCTTTTATGTGTAGTCACCAACATGAACAAATACATTAATATAACCTTCGGCCGAAACTTGCAATTGTCATATGAAAAAAAGTTAATACTGTGTTGCCCACTTTATATTCTTTTTGTATAGGTATTTGTAGTTGTCTATGAGAAGGGGTTCAATAAAGTGTATCTCACTTTTCTCGACACCTAAAACTTATTTAACCTTAGAAACCGGTATATCATGGCACTCACGTAGACATGCGATGAATGGAACAACCACGCATTACTCACACATAGCGTACTCCTCAGACGTAGTGCGAATGTTTCACATATAATATCTTCAGTTGTGTTTTGAAAATCAGTGAAATTCGGAGCTGATATTCATTATTTCTGAACATCTATTTCAAGTTTGAATCCAACCTATTAGGACCTTGTGTTCAGAACTCACCTTGGGTGACCACTTGTATGCCTAGCGTAATCCTTGCCTTCAGGCGCTCGAGCGGCTCATGCCCCGGCAGCAAAACGACGCTGTGGTATAGCTGCTAGCCCAATGAACAATGCTTTCGCGAAATGACAGCTATGTAGGCTTTTAAGCTAAGATATTACTAGTTCTCTTCTCGAAACCTTTTGCAGCTGTTTAATTTAAGTTCTCTTAGCATGGTAAACACTGCTCGGATTTCTTAACAAGAAGAATCAGAATGCGTATTTTTTAGTGACGAATATTTCTCACGTAATGCCTCTTTCTTGGGTCATGCATTACTCCTCGAAGTTGTTTCCACTTTTTTCTCATTACATCAGAATAAATGCACGAGGAATGCTGTCAGAGTCCAGGCTTATCAAACACCTTGATCTTTTGCTGCTCTGGATAATTGAATTAATTTAATTTCTTCCCTTATTGCACATGACAAACCGCATTCTTCTCCCAATTAAAGTCTCCGCCTTTCCATCCCTTCTCCTTCTAAAATAGCCTTCATGCATAAACAATATCAACCCGACGTATAAGTAAATAAGAGACACAAGCCATTCGGTCAGAGTAACATGTCCTAGGCGTACCATAGTTGCAGGAAAAACAAAGTAATGAACTGGTTAAGAGGTTGATATTTGTCTTGCGGACGTTATTATAGCAGCTTGGTCACTCGATGCTATGCGTACTAGTGCATTATCCTTGGCATGGTATACACACACAAAACATGACTGAGGTGTGAGCATTTGGCAGCTGTAATGCGGTTTCCGGGTTTCCGGTTGTGCGCACACACATTGTTGTGGATTTGCCTCACAGACCATCTTGTTAGTGACCAAGCATTTTGTGGTTCCTGCTGCGCAAAGTTCAAAATCACTGCCAAAGTTCTTCCAAGAGCCTCCTCCTCCCCATGAGACATTATGGTAGAGGCCTACTCGAAAGAGTTCTGTACCGCTGGAGTTATCTACCGTTGTACACCAACACATGTGCGTTAATGGTAATGAAGACCTATGGTGCTTTTCCCCTCAGTAATTCATAGATTTGAAACAGAATTTAATTTCTTGCCTGCACTTCACCTTCCTGCAGCGTGTGTTGTCCGTCGAGTTTTTATAGTAGGGCTAATAACAGTCGCCCAACAATGACCCATTTTGATAGGCTCCTAATATTATAGAACGAGGAAGATATTTATGTGCTCTGATGTTCAGAAGAAATATTACATTGTTAATGTAGATAACCATTCTTGGCCAAAGCTCCGTGCAGTGTGTTCGGAAAAATAGGCTTAGTTTTCTGTCCTTCACCATAACAGGTGTCACCGCGTGAGACGGGGTCAAAGTCCATGCCAAACGTTTTGTAAAGCCTTTCATATGTTCTGTGAGCGTCCGTGTAAGAGATGTAAGTGGACATTTTGAGAGAAGTGATAGCACGCCACCTTATATTTAAGTACTGTACCTAACTATGGATAGTACCTAACTATATTATGTAAGACTGCTTATTACACTGTACCTGTAAGACTGCGTCTTTCAGGTACCTCGACCGTGTTGTGACAAAGGGTGTTGTGACGAAGGGAACAGATGAACTGAAAAGTTTTTATAGATTGCATACATAATTTACTCTTGCTCTCGCGGGGTATAGTAACTGAACTTGTGGAAGAAAAGCGCAATCAATACTGTTTTATCCACGTACGTTTGTGAACTTCCGTAAGGTATCTCCACACAGAATTTTGCATGAATGGGCTTCAGGTGAGCGATAAGCTTCAGCGTTGTTTCTTCACAGAATCCATATGTTCGTTTTTTTTTCAACGTAAACCGCGCCATGAACACCACATCAACAAACCCAGTGAACCAGTACGTCTAAGAGCACAAAGCATGTGTCGGCCGAAAAAAAAAAATCCGCAGTACATTTCCGCATGAGTCGGCTTGAGCTGAGCGATGAGCTTCCGTGTTTTGTCATCATAAAATGCAAGTGTTCGTATGTTATACTCAAACCGCGCCATGAAGACCACATTAACAAACCCAGTGAAAAAACACTTCTAAGAGCATAGGGCACTGTAGTGCGCGCGTCGCCTCACTAACCTTCTTTCTCTTCCCTCTCTCTCCTCTGCAATGAAAGTGTAAAAGATGATTTTATTCTCTGCACTTCCCACCGGCCAATCGTCGCATCCTGCCCTCTCTTCGTCTTCCTTCTTAAGTAAATATAAAGAGGGGGATTTTGGTCTCTCCACCTTAATAAAACAATTCTTCGCAGATGACAAATTAGCTGACATTTCTGAACGACAGGACGTTAACCCATGCTTAAAATGATGTCTTAGCACTGCGCTATGGTAATAAAAAAAAACGTTTTTTTTAAGGTGACCGAGCGTATAACAAAAAATTATCACCTCAGGAAACAAAAATGATATATTTAAAGTTAGGCACTGAAGGTAACGAGGAACAGAAATACGTATATAAAGAACCTTTTCAACCTGGGCTGCAGTGCACGCACAGAATCACAGCTAGCTGCTGATCTCAAGGAAGAATGCATTTCTTTGGCGTGGCTGTGTTTTTGGCACTTGGTGCCACTGTTACTTCTGTTAAACCTACCAAGCAGGAACTCTACGAGGTGAGAAAAATTCTCTTATTTTTATACATGATATTTCTAATGAATAGATGCGCACATTAAAAGCTCTTGGTGACAAATTAAACGTACAGAATGTCAATGTCAGCACGCGGATTGGTTTGTAATTCAGGACTCAGACATCAATATGCAAGCCATTGCCGTAAACGCTGATCATTGAGCATGGTTTGCATATGGAACGGCAAAGAGCTAAAAGAACACGTTTGTTGCATCAGATGTTGCATTAGGGAAAGCACAGACATGACACCGTCAGGTACCGTCCATAGGAGGGGCGCCTTGATTTCGGTCCACTGAAGCCGAAAACGTTTGCAACGTAAACGCTAAGGGGAAGGATGCCATGAAAAATAAGCATTCACTTAAGGTCCAAGCACATAATGCTTTTTTATCCAAACTGCTTTTCAAATGACGCTGCGATAACATGGATGTAGGACATCTGCGTCGGGTGCAATATAACGACGATTTGATTCGTTTTCTGCTGCAATTCAAAATATTTAAACAAATAGCGCAAAGCGCACCAGCTTAGCCCATTATTCAGCCAAAGCTGATTCGCATTCGTCGCCAAGAGGTCTGTTGTGGCAGGCCTGTTTTGCCATTTCACATTTGACTGCCTGGTTGGGCCTCTCAACGGTCCAATTTCGAATCTATGCTCATCTGCACAGTCGGCATTCATCGGCATGTAGTCTTCGGTTAGATCGTGTTGCTGGAGCACTTCAAAGACTCGAGACTTTTCCATATATGCTTTACTAGCTTTGCGAAACAGAAGTCGCTGCAACGTCCTATTTTCATTATTTGGTAAATAATTTAAAAAAAATCTGCTGCTATACACCGGTGGGCCAACCGCTAAACCGCAGTAAAGAGGTGCAAATGCAACGAAAACTGCTGCGTGCAAATTTTCGAGCAAGTTTTCCTCGGCCCGACCTCTGCAAACATAGTCGACCGGTGCCAGGCTTTTCACCTCTTTCAAGCAACTTATCTCACCCTTCTTCTCATCGCGCACACGATTGGCTCTGCCGCCATTCTCGTCCTATTTCCTGTGGACGCAACCAATTGGTATTGGTATCGCGAATCTATTTTTCCGCTGATGGCGATGCTAGAGCACTAGCGGTGCCTAGCTCTACTATATAAGCTTTACTTCCCTCCTACTCGGCGGCCGCTCGATTGTTGTACCACGGAGTGCTCTAGTCGGCACGAGCTTGCTTTACGGAATATTCTATAGCGAAATGCTTCAATAACTCAGCTAAACAAAAGGTAAAAGAGCTTTAGCTGCAATATTCCTTGCGTCAATGGAGTTTAACTGCACGTGCTGTGGTGACGCCTCATCCTACCGACCGGCGACGACTAACGCACATTCTCACTACAACAGGACTTTGGCACCTTAGTGCAGTACTTCATCCCAACATCCCGTATGAATGGAGTGATTAACTCCATGCCTTCAGTCCCTAAGGGATGAGGAGCAACTGCCCACGGCTGCGGTCAGCCGTGTTAAAGAGCGCTGGATGCTAAGAATAGCTGGAGCTTTACGAGTCGTCATTGAAAATTGAGTCTCCGAACATTTAACACGATATTTTCACCTAGAGAGGTTAGCGTAGCTCTGCTCGTTGAGATATTTGCGGCTAATGAATGGGATGCGATACGGTTAATAAAGTTAGGAGGACAGACAAAGCACATACAGTGCTAAAGCATGGACACGTCCTATGCTATTGTTTTAGCGGACATGCAAGTAGTAGGTGTGGAATTCGTAATCAATTAGAACGTTTGGAGTGTATGATATGGTGAACTACGGTTGTCACATGGCCTAAAGAAGTTATCGCATGGTCTAATTTTCTTATTTAACATGACGAAAAAATTAATTCCTCTCTTTCTCAGGCATTAAACACCACGCAAAGAATTTGGACTGTTCGTCGAAGTTACGAGCGCGAGGGTCCAAATGGAAAGCACAGTTGCGTCTATGCTAAAAAAGAAGACCTCAATGGAGATTCTTACCGATTTGTTCAAGGTTTTAAAAATGGTTCAGCATGGTGAGTGTTCTCATGAATATAAACCAGAGTAACGCTTGGTGTATACACAAACGCGAAGCAATTACTTATTTGATTACGCAGCGATATTCGGTTCTGCGGTTCCTAGGGCAATGAGAACGTTCTTAGAATTTTGTTTTGTAGACTCCTGAAAAATATCAGCTTTTCAAAAATATATAGTTACACTAGAATGATTCACGCTGCTTATAGTGACATGGCTAACAACTCCAGCAACTAAGCACTGCAGCCCTCATATCAGTAGTCGTCAAAGCAGCTTCACAAAATACAACACTGTACCGACAACTTCAAATAGAAAGCCACAAAGGTAGGTGTATCCCAAGCGCTTAAGAAATTAATTAACCTTTTTTTTTGCAGGCAAAACGAGACTCTATATGGAGAACTTTCAGACCAGACCGGAGAGGCAGTGCTAACCGTCAGGAAAAACCCACGTAAGGAAAAAGAGTTTGGCGTCTTTCTTTTACAGAGCTTATTGCAAAAGCGAAGTGCTCCCGCCGAGCTCAGCTGCAGTCGCGAGTCCAGTGTCCACAATTTTGTTACCATACAGTGCATATAGTTCGTGCATCGTGGCGTAGCTTAGTGGTGATCCGGCGGAGCACGGAAAAGAGCCGTACCTTCTGGACGATGTTTTCATGGCAGGAGGCTTAGGCAATTAGCATGCCCTTATGTACCCCGCGCTCCGCCGGATCACCACTAAGCTATAGCACGATGCACGAACTATATGCACTGTATGGTAACAAAATTGTGGACACTGGGCTCACGACTGCAGCTGAGCTCGGCGGGAGAAGTTCGCTTTTGCTCTAAGCAAAACCTAGAACCGCACCTATGACAAGCAACAAAAATGAGTGCGTTTTGATATCAGAGCTATACAAGACACACGCAACAGCAGCGCATATAGTTCGTGCATCGTGGTATAACTTAGTGGTGATCCGGCGGAGCGCGGTGTCCGTAAACGCTTGCTAATTGCCTAAGCCTCCTGCCATGAAAACGTCGTCGAGAAGGTACGGGTCTTTTCCGCGCCTTCATTGTGCCCTTCGGCGCAGCTATAATGCAGCAAGAGACGGTGAGACCCATTAGACTATTTGGATGAAGGCACCGGAAGCGCTGCTGTTGTCTGTGTCTTGTGTAGCTCTGAAATCAAAACGCACTCATTTTTGTTGCCTGTCATAGGTGCGGTTCTAGCATGTAAAATTTATTGTTCTGCTAACTTGTTTTTGCGGAGCAAGGACTTTAAAGGTGCCTCCCTCGACATATCTGGGCTCCGTGTAGCCCTCGTGCCGACTCAATGAGGTATCTGCAATAACTAGAGCACTAGTTTCTGAAAGAGGAAGCCATTCATTGTCGCATCATCTACAGAACATTGGAGTTTTTGATGATAATTGGGGCTCAGATGTTCTCTGGAACCTCGAAATAATGCTACGAGGCAGTTCCAGCGAGCTATAAGATGCAAAACATTTCTCATACAGTCAGAGGCCGGAACATTGAACCCTGAATTAGAGAACCAACACGTATAGCCTTGTTTCACTAAACAGGGAAAAGAATATTCCGGAATAAAAACCGCAACCTGTTTTCAGTAATTCGCCGCATTATGTCTGGCGGCAAAGCAATATATCAGGCAGGCAAACTTTGTGGGCATACTGACAGAGGCTGACAGGAAAAAATTAACGCCTTCGCTTTCTTTGGAAGATGTCCCTGCTTTTCTACAAACGCTAAAAAAGGACCTATCTGATTTAATGCTGTTGCCGCCTTATCTGCTTACGCATATATGTTCGTGTTTCCATGGTAGTGGATGAAAACTGCACGTAAGAGATGTATTGCCTCTGCTCTTCCAACAGTGATTGCTATGCTATTTTGTCGCCAGTGCGACAAACGCATGCATTTATGGCTGTAGATGCTCTCAACGTGAATGACAAGCGAGAGGGCGGCAAATGGAAAGCACGGTAAACTTACTGCTGTCAGTAGTTTGACCTTGCAGAGGCCTTAACGCGTTTATTGATCATTTCCTCCGTTTGGTACTGCTCGCGGCAACACTATTTCCTTATGTTTACTGACGACCTAAAACAAAATTAGCGACGGCGCTTACCACTGCTTCCGTGCTTTTATTGCAAAAGCACTTTCTCACCGTAAGCTGCGTTGTTATGTTCATTATAGATCCCTTTTTTTTCTAATGGCACACGTACTCATTAGCATATAGTCGTAGGAAAGCGCATGCACTCGTCCAAACCTTCCTTATTCGTCAAGAAGCAACACGGTTTATTGGATCAAAAACAAACTCGCACTCTTGCAGTTAATAAAACAGGGTTCAGTGGTTTCGGTACATTGCACAGATGGCAGTGAACTGAAAGTACAAATGTCTTCTCTCTGGAGCCACGTGTTAACAAGTAGAGCTTTGGTCGTATTTTGTGGAATGTGCTGCAGAAAACGCTAAAGAAAGACTGTTTTAAATTCGTGCACTGTTAGTTACGTTGCGGCTACTCAACCTGATTACGAACCATATGACACGTTTTTCCTCGTTGGACTTCGTAGGCTGTGGAAAACGCGCATGCTGTACCACAGTGCAGAACCGGTTGTTTCAGCCAGAAGCGATTCTAATGGAATGGGGGTCAAGGACATTTACATCTCAGGGACATTTAGAATGAGATCTTAGGTTGATTTAGAATGAAAGAGACTTTCTGCCCGACTAGTTTCAGCGGTTGATGCGGTGTCGATCTTTGCATCCCTCTTAGTTGTGTTGTTTGCTGTCAAGCTAGTGCATTGTAGTTGATATCTGCGTGCTTTGCAAATAATCTGTATATAGCCCCTTTCTTTACAAACATGACCTCGTGCACTAAATTTCATGTTGAAATATAGGCGGTTTATTTCCCTATCTGCCGGTGCTTGGTTTCATTCCCCGCACCTCAAAGTGTTTTTATTTTTTTTGATCTAGACGTCACTACCTTAGGGCACAGCTCACGTTATGCAAGAGGATGGCGACATCAATGAAGAATTCCTGCCATTGACGCTGACGCACGGAGGACGGCGGCTTTTTTGCTAATGGGACATAAAATGGCTTTTCCTTAATAATTTCATAACGGAAACAAGAAAGCTCGCTTATTGTTACGCGCAACTTTTTGTGTACGTATGCAGGGAGAATAACGCTTTTTAAATTTTGATTGGCTGCGATTTTACTATTGTTTGCTGCCGGTACTCAGTGCCCAACGGGTAGGGGTTGTGCTATAACACCAACCTGCGCATTACTAGGGCTTCGAGTCGCATCCGCGAGTGCAAACCATAACTGTGGCGGATATTCTAGCAATATTCTTGCCTGTATTTTGTCTCACTAGAAAACCGTCAGATGTGAAATATTCAGTGGGCGCTCCCTTCTTGACAATTCAATGATGTTTTCCGCTCTTGAAAACAAAATTGTGAAACAGTGTTACAAAGTTCTTTGCATCTCCCACGCAGGAGTGGGACCAGGCATTCCGTTCACTTTGCAATACTGGGAGAAGGATAATCACTGCGGTATCCTGACATTTACGGACAGTAAGTGCAAAACTAACAGTGATTGACGTTATATGCAGCAGCACTCTCTGCCGGCCGTGCCAACCTTAGGTCACTTTGCAGTGCCTTTTCTGGTTCTTCAATATATATATATATATATATATATATATATATACATATCTTAAGGAAGCCACAGTCACCGAAACCAAGGAGCATAGGGGAATGTTTGTAATTTTTTTTAATTTGTAGTGCCAATCAATTGCTTTAAAGAAAATTACTTATAAAGCAGCAGAAAAAACAACCATGCCACCGGTGGGTTCCCCTATGCAATTTGGTTTCGGTGACTGTTGGCTTCCTTAATATGTTTGTCAAACGAGCCCCTCATTTCAAATGCCTTGTCTGCTAAGAGCTTAATGGGGGTCTCGGTTCTGAAAGTCTTGATGCCATAGGTAGCATAAGAGGGCTCTCGCACAGTTTCCGCCCTCGCCGTTAGATGACGTTCTACGTCACACTTGCGGTATTACAGGACGTGCTACGTCCACCGCTATGGACGAGGGTGGCGCTGGTGAACACTCTCAAGGTTCGCTTACAAGCAAAACATAAATACCCACGAAAGCAGCAGATTGGACAGCCGCCGCCGTAGCTCAGTTGGTAAGAGCACCGGACGCGATATTCGGAGGTCGTGGGTTCGGTTCCCACCGGCGGCATGTGGTTGTTTTTCTTCTGCTTTTGGAGTTAATTACCTTCAAACGATGAAGTATCACCTGCATTGATCAACACCACGTTTGAACTTACGCCTGCAATGATGCAAAGCCGGCGCGGCTGATACCGCTCGTTCGCCTCGTGCAAGGCATAGCCTCCTATATTTACAATGCCTGGTATTCAGCGCCAAGACCAAAGATGCCGACCATCACAGCTTTCGTCAAGACTGCGAGCGCCGCGAATCGGCGGTCGGAAAAAGTACGCGTGCGGCTGTGAATGACGCGTTCGCCAAGAAGGGGCGCTCGCAACGGAAAATACCTGAAACCTCGTTTATGGCCTTGTTTATTACGAGGCGCCTAGTTTTGCCGCTGCCCGTGAATAGGCGCTCGCATCGCAGGCAACCTAAGACAACCCGCTCGAGCGACAGAAGTGCGCGCGAAGCAGCAGCACGCGCCCTTTGGCGCGTAATGAAGCCCTCTCCTGACCTCCGCACACACGGCCCCCAAGGAACGCAGGTAGCCTTATTTTGCTTGCACGACCGCTTTTGAGCCGATGCCCAGGCATGGACAATATAACAGGCTATGTGCCAGGACACAGAGGCTGAGGACTTTGAATGCGGTATCTTGCCGGGAACGCGCTGTCTCCAAAATTGTCAAGATAACTGGGTGCAAGGATGACGATCATCTTGAACCACAGCATGTCTTGAGCTCCCTTGTCGTCGCACATGCCACGTGTTTAAAATCTAGCATAGGATACACATTTGCCGAATACTGATAACGAACACTATATGAGAGCAGGGCATCGGTGTAGGGTAATTGTGGGCCACGTAGCGGTTTACGTAGGCTCTGAAAAATTAAGATAAAGGCAGGTAGCTAGGGAGCGTTATCGGCTTCACGTTTTTTTTCATTATGTAAACAGGAAAGGTTAGTTCACTTTTCCAATTCTCTGGGCCTATTACGAATCACACCAATAGTCACATACATGGCTTTTCCAGGAAAAATAAGTCTCCCCACTCGCCGCACCCCGCTAAAGAGTATGAAAAGATTTTACCATCTATACTAAATACGGAGGGTCAAATAAAACGATCCTTTCACAACCAAGCGCAGCTAAACTGTTTTGCGCATTTCGGTCCTAAGAAACCCAGATCCGCTATCTTATGTCGCAGTACGCACCAAATTTTCGCCAGGACAAGCACTTACAAGCAATGACAAGAATTATCAGAGGTGACTCTTAGCCAATCCTGAGCAAGATAACAATGCAAACGGTTTGCAAGAACCTGGAAATTGCACGACGAGTTTTTAAAGTGGCCTTGTTTCTACAGTGGCGAAATCTGAAAAACCGAAATTATGAATGCACGACGAGTTTTTAATGTGTTTCAGTTTTTAAAATGTCGAGATCTGCAAAATCAAAAATAAGAAGTTTGAATAACCTAAACAGCTTGGGGAGAAGGAAATTCGCTTTGGAAGAACAAAAGAACAGGCGAAAATGCATTTCTCTTTACAGTGAAGTGAAGTACTTCCCCGTGTAACAAAATACGTCGAATACAAGCAGGAACACCTTCTGATGTGCTTCCTAACGGTCGCGTTCTTCGCTCTCTGCTGATTAGGGAATGCTCATTTGAGACATTTTACCATAAATACACCTGCATGTGAGTTCCGCATGAAGGTACTGCGAGACAGCAGTGAATGCGAAGAAGGGCTCCACATTTATTCAAAAATTCGGCAGACGTTGAAGGACCTTTACTATTTTCCAATGCTCTATAATCAGTGGTCATATAATCGCCCATGTGGTTGTGTAGAGTGCTCGAAAGGCGCGCTCTGTACTGCATTAGTGGCAATTGCCGCTGCTTGACGAACCCGATAGAAGTTTTGAAGATATGAGGAGTTAAACACGGGTCATAAGAATCTGCATACACCATAGGCTCTTGTTTAAAGCCTTTGGCCGAACATTAATGACTGAAGTGTGGTCCCAGCTGTCCAATTCGAGCGCTCTAGACAGCTATGTGGGCGACTCTTCGCAGAGGAGAACCTGTATATGACTATTGAAGGTGCATTTGTGTTCCAAAAATTTCCATTCAAGAACGTGGTTACCAATTGTGTTTCTATTTCTCTTACAGCGTTAAAGCATCCTTTTCACATTGATACCTGTTGCAAAGATCGTTTTCATCAGTATCTTATTGTACTGAACAGGGACGCCACAAAACGGAGTCCCACATTAAGTGGTGATATTAACCAAAATAACCCAGTTCATCATGTTGCAAACTGTAAACATTTAATTGCACGAAGAGCAAACTGACCCTTAATTATAGCTTCGGCATGTTACTACAAATATAGAACCCTTCTGATGGAACGTATCGGTCAGCCAGGGGACTTGCGGTGTGATATTCATTGAATAACGGTGAACAAATCGCCGTGTTTTTCATTTTAAAGGCCCTAGCTTTGGTTTGTCTTCACAACATGGCGAGTATTATTGTACGAAAGGGAAAAAGTAGGTCTGCACTGTCGAGCACTGGTCAGTAAGAATGCAGGTTAGTTCATAATTTTTTGCATCCTCTTTCTTCAGCTCTCAACGTTTAAAATACGCTCGCTTTTTCTTGTTTTTCTCAGGTGAACTCAAATGCGAACTGTACGTTTGGGAGCAAAAACTCCGTCCGGCATCCCACTGGCACCATTGTGTGCTAATGTATGAAAGAATTTGCACAAATATGCACAACTTTGCGGTTTACACGGATGACTGCCTTAGAGAGGCTCCGTGGAATTAAGCTACCAAGCTGAGCTCTGAATGTGGCTCAGAGTAGATTTCCACTGATGTCAGCGTGGAGAGAATGAAGCGACAAACGGTGATATCACAATAATCTTTAAGAGAAATTGAACAGTTTTAAAATATTCATATAAGAAATTTGTTTCTTTCATTGCAACGTTCGAAAGGTTGCCAATAAAGGACTATTCTCTTTTCGCAAAATGCTACATCTTGCCCATCTTTGCCCCCTTGGCTGTTTGCCGAGGTGATTTCTATTGCTATTGTTATTCAGGTGGTGCAATTCCTGGTGTGATTGTCGGTGACAGCACTCCTAAACACAAAATAAATTCAAAATAAATTCAAAACTTGCTTGAAAATGTGCGTCGTGTGAGAAGTTGTCACGTTACACAACCTTTGATTATGGTGATTATAATTATTATGAGTATTTTATTATGATTATGATTTGATTATGAGGTATACCAGCTTGGTAACTTAAAGCATGCTTTTTTTTTACCGTACCACGGTCGGGTCTCAGCTTACGTGACGTTCAAACGATTCTTTATTGGATCTAGCCTCCAACAGCGGAACTAATTTCTCAACTTTATGACTTCGTTCGGAACGGAACTTCACATTCGTGTTGTTTACGTCTGCGGAAAAACTGATTCGACTGGGAATATAAAAAGGCTGGAGTACGCTGGCAGGCTGCGATGCCCCAGCAGAACGATGTGTGGTTAAAAACGTTGCCAATTCAGAAAAATATTTCTAATCTCGCGCTGAGCACTTACGTCATCATAAGATCATGCTTAGGTGGATGTAAAGCGGTATGTAGCATAGCGTGAAATTCCGAAAAATGCCTGCTTACCGATTGGAGCAAGAGCCACCTCTGATTTTACTGCTCACCTCGGACTTCAACTCGTGCCTGTTCTTTGGCAGGAAACCGAATTATTTGAACTTCTCAACGCTAAATGAGACTCATGAGTCGAGAATGAAGAAAGAAGCCATGAGTGCTGCCTACCAACACACTTATTAGGTGGTCAGTGCTCGTTGTGTGTTCTTCCTTTCCTTCTATCAAGCGTTTATTTTCTAGATGCCATCACACCAAAAGGGAGCGCTGCTTGTCGGAATAGCCGAGATATAGAATTCTAGCAGACTGCTTCCTAGTTTAAGAAGCAAGTTGCGAACACTCTAGAGCAGTACGCTCTGACAGAATTGCGTTGATTCAGTTTAGCAGCTGACATGAATGAAGGTCCTGGTGCACAGGTATAATAAAAGCGGCATTTATTTCTGAAACCAAAAAACAGACCTCCGGCTAATAATACTGACGCTACAAGAGTTTGGTGAAGTAGTCTGCAAGAAAAATATTAGGTCTGCGGTGCACAAAAGGCATATTAATGTTGTCAATAGTGCTTGATTTTCGTGGTGAAATTCGGCCAGCCATTTAGAAGATATTAAGGACTTCCGTCTTCATTAATAGTATAAGAAGGCGCTCG
Source organism: Amblyomma americanum (assembly GCF_052857255.1). Lineage (NCBI taxonomy): Eukaryota > Metazoa > Arthropoda > Arachnida > Ixodida > Ixodidae > Amblyomma > Amblyomma americanum. The sequence continues at coordinate 45,149,201 of NC_135507.1, forward strand.
GATAAAATGACACAAATATAGAAGAGGGGGTGAAGGGGTTTGCGCAGTAATGAATGATCATATTTTAGCAACAGGAAGCGTAAAAGCAAGAACTTCCTCTAAGAGATTACTAAACAAAATTTCACTCCATAGAGTGACTTCAAAAAAGAATCTTCTGTGCCTAGCGCACAAATATACACTGCATTTCAGCTTCGAGATTATTGAAAGAGTGCTATCATTGATATGTGACATTCAAGACAGCCTTCCAAGATATCCAGTAGGAAAACGCCCTATGAACTGTTATTATCACAACAACAATATATCTACCAAACACGCAGTGTAAAACCGCATTTTAGTGGGACTTGTGTGAGCACAGCCACTTATCAATCACTTAGAGAAGGCCTACTGTGGAACTCCATCTAATTTCTCATGTAGTTCTCTACCTCTCTACTAGAGACTGTTTACTTTGTAAATTTTAATAAAATCAGATAGTTATGTAAAAAAGCGGGGGGAAAGCTTAACCTCCGCCTTATCAGTATGGTGCGATATCGTAGTGGGTTAACTCCTATATGTGCAGAACATAATTATTTGTATTCATAAATCCCTGGGAGTAGTCAGAAACTTCTTGGCGCAGTGGCGCAGTGTCACAGCGATTAAGCGTTGCGCCACCGCGGTGCCGTGGCAGGTGCTCCCAGCGGTGGGCCTTGTGTGGTCAAGGTTTCTCTTCCAGACCGAGCAATTATCAATTTAACAGCGAGAGCGGATGTCGCCAGTAGCCTTGGAACATCTGCGCAGGAGATTACGCTAGCCTCATGGAATTCCGGTAAGTTTTAAAATCATCGTGTGCAAACGCTATAACCTGACCTGTAGCTTCTGTTTCTTCAGAGAGCGCTAAGTCCTTAAGTGGCATTCACTAAACCACTAATCCGGTGCTTTCAGTATTGCTGAAAACACTGACTGCATATCTGCTGGTGCGACGAGACATGGCACACATTCTAACTTTATCACGGCAGCTGTATCGCTGGACACACTCCGTATTCAAAACATTGTCGTTGGCATGTCAACCAAACAAAATTCTTGATCATTCTTTCAGAGAAGAAATTCAGAAAGACAAAAAATGCCAAAATTTTATAGGAACCATAGATTATGTATTCTTGTCTTGCGGAGCATAGTTGCTGTAGATGAATCTAAGCTCAATCAGCATCTTTCTATTATTTTCGTCGACTGCTAAAAATATGGAAAGCATCTCTGCAAGTTTGACATGAGTGGGCTTGAATTGAGGAATAAGATAATGAGATTTTTAATCATAGAACGCATGTACTCGTATTGTGTACGTAAACAGCGCCACGAAAAACACATCAATTAAACCAGAGACGAAACACGCCTAACACTTTAGAAGGATTCGTTGGTGTATAAAAATGTGCAAAATATCTCCACACTGCATTTTTGCATGAGTGCAGGTCAGCTAAGCGATGAGCAACAGAGGTTTTTCATCATACAATGCAAGTGTTCGTATTTTCTACGTAGCCGCACCATGAAAACCACATCGATCAACCAAGTCAAGTAACACACCCTAGAGCACAAAACATGCGCCCGCGGATACATTTGTGTGAGGTATTGCCCCGCTGCATTTCAGCATTAAGGGGCTTCAGCTGAGCGATGAGCTCCAGATTTTTTTGTTCGTACAACGCAATTGTTGGTATTGTCTGCGGAAACCGCTCCATGAAGACCACATCTGAAAAGCAAGTGAAGTAACACGCCTAAGGCCATAGAACTGTGTATCGACGTCATTGACTCGGAAACTGATGAATAAAGCGCGAAATACAGGCTATTCTTCAGCTACGGATTCAGGAGCTAAGGACTCTAGCCTGCGCTGTTCACAAGTGCTGCTGCCAAACACAACGGGGGTCACATGGCAAGCAGAAGCATTGACATGCAGAGCTTTGAGTGCAGCCTTAGATGTTGTGACAGACGCTTGCTCACGCATTGTGTTTTACAAGAAGAAAACAAAGAAAACTAAACTGTCGACCCTAGAACTGAAGATGTCCCTTATTGTGTGGAGCGGATCACAGAATAAGTGCGAAATCAGTTTGCAATTTCCAAGACAGGCTGATTCTGAGCCGCTTGGTACATAGCTTGCTAGGCTTCACCTCAGAAAACCGCGAAAAGACAAGCGAAAGAGTGAAGCACAATGATGAAGGCCAGTGATCTGTATCACTGATTTGTTTCGTTTCCGTTGTTACCGGGGCTGACCTAAGGAAAGCAAGTCGACATATGCGGCTATTTCAGGAAGACAAGAAATAACGTTACTTGCATCAGTTGATAGCCTCTCGGCTCTTGCGCATTTGATTTGTTATGCAGTGTTGCAAGGTGCGGTCGTCAATTAATGCGAAAACGAAAACGAGAAGATGACAAGATCGAAGGCACCACGAACGAAAAAGAAAAGAAATTAAAAAGAAATCGGCGTGTTCTCAATGAACTACGTCTTAACGGTACCCGCGCACATTTCCGTCGTGTCCCTCTGGGGAGCGCAAGTGAGCTTTTGCACAAGCTTACGTACAGAAATGAGTATGGATTGACCATTAACAAAGCAGTCAGGAAGTGGGCGCCCAGTGCTACCTTGACAGAAAAGAGAACTATAGGAAGCTGTGAGAAATATAAGATGCGCAAAGCCTATACCCTATGGACAAACAGGCCTAAAAAGTACATCTCCTCATCGGGTTGAAATTTCATGGCCGAAGAAATTTCCCAGCTTTTATTGAAAAGAAGAATTCATCTTCCATGAGCGGCGTCGCAGGCATTAGGCTCGACCAAACGCGGAAACCTGGAACATAGCATAACTCACAGCATTAGTTGCAAGTGTATCCTTTCTGGACATGGGAACTCCTGTCCATATTCTCCCCTGAGAGGCGGTATTTATCAAGTTCAAAATTCCGAGCGGAATCTAGATGCTATCCACTCGCAATTCGATGGCGTCCTCGAAAATCGAAACGATGTGTACACAAACTAAAGGTCAGAAGACAGGAGACACGAGGCATGAAGGAACATGCAACGTGCATTACATTTGTTAACAGAAAGACAGAAAAACAAAGCCCTAAGAGTATCTTTAATTAATGACAGGTAACTACTCTACTGAAACTCCTTCTATTCAGGAAAAACACACGAATTAACCTTTCGACGAAGAAAGTACACAGATAGAAAAGAATGGATAAAAAGACGATCTGCTATTCTTCTGTGGAGGCTAGTCGAAGGGAAAGAATAGAAGGGACATTTGTTCTTGGCAGTAAAGTACGATACCGATTTCAGGGATACGTCGCAATTGACGAAGCATAGTAAAGAAGGCTCAAAGCAGTGATGATTTTCAGCGCTCTGCTTTATTCTTGTTTTTGTTGTCGGGAATGCGCTACAGATAAATAACGGCGGAATGAACTCGCCGAGCAAGTTTTCTTGCATTTTAACTTAAGAGGGTCAGAAAGCAACAAACGTCAGTCAAAGAAAATTTTGAGCATCCGTGGTTTGTCAGGCCGCGAACCGATGATCCACATCAGTTCAGTTTTCCGCTAAGCGCGGACATCTCAGCCAATGTATACCGCTGTCTACATTCCAGCAGACACGTACTCCCACTGCTCAAAAGATCGAACTTCGTAGAATTTACGCCGGAGACACGAGACGGGCGACAAATCCTTTTAGCATTTCAATGCCACTCGGATAGACCGATGAGAGCAACAATGCGGGAAGGAGCCGCTGTCTGACTTAACCTTGCGACCTCGAGACTAAGTGTAGCCGGGAGAGCGGATGCGGCGATGGCGGCCACGTCATTCTCGTGATCGCAGAGTCAGCTGTAGTGCTCTGTTCTTGGTGACAGTGTAGTGTACAGTGTTAAGATGCTGCTGGAAAATCGGCTGTCCCCATTGCCACCAGAAGAAAGAATGTCGCAGGGATTGGGTTCATAAGGAAGGAACTAGCAAACGGAGGGGAAATGTATCGGCTCGGAGGATTTGCGCCATATGTGCCGCGATCATGACTTTTTTGCGAACGCGTTCCAAACGTTCACTAAATGAATTTCGTGACATATGCTGCAGCTCATAGTATACACCAAAGCTAACACACACAGTTCTATATTCCAGAACTTATTGGTAACCACCATAATGATAGAATATGTCTAGTCACACAAAGGTTCTTCACTTCACTTGTGAATCAATAAATTCCAGAAGAGAAGTGAATTTCGGAGAAAAAAAACGTATTTTCTTCGTGATGTGTGATGCGTACTTATGATTATCCTTACTCATCGCCTATGTATAGCCTAATGAGTGTTGTGTTGGGTTTTATTGCACGTAGGGGACTCAGGCAGTCATGCGCCAAAGTCAAGTTAAGGGAAATTGTTCTCTGCAAAATTTTTATACATATTAATTATCGGCAGTGTAGAGGGCGTAAAACGTTTTCTATTACCTATTGCTACAACAATAAAAATTCTTAAATGGCTAATAATAAAAGCTTTAAGAAAGGCCGCGGGTAACCTATAAAAAAAACCCTGGCTCCGCAAGGTTGCTGAGCCTCTCAACGAGTTAAACAAAACCTCTGCCTTCTTATCAGGAATGAGAAGGTTGCTGAGGTGTATCAAAGAATTAAAAGAATCAAAATCGAAATTTTGCCGAGAAAATCTGCTTCTCTTAAAAAGCAAAACACACAAGACGTGTCAACAGTTCCACCTTCGCCCAAGATCATTATTGAGTGTAAAGGAATGCGTTCGTTATGGAACCAAGTAAAATAAATTTTCCTTAGATTTTATAGTTTTTTACATGAGTATAAAATGTGGTGAACTGTTAGTTCATCTCCACATTTTTCACAAACGGGTTTGTCTTCTTTTGTCAAAAGAAAGTTGTGCGGGAGGTATGTGTGGCCTATGCGGAGGTGACATAAAATAACTTCAATTACACGGTCCTTGTGGAAATAAGACCTCCATTCACCTTAGACCGCCGCGGTGGCCGAGTGGTTGAGAATCTGCCTCGCATGCGGGAGGTGCGGCGTTCGATCCCCAGTGCCGCCGGGTACCCACCGGTGATACAATGGGTACAAGCTTTCGCCTGGCCTGGTGCTCGGCTAGTAACGGTTGAAATGCTTGGAAAATGGGTCTCTGACCCCACCTTCAGTAATTTAAAAATACCTTGTGCCAGCGCTCTTTGGCCATAGACGCCCTTGCGCCATAAAAATCCATAATCATCACCTAAGACTAGCTTTACCAAGCGTAGTTTGTTGTTGACTTGGTTGTTCCAAACGAACTGCAATTTTTTCCTCAATGTATGGTGTAATAAGTTCATGCAATTCTTAAGGGGTACCTTTACGTTTTTTTTTCTACTTGCCACCAGCTTGAGCAGCATACAAGTCTGCTCTCTCGTTGCCGTTAATTGCAACATGACTGGGTAACCAGCAGAGTTTTATGTTTTGTTTTTGGGTTATGGCTGTTGTTATGTTGTGTATGATGTCACCAAGCAATGGAGTGATTGCATTTCTGGAATGGAGAGCTGTAAGTATGCTTAGCGAGTCTGTGCAAATAATGCTGTTTGTGAGGTTCTCGTTTACTATTTTTTCGACGGTTAAGGAGACTGCGTAACATTCGGCAGTGAAGATGGATGCACACTGCGGAAGTCGCAGTGTTTCCTCTCAATTCCCTCGTACTACCGCGTTTCCAACTCACACATTTGTTTTCGAACCATCTATGTAAAAATCGAAGAAGCGCCTATATTTTTCCTCGAGTGATAGGAATTCCTGTAAGATATCTTCGTGTGGAGTTCGTTTTTTGTGGAATTGTGTAAGAGTGACATCACATATTGCAGGCAAATTGTACCATGGAGGTAATTGATCTCGCTTTTGTGCAACACAAGGTAATGTGTCCACTACATCGAGATCCTGGCACATATCTGCAAATCGCAAGACCAGAGGTCCAGTGGCTTGCGGTTTGCTTGGAACATTATTCTGGGAGGACAGTTCGTTACAACTAGATAGCAGATGTGTTATGGTAGAGACCTCATTTTAAGGATATACGAAAATGTCTGAGTGGTTCTGTTAACTTCAAGAGGAGGTTCATTTGCTTCTTCATTGAGGCTGACTCTGGGAGATGTTCTGTATGCGCCGCATGAGAGCCTTGGGTCTAAGTTATTAACCGGATCCAAATTTTTTAGGTATGACGGTCTTTCTGAACCCTAAACTATGCATCCATAATCTAAGGGTGACCGTACCAAAGATCCATAAATGTGCAGGAGGCGTGCTCCATCAGACCCTAATGTTTCCTTGACAGCACTTTGAGTATGTTTAGAGATTGTGACGCTTTCTTTTTCAGCTTATTTATGTGCGGTAGGAAAGTGAGTTTTTTGTTGCTAAGATACAGCTAAAAAGTTATGTTCTTGCTTTACCGGAAGTAGTAAAATTTCAGTTATGTACAGTGTGGGATCACTCTGCAAACCTGTTTTAAATGAGAAAAGAATTGCTACTTTTCATTTGGGGAGAATCTGAACTCATTTCTAACTGCCCAAACTTCAAGTCTGTTTTATGAGTGGTGTTTTTCGCTCGCAGGTTGGCAGGCTGGAGGATGTGCATGCTATTTAGAGGTCACCAACATATACAGAATACTTAATGGACTTTGGAATCATTTTCGCTATGGAATTCATTTTTACTATAAAGAGCGTGGTATTTATAATGCCCAACCTCCGGAACCCCATTCTCCGGAACGAATTTTTTAGAAACTGTGCAACCTAGACTTACATGAACTGAATGGTCTGAAAGAAAGTCTTTCAAACAGTTAATTATCCTGCCACAAATACCTAGGTCCACTAGGTCCCGAAGAATCTCAAACTCCAGAAAGTGTTGTATTTTTATGAATGCTTGTCGTACATTGTTTTCAAGGCGGACAAGATGGTCAGTTGTTGAATACGCCTTCTTTAATCCCTACTGGTGGATGTCCACAAGTTCACGGGATTCGCGGATAAACATTAACCTAATATTCAAGATACTTTCGTAAGATTTTGGGAGACAACTCGTGAGTGCTATTTGTCTATAACTGCCAGGATAGGTTGATGGCTTTCAATGTTTTAGGAATGGTACAACAACAACATTTTCGCACGCATGCGGTAACTTTCGCAATTTCCACATTTTGTAGAAGAACTTCCAGAGGGCCTCTACGGCAGCTTGGGAGCGGTGGGCGAGCATTTGATAATGTATTCAATCGGGGCCAGAAGCTGTCTCCTTACCGGTCGACAGTACTGTCTGTATTTCTTGAAGTCTAGTTAGGCTGTTATAAGGCTCATTTGAGCTGCCACTTGTAGGACGTATTTGCTTCTCAGCTGTGTTTTTGTAGTTTAAAAATGAAGGTGTTTAGTGTGAGGAACTCGAAACCACCGAAAAATGCTCCGAAAGTATGTCTGCCAATTCGTGAATAGCTCTTTGTGTTCCTGGAATAGTGAGAACAGGCTTTGTGAAGGGGGAATAGCTACAATTCAGTTTACGCATATGCTCATACAATTTCTTAGATGTGATTGAACTGTTTATGAAAGATATATACTCTTGCTTTGAAGTTTTCTCAGTGCGCCTACGGATATGGCTGCCTGTTGCTCTCACCTTTTTGAAATTCAGAAGGCTTTCATATGTTGGGTATCTACGAAAAATGGCCCAGGCTTTGTTTTCTTTTTTTTCGCTTCTCGGTATTCCTGTGTATACCAAAGCTTATGATTTTGTCGCACCATTCCCGAGGAAGAGGAATAGACTGCTGAGCGGCAGTGATTATTTCATTCAGTTCGTGTATACTGTGATTATCTGGAAAAAAAATTTCTCTAGCCCACCTTTTTCCCGAAAGAGTGCGCAGTCGGCTAATTGCAACTTCCAGTGGCGAGGTTTGGTCGGGATAACTGATAGTGACGATGAAAGGTTGATACGAAGAGGCAAATGAACACATCCGTACGGCTTATCTAACATCCTACATAAAATCGGTGAAAAAAGATTGCGGCCTAAAAGATAAATCAAAGCAGCTCATTTTCCCAGTGCTTGGAGAGAAATATGTGGGCTTTCCCACATTCAGTAGGCACACATTTTTGCACACAATAAAATATCCTAAACTACGGCCTCTAGTGTCCGTTTTTTCACTACTCCAAAAAGTGGAATTTGCATTAAAATCCCCCACCACGAGATGGCTCTGGCAGCCATTCAGAAAGTGACTCCATTTCATGCACTGTTGCGGGCATGTGTGCCTGAAGGTATAGCGAGCATATTGTGATTGTTTTAAAAGTAAGGAAGGAGACTGCTACGGCTTCATATTTGGTGTAAAGATTTGTTTCTTGGGTTGCCAAACCACTCTGGACACCAATAGCAGTCCCTCCAGACAACCTACTAGCTTGCTCTCTATCCCACCGAAAGATTTTATTCCTCTTTAAAATATTTTTCTTTAGAGGTTCTAGTTTCGTCTCTTGAAGAACCAGGACAACCGGAGAAAGCAAGTTGAAAATATATTTTACATCACTGTAGTTTTTTGACAATGCTCGACAATTGCAATGAATTAAACGTGTCATGATAATTGTGTTTGGAGCATATGCTAAAAATTTAGTTCTCCGGAGTGTTCGGGCCCCTTACTGGGATCTTTGTTTTCCGCACATGTAAGCTACGCCTCCGCTGAAGCTTGGGCGAACTTGGCGTTGTATCCACCGCCTCCCCAGATGCGCTGGAGGACCGCAGAGTAGCTGTGTGCGTGTGAGTTGTAGGCTTCTCCCGATTGCGGGATGCCTTGTTGGCTACCGACCCAGCAGCGGAGAACCATTTGTTAAAGGTGGCAGGGCCGCCTTCGCTGCATCCGCCTGGGGTGCAGATGGCCCTGCCTCAGGCTCACTGCGTGTGACCTGGTTGTGGTGGTGGAAACTTTTATTGCCAACGATGATGTAAATGGTGGAGGCCAAGCCCCCTACATGCCATTTGCATGCTCCCTCACTGTGAGGAGGCACCTCTACAAAGCGAATGGTAGCCTTTGGAAAGCAATCCTTCTCAGAGCGCTGGAGATGAGCCGGCATTGGTGTTGAGGAGAAGTTCCGGTCATAAGAATGTCCCCGTAAGACTCCGCCACGGTCGGTCATGGGGGAGGAAGGAAGGTGGGGCATGCGAGCAAGGTGTGTAGAATATCTCCTGGATTGCCGCAAAGTTTGCATGACGAAGGGAATTGGTCTGGGTATCAGGCATGTAGTAGTATGGGGTATGGAGCAGTCTGAGTTTGTAGTCGTCGCCAGTGTGTGCCCTGCGCTATGGTGAGGGTTGGGGCTGGGCGTGCATAATCCTTTCTTTGTTCCCGGTAATACGAGAGAGTATCACGGAAGGAAAGCAGGCGTTCCTGGGCCTGCACAAGGGCCTCGGCTCCCGCCAGGATTGTGACGCCTCGAGCCAACTAAGGAGCCTCCTCGTTGCCAGGGAAGCCGGCATGTGCTGGCGTCCTAATGAGGGTTATAGGGCGGCAGGGCTGCCAGAAGCGTAGTAAACTAGAAGCAATGCGGGATATGTAGCTACTGGCATAGTTAAGAATGAAAGATTTAGAGTCAGAGGTAATTTTTGTGGGAGATGTAGATGTGAGAGCAAGCGCGATGGCTGCCTCTTCTGGATCTGTGGTAGAATTGGCGATGATTCAGCCGGAAGCCAGAAGTTTTGCTTGATTCTCGGCTACCGCCAGGGCTATATGAGAGCCTGACGTGTACTCCGCTGCGTCCACGTAGACCACCTCATGGTCATCGCCATACTGTTTGTGCAGGGCCCCAGCCCTTGCTACTTGGCGTTCCCTGTCCCGCTCATGGTGCATCTTCATGGGTATGGAGGGTGCGTTGAGGTTAGAGCGGAGGATAGCAGAAAGGGAGGCCCCCTCGGTAGGTTGTGTAGTTGGGGTGAGGTTTAATTGAAATAATAAAGGTCGGCCAACCTCTGGTTTGTATAGGCGGGATATTTGTGCCGTAAAGGTAGCTTCTGTGAGTTCCTCAAAGGTGTAGTGGAGACCGAGTTTGAAGAGTCGATCGTTTGACTTGCTGGGGGAAGACGTATAGCCGTTTTCGTGCAACTTCGCAGGAGCGCATTTACCCGGTCTCTCTTCTTCTGTGTGAGGGGTAGGTATGCTATGGTATGTAGTGCGGCTTATGACGTAAGCCTGGGTGAGGCGAGTCGTGTGTCGTTCGCGGAGGCCAGCCCGGCTTTTCGCTATGCGGCGAATCAGTCGGGCGGTCGGTTGAACGTGTGTTTGGAGTGTCTTTATGGCGTTTCCGTGCGCGCCATGGGAGTAAATAACCAGTCCAAGCACGCGGATTTTGTCTACTAGAGGGATGGGTGGGTACCTCGGGTGAGCGATATGGGTGGATTGGCTAAATCGTGTTTTGCGGCCTGGGCATGTGCCGTAGGACGCTCTGGCGTTCTGCCCCATTCCACCACATCGGCGAAACGTGTTTTCCTGTAAAAAAGAACATTCCTTGTGTTTGTGTGAATATTTTTCTTGTTTACTTATTTGTTATGTTTTCCTTATTTTTATAGGTATTATCTCTTTCTGTTTCTTCCAGAATGGACACAATCTCGAGTATGCAAGGTGGTCCCCTTCACAGTTTGTACACTTCGGTGCGGTGTTGCATTGCACGAATTCATGGTCACTTGATGCACATTCTGCACAGGTTTGCCGGCCGCAACAGCTCCGGGAGCCATGGCCGAAGCTTTGACACTAAAGAAACCTCCACGGATTTGGTATGAATGGTCGGAGAGTTATTTTCATGTATCCTAGTTGTATGGTTTCTGGGAGTTGGCTAGAGGCGAAAGTCAGGACTTAGTGTATTGTTGGTGTTTTTTTATGGTCTATAGGCATTTTTATACGTTTGACGTCCGTCACGTTCCAGTCTTTCAGGCCTTCCAATATTTCTTCTTCTGTTAAAATCGGAAATTCGTGCTCTGCGATTGCACCTTTCACGGTATTTAGTTATCTCTAAGCACTCATAGAGAAAGGAATGTCCCCGAAGGTCACTATGTATTCAAAGTTGGAGCACTGCACATAATCCCTGATCTGAAAGAGCAGGTCGCCGTTGGCTAACTTCGCAAACTTCTATACAAATCCTAGGGCATCTGTTCGGCTTTTACAGACAATGAACGGTGAAATGATTCTGGATAGTTTTTCTCCTTCACTATGTACCACAACCTATGGGAAAACTGTTATTTTTGAAAGAATTGTGTAGTTACTTCAGTTTGTACATTTTTTTTGGTGATCATTTGTTGCATGGAAAGCCATAAAGGTTGTGTGTTTTTCAGCCATGGTGCCAGCCACCCACTATGGAGTTCAACGAGGGGACGGGACAGGAACTTTCACGCTAGTCTTGCCTACGCCAACTGTACACCTCAACTATAACCGATTATGACACAGCTAAGGGTCGTTGGTCAACAAGGTTAGCCCTCGCTACTAGGAAACAAGGAAGAAGTTAGAGAGGAGAAGACAGTGCAGTCGCAAGAAAGAAGATAGGAAACTGAAAGATGACAGGGACTGCAGGAAAAGGTGACTGCCGATTTCTCCCGGTCGGGTCAGGCCGGAGGTGTCGCATACAGGAAGCTGGGGCCAAAGTAGTGTGTTGCCTCCTACGGACCTTAGAGGTCCTAACGCTCGGCATCGAATCAACCACCAGAACCCTCTTTTCTCCAAGCCCGACAATGCCACGCACGGCTAGGTGAGGGTGCTGGGGTCTGTGGTCAAACACTGCTCACCATCATCCCCTTGCGGGAATGTGCCTGCGGATGATCGGGAAAGCAAGAAAGCTTTTAATGGAAGACATAGGATAACATCATATATTCGTAAGGCGTTAGGTGTTAGTGCCTGAAGCATTGCTTATGTGCTCCATCATCTAGCATGGCGTGGCATTCAATGCGCCACTGGGATCAACCATAAATATTCTTTGAAGCATACCATGCCACTCCTAATGCGGCCCCTGTGACGTTTTCTCCTACGGCGGTATGCAGTCCATTGCAGGGATTACCAGAAGAACGCAAAGAACATACCGATTTGAATCCAAATGACATACAGTTGCAAAAACCGCTTCCAGTTTCGAAACACTCAGGGGACTGTGAAACAAGGAATAAAAGTGCAGCACCGCTCATCCCTATTGATTTCGGCAAGTACAATTACGGCATAGATAACAATGTCAGAAAATACAATTTGTTTTCATCACTCTGCAAGTACTCACGCGAAAACATAACTTGAATCTTCTGTAGTGATTCTGAGTTTGGAAATATTTAAATCACATTGATGTGATGCTTCAACCACTAGCAGCAACATATTTCACAGTGACATGTGTTTGCTGCCATACCTAATCTAACTATTCGTGGCAAAAATCTCGAGCGGCAACACATACATCATCGAGAAATGAATCTGGAAGTTTACGAAAAGTAAATGGCTTAAATCGTACCTATACCTTAGCAAATCATTAGCTTCACGATGTAGAAAGTTTGCAGTGTTTTACACCGCAATGGTTTGTGCAAAATCCCTATCATCACTGTTCCAAGACGCAAGACGTTGCATTTGTGAATAGTCAAATATGCTTGAGCAAAGGTAAACCTTGCCTACCTGTGGGGTGCAGGAGCTGTTACGAGAGGTTTCAAGTAAAGGTGTACCGTTTTTTCTTGCTCCAATTATGTGTTGATGCCTCTTACCTGCGTGCGAAGCAAATTCGGTATTGTTGCAATTTGGTTCCCATGTAAGGTTAATTCAATGTAATTACTGCACTGTAACGTAATTACTGCACTTTATTAATCAGCGGATGATTCTCCAGAATGTTTCCTCTTTTACGCGATCAATATTTATAATGAGAGAACATACTTAACGCCTAAAAACATTATTTCAGATAACAGCTCTGTGACAAGTGAATAATATTATGGATACATCGCTTCAGGTATCTGGGAAGATGTTTTGTAAAAAAGTGGATACCCAAAAAAATCTAGAACTAAACACAGGACTCTCTGCACCGCTCAAGACAGAATCGGCTCCTTTTTAAGACTGAAAGAACAGGCAGTCCCGAACAAAACTGCCTTCAGGAGGCCGCAGCCACACAAAGTAAATTTAAAACCTCTCCATTTCACCTCACATCTCCCTCCCTTATTGCGTTTTATTTGCTCCACACCCAATATAGGTCTAGAAAAGAAAACTACGTATACAGTCTCGACATGCTTCTCAGGTCCATATAGATTTACTTTGCATTTCCGGTAAATGTTCTCAATTTAAAACGAGTAGTCTCACGAGGTTTTCTCAATACCGCTAAATACACCGAATTTTGTCGTAAACAAAAGTAAACGGTAGCAATATCGATGAGCGCGGGATTCCTTTGTGCTGGCGGAGGAAAGAATTTTTAAGCTCTCCTGGTTATATATTGCCTTGCGTTCTGATTAGTTCGTGTCGACCAGCAGAGAGAATAAGTGCAGTTCGCATGTTTTTCGGTTTTATTTTTCAAGTGCTGTCAATTTCTGATCATCTGAGTCTTTTTTTTTCGCCAAAGCTATTCCTATTTCCTTCCGCCACGCATAAACCTTGACATTTCTAAATGTCACACGCCTGTCTACCTTCCCTCGGCCAAGAGCGTTAATGCCGAAGATATTGTCGATTCAATAAGATCATGGATAGGGCATCACGGGCTCTGGCGTGTCAGGCTGATTCGTTAGATTATAGAATACAGATTGTAACACTACCAGCCTATTTACTATTTCCTTCGATAAAAATTATTTTATATAAGTAGCAAATTATCATATTGAGATTTCTAAATGTTCCAGTGTATTTGTCTGTTTCTGGGCACTTTAAAAACATTTTACTGCCTCTGCATGTCTTTCTGTACGTATAGGTTTCCGCTTTAAATAAAGCATAGAATTTCGCGATTTCAAAGGTCAGCTGTTGCATGCTATTAGCTATTGCAGTGTAAAGTGCCTCGGATGTTGGCGTCTTCAACGTGTATATAGCGTTGCTTGATAGACTTGAGAACGACACCACTCTGATGATTATGATTTCGCTGTGAAAGATGTTGCTCGAACTTTGCTGTCTAACAGGGAAGATAGGAGTCTACACACTCCCATGTGGTGTTTTGGAAGAATCAAGCTGATGGTGTTTTTTGTTTTTTCTTAAGATGCCATCGTGCGTCCATTATCAGCTATGAGGCTGCCGGTACCATATTCCACCTAAAACATCGAAACATTTGACATAATCGTACAGAAATCACATTTGGCTTGTGTAAAAAATGCATATTATTGTCCCCTTCCTAAGTTTCTCCTCAGAAAAATTGCATCGGACTGTGCACAAATACTTGCCTCAAGATACAACAAAAATGGCGTGATTTCTGCAGTACGTTGACCCCTCACACTACGGCACCTAGGTTATGGATGATGGTCCGCTCATTAAGCGCGCCCGTTTCTCAAAATTACCCTCTCAAAGCTCCTGGAAATGCACGAAAAACAGTAGAAAGAGACCTGGCTGATCAGTTTGGTCAACTTATTTGTCGTCCTGGTGTTGCACAGGTTTGGGAAGAATTCAAAAATTCAGCTACATGTGCGCAGCAAAGACTTAGTTCTTGCTTCAAAGCGCAGCATGCCTATTTGTCTTCTGTATTCACAATCGGTGAACTTAAAAGGGCTCTTGCGTTGCTCCGTCCAAAGACTGCTGCAGAGCCTGATATCATTTTTTATAGAATGCTTCAAAATCTTGTGCCCAAGAGCACTGCAGAACATTTGGCGATATTTAACAATATGCGGGTCAATGAATTTTTTACCAGTCGTGGAAGATTCGCCTTTCGCCGCGTGAGGCTGACGAGCTGTTTATGCAAAGTGATGGAGAAGATGACAGCCTCCAGTGGTGGTGCGATGATAGAGGAGTGTTTTCTGAGTTCCAGACTTGATTTCTTAGACGTAGATACACTATGGATGCTATTATAGACCCAGTAACATGTGTAGTGCGTGAGCGTAGCAAAGGCAATATCACCGTCGCAGTATTTTTGGATATCAAGTGTGCATGCGATACTCTTAATGATATTCATGTCTTCTCAAGTTTGCTAGACCTCGGCGTGAGTGGAAGACGACTTCGTTGGATTTCCCACTTTTTAGGTGGCAGGAAAATATCCATGCAGTCAAGTGAATGATAAAGCCCGGAGCATAGCCTAATGCTAGGAGTGACACAGGGCAGAGTGCGAAGTCCTTTTCTTTTTAACTGCGTGATGGCGGATTTGACGCGAACGCTCCCTTCTGTCTTAAACTGTTCGTTATATGCCGATGTTGTCTGCATTTGGATTTCTGGCAAAACTGCAGGCCTCATACAGTCTACCCTGAAAAAAAGGCCTTAATACATTTGACGGCTTTTTAAAAGAGAGGGGTATGATGTTCTGTCATCCAAAAACAGACATTTTGCGTTTTACTCGTAAGATTCTGTAGGATTTCTGTCTCTGCCTCAATGGTCAGTCTTTAGCGTCTGTTAAGCACCACCGTTTTCTGGGTGTAGTTGTTGACAGACAACTCTTTTGGGCTCATCATATAAAATCTGTCGAAGACCAGGTGAACTCTGTTGTGAACGTGCTACGCAGGCTTGCAGGTACGTCTTGGGGCTGTTCTGTTTTCGGGTTGGGTCTGTCGCGAACCTCAGAGGAGCGTCCGCAAAAACTGTTAGCTAGGGGACTCCGTTTGTGTTTGGGAGTTCCTCAAGCGACTTGCAGCGCTGCGGTACTTGCTGAGGCACGGCAGCTTCCGTTTGAAGTCCTACGAACAGAGACCTGCAGGCACATTTTCCGCCTGATAACCCAGCATGAAAGGCACCCATTAGCTTCCGCGCTTCATGAACGGGATGGAAGTCATATACATCTATTGTTTCGACACCACCGCCAGCTTCTTCCCAGTCGTGGATTTTGCGAAGGAGACACAAAAAAATCCCCCGCGGCTTCTAGTTACACCTACAAAACAGTTGTTTGTCGAAGGGTTAATTGGGAAACGTGAAGTGATGATATTCGCTGCTCAGCAGTTTCCACTTCACCAGATACACATGCGGTATCCCGGTTACATTCATGTGTATACTGACAGTTCGACTCTTCACAATTCATGAGCGTCAGCTTTTGAGATTGCGCACATGACTGAGCTGCGGACATGTGAAGTGGCTCACACGACAGAATGAACGACTGTAGAGATTAACGCTATTTATTTGGCTCTACTGCTCATCTCCTCGGCGCGAGACCCACGTACGTGGGCAATCTTTAACGATTCCCAATCCACAATGAAATCACTTGACAACGCTAGTTCCGTGCCATGGAATGTTAGGCCGTTATACAAGGTATTAAATAATTTGCAAAGGCTATCAAAACGCAGCATAATATAGTTTTCAAGTCGATACCCGCACATTGCTTTATTCCCCGGAACGCTGAGGCGGATGCAGCGGCTAGGAAAGCACCCTCCAACGCCCTCACTTATGGCCCTTCGTTATGGCACTGCGTACTCAAAACATTGTCGTTGGCATGTCAAACAAACAAAATCATTGATCATTCTTTCACAGAAAAAATTCAAAAAGGAAAAAAATCAAAATTTTATAGAAACTATATATTATGTATTCTTGTCTCACGCAGTATATTGGCTGAAGAAGAATCTAAGCTCAATGAATATCCTTTTTATTTTAATCGACTGATAAAATATGCAACCCACCTCTGCATATGCAGTTTTCCATGAGTGGGCTTCAGTTGAGGTTTGGTTTAAAATATTTCCAGTTATAGAGCACATGTCTTCGCATTGTGAACGTAAACAGCGCAACGAAAAACGCATCTATTTACCCAGCGACGAAACACGCCTAAGAGTTTAGTAGATGGGTCGGTCCATAAAATTGTGCAAAATATCTCCACGCTGCATTTCTGCTTGAGTGCCGGTCAGCTTAGCGATGAGCTCCAGAGGTTTTTAATCATACAACGCAAGTGTTCGTAATTTCTACGTAACCGCACCATGAAAAGCACATCGATAAACCAAGTCAAGTAACACATCGAAGAGCACAAAACATGCGCACGCTGATACCTTTGTGTAAGATATTGCCACACTGCATTTCTGCACCAATGGGCTTCAGGTGAGCGTTGAGCTCCAGTTTTTTTTCTTCGTAGAACGCAATTGTTGCTATCGATTGCAGAATCCGCGCCATGAAGACCACATCATAAAAGCAAGTGAAGTAAAACGCCTCAGGCCATAGAACAGTGTATCGACGCCATTGTCTCGGAAACTGACGAATAAAGCACAACATACACACTATTCTTCAGCTACAGATTCAGCAGCTTGAATTTAGCCTTGGCTGTTGACAAGTGCTGCTGCGAAACACAACGAGGGTCACGTGGCAAGCAGAAGCATTGATATGCAGAACGTCGAGTGCAGCGTTAGATGTTGCGACGAACGCTTGCTCGCGCATTGTGTTTTACAGGAATAAAACATAACAAAAGTAAACTGTGGCCTATAGAAGTGAAGATGTTCCTTTTTGTGCTGAGGCGGATCACAGCGTAAGTGCAAAAGCATTATGGATTTTGCAAGACTGGCTGATTCATAGCCGCTTGGTGCGTAGCTATGCTCCAGCTCGGAAAGCCGAGAAAAGACAAGCGAAAGGGTGAAGGTTAATGCTAAAGGTCGGCAAACGGTATCACTGCCTTGCTTTCGTTTCCGTTGTTTCCGGGGCTGACGCCAGGCAAGCAAGTCGAAATATGCGGCTATTTAAGGTAGACAAGAATAACAAACTGTTTGTTACTTGGGTCAGTTGATAGTCTCTCAGCTCTTGCGCATGTGATTTCTTATGCAGCGCTGCAGGGTGCGGCCATCAAGGCGAGAACGAAAAGTAGAAGATGACAAGATTGAAGGTACCAGGCACGATGAAGAAAAGAAATTAAAAAGAAATCGGTGTGTTTTCAATGAACTAGGTCTTAGCGTTGCCCTCGCACATTTCCGTCGCGTCCCTCTGGGGAGCGCAAGTGAGCTTTTGCGCATGCTTACGTACAGAGAAGGGTATGCAATGACCATTTACAACGCAGACAGGAAGTAGACGCCCAGTGCCAGCTTGACAGAAAACCGAAGTTTAGGAAGCTGTCAGAAATATACGGTGCTTAAAGCCTATACCCTGCGCACAAGGAGGCCTGAAAAGTATATCTAATCATCGGCTTGAAATTGAATGGCCGAAGAAATTTCCCAGTTTTTAGTGAAGAGACGAATTCATCTTTCATGAGCGACATCGCAGGCTTTTCGCTCGACTAAACGCGGAAACCTCAAACATAGCATAACTCACAGCATTAGTTGCAGGTTTATCCTTGCTGAATATGGCAATTCCGGTCCATGTTGTCTCCTGAGAGGCAATATTTATAGAGTTCGAAATTCCAATGGGAATCTAGCTGTTGTCCACTGGCCATTCGATGCGGCGTCCTCCAGAACCCAAACGATGCGTACACAAACTAAAAGCAGGAATACAGGAGACAAGGATCAAACAGAAACATGCAATGTGGATTACATATATTAAATGAAAGACAAAGAAACATAACCCTATGTGTACTTTTAATCGATGACAGTTAACTAATCTACTGAAACTGAAGTTCTTCTATTCAGGAAAGACACACGAATTAACCTTTCGACGAAAAAAGTACACAGACAGAAAAGAATGGATAAAAAGACGATCTGCTATTCTTCTGTGGAGACTAGTCGAAGGGAAAGAATAGAAGGGACGTTTGTTTTTGGAAATAAAGTGCGATATCGATTTCAAAGATACGTCGCAATTGACGAAGCATAAGTAAAGAAGGCTCAATGCAGCGCTAATTTTCAGCGCTCTGCTTTATTATTGTTTACGTTGTCGGGAATGCGCTACAGATAAATAATTCCGGAATGAACTCGCCGAGCAAGTTTTCTTGCATTTTAACTGAAGAGGGTCAGAAACCAACAAACGTCAGTCACAGAAAATTTTGAGCATCCGAGTTTTGTCAGGCCGCGAACCGATGATCCACATCAGGTCAATTCTCCGCTAAGCGCTGACATCTCCACCAATGTATACCGCTGTCTACATTCCAGCCGACACGTACTCCCACTGCTCAAAAAATCGAACTTCGTAGAATTCAAGCCGGAGACGCGAGGCGGGCGTCAAACCCTTTTAGCATTTCAACGCCACTCGGATAGACCGATGAGAGCAACGATGCGGGAAGGAGTCGATGTCTGACTTAAACTTGCGACCTCGACACTATGTGTAGCCGAGAGAGTGGATGCGGCGATGGCGGTCACGTCATTCTCATGATCACCGAGTCATAGCTGTGGTGCTCTGCTCCTGGCGACAGTCTAGTGTACAGTGTTAAGATGCAGCTGGAAAATCGGCTGTTGCCATTGCCACCAGAAGAAAGAATGCCGCAGGGATTGGGTTCATAAGGAAGAAACTGCAAGCGGAGGGAAAATGTACCGGCTCGAAGTATTATCTGCCTATGTGTCGCGATCCTGACTTGTTTGCGAACGCGTTCCGAACGTTCACTAAATGAATTTCGTGACATATGCTGCAGCTCATAGTATACACCAAAGCTAACACACACAGTTCTATATTCCAGAATTAATTCATAACCGGCATATTATTAGAATAAGTCTTGTCACAGAAAGGTCGTTAAGAGAGTCTTTCATTCTCAAGATATGATTCAGTTGGAATCACTTCGCGTGTGAATAGATAAAGTCCCGTAGAAATTTGTATTTCGAAGAAAACATACTTTTTCTTCGTCATGTGTGCTTTTTTCTGTGAATTTCTAATTATGATTTCTATTTGTATTGTAGTTATTATTATCCTTACTCGTCGCCTATGTAAAGCCTAATGAGTGTTGTGTTGGGTTTTATTGGACATAGGCGACTCAGGCGGTCATGCGCCAAGCACAAGGTAAGGGAAATTGTTATCTGCAAAATTTTTCGACATATTAATTATCGGCAGTGTAGAGGGCGTAAAACGTTCTCTATTACCTATTGCTAAAACAATAAAAATTTCTTAAATGGCTAATAATAAAAGCTTTAAGAAAGGCCGCGGGTAACATATACAAACAACCCTGGCTCCGCAAAGTTGCTGAGCCTCCCAACGAGTTAAACAAAACCTCTGCCTTCTTATCAGGAATGAGAAGGCTGCTGAAGTGTATCAAAGAATTCGGCGAATCAAAATAGAAATTTTGCCGAGAAAATCTGCTTTTCTTAAAAAGCAAAACACACAAGACGTGTCAACAGTTCCACCTTCACCCAAGATCATCAATGAGTGTAAAGGAATGCGTTCGTTATGGAACCAAGTAAAGAAATTTTCCTTAGATTTTATAGTTTTTTACATAAGTATGAAATGTGGTGAACTGTTAGTTCATCTCCACATTTTTCACAAACGGGTTTGTCTTCTTTTGTCAAAAGAAAGTTGCGCGGGAGGTATGTGTGGCCTATACGGAGGTGACATAAAATAACTTCAATAAAACGCTCCTTGTGAAAATAAGACCTCCATTCACCTTAGACCGCCGCGGTGGCCGAGTGGTTGAGAATCTGCCTCGCATGCGGGAGGTGCGGCGTTCGATCCCCAGTGCCGCCGGGTACCCACCGGTGATACAATGGGTACAAGCTCTCACCTGGCCTGGTGCTCGGTTAGTAACGGATGAAATGCTTGGAAAATGGGACTCTGACCCCACCTTCAGTAATTTAAAAATACCTTGTGCCAGCAGTCTGTGGCCATAGACGCCCTTGCGCCAGAAAAATCCATAATCATCACCTAAGACTAGCTTTACCAAGCGCAGTTTGTTGTTGACTGGGTTTTTCCAAACGAACTGCCATTTTTTACTCAATTCATGGTGTAATAAGTTCATTCAATTCTTAAGGGGTATGTTTGCGTTTTTTCTCTACTTACTACCAGCTTGAGCAGCATACAAGTCTGCTCTCTCGTTGCCGTTAATTGCAACGTTATTCGGTAACCAGCAGAGTTTTATGTTTTGTTTTTGCGTTATGGCTGTTGTTATGTTGTGTATGATGTCACCAAGCAATGGAGTGATTGCATTTCTGGAATGGAGAGCTGTAAGTATGCTCAGCGAGTCTGTGCACATAATGCTGTTTGCGAGGTTCTCGTTTACTATTTTTTCGACGGTTAAGGAGACTGAGTACATTCGGCAGTGAAGATGGATGCACACCCTGGAAGCCCCACTGTTTCCTCTCATTTCCCTCGTACAACTGCGCTTCCAACGCACACATTTGTTTTCGAACCATCGATGTAAAAATCGAAGAAGCGCCTATATTTTTCCTCGAGTGCTAGGAATTCCTGTAAGATATGTTCGTGTGGAGTTCGTTTTTTTTGTAGAATTGTGTAAGAGTGACATCACATATTACAGGAAAATTGTACCATGGAGGTAGTTGCTCTCGCTTTTGTGCAACACAAGGTAATGTGTCCACTACGTTGAGATCCTGGCACATATCCGCAAATCGCAAGACCAGAGCTCTAGTGGCTTGCGGTTTGCTTGGAACATTATTCTGGAAGGACAGTTCGTTACAACTAGATAGCAGATGTGTTATGGTAGAGACCTCATTTTAAGGATATACGAAAAAGTCTGAGTGGTTCTGCTAACTTCAAGAGGAGGTTCATTTGGTTCTTCATTGAGGCTGACTCTGGGAGATGTTCTGTATGCGCCGCATGAGAGCCTTGGGTCTAAGTTATTAACCGGATCCAAATTTTTTGGTATGACAGTCTTGCTGAACCATAAAGAATGCATCCATAATCAAAGGACGACCGTATCCATAATCTAAGGGTGACCGTACCAAAGATCCATAAATGTGCAGGAGGCGTGCTCCATCAGACCCCTAATGTTTCCGTGCCAGCACTTTGAGTATGTTTAGAGATTGTGACGCTTTCTTTTTCAGCGCATTTATGTGCGGTAGGAATGTGAGTTTTTGTCGCTAAGTTATAGCTAAAAATATATGTTTTTGCTTTACCGGAAGTAAAATTTCATTTAGGTACAGTGGGGGATCCCTCTGCAAACCTCTTTTAAGTGAGAAAAGAATTGTTACTTTTTTAATTGGGGAGAATCTGAACTGATTTCTATCTGCCAAAACTTCAAGTCTGTTTTATCTGAGTGGTGTTTTTCACTCGCAGGTTGGCAGGCTGGAGGATGTGCATGCTATTTAGAGGTCACCAACATAAACAGCATACGTAATGAACTTTGGAATCATTTTCGCCATGGAATTCATTTTTACTATAAAGAGGGTGGTATTTATAATGCACAACCTCTGGAACCCCATTCTCCGGAACGAAGTTTTTAGAAAGTGTGCAACCTAGACTTACATGAACTGAATGGTCTTAAAGAAAGTCTTTCAAACAGTTAATTATCCTGCCACGAATACCTAGGTCCACAAGGTGCCGAAGAATCCCAAACTCCTTGTAGTATCATAAGCCTTTTCCAAGTCGAACAATACTGCCAGAAAGTGTTGTATTTGTATGAATGCTTGTCGTACAGTGTTTTCAACGCCTTCTTTAATCCCTACTGGCGGATGTCCACAAGATCACGGGATTCGCGGATAAACATTAACCTAATATTCAAGATACTTTCGTAAGATTTTGGGAGACATCTCGTGAGTGCTATTGGTCTATAACTGCCAGGATAGGTAGACGGCTTTCAATGTTTTTGGAATGGTACAACAACATTTTTCCATGCATGCGGGTACTTTCGCAATTTCCATATTTTGTAGAACTTCCAGAGGGCCTCTACGGCAGCTTGGGAGAGGTGAGCGAGCATTTGATAATGTATTCAATCGGGGCCAGAAGCTGTCTCCTTACCGGTCGACAGTACTGTCTGTATTTCTTGACGTGTAATTAGGCTGTTATAATTCTCATTTGAGCTGCCACTTGTAGGACGTATTTGCTTCACAGCTGTGATTTTCTAGTTTAAAAATGAAGGTGTTTAGTGTGAGGAACTCGAAACCACCGAAAAATGCTCCGAAAGTATGTCTGCCAATTCGTGAATAGCTCTTTGTGTTCCTGGAATAGTGAGAACAGGCATTGTGAAGGGGGGAGTAGCTACGATTCAGTTTACGCATATGCTCTTACATTTTCTTAGATTTGATTGAACTGTTTATTAAAGATATATAGTTTTGCCTTGAAGTTTTCTCAGTGCGCCTACGGATATGGCTGCCTGTTGATCTCACCTTTTTGAAATTCAGAAGGTTTTCATATGTTGGGTATCTACGAAAAATTCCCCAGGCTTTGTTTTTTTTTTTCGCTTCTCGGTATTCCTGTGTATACCAAAGCTTATGATTTTGTCGCACCATTCCCGAGGAAGAGGAATGGACTGCTTTGTGGCAGTGATTATACAGGTTGTGATTATTTCATTCTGTTCGTGTATACTGTGATTATCAGGAAAAAAATTTCTCTAGCCCACCTTTTTCCCGAAAGAGTGCGCAGTCAGCTAATTGCAACTTCCAGTGGCGAGGTTTGGTCGGGATAACTGATAGTGACGATGAAAGGTTGATACGAAGAGGCAAATGAACACATCCGTACGGCTTATCTAACATCCTACATAAAATCGGTGAAAAAAGATTGCGGCCTAAACGATAAATCAACGCAGCTCATTTTCCCAGTGCTTGGAGAGAAATATGTGGGCTTTCCCACATTCAGTAGGCACACATTTTTGCACACAATAAAATATCCTAAACTACGGCCTCTAGTGACCGTTTTTTCACTACTCCAAAAAGTGGAATTTGCATTAAAATCCCCCACCACGAGATGGCTCTGGCAGCCATTCAGAAAGTGACTCCATTTCATGCACTGTTGCGGGCATGTGTGCCTGAAGGTATAGCGAGCATATTGTGATTGTTTTAAAAGTAAGGAAGGAGACTGCTACGGCTTCATATTTGGTGTAAAGATTTGTTTCTTGGGTTGCCAAACCACTCTGGACACCAATAGCAGTCCCTCCAGACAACCTACTAGCTTGCTCTCTATCCCACCGAAAGATTTTATTCCTCTTTAAAATATTTTTCTTTAGAGGTCCTAGATTCGTCTCTTGTAGAACCAGGACATCCGGAGAAAGCAAGTTGAAAATATATTTTACATCACTGTAGTTTTTTGACAATGCTCGACAATTGCAATGAATTAAAAATGTCATGATAAATGTGTTTGGAGCATATGCTAAATATTTAGTTCTCCGGAGTGTTTGGGCCCATTATTTGGATTTTTATTTTCGGCTCAAGTAAGCTACGCCTCCGCTGAAGCTTGGGCGAACTTCGCGTTGTGTCCACCGCCTCCCCAGATGCGCTGGAGGACCGCAGCGTAGCTGTGTGCGTGTGAGTTGTAGGCGTCTCCCGATTGCGGGATGCCTTGTGGGCTACCGACCCAGCAGCGGAGAGCCATTTGTTAAAGGTGGCAGGGCAGCCTTCGCTGCGTCCGCCTGGGGTCCTGATGGCCTTGCCTCAGGCTCACTGTGTGTGACCTGGTGGTGGTGGTGGAAACTTTTATTGCCAACGATGATGTAAATGGTGGGGGCGAAGCCCCCTACATGCCACTTGGATGCTCCCTCACTGTGAGGAGGCACCCCTACAAAGCGAAGGATAGCCTTCAGAAAGCAAACCTTCTCAGAGCGCTGGAGATGAGCCGGCACTGGTGTTGAGAAGTTCCGGTCATAAGAATCTCGCCGTAAGACTCCGCCACGGTCGGCCATGTGGGATGAAGGAAGGTGGGGCACGCGAGAGAGGTGTGTAAACAATCTCATGGATTGCCGCAAAGTTTGCATGACGAAAGGAATTGGACTGGGAATCAGGCATGTAGTAGTAAGGGGTATGGAGCAGTCTGAGTTTGTAGTCGTCGCCAGCGTGCGGCCTGCGCTATGGTGAGGGTTAAGGCTGGGGGTGCATACTCCTTTCGTTGTTCCCGGTACTACGGGAGAGTATCACGGAGGGAAAGCAGGCGTTCCTGGGCCTGCATAAGGGGCTCGGCTCCCGCCCAGAATGTGACGCCTCGAGCCAACTAAGAAGCCTCCTCGTTGCCAGGGAAGCCGGCATGTGCTGGCGTCCTGATGAGGGTTATAGGGTGGCAGGGCTGCCAGAAGCGTAGTAAACGAGAAGGAATGCGGGATATGTAGCCACTGGCATAGTTAAGAATGAAAGATTTAGAGTCAGAGGCAATTTTTGTGGGAGATGTAGATGTGAGAGCAAGCGCGATGGCTGCCTCTTCTGCCTCTGCGGTAGAATTGGCGATGATTCAGACGGAAGTCAGAAGTTTTGCTTGATTCTCGGCTACTGCCAGGGCCATATGGGAGCCTGACGTGTACTCCGCTGCGTCCACGTAGACCACCTCATGGTCATCGCCATACTGTTTGTGCAGGGCCCCAGCCCTTGCTTCATGGCGTTCCCTGTCCCGCTCATGGTGCATCTTCATGGGTATGGAGGATGCGTTGAGGTTAGAGCTGTGGATAGGACAAAGGGAGACCCCCTCGGTAGGCTGTGTAGTTGGGGTGAGGTTTAATTGAAATAATAACGGTCGGCCAACCTCTGGTCTGTATAGGCGGGATATTTGTGCCGAAAAGGTAGCTTCTGTGAGTTCCTCAAAGGTGTAGTGGAGACCGAGTTTGAAGAGTCGATCGTTTGACGTGCTGGGGGAAGACGTAGAGCCGTTTTCGTGCAACTTCGCAGGAGCGCATTTACCCGGTCTCTCTTCTTCTGTGTGAGGGGTAGGTATGCTATGGTATGTAGTGCGGCTTATGACGTAATGCTGGGTGAGGCGAGTTGTGTGTCGCTCGCGGAGGCCAGCCTGGCTTTTCGCTATGCGGCGAATCAGTCGGGCGGTCTGTTAAACGTGTGTTTGGAGTGTCTTTATGGCGTCTGCGTGCGCGCCATGGGAGTAAATAACCAACCCAAGCACGCGGATTTTGTCTACTAGAGGGATGGGGTGGGTACCTCGGGGGAGCGAGATGGGTGGATTGGCTGAATCGTGTTTTGCGGCCTGGGCATGTGCCGTAGGACGCTGTGGCGTTCCGCTCCATTCCACCACATCGGCGAAACGTGTTTTCCTGTGAAAAAGAACATTCCTTGTGTTTGTGTGAATAATTTTCTTGTTTACTGAATTGTTATGTTTTCCTTATTTTTATAGGTACTATCTCTTTTTGTTTCTTCCAGGATGGACACAATCTCGAGTATGGAAGGTGGTCCCTTTCACAGTTTGCACACTTCGGTGCGGCGTTGCATTGCACGAATTCATGGTCACTTGATGCACATTCGGCACAGGTATGCCGGCCGCAACAGCTCCGGGAGCCATGGCCGAAGCTTTGACACTTGAGACACCTCCACAGATTTGGTATGCATGGTCGGACAGTTATTTTCATGTATCCTACTTGTATGGCTTCTGGGAGTTGGCTAGAGGCGAAAGTCAGGACTAAGTGTATTGTTGGTGTTTTTTTATCGTCTTTAGACATTTTTATACGTTTGACGTCCGTCACGTTCCAGTCTTTCAGGCATTCCAATATTTCTTCTTCTGTTAAAATCGGAAAATCGTGCCCTGGGATTGCACCTTTCACGGTATTTAGGGATGTCTGGGCACTCATGGAGAAAGGAATGTCCCCGAAGGTCACTATGTTTTCAAGTTTGGAGCATTGCACATAATCCCTGATCTGAAAGACCTGGTCGCCGTTGGCTAACTTCGCAAACTTCTATACAAATCCGAAGGCATCTGTTCGACTTTTACAGACAATGAACGGTGAAATGATTCTGGGTAGTTTTTCTCCTTCACTATGTACCACAATGTACTATGGGAAAACTGTTATTTTTGAAAGAATTGTGTAGTTACTTCAGTTCGTACATTTATTTTTGTGATCATTTGTTGCATGGAAAGCCATAAAGGTTGTGTGTTTTTCAGCCATGGTGCCAGCCACCCACCATGGAATCCAACGAGGGGACGGGACAGGAACTTGCACGCTAGTCTTGCCCACGCCAGCTGTACACCTCAACTATAACCGATTATGACACAGCTAAGGGTCGTTGGTCAGCAAGGTTAGCCCTCGCTACCAAGAAGAAAGGAAGAAGTTAGAGAGGAGAAGACAGTGCAGTCGCAAGAAAGAAGATATGAAACTGAAAGATGACTGGGACTGCAGGAAAAGGTGACTGCCGATTTCTCCCGGTCGGGTCAGGCCGGAGGTGTCGCATACAGGAAGCTGGAGCCAAAATAGTGTGTTGCCTCCTACGGACCTTAGAGGTCCTAACGCTCGGCATCGAATCAACCACCAAAACCCCCTTTTCTCCAGACCGGACGATGCCACGCACGGCTAGGTGAGGGTGCTGGGGTCTGTGGTGAAACACTGCTCACCATCATCACCTTGCGGGGATGTCCCTGCGGATGCTCGGGAAAGCAAGAAAGCTTTTAATGGAAGACAAAGGATAACATCATATATTCGTAAGGCGTTAGGTGTTAGTGCCTGAAGCATTGCTTATGTGCTCCATCATGTAGCATGGCGTGGCATTCAATGCGCCACTGGGATCAACCATAAATATTCTTTGAAGCATACCATGCCACTCCTAAAACGGCCCCTGTGACAGTTTTCTCCTACGGCGATATGCAGTCCATTGCAGAGATTACCAGAAGAACGCAAAGAAAACACCGATTTGAATCCAAATGATATACAGTTGCAAAAACCGCTTCCATTTTCGAAACAGTAAGGGGACTGTGAAACAAGGAATAAAAGTGCAGCACCGCTCATCCCTATTGATCTCGGGAAGTACAATTACGGTATAGATAACAATGTCAGAAAGTGCAATTTGTTTTCATCACTCTGCAAGTACTCACGCGAAAACATAACTTGAATCTTCTGTAGTGATTCTGAGTTTGGAAATATTTAAATCACATTGATGTGATGCTTCAACCACTAGCGGCAACATATTTCACAGTGACATGTTTGCTGCCATACCTAATCTAACTGTTCGTGGCAAAAATCTCGAGCGGCAACACATTCATCATTGAGAAATGAATATGGAAGTTTCCGAAAAGTATGTAGCTTAAATCGTACCTATACTTCAGCAAATCATTAGCTTCACGAAGTAGAAAGTTTGCAGAGTTTTATACCGCTCTTGTTTTTGCAAAATCTCTATCATCGCTGTTCCAAGACGCAAGACGTTGCATTTGTGAATAGTCAAATATGCTTGAGCAAAGGTAAACCTTGCCTACCTGTGGGGTGCAGGAGCTGTTACGAGAGGTTTAAAGTAAAGGTGTACCGTTTCTTCTTGCTCCAATTATGTGTTGATGCCTCTTACCTGCGTGCGAAGCAAATTCGTTATTGTTGCAATTTTGTTGCCATGTAAGGTTATTTTAATGTAATTACTGCACTGTAATGTAATTACTGCACTTTATTAATCAGTGGATGATTCTCCAGAATGTTTCTTCTTTTACGCGATCAATATTTATATTGAGAGAACATACTTAATGCTTAAAAACATTATTTCATATAACAGCTCTCTGACACGTAAATAATATTATGGATACATCGCTTCAGGTATCTGGAAAGAATTCTTGTAAAAAAGTGGATGCCCAAAAAAATATAGAACTAAACGCAGGACCCTCTGCACCGCTCAAGACAGAATCGGCTCCTCTTTAAGACAGAAAGAACAGGCAGTCCCGAACAAAACTGTCTCCATTTCACCTCACCATCTCCCTCCCTTATTGCGTTTTATTTGCTCCACACCCAATATAGGTCTAGAAAAGAAAACTACGTATACAATCTCGACATGCTTCTCATGTCGATATAGATTTACTTTGCATTTCCAGTAAATGTTCTCAATTTAAAACGAGTAGTCCCACGAGGTTTGCTCAATACCGCTAAATACACCGAATTTTGTAGTAAACAAAAGTAAACGGGTAGCAATATCGATGAGCGCGGGAATCCTTTGTGCTGGCGGAGGAAACAATTTTTAAGCTCTCCTGGTTATATATTGCCTTGCGTTCTGATTAGTTCGTGTCGACCAGCAGAGAGAATAAGTGCAGTTCGCACGTTTTTCGCTGTTTTATTTTTCAAGTGCTGTCAATTTCTGATCATCTGTCTTTTTTTTTCGCCGAAGCTATTCCTATTCCCTTCCGACACGCATAAACCTTGACTTTTCTAAATGTCACACGCCTCTCTACCTTCCCTCGGCCAAGAGCGTTAATGCCGAAGATATTGCCGATTCAATAAGATCATGGATAGGGCATCACGGGCTCTGGGGTGTCAGGCTGATTCGTTAGATTATAGAATACAGATTGGAACACTACCAGCCTATTTACTACTTCCTTCGATAAAAATTATTTTATATAAATAGCAAATTATCATATTGAGATTTCTAAAAGTTCCAATGTATTTGTCTGTTTCTGGGCCCTTTAAAAAAATTTTACTGCCTCTGCATGTCTTTCTGTAGAATTATGATTTCGGTGTGAAAGATGTTGCTCGAACTTGGCTGTCTAACAGAGAAGATAGGAGTCTACACACTCCCATGTGGTGTTTTGGAAGAATCAAGCTGATGGTGTTTTTTTTTTGTTTTTTCTCAAGAAGCCATCGTGTGTCCATTATCAGCTATGAGGCTGTCGGTACCATATTCCACCTACAACATCGAAACATTTGACATAATCATACAGAAATCCCATTTGGCTTGTGTAAAAAATGCATATTATTGTCCCCTTCCTAAGTTTCTCTTCAGAAAAATTGCATCGGACTGTGCACAAATACTTGCCTCAAGATACAACAAAAATGGCGTGATTTCTGCAGTACGTTGACCCCTCACACTACGGTACCTAGGTTATGGATGATGGTCCGCTCATTAAGCGCGCCCGTTTCTCAAAATTACCCTCTCAAAGCTCCTGGAAATGCACAAAAAACAGTAGAAAGAGACCTGGCTGATCAGTTTGGTCGACTTATTTGTCGTCCTGGTGTTGCACTGGTTTGGGAAGAATTCAAAAATTCAGCTACATGTGCGCAGCAAAGACTTAGTTCTTGCTTCAAAGAGCAACATGCCTATTTGTCTTCTGTATTCACAATCGGTGAACTTAAAAGTGCTCTTGCGTTGCTCCGTCCAAAGACTGCTGCAGAGCCTGATGCCATTTTTTATAGAATGCTTCAAAATCTTGTGCCCAAGAGCACTGCAGAACATTTGGCGATATTTAACAATATACGGGTCAATGAATTTGTTACCAGTCATGGAAGTTTGCACGTGTCATTGCCGTTCTAAAGACCTATAAACCGCCTTTGCTTCTCCATTCCTTTCGCCGCGTGAGCCTGACGAGCTGTTTATGCAAAGTGATGGAGAAGATGACAGACGCAGCCTCCAGTGGTGCTGCGATGATACAGGAGTGTTTTCTGAGTTCCCGACTGGGTTTCTTAGACGTAGATGCACTATGGATGGTATTATAGACCCTGTAACATGTGTAGTGCGTGAGCGTAGCAAAGGCAATATCACCGTCGCAGTATTTTTGGATATCAAGTGTGCATGCGATACTCTTTATGATATTCATGTCTTCTCAAGTTTGCTACACCTCGGCGTGAGTGGAAGACCACTTCGTTGGATTTCCCACTTTTTAGGTGGCAGGAAAATATTCATGCAGTCAAGTGAAGGAAAAAGCGCGGAGCATAGCCTAATGCAAGGAGTGACACAGGGCAGAGTGCGAAGTCCTTTTCTTTTTAACTGCGTGATAGCGGATTTGACGCGAACGCTCCCTTCTGTCTTACACTGTTCGTTATACGCCGATGTTGTCTGCATTTGGATTTCTGACAAAACTGCAGGCCTCATACAGTCTACCCTGAAAAAAAGGCCTTAATACATTTGACGGCTTTTTAAAAGAGAGGGGTATGATGTTCTGTCATCCAAAAACAGACATTTTGCGTTTTACTCGTAAGAATCTGTAGGATTTCTGTCTCTGCCTCAATGGTCAGTCTTTAGCGTCTGTTAAGCAGCACCGTTTTCTGGGTGTAGTTGTTGACAGACAACTCTCTTGGGCTCATCCTATAGAATATGTCGAAGACCAGGTGAACACTGTTGTGAACGTGCTACGCAGGCTTGCAGGTACGTCTTGGGGCTGTTCTGCTTTGGGGTTGGGTCTGTCGCGAACCTCAGAGGAGCGTCCGCAAAAACTGTTAGCTAGGGGACTCCGTTTGTGTTTGGGAGTTCCTCAAGCGACTTGCAGCGCTGCGGTACTTGCTGAGGCACGGCAGCTTCCGTTTGAAGTCCTACGAACAGAGACCTGCAGGCACATTTTCCGCCTGATAACCAAGCATGAAAGGCACCCATTAGCTTCCGCGCTTCATGAACGGGATGGAAGTCATATACATCTATTGTTTCGACACCACCGCCAGTTTCTTCCCAGTCGTGAATTTTGCGAAGGAGACACAAAAAAATCCCCCGCGGCTTTTAGTTACACCTACAATACAGTTGTTTTTCGAAGGGTTAATTGGGAAACGTGAACTGATGATATTCGCTGCTCAGCAGTTTCCACTTTACCAGATACACATGCGGTATCCCGGTTACATTCGTGTGTGTACTGACAGTTCCACTCTTCACAATTCATGAGCGTCAGCTTTTGATATTGCGCACATGACTGAGCTGCGGGCATGTGAAGTGGCTCACACGACAGAATCAACGACTGTAGAGATTTATGCTATTTATTCGGCTCTACAGCTCATCTCCTCGGCGCGAAACCTACGTACGTGGGCAATCTTTAACGATTCCCAATCCACAATGAAATCACTTGACATCGCTAGTTCAGTGCCATGGAATGTTAGGCCGTTATACAAGGTATTAAATAATTTGCAAAGGCTATCAAAACGCAGCATAATATAGTTTTTACGTGGATACCCGCACATTGCTTTATTCCTGGAAACGCTGAGGCGGATGCACCGGCTAGGCAAGCACCCTCCAACGCCCTCACTTATGGCCCTTCGTTATGGAGATGTGCATTGCGTCACTTCTTTACGACCATGCGCAATGAAATGAAAGAAAGAGACGTGGTTTCTACCAAACCATACAGGTTCTGATCTGCATTTCATCGGTCCGTTGTCCGTTGCTGCCGTTTAATATTCCATTCTCTCTGAGCAGAAGTTTGAAACGCCCCTTGACCGCTTTCGTGTAGGAACGGCCTACACGAAGCACTTTCTTCAGAGAACTGGCTGCGCCGACACCCCACTGTGTGCGTGTGGTAAAGAAAACGAGAATGTGGCTCACCTGTTATTGGATTGCCGAGTGCACGACAGCCTCAGGTCGGGATTGAAGAAAGACTTGAGCGCTCTTGGCAAAATACCCTTAAATCTGAAAAAACTCTTACGCCCGTGGCCGACATGTGAACTCCAAAAATGAGCACTTGTGGCATTGATAGCATATCTCAAGGAGAGCGGAATCCTTGGGAACTACTAGCATTGTGGAATTGGAGTCAATGCCAGAGCTGTTACCTCTCTGTGTGTGAGTTTCAAGGTCACTGTTATTTGCTTTTGTTGTGTCTGCTGCAAAGAAGCTTTTTTTCTGTTTTTGGTGAGAGTGCTTTAATAGCCTTGATAGCTACTCTTGCTGTGTGTACTGCAAATCAGCATATTTCCTGTTCTTCTGTTCTTGTTAATTCATATCTCTTATGTACATTGTATTGAGTACTGTTCTCTTAATATTCATAATAATAATAATAACTGGTCTTAGGGGGAAAGGAAATGGCACAGTATCTGTCTCATATATCTTTGGACACCTGAACCGCGCCGTAAGGGAAGGGATAAAGGAGGGAGTGAAAGAGGAAAGGAAGAAGAAGGTGCCGTAGTGGAGGGCTCCGGAATAATTTCGACCACCTGGGGATCTTTAACTTGCACTGACATCGCACAGCACACGGGCGCCTTAGCGTTTTTCCTCCATAAAAACGCAGCCGCTGCTGTCGGGTTCGAACCTGGGAACTCCGGATCAGTAGTCGAGTGAGGTGCCTTTGTTCTCTCATCACCGTTACTTTTTCTGACGCTTGTACTTCGTTTTATGTGAAATGTAGTGTTTGTTTTTGTTTTGCGCTATGTTGCACTGTGCATCGTTGGACCAAATGGTTGCTAATAATTGCTGAAAAGGAGTAGCCAGAACTGCTAGGAAGCCCCAACCTCCCAACTGTTTATGTCGATAAAAAAGTATTGACCAACAGGCTAAAAATGTTGTAGTGCATAAGAGGTATGTCAACATAAACGGAGACACCGGAGAAAGCACGGCTGATTTTCCAGGCAACTGTGAATACTTTCGCATATTTCACACTGGTCTCAGCATAGCAAGGCCGCGCTTACTGGATTGCGGGCACTTGGAGAAAACCCACTGTAGAATTTCCCTCTAATTTCTCGTGTAGTTCTATTTCTACAAGAGACGGTTTTTTTTTAAATTTATATGAAACCAGATATTTATATAAAAAAAGCGTAGGGAAAACTTAAGCTCCGCCTTAAGGGTATGGTGCTATAGCGTAATGGGTTAATTCCCATGTATGCAGAACACAATTCTTTGTATTTATAGATCCCTGG
The DNA here is from genome assembly GCF_052857255.1 of Amblyomma americanum. NCBI lineage: Eukaryota > Metazoa > Arthropoda > Arachnida > Ixodida > Ixodidae > Amblyomma > Amblyomma americanum. The sequence goes on from NC_135507.1 coordinate 45,182,665, forward strand.
GAGTTCTTATAGGCTTCCCTTCGCAGTGGCGCAGTGGCACAGGGATTGAGCGTTGCGCCATTGCCCTGCCGTGGCAGGTGCTCCCAGTGGTGGACCTTGTGTGGCCCAGGTTGCTCTTCTAGAGAGAAACCAATCATTAATTCAACTGCGAGAGCAAAAGCTGCAATTAGCCTTGGAACAGCTGCGAGGGAGATTACCCTAGCCTCATGGACTTTTGGCTAGTTTTAACAATCCACGTACGCAATCGCTAGAACCTGACCTGAATCTTCGGTTACTTCACAAAGCGCTAAGACCTTAAGTCGCATTAAAAAAACCACTAATTCTTTGTTTTCAGTATTGTTGATAACCCGGCATGCATATCTGCTGGTGCGACGAGACATGGCACACATTCTAGCTTTATCACGGCAGCTGTATCATGGCAGATGTATCGCTGGACACACTGTGTACTCCAAACATTGTCGTTGGCATGTCAAACAAACAAAATACTTGATCATTCTTTCACAGAAAAATTCAAAAAGGAAAGAATGCCAAAATTTTATAGAAACTATATATTATGTATTCTTGTCTCGCGCAGTGTAGTGGCTGAAAAGGAATCTACGCTCAATGAATGTCCTTTTTATTTTCATCGACTGATAAAATATGCAAACCACCTCTGCATATGCAGTTTGGCATGAGTGGGCATCAGTTAAGGTTTGGTTTAAAAGATTTCCAGGCATAGAGCACATGTCTTCGCATTGTGAACGTAAACAGCGCAACGAAAAACACATCAATTAACCCAGCGACGAAACACGCCTAAGAGTTTAGAAGATGGGTCGGTCCATAAAATTGTGCAAAATATCTCCACACTGCATTTCTGCTTGAGTGCCGGTCAGCTAAGCGATGAGCTCCAGAGGTTCTTAATCATACAACGCAAGTGTTCGTAATTTCCACGCAACCGCACCATGAAAAGCACATCGATAAACCAAGTCAAGTAACACACCGAAGAGCACAAAACATGCGCACGCGGATGCCTTTGTGTAAGATATTGCCACACTGCATTTCTGCACCAATGGGCTTCAGCTGAGCGATGATCTCCAGTTTTTTTTTCTTCGTCGAACGCAATTGTTGCTATCGATTGCAGAATCCGCGCCATGAAGACCACATCATAAAAGCAAGTGAAGTAAAACGCCTAAGGCCATAGAACAGTGTATCGACGCCATTGTCTCGGAAACTGACAAATAAAGCGCAACATACGCACTATTCTTTCGCTACAGATTCAGCAGCTTGAATTTAGCCTTGGCTGTTCACAAGTGCTGCTGCGAAACACAACGAGGGTCACGTGGCAAGCAGAAGCATTGACATGCAGAGCGTCGAGTGCAGCGTTAGATTTTGCGACAGACGCTTGCTCACGCATTGTGTTTTACAGGAAGAAAACATAACTAAAAGTAAACTGTGGCCTGTAGAAGTGAAGATGTTCCTTTTTGTGCTGAGGCGGATCACAGCGTAAGTGCGAAAGCATTATGGATTTTGCAAGGCTGGCTGATTCATGGCCGCTTGGTGCGTAGCTATGCTTCAGCTCGGAAAGCCGAGAAAAGACAATCGAAAGGGTGAAGGTTAATGCTAAAGGTCGGCAAACGGTATCACTGCCTTGCTTTCGTTTCCGTTGCTTCCGGGGCTGACGCCAGGCAAGCAAGTCGAAATATGCGGCTATTTAAGGCAGACAAGAATAACAAACTGTTTGTTACTTGGGTCAGTTGATAGTCTCTCCGCTCTTGCGCATGTGACATCTTATGCAGCGCTGCAGGGTGCGGCCATCAAGGTGAGAACGAAAAGTAGGAGATGACAAGATTGAAGATACCAGGCACGATGAAGAAAAGAAATTAAAAAGAAATCGGTGTGTTTTCAATGAACTTGGTCTTAGCGTTGCCCTCGCACATTTCCGTCGCGTCCCTCTGGGGAGCGCAAGTGAGCTTTTGCACAAGCGGATGTACAGAAATGAGTATGCATTGACCATTTACAAAGCAGTCAGGAAGTCGACGCCCAGTCCCAGCTTGACAGAAAACCGAAGTATAGGAAGCTGTCAGAAATATACGGTGCGCAAATAGGCTAGAAAAGTATATCTCTTCATCGGCTTGAAATTGAATGGCCGAAGAAATTTCCAAGTTTTTAGTGAAAAGACGAATCCATCTTCTATGAATGGCATCGCAGGGTTTTGACTCGACCAAACACGAAAACCTGAAACATAGCCATAACTCAGACGACAAGTTGCAGATGTATCCTTTGTGAACATGGAAAGTCCTGTCCATGTCGTCCCCTGAGAGGCAGTATTTATCATGTTCAAAATTCCGTGCGGAATCTAGGTGTTTTCCACTGGGCATTCCATTCGGTGTCCTCCAGAACCTAAACGACGCGTACACGAACTAAAAGCAGGAAGGTAGGAGAAAAGAAACACAGAAACAGCCAATGTGCAGTACATATAATAAATAAAAAACAGAGAAACAAAGCCCTAGGTTTATTATTCATGGATGTAAGGTAACTACTCTGCTGAAACTTATTTCTTCGGTTCAAGAAAAACACACGACTTAACCTTTAGACAAAGAAAGAACACAGACAGAAAAAATGGATAAAAAGACGATCTGCTATTCTTCTTTGGAATCTAGTCGAAGTGAAAAAACAGAAGGGACCTTTATATTTGGAAATAAAGAATAATATCGACTTCAGGAATACGGCGCCACTGACGAGGCATAGTAAAGAAGGCCCAATGCAGCGCTGATTTTCAGCGCTCTGCTTTATTATTGTTTTTGTTGTCGGGAATGCGCTACAGATAAATAATGGCGGAATGAACTCGCCGAGCAAGTTTTCTTGGATTTTAACTGAAGAGGGTCAGAAAGCAACAAACATCAGTCAGAGAAAATTTTGAGCATCCGTGGTTTGTCAGGCCGCGATCCGATGATCCACATCAGGTCAATTTTACGCTAAGCGTGGACATGTCCACCAATGTATACCGCTTTCTACATGCCAGAAGACACGCACTCTGACTGCTCTGACGACCCAATTTCGGAGAATTCATGCTTGAGACGCGATGTGGGGGCCAAATCCTTTTAGCGTTTATACGCCACACGGATAGACCGATGAGAGCAACAATGCGGGAAGGAGCCGATATCTGACTTAAACTTGCGACCTCGACACTATGTGTAGCCGAGAGAGCGGATGCGGCGATGGCGGTCACGTCATTCTCGGGATCACCGAGTCATAGCTGTGGTGCTGTGCTCCTGGCGACAGTCTAGTGTACAGTGTTAAGATGCAGCTGGAAAATCGGCTGTCGCCATTGCCACCAGAAGAAAGAATGTCGCAGGGATTGGGATCATAAGGAAGGAAGCTGCAAGCGGAGAAAAAATGTATCGGCTCGAAGTATTATCTGCCTATGTGTCGCGATCCTGACTTGTTTGCGAACGCGTTCCAAACGTTCACTAAATGAATTTCGTGACATATGCTACAGCACTTAAGTATAAACCAAAGCTAACATCAAAATCTTATATTTCATAACTGATTGATAACCGCCATATTATTAGAATATGTCTTGTCACACAAGGATTCTTAAGAAGCCTTTCATTCTCAGGATATGAATCAGCTGGAAGCGGTTCGCTTGGGAATTCATTAAGTGCTGATGAAAATTGAATTTCGGAGAAAAAAATGTTTTTTCTTCGTCATGTGTGCTTGTTCCTGTGTACTTCTCATTATTATTTTGTCTTTGTATTGTACTTATGATTATCCGTACTCATCGCCTATGTAAAGCCTAATGAGCGTTATGTTGGGTTTTATTTCACATAGGCGACTCAGGCTGTCATGCGTCAAGCTCAAGGTAAGGAAAATTTTTGTCTGCAAAATTTTTTAAACAGATTATTTATCGGTATTGTAAAAGGCTTAAAACGTTGTTTTTCATTACCTAATGATATAAGATTAAAATTTCATGAATGGCTAATTTTAAAAGCTTTAAAAAAGGTCGGGTGACCTCACCAAGCATCATTGGCGGCGCAAGGATGTTGAGCCTCCCAAGCAGTAAAACAAAACCTCTGCTCTCTTCTCAGGAATGAGAAGCTGGCTGAGGGGTATCAAAAATTCAGCGAATCAGTTTCTAAAAATCTAGAGTTTGCCGAAAAACCTGCTTCTCTTAAAAATCAAAACACCAAGATGTATCGACAATTGCACTTTCACTCAAGAGCAACACTTGGTGGAAACGAATGTGTTCGTTATAAAACGGAGTAATATAGTTTTTCCTTGGACTTTATAGTTTTTTACAAGAGTATAAAATGTGGTGAACTGTTAGTTAATCTCCACATTTTTCACAAACGGGTTTGTCTTTTTTTGTGAAAAGAAAGTTGTGTGGGAGGTATGTGTGGCCTATGCGAAGACGACATAAAATAACTTCAATAAAACGACCCCTGTGGAAACAAGACCTAAATTCAACTTAGACCGCGGAGGTAGCCGGGTGGTTGAGCATCCGGCTTGCATGCGGGAGGTGCGAGGTTCGATCCCCAGTGCCGCCGGATACCCACCGGTGATACAATGAGTACAACCTTTCCCCCGGCCTGATACTCGGCTAGTAAGCGTTGAAATGATTGAAAAACGGGTCTTTGACCCCAAGTTGAGTACCTGAAACATACCATGTGTCCGCGCTTTTTGGCCACAGACGCCCTTGCGCCATAAAATTTCACCCCGCAGGGGGGCGCCTGCAGCTTGCAGGCGTCGCGACGGTGAGTGGCGACACCGCGGGTTCCCGAGCATCCGCAGGGACATCCCCGCAAGGGGATGATGGTGAACTGTGCATCACCACGGACCCGAGCACCCGCGCCTCGCCGTGCGTGGCATCGCCGTGTCCGGGGAAAAGGGGATCCTGGTGGTTGAGCCGATGCTGAGCGTTTGGACCTTTAAGGCCCCTCGGCGGAAGCAACACACCACTTTGGCCCCAGCTTCACGTAGACGGCACCTTCGGCCTGACCCGACCGGGGGAAATCGGCAGTCGCCTTTTCCTATCCTCCACTCTGTCTTTCACTTTCCTATCTCTTTCTCACAACTCTCCTGTCTCCTACTCACTTCTTAGTTTTTTTCACTTTTCGTAGGCGGCGAGGGTTAACCTTGTGTGGCCAACCACCCTGAGTTGTGTCGGATTTGGTTATAGTTGAGGTGCACAGCTGGCGTGGGCAGGACTTGCGTTCAAGTTCCTGTCCCGTCCCCTTGTTGGACTCCATGGTGGGTGGCTGGCACAATGACTGAAAAACTTCATTTTTTATGGCTCCCCCACTTTCAAAACCCGATCGCTCTCTCAAGAGAGGGCGGAACAAAGCAGCAGACTTTTTTTCAAAAAAGAAACCGACATTGACATTCACCAAGTTCTATGTTATCCACAGCGAAAGTAATAAAAAACAAGCAAGAATAATTTCTCCGTTCCTTGTATCTAAATGCCTAACAGATACCCTGGGCCCTGGCTACAAGGTGTCTAAAATGGCCAGCGGAGACTTATTGTTAGAACTCCTTGACAACACCCAGAACTCGAAAATCGCAAACATTGCATCCATCGGAGAAATCCCAGTTTCAATAACAGCGCACCGATCCCTAAACTCAGTTCGTGGCGTCATCTCTGAAAACGACTTCATACACCTAACCGAGAAAGAATTGCTGGAAGGCCTGTCCGACCAAAATGTCACAGATGTGCACAGAATCAAAATCCGGAAAGACAATAAAGAAATAGAGACAAAACACTTGGTCCTAACATTCAATACAAGTACATTACCAGAAACCATCGATGTAGGATACCTGAAAGTAAATGTCAGACACTACATTCCAAACCCACGAAGATGCTTCAACTGTCAAAGGTTTGGTCACGGCTCACAGAGCTGCCGCGGCCGCAAAACGTGCACAAAATGTGCTTCCAAGGATCACGTTTCTGAGGAATGTGACGCAGCCCTGCGGTGCGCAAACTGCGAAGGAGAACATGCTGCATACTCCAAGGCCTGTCCGTCCTGGAAGAAGGAAAAAGAGATTATCACAATAAAAACCAAGGAAAACATTTCATTTAGAGAAGCAAGAAGGCGATTTGCCGTTACCAACCAGTTCTCCTTCACAGAAAAATCCAGCTTTGCTGATGTGGTGCGCAGGGGCGGTGCACCACACAGCACCCCGGTGCCTGCCGAGACCACTTCCATCGAGCCAATGGCAGGACCATTCACGCCCCAGGCAGGGTCAGCGAAAGCTGCCCTGCCAGTGTCAAAGCAGGGAGCGCCGGTCCATGCGTCGGCATCCCGCAGGACTTCCCCTTACCGGGGGAGGACTGAAACGCACAAACCCCCGGCTTCCCCGCGGTCCTCCAGCGCCTCTCGTGAGGCGATGGATATAACTGCCACTCCGCCTCCACTACAGAGGCGGAACAGCTCTCTTGAGCGGAAAAAAGACAGGCCCCTAATAACGGGCCCACTACTTAAGTAAATCCCCTGTCATTTCCTCTCAAAAGCATAAACATGGCTTTTTTAATCCAATGGAATTGTAGAGGACTTATGCGGAATTACAGCGATATAACACATATTTTAGGGTCAATGTTACCCACAGCTTTATGTCTTCAGGAGACCAATCTTGGTCCACGACATCTACATATCCTGAAACATTATAAAACATTTAGACGCGATCGAGAGCAGGCAAATCGGCTATCGGGAGGCGTCGCGATAGTCGTTCAAAGCGGTGTCCCTGCTCAAGAAATTAAACTCAAAACAAAACTTGAGGCGGTTGCAGTCAGTATCGTAAGCTACAAAACACTAACAATCTGTTCCGTATACATTCCTCCACATTTATGTTAACACTCCATGATCTACAGCAACTAATCAGAGAACTTCCGGAGCCATATCTGTTACTTGGGGATTTTAATGCTCACTCCTCCCTGTGGGGAAGCGAACGCTGTGACGCTAGAGGTCAAATAATCGAAGATTTTATCCTGACGAATAATGTATGTCTTTTAAATACGAAAAAGGCCACATACTGTTCCCCAACGTCTGGGAAAATGAGCAGTTTAGACCTGTCTTTTTGTTCACCTTCTGTTTTTAGTGATTTTAAGTGGGACGTTTTAGACAACCCGTTTGGGAGTGATCACCTACCAGTTTTTATAAGCCTATCATCCTCACCTGCAGTCATCCCGACCAAACCACGGCGATGGAAGCTACATCTAGCTGATTGGGCGTTGTTTAGAGAAAAGGCCAGATTAGAGGACATTTACTCAGAATCACTTAGCATAGATGAAATCAATGAAACTCTTACAAAGCGTATCATCGAGGCTGCACGGCTAGCTATTCCCCTGTCCACAGGCGTGGTGCGTCAGAACCACAAGGTATGGTGGACGCGAGCATGTTGGGAAGCCAAAAAACAACAAAATAAGGCCTGGGGTGTATTTCGTAGGTATCCTACTCACAAAAATCTAATAACTTTCAAAAAGGCAAAAGCTAAAGCCCGATATATACGGCGGAACGCGGAAAAAATGTCTTGGCAAAATTATGTGTCGTCCATAAACAGCTCGGTAACATCAAAAAACTGTGGGAGCAGGTCAGAAAAGTAAATGGCAGCTATTCCCCATCCACCCTTCCTCTGCTGACGGATCCTGGAATTCAGACAAGTATTAAAGAACAAGCAGACATTTTGGGGCAACATTTTTTTATAGTTTCTAGTTCTTCCCACTATACACAGTCATTCTTAAAATACAAAAACACAACCGAAAAACAAACTCCCTACGGCAGGCAGCACAAACGAGCCTTACAATAATTTGATTACACTTCAAGAAATACAGAGAGTACTGTCTATAGGTAAACAACCTGCACCAGGCCCCGACGAAATTCATTATGAAATGCTATCCCATCTATCTGAGCAATCTGTAGAAGTTCTGTTAAAATTTTTTAACAAAATATGGGTAGTAGGGAAAATACCAGCTGCTTGGAAAAAAGCCATTATTGTTCCATTTCTAAAACCGGGAAAGCCACCAACCTCCCCTAACAGTTACAGGCCTATAACCCTTACAAGCTGTCTTGCCAAATCTTTTGAGAGTGTTATAAATATTAGATTAATGTTTATTCTAGAATCCCGAGAGCTTCTTGATGTCCACCAATGTTGTTTTAAAAAAACATGTTCCACAGTCAACCATTTAATCCGCCTGGAAAACACAATCCGAGAGGCCTTTATACACAGACAACACTGCCTTTCAGTTTTTTTCGATATGGAGACGGCATATGACACGACCTGGAGGTTCGGGATTCTTCGCGACCTGGCAGAGCTTGGTATCCGCGGGAGGATGCTGAAATATTTGAGCGACTTTTTATCCAACCGTTCTTTCCAAGTTCGTCTCGGCGCAACCCTCTCAAATAATTTTACTCAGGAAAACGGCGTTCCTCAGGGATGCATTTTAAGTACTACTTTGTTCATAGTAAAAATGAATTCTTTAACCAGTATAATTCCACAGTCCATTATGTACTCGGTCTACGTTGATGACCTTCAAATTGCCAGCACATCTTCTAGCCTGGCAACTTGTGAGAGACAACTACAACTCACAATAAACAAATTAGCACTTTGGGCAGACAGAAATGGACTTAGGTTTTCTCCACAGAAAACTGTTGCGGTTCTTTTCTCGCTGCAGAGAGGACTGCAGATTAATCCCACCCTCCACTTGAACGACACCACACTTCCAGTAAAACAAGAACACAAATTTTTAGGCTTAACTTTTGACAAAAAGCTAACGTTTCTACCACATATAAACACCCTAAAAAAGAAAGCCACCCAATCCCTGAATATACTTAAAGTACTCTCACGGAAGCGTTGGGGATCCGATAAGAGGTGCCTATTGCACATCTATCGCTCTCTAGTACGCTCTTCGTTAGACTATGGATCCATAGTGTATGGGTCTGCGAGGCCATCATACCTTAAAAAGCTAGATCCAGTACAAAACCTCGGGTTGCGCCTTTCAACTGGTGCTTACAGAACATCACCCATAAATAGCCTTCACGTAGAAGCAAATGAACCGACCCTCACCAACAGGAGAACAATGCTTACCTGTGCATACGTACTGAAAATAAGGTCGCTACCGAAACATCTTTGTTACACCATAGTTACAAAATGCCCATCCAGAACACTGTTCACCAACAAACCTCAAGCTGTAAAACCATTGCTCCTCCGCTTTGAAGAAATATGCCAAGAAATAAACATACTAGATGCACTTCCTGATGTTGCCCAGAGACCCGATAGGTTGCCACCTTGGTACTTGTTTCCTGGTGTATGCGATTTCGCACTGACACACACTCAAAAAAGACATACCCCACTGGAATATATACAGCAAGAGTTTCTTGGAGTAAGTGAAAAATACAAGAATTGCACAGATTTCTACACAGATGGATCTAAGACAGCACTCTATGTAGGGAGCGCGATAGTGCAAGGGAAATGGGAAAAAGTAGTCAGGCTGCCTCAGTGCGCTTCAATATTTACAGCAGAATGCTACGCCATTGCTCTAGCTGTAGAACAAATATTGAAGAAAAACATACAGAATAGTGTTATCTACAGTGACTCCCTCAGCGTAATTACAGCAATAAACCCCAGAAATGCAACTGAACCCTTAATAGGAAACATAATACATAATGTAATACGACCTGATTCACAAGGACATACAATAAAGTTTTGCTGGGTTCCCAGTCACGTGGGCATCAGCGGAAATGAGAGGGCTGATGCAAGCGCCGCACTTGCCCTTAACGCAAAAATAAAACCAGTAAACATACCGCATAAGGACTGCATCAAGTCAGTCCAGAATAAATTGCGAGAAAAATGGCAGGCCTCTTGGGACAACGAGGTTAACAACAAGCTGCACTTTGTAAAACCTGTCCTGGGTGAATCGAAGACCTGCAGGCACCAGGAACGATTTATTGAAGTAATTTTATGTCGTCTCCGCATTGGACATACACACATTACACATAATTTCTTACTAACGAAACAAGACAAACCTCGTTGTGAAAGATGTGGAGACGAACTAACAATAAACCATATTTTATTCTCGTGTGCAAAACTCGAAAAACTAAGAAATAAGCACTTTACGAAGTTTTATAATGAATACATTCCTTTACACCCAGCGCTGCTTTTAGGCGAAAATGCCATTGTTAACATATCTTCCGTTTTTAGCTTTTTAAAAGAAGCAGATGTTCTTCAGAAACTGTAAACTTTGATCCACAGCTTTGCTTTAAAATGGGATGCATTTCAGCCATTTTCTCATTCGATGAGAAGAGGGCTGAGGTGGTTATTTGAATGGTTGGGAGCCTCAGGATCCTTGCCCAGCCAAGGATGGCTACTGAGGTTATCTGACCTTCTTGAAAGCGTTTATTTTTAGCCATTTATAAAATTTCTTCTTTCTCTTATTACTACCAGAACGAAATAGCAATTTAAGTCCTCTACACAACCATGTTTCCTCCCACCTACAGAGAAGTGTTCATATACCTTGAGCCTGGCGCATGATAGCCTTAGCTGCTTATGTGCCATTAAACCCAACACAACACAACACAACACGCCATAAAATTTCATCATTATCGTGATCATCATAGTCATCACCTAAGACTGGCTTTAAAAAGTGCAGTTTGTTGTTTGCTTGGTTCCAGATTTTTGGGAATTCGTGCTACTCTAATTGTTTGCCAATTCCCAAAAATATGGATCAGAACCTGCACAAAGAGCGACGGGAGGCTAGGGCACAGTGTGTGCCACAGAACCTAGCCAACAAAGAAAACATTACGTACATGGATGCGGCTGCATACGGAAGAACTAGACAACATAACCGAAATAGAGCGGTTGCAACGGCAAATAAACCCGCCGCGGTGGCTCAGTGGTTAGTGCGTTCGAGTACTGATCCGGAGCTCCCGGGTTCGAACCCGACCGCGGCGGTTGCGTTTTTATGGAGGCAAAACGCTAAGTCGCCCGTGTGCTGTGCGATGTCAGTGCACGTTAAAGATCCCCAGGTGGTCGAAATTATTCCGGAGCCCCCACTACGGCACCTGTTTTATCCTTTCTTCTTTCACTGCCTCCTTTAACCCTTCCCTTACGGCGCGGTTTAGGTGTCCAACGATATATGTGACAGATACTGCGCCATTTCCTTTCCCAAAAAACCAATTATTATTATCAACGGCAATAAATCGTGAGCTCAAAGAAAAAGCCAGCGCAACTATCAGGGAAGGCACGATTGAGGAGACCGAAGAGGCTGCCATTGCCCTAGCGGCGGCAGAGGGTTACCGTGCTCAAATGTCCCTAATAATTCTAACAGACTCGTAAACAGCGTGCAGAAACTCCATGAATGCCAAAATAGGGCAGGGGGGCGCAGCGCTCCACATCCTAGAGACAGCCAAATTACCGCCGAAGGAAAAACAATTGCAACACACAATAATGTGGGTACAGGGACACACAGGCATCGCGGGGAATGCCGAGGCGGATAGGAGAGCTCGAGAGCTTACAAACCGAGCCTCCAACCAAACCAGCCTCGAGCAGCCTGACGCGGATCCAGTGCCCTTAGGATACTCAGAAATTCTGAATTACTATAAGGGGGTCAGGATTAGATATCCCCCACATCCCAAAAATCTCCACCAGCAGGAAGCGGTCTATTGGAGACAGCTACAAACGGGAACTTTCTCGAATCTAAACATGCTAAGCAAGATCCACCCAGGGCTATATAGCAGCAAATGTCCGTGGTGCAAAGACAAAGCCACGTTGATTCATACAACGTGGAGTGAAAAGAGAACAAATGCCGCTGCAATAAACAGAATCCCGAGTGCGGAGCAGTGGGAGAGGATGCTTTCCAGCGCGGATACGGCGGTCTAGGCAGGACAGGTCCGGAAAGCCTACCTGGCGGCAAGACTCAGTGGGGCCCTGGACTAGGGGCTCGAACCCTGCCACAAGAGCCACAGACTACATCAAAAGATGTGAAGAGTGCCTCTACACCAAGCCCCACCCATATATTTCTATGAATAAAGTTATTACTACTACTACTACTACTAGGTTCTAAGCGAACTGCCATTTTTTCCTAAATTTATGGCGTACTAATTTCATACAATTCATGAAGTTACATTTACGTTATTTAACTGCTTGCTACCAGATTGAGCAGAACACTAGTCTTCTCGCTCGTTGCCTTTAATTGCAACGTCACTCGGTAGCTAGCAGTTTTATATTTTGTCCTTGAATTATGGCTGTTATGTTGTTTATGATGTCGCCAAGCAATGGAGTGATTGCATTTCCGGATTGGAGAACTGTAAGTATGCTTAGCGAGTCTGTGTAAATAAGGCTGTATGTGAGATTCTCATTTACTATGTTTTCGACGGCCAAGGAGACTGTGTAACATTCGGCAGTGAAGATGGATGCACACTGTAGAACTCGTACTGTTTCCTCCCATTTCGTTCGTACAACAGCGCTTCCAACGTACGCATTTGTTTTCGAACCATCAGTGCAAAAATCCAAGAAGCCCCTTTGTTTTTCATCGAGTGCTAGGAATTCCTGTAAGATATGTTCTTGTGCATGGAGTTCGTTTTTTGTGTGGAATTGTGTACGAGTGACATCACATATTGCAGGAAAATTGTACCGTGGAGGTAGTGGATCTCGCCTTTGTGCAACACAAGGTAATGTGTCCAGTACATCGTGATCCTGGCACATATCTTCAAATCGCAAGAGTAGAGGCCTGGTTGCTTGAGGTTTGTTCTTGAATATTATTCTGAAAGGAAAGTTTGGTACAATTCGATAGGAGTTGTGTTTTTGAAGAGCCGTTATTGAAAGGATATACAAACAAGTCAGAGTGGTTCTTCTAACATCGAAAGGAGGTTCATTTGCTTCTACATTGAGGCTGAATATGGGAGATGTTCTGTATGCGGCGCACGAGAGCCTTAGGCCTGAGTTATGAACTGGATCGAATTTTTTTAGGCACGAGGGTCATGCTGAACAGCAAACGATGCATCAATAATCTAAGGATGACCGTATTCCTAACCTGAGGATGACCGTACAAGAAAATCGATAAATGTGCAGGAGATATGCTCTATCAGACACCCAATGTTTCCTTAACAGCAGTTTGAGTATGTCTATAGATTGTGACGCTTTCTTTTTCAGCGTATTTATCTGCGGTAGGAATGTGAGTTTTTTGTCGTGAAGGTATACCTAAAAATATGTGTTCCTGTTTTAAGGAAAGTTTAATTTCATTTAGGTGCAGGATTGGATCACTCTGCGAACCTCTTTCGAGTGATAAAAGAATTGCTACAGTTTTTGTGGAGAAAACTCGAACCCATTTCTATGTGCCCAAACTTCAAATCTGTTTAAAGTCAGTTGTGCCAGTCGCTTGCAGGTTGAGGCTGGAGGATGTGCATGCTATTTTAAGGTCATCAAAATACACGGAATACATAATGGACTTTGGAATTATTTTCGCTATGGAATTCATCTTTCCTATTAAGAGAATGATACTTGGAATGCATCCCTCCGGAAGACCATTCTCCTGAACGAATTTTTTAGAATGTGTGCAGCCTAGGCGAACATGAAATGAAAGGTCTGAAAGAACGTCTTTAAAACAGTTAAGCATTCTGCCAGAGATACCTAGGTCCACTAGGTCCCGAAGAATCCCAATCCTCCAGGTAGTATCAAAAGCCGTTTACAAGTCGAAAATAGTGCCAGACAGTGTTGTTTGTGTATCACTAATTCTCCTACAGTGTTTTCAACGCTGACAAGATGGTCAGTTGTTGAACACGCCTTCCTGAATCCATACTGGTAAATGTCCAAAAGTTCACGGGACTCGAGCACAAAGAATAACCTAATATTCAAGATACCTTCGTAAGATTTTGCGAGACAACTCGTGAGTGCTGTTGGTCTATTGCTACCAGGAGAGGTTGACGGCTTTCCATGTTTTAGGAATGTTACAAAAACAATTTTTCCATGCATGCGGTAACTTTCGCAATTTCCATATTTTTAGAAGAATGTCTAGAGGGCCTCTACGGCAGCTTCGCGACGTGGGCGGGCATTTGATAATGTAGTCAATCGGGGCCAGAAGCTGTCTCCTTACCGGTCGACAGTACTGTCTGTATTTCTTGAAGTCTAATTAGACTGTTATAAGGCTCATTTGCGCTGCCACTTGTAGGACTTATTTGCTTCTCAGCTGTGTTTTTGTAGTTTAAAAATGAAGTTGTGTAGTGTGAGGAACTCGAGACTACCGAAAAATGCTCCGAAAGTATATGTGCCAATTGGTGAATATTTCTTTGTGTTCTTGGAGCAGTGAGAACAGGCATTGTGAAAGGGGTGTAGCTACAATTCAGTTTACGCAAATGCTCTCACATTTTCTTAGAAGTGATTGAACAGTTTATGGAAGATATATAGTCTTGCCTTGAAGTTATCTCAGTGCGCCTACAGATATGCCTGCCTGTGGCTCTCACCGTTTAGAAATTCATATGGTTTTAATATTGTTGCCGGAAAGAATATATTTACAGTTATTTACAAAAACGAATGGACAGCTACGGGCGGCACTCAGAACACAGCCAGAGATGAGTTCTCGTCTTCTTCCTCGTCCACTCGTTCACTCGCTCAATGTCGTCGTCGTCGTCTACCCGCTGCAGGACCCCCGGCTGATGAAACGCCGTCTCGGCGTTAGAGTGGTGGCGTAGGAGCGCCGTGATAAGGTTTGAGGCGGCATACATGATCAAACCAATTAACCCTCGGCCCTCAGTCCCCGGCGGCTGCAGAGCAACTGACCACGGCGGCGGTCAGACCTGTGACGCAGCGGAGGGTGCTAAGAATCTCTGGCTCCGGACAGGCCGCCATTGGAATCTGAACCTGGCAACGTTTAACGCTAGAACTTTCGCTAGTGAGGCTAGCCTAGCAGTTCTGTTCGAGGAACTAGCGGGAATTAAATGGGATGTGATAGGGCTTAGCGAAGTTAGGAGGACAGGTGAGGCGTATACAGTACTAAAGGACGGACACATACTGTGCTATCGCGGGTTAGAGGATAGACGAGATTTAGGTGTGGGCTTCCTCATTAATAAGGATATAGCTGGCAACGTAGAGGAGTTCTACAGTATTAACGAGAGGGTAGCAGATATAGTTATTATGCTGAATAGGAGGTACAAGCTGAAAGTGGTGCAGGCCTACGCACCCACATCCAGCCATGATGACCAGACCGTTGAAAGCTTCTATGAGGACGTAGAATCAGCAATGAATAGAGTAAAATCGCAGTACACTGTACTGATGGGCGACTTCAATGCGAAGGTGGGGAAGAAGCAGGCTGACGACCACGCGGTAGGTGACTATGGGATAGGCTCTAGAAATAGCAGGAGAGAGTTATTAGTCGAATTCGCGGATAGAAATAATTTACGGATCATGAATACCTTCTTCCGCAAACGAGAAAACAGGAAGTGGACCTGGAAGAGCCCCAATGGTGAGATTAAAAATGAAATCGACTTCATACTATGCGCTAAACCTGGCATCATTCAGGATGTGGCCGTCCTTGGAAGGGTGCGTTGCAGCGACCATAGAATGGTAAGGTCAAGAATTAGCCTAGACTTGAAGAGGGAACGGAAGAAGCTAGCGAAGAAGAAGACCATTAACGAGTTAGCCGTAAGACGGAAAGCAGAGGAGTTCAGGATAGCGCTGCAAAACAGATACTCGGCTTTAACTGAGGAAGATGATCTTGATTTTCATTCAATGCACGATAACCTGACATCAATAATTACGGAGTGCGCAGTAGAAGTAGGCGGTAGGACAGTTCGAAAAGATACCGGGAAGCTATCTCAGGTGACGAAAGATCTGATTAAGAAGCGCCAAAACATGAAGGCATCTAACACTACCGATAGAATAGAACTAACAGAGCTATCAAAGTTAATAAATAAGCGCAAGGTAGCCGACATAAGAATGTTTAATATGGAGAGAATCGAGCATGCTATAAAGGACGGATGTAGCCTAAAAACAGTGAAGAGGAAACTAGCCATAGGTAAAAACCAGATGTATGCATTAAGAGACAAGCAGGGCAATGTCATTAGCAATGTGGATAAGATAGTTAACGCAGCCGAAGAGTTCAACACAGACCTGTACAGTAGCCAATGTAATCAGAGCGCTAATGAGAAAGACAGCAGTGCACAGCAATGCGTCATCCCGCCAGTAACGAAAGATGAAGTAAAGAAAGCCTTAGAAGCAATGAAAAGGGGAAAAGCGGCTGGGGAGGATCAGGTAACAGCAGATCTGTTAAAGGATGGAGGGGACATCGTGCTAGAAAAACTAGCCACCCTGTATACGCAATGCCTTTTAACCTCGACTGTACCAGAAGCTTGGAAGAATGCAAACATTATCTTAATTCATAAGAAGGGAGACGCCAAGGACTTTAAAAATTACAGGCCGATCAGCTTACTATCCGTTGCCTACAAAGTATTTGCTAAGGTAATCGCTAATAGAGTCAGGGCAACGTTAGACTTTAATCAACCAAATGATCAGGCAGGCTTTCGTAAAGGATATTCCACAATAGATCATATTCACACTATCAATCAGGTGATAGAGAAATGCGCAGAATATAAACAACCTCTATATATAGCTTTCATTGATTACGAGAAAGCATTCGACTCAGTGGAAACCTCAGCAGTCATACAGGCATTGCGCAGTCAGGGGGTAGAAGAGCCTTATGTCAAAATACTGGAAGATATATATAGCAACTGCCTAGCTACTAATGTCCTCCATAAAGTCAGCAATAAAATTCCAATAAAGAAGGGCGTCAGGAAAGGAGACACGATCTAGCCAATGCTTTTCACCGCATGTTTGCAGGAGGTATTTCGAGGCCTGAATTGGGAACAGTTGGGAATAAGAATAAATGGAGAATACCTAAATAATCTGAGATTTGCTGATGACATTGCCTTGCTGAGTCACTCAGTAGATGAACTGCAAATCATGATCAACGAGTTAGAAAGGCAGAGCAGATCGTTGGGTCTAAAAATTAACATGCAGAAAACCAAGGTAATGTTCAACAGCCTAGCAAGGGAACAACAGTTCACAGTTGGCAGGGAGAGCCTAGAAATTGTCCCGGAATACGTCTACTTAGGGCAGGTAGTGACAGCTGATCCGGATCATGAGAGGGAGAAAACTAGAAGGATAAGAATGGGGTGGAGCGCATATGGCAAATTCTCGCAGATCATGAGTGGCAGTTTACCAATTTCCCTCAAGAGGAAAGTGTACAACAGCATAATCTTACCGGTACTCACCTACGGGGCAGAAACGTGGAGGCTAACGAAAAGAGTTCAGCTTAAGTTAAGGACAACGCAGTGAGCCATGGAAAGAAAAATGATAGGTGTAACGTTAAGAGATCGGAAGCGGGCAGAGTGGGTGAGGGAACAAACACGGGTTAATGACATCCTAGTCGAAATCAAGAGAAAGAAATGGGCTTGGGCAGGGCATGTGATGCGAAGGCAAGATAACCGCTGGTCTTTAAGGGTAACGGAGTGGGTTCCAAGAGAAGGCAAGCGTAGCAGGGGGCGGCAGAAGGTTAGGTGGGCGGATGAGATTAAGAAGCTTGCAGGCAAAGGGTGGATGCAGCTGGCAAAGGATAGGGTTAATTGGAGAGACATGGGAGAGGCCTTTGCCCTGCAGTGGGTGTAGTAAGGCTGATGATGATGATGATGACTACGGATATCGTGACGGCATATAGAACGAGCGGACCACTCCTTGCGGGAACACTTCATAGTTCACATCGCTGAGTGGACGTAGCACCTCGCATAGGCCTAAGTATGGCGCAGAAGCTTTTCTGAGCGCCCGCGCAAACGTATAGGGCTCAATACCCAGACGTGCTCGCCGGTTTTGTAAATCCCTTCCCCGTGGCGGAGGTTGTAACGCCGGGCGTCAGTTGTCTGCTGGTGGCGAATCCGTTGACTAGCAAGGTGGCGCGTGGCTTCTGCATCACGAATGAATTGGTCAGCGCCGGTGACAGACGAAGGGGCACAATCTGGGAGCAGCATAGCGTCCAGCATGGTCAGGGCGTCCCGGCCATACACCAAACGGATGGGAGTGAAGCGCGTCGTTGCTTGGAGGGCGGTGTTGTACGCAAACGTGACATAAGGGAGTATCAAGTCCCAGTTGCGATGGTCAACGTCGACAAACATTGACATCATATCTGCAATGGTCTTGTTCAGCCTCTCAGTCAGACCATTCGTTTGAGGATGGTAAGCAGTCGGTTTTCTATGACTGGTGCCACTGAGACGCAGGACCTCATGTGTAAGAGCCGACGTAAACGCGGTTCCCCGGTCAGTTAATACAACCGCGGGGGCGCCGTGGCGAATACGATGTGGTGAACAAAGAACTGTGCAATTTCTGCCGCGGTGCCACGGGGAAGACCCTTAGTTTCAAAGTACCGGCTGAGGTAGTCCGTGGCAACAATAATATTCCGGTTACCTAAGGAGGACACTGGGAATGGGCCTAGTAAGTCCATGCCGACTTGCTGAAAGGGAATTTTAGGCAGATAAATTGGCTTGAGAAGGCCGGCCGGTTTTGTCGGCGGTATCTTCCGTCGTTGACATTCACGACAGGTTCTAACGTAGCGTTGGCCAACCGCAGCAAGCCAAGGCCCGTAGCACTTGTGGCAGAGACATGCCAATGTTCTGCAAACACTGAGGGGGCCAGAAGAAAGTTCATCATGCCATGCAGCAAGAACTTCCTGACGAAGCGCGGTTGGGACAACGAGGAGATATGCAGTTTCAATCGGGCCCTATATT
Organism: Amblyomma americanum; assembly: GCF_052857255.1. Taxonomy (NCBI): domain Eukaryota; kingdom Metazoa; phylum Arthropoda; class Arachnida; order Ixodida; family Ixodidae; genus Amblyomma; species Amblyomma americanum. The sequence goes on from NC_135507.1 coordinate 45,201,399, forward strand.
TTCTTGTAGAGGACTCCATCTCATAAGGAAAACGACGAAAGTCCGCGCGAGAAGAGTCTGGGCGGAGACGGAGCGGTTCCTTCGATGTACTCGATTAGAGGTTCGCAGCAGTTCGCAGTCGGCCCTCTAGTGGCGGGCAAGGTCGTATGTGGTGACAGCGCCGAGGAAAGCAGAATCGTCGTCGGACTCATCTGTTGGGCACGGAAGAGGAGCTCGGCAGAGGCAGTCTGCATCGCTATGTTTCTGACACGACTTATACACGATAGTAAGGTCAAACTCTTGCAACCAAAGGCTCAACCGTACAAGCCGCTCCGATGCATCTTTCAGGTTAGCAAGCCAACACAAGGAGTGATGCTCGCTTACGACTTGAAACAGGCGGCCGTACAGGTACGGACGAAATTTTGTGACGGCCCACACAATAGCGTGGCACTCCTTCTCTGTGGTGGAATAATTCACTTCGGAACGAAACAAAGTGCGACTTGCGTATGCGATCATGCGGTCTATATCGTATTGCCATTGCACAATCACCGCATCGAGGCCAACATTGCTGGCATCCGTGTGCAGTTCCGTGGCGGCCTTCTGGTCAAAGTGGCCAAGGATAGGCGTATATTGGAGGCGGGCATTAAGTTCAGTGAAGGCTTTTTTATTAGCCGGGCCCCAGAAGAAGGGTTCAGCGTCTTTCGTCAGGCGAGTTAGTGACTCTGCGAGCTTGGAGAAGTTTCTTCAGGTCAGTTAGTACGGTGTTCATCATACGTAATTGGAACGTTGCAGGGTGTGAACAAAAGCTGAAAGGAAGGACCTTAAATTCGTACAGTCCGTCTTGAGTAACGAAGGCGGTCTTTTCTCGGTCACGTTTGTCGAGTTCGATTTGCCAATATCCGCTACGCAGGTCGAGTGACGAAAAGTTGGTAGCATGGCGGGACGGTCTAATCAGTCATCAATGCGCGGCAGTGGATATGCTTGTACATCCTTTTTGGTAACGTTGTTGAGATGTCTGTAATCTACGCAGAACCGTAGGCTGCCGTCGATCTTTGCGACGAAAACAACAGGTGATGTCCAGCAGCTCGTCGATGGTTCGATGGAGATCGAACTCGATTCAACTATGTGAAGTTCTGGGTATAACAGATTCACGTAGTCATTTTCTTCGTCAAACTGCTATTCCAACAATAATGGGTGCTGAAATACAGGTGCTGCAATACAAAAATACATCGTTATTTCTGTTTCTAACTCAATCAAACAGTTTTTCTTAGAGCGCCCAAGAACAACCCGTCAATGCTGGTCCTGGCGCAAGAGTAGCACAAGAGCCAAAATAAACAAAGAAAATGTAAATGTCGTGACCACGTACAGAATATATGAAAATATAGACGTGTGTACATATAGAAGGTTCAAAATTAAACCTTGGTCTGCAGTCAAACTGTAGTGAGCATGCAGCGAATCTAAATTTTTGGCGGACTGTGGCGAAGGTTGTAGAAAGTAGATTTAAATAGATTGCTTAAAGCAACGTAGAGAATTAAATAGTGCATGAAAGTAAATAATAAACATAGCATCAGAACTGCAACGCAACAATAGGGAATAATGTACATGTGAGATATAAGTCAAGTATAAAATACTGTCAGAGCTTACAGAGCTGCATATATTGAAAGATAAGGCGAGGGAATATATCACAAACCTGTAATGCTCACAAGTTTCTCTAAACAGCCATCATGAAGCTATTTAAGAGTGTTCGGACATGAGGAGATTGAGTATGGGGTTCTAGGATATCGTCTCAATCAATGTGCAACAGTAGCTTAAACAGCAGGTCCAAGATTTAGCAATACGCACATAGCGAGATTGTAAATACATTAAGATGTTCTGAGTATGCATTATAGGCTTTCAGATAATTGGTGGATAATCAGTGGCATATCGAGACAAACAGAAAGGCGTAAATATTCAAGATGGGAGGTTTGATTTTTGCAGCTAGCGTGTAAAGATTCTTTTGAACATTAGTTTTGAAAGTTGAACACAGCGAGTTCGATCTTTGTCCTTATAGATTAGCGGTGTTTATGAACTATTGAACTCGCTAATGAACTCGTTGTATGCATTGATTGTTAGATTGTTTAGCTTGGCACTTTTTGATCTTCTTGTGAAAATAGGTGGCACGGTAAATGCGATGAGTAAAAATACGTTTGAAATCAGACATCGCCAGAAAGCAGCACAAACCAATTATCCCAATCAAAGCCTTTATTTCAACGTCGTCTGCTAAGTAGCGTGAAACGAAAAAACTTTATCTAGAAGGCGCATTTATTGGTGAAAATTGGGTTGAACCAGATACGAAAGACGCTTTTTCGGAGATTAAGACTGCAGTAATAACAATGTTTAATCCTAAGGAAAAAGTACCATGCAGTCAATCAGTCAAGTTTACCAACATGGACATAAAAAGCGAACGGCAGGTGTTTTATATTCGAGATTTGTTGGTTAGTAACGTTATCTATTTGTTATCGGGTTTGAATCTTAGCAGCCATTTATATGAACTAGACAATTTGGGAATGGGAAATATTCAGTCGCAATTTCTGGTTAACACACCCGCAGTGAATATGAATGGGCACTGAGCCGCACTGAAGATTCAGCGTATGAGATGAAAATTTGATGACCCAAAAGCCACAAAAGGCAATTAACTCACTTGATATGTCCCAAATCGTTTATGGCATCATTTCACTGTGCTCAGGCGCGTTCCGTAATCTCATAATTCAACAAATGAAGGCAGCGACTTGACTATAGGAGTGAGAGACACCGTAACAGGAGAAAATACAATGCGATTACAAATATGTATAAGCGGACCTGATACAAATGAAAGCACCGCCTTAATAGGACGTGCCCTTATCATTTCCTGGCGAGTCTGCAGCTTTAATTGCTCTGATAACAATTGCAACTTCTCCCTCCGTTCTCGGAACTAAAAGTAATGAGTTACTGCAGGTAGCAAGAATGAACGAATGGACAGTCGTGGAAGCTTCCGTTGTTCGTGCGCGCTTTGGAGAGCCGGCGTTAAGAAAATATTCATTGAACTGATTTGCTAGGGGCACACCTGAAATAATTTTCACATTGATGTAAAAATCCGTCGGAAAGCGTGATTTGCCGCCTTTTATGATGCTGTTAGCTGTTCCTCACAAAAACCTATGACTATGCATTACTTCCGAATATTTACTGTTATAACAAGCTGATTTTGCCTCTTGAGATGTGTATTTAGGTTTTTGCGAAATATTTTAAAATCCGCTGAATGAGCCGGGCTTCTTGTTTTTAGGGAATGAGCGAACAAGTATTTTTTTGTTAATACGTCTCTACAAATTTGGAGTAATCGACTCTTTTCTTGCCCTTTTGTGCCTTTTTACAGGCACACGTGGAAAAGAACTGTTATAGTGGCAATGTAGTTTCTGTAGGAAAATCTCATATGCGCTACACAGGTTTGTTTCACTGTATACATCATCCCAAACTGTTTCTGCCATTAGTGAAAGTAACTGTCGAATGTTATTGCCATTTGTCATTCGTCATATTCATTTAGTCTGACTCATTTCTTTCTCGAAGAAAAAGAAAGTGAAAAAAGGAAGGTGACCATTTAAACTAGTTATATTTAGTCCAGATGTTATCTTATTCGGAGGTAGATTAGTGAAGCACAGTTCTATTAGTTTTCTGAATGTTGTATGATCCTTGTAGGCTTGTGCGCAACGTTTTCTCACCCATATAATAGCATCAATTCTAAGATTTGTACCGGACTAGCAGAATTTCTTAACAGATCTACATTCATGCCACCGAATATTACCGCATGCTGATTTATCAGGCTAGCACATTGAAGGAAGGATTATATGAAAATAAGAAAAGCATCCACTAATCGACGAGCTGGTTGGTATATGAGGAGAATAATTGCATTATGATGTGTGACACCAACTGTTTCAAAGTAATCAGAAACTACAGCGTATTCTGGAAGAATTTCATTTTCTATTCCTTTCTTGATAAACAAAGACGCTCGGCCACAACGCTTGTTTTCTCTAAATACAGAGGTATTGTCATAGCCTGTTAAATGTCTAACATCACTGTTTGATGTATACCAGGTTTCTGTAAATAAAATCATGTCGAAGCGACATTTTGTGAGCTCCAGCTCAGCCTCAATTTCTTCTGTGTTGTTTCTGACGCTCTGTACGTATAAATGATACATAGAAAGAGATATACAATAGCTGTTACTTGTTGGGAAGGTATTAAGAATATCGCTAGCCTATATACATCTTAACGGTTAAAACAACAGCAAAAACAAAAGAAAATGAGCCAACTTATTTAGGCAATCTGCTCAAGGTCTTGTTTTAAGACAACCCTTATTGCCCGGGCGCCAGGTTCTTTCCTCACAAAGATCTTTCCATTAGAAGACCACGTAGAGCGGTAACTTTGCTGATGTGCTTTTGATTTGGAAAGCCATCAGAGCCGTCTATACAGTGCCGTTAGGTTATCAAAAAAGAAAATATCTTCATCATCTTCCTTCCAATATTTATGCTTTGCAAGCCAAGCGGCTTTTCTTGATCGGCGAGAATGCATTATCGGAATGGCCGGTAATGTGTTAATGTGCGCTGGCAGGCGATGCAGACCGCTTAGATTACGCTAATTCAAGAGGGGCAGCTCAAGTACCTGTGAAATATTTTTGAGTTTCTCAAGAAGGCTTTCTTTCTAGGTGAAGAGAATGCCATGAATATCCATGTCATGGCGCCTACTCTACTGCAGCAAGTCACTTAGTTCTTGAGTTAACCTCATCCCTTCCTTTTTGTGATCGCCAGCCCCTAGGACCTGCCCTTCGTGTTTATTACAGGTTTCTATCACATCTTCATACTTGTCTGACACATGTTAAAAAAAAAACTTTTCAACACTATCGGTTGTTTGTTTTAGTTTCGACAGGCCTTCCACTTTGGTAATAAGAACAGCCAGATGCTTATTAATCTCAGCAACTTGCTTCGCGTTGCGTTATTTCCGTTCAGTGCGCTAAGCATCGTAAAGAAAAAAAAAGCGTTTTTTCTAGAAGGCACAATTATTGGTAAAAATCAAATTTAACCAGTTACTTAGCACGCTTTTTCAGAACTTAAGACTGCAGTAAAACAGTGTTTAATCCTAAAGAAAAACAGCCGTGTTGTCAACGAGCCTATTTCACCTAGATGAATATGAAGAGTGAACACGAGGTTATTTATATTCCGACAATTGTTGCTTAACAGCGCCATTTAATGGTTATCGGGTTTGATTTTTTGCCGCGATTCGTATGAACTAGATAATTTTGGGATTTGGAACTATCAGCCACAATTTCTCGTTAGCACACCCGTGGAGAACTGACACCAAGCCGCACTGCTGATTAAGTGTATCAGATGGAAATTTGATGACACAAAAGAGAAAACAGGCACAGTCAACACATTTGATATGTCTCAAATCGTATGTGAGAGAGCGTCGGGCGTGAATAATTTTCTCCTCAGGAAGAGAATTAAAATATTCTTCAGCAAATCATTTATGGTTCTAAAAAATCACTTCATAAAGAAACTCAAGAAAATTTACCCTATATTTACAATTGTGCATCAAAATGTGCATTCCATTTTCCGCTGTGCAGAGCACACAACAGTGCGGTCTAGAAAAGATTAACTAAAATTGGACTGAAGCCGAAGCTAGGTACTGGTGATACCCAGGCATGTAAGTATAGCTAGCTGAAATTTTGCGCAAGCATTGTCTATTGTAACTAGCTGCTATGGCAGTGCTTCCAAGGATGACGCGAGATATACGTGTAGTCATCTGATAACGCGTCCAGAGTGCAAATTCGAGATAGTTGTTATTAAACATAGAGAAAATGGTGCAAAATAATAAATATGACCTCAGAATTTCCCTATTCTGTCATAACCAAACTCAAGGTATTAACTGGCAAGCAATCTTCACTAAGTATAATAAATCGTGGTGCGTCGCTGGCCCGTGGTTCTTCTTTTGTCATTTTTTTTTCTAGAATATGCATGTCGTCCAAGCATATGCCTTCAAAGAATATTTTGGTTGCTTTAGAGGTTACCGCGGAATCCCATTGTCATGAAGTAAATTGGAGGCGGTAGGAAAAAACTGCTGGATAACATGGTACGTTCACATTTATTTTTCGTTGATACTTATGTTGTAGAAGAGTGAACGCACTTAACGCATCGGTTTTCTGCATTGAATTGTTCACGGCATTGTTACTTTTTAAATTTAACAAAAATAATTTCACCAAAAAGTTGGTGCCTTCATCTCGATGTGCGTTTTAAATATATTTGAAATGTCCCGCCTGTGTAGACGCTCTGGCCATTTGTAACCCTAAACCTAGAACACAATGGCGAAATCGGCAAGTTAAGGTGTTTACTAGAGTGCACAGCGGTGTTCCACAGCGTGGCGGAGTTCTTCCATGAAGCCTCGCACATTCGAAGTTTACTTTCAGCTTCGAGAGCCAGCAACAACTTAAATTTATTTTGCAATTCTCCCTTTTTCCTTATAAATGTACAAAGTATATTTACATGCTTTCAAAAGAAAAGTGCGGTATTTAGTAGAGCGGAAATCCCATCGTAGGTAGGCGTGCAATGCGACGTTGAAGGCCACTATCACAAGTGGACACTTTATAATCGCTTTATTGAGAACTTTTGCCACATTTGAGCGAGGCTTGTCTACACTCCTTCTTTCTCCCATATCTCCTCTCCTTGTTTCTCTATGCCCAATGACAAACACCTCGAATAAAACAACAAAAGAAAAGAAAAATGCGGTAGTGCGTGGAGCGCAAGTAGTATTTATACAGCAGACGCAACGCTAACCCAAGAACACATTACCATTAAAAAGTAGGGTGTCATGAACGCAGGGTGTCATTTACGGTTTGTATGCAGTAAAAGATACCGTTTCTAATTTTTCTAAACCGAAGGTGACGTTCATCATTGAAGGTCTACAGCGGGAAGAAACACGCGCTTTTTTCCCGCAAAAATGTTAAGCAGAGCAAGTGAGCAGCATCGAAAAACAGGCGCAAGAGCAACGTCAGCTCATGACGTTCCTTTCAGGAAACTTCAGCTTTCTAGCGACAGGTATTTTCAGCATTCAAACTTTTTTATATGCATAAAAGTTTGTATGTTCAGTTAGCTGTCAGTAGTTTTTTAATATGAATTTCTTTTAAATGCTTTCGAGTTGTTTAATTTGCACATGGTTCTTGCATCAGGAGCTTTTTGATGCTCTGTTTTCTTCAACAAAACAGTAATCATAACCTTAACTTTTTATTACGCAAAAAAAGCTTTAATTTTTTCCAAACTGTTCAATTGTGGATAAAAAAAATTGTTTGAACATCTATACAACTTAAACAACGCGCTTCGCCAAGCAAGAATATTGGCTGGGAGCTTTGGCCTCGCAAAAATCGAAGATGTAAGAATAGGAGACAAAACTCGGCAGAGAGTCAAGATTTAGCGTGCAGGCCTAGGAATGGCCTATAAGCAAAATATATGGTTGTGTGTTAATTTTATCATACATGCTTTTTTGCTGTCGCTGACTTTAGTGATGCAAAATGATTATCCTTTTGCTTAGTGCTGATAACAATGACATTTCCAATGCGGGTGAAATATACATTTGCTGATTATAGACTCCAGGGCATGGTTGCAAACAGTAATACAGTAAAGTTAATTATTACAATCCATTTAAACTACTTTGTCCCCTCTTTCACATTACCTAAAGCAAGCTTAAAGAAATTCAAGGGCGGCAGGCACAGTGTTTAGGAGCTATAGAAGTAGCTCCTCGATTTCGTTTTCTAGAAATCTCTTCCAAGATGCCAGCAAAAAATAAGAACACATAGATTAGGCGTGGATGATTAGATTAGACTTTCATTGCGTCTTTCCTACAACTATCTCGACATCAGTGCCTGTTATAGTACACTTTCCTTGTAAAACGTCGTGATGCTCTTCTTCTGTTTTTCCAAAATGGACTCATGATGTGAGTTCACGAGCTTAGCTCGTTGTCAAGCCGCATCCATGTAAGTAGTGTTGATGCATTGGCGTTGAAATCGCGTCTACGACTTGAGGTAATATGCCTAAAATATTGTTACGGGGAAATACTATTTACATCTATTTACAAGCGTCCGGGGTTAGAATGAAGTGTTCCTTGCAGGGAGCACCAACACGATCAGGAAGCTGCAGTAATCTCCTCTTTTTCGTTCGTCCTTTCACGCGAGAGAACACTTCCTCTTCCACTGTGCCGCTTCGTCGTAACAATATGTTGAAGTACCACAGTTCATTAATAATAATAAATAATAATTGGTTTTCTGGGGAAAGGAAATGGCGCACTATCTGTCTCATATATCGTTGGACACCTGAACCGCGCCGTAAGCGAAGGGATAAAGGAGGGAGTGAAAGAAGGAAGAAAGAGGCGCCGTAGTGGAGGGCTCCGAAATCATTTCCACCATCTAGGGATTTTTAACTTTCACTGACATCGCACTGCACAAGGGCGCCTTAGCGGTTTGCCTCCACAAAAACGCAGCCGCCGCGGACGGGTTCGAACCCGGGAACTCCGGAGCAGTAGCCGAGCGTTGCAAAATTTCATTATTTTTCTCCGTAGACTGCTGCCGCTGTGTGCAGGCTAAGGAACTTCTCAGCTCTCGACACGCGGATGGCTGAAGGAAAAAATCAACTCTGAAAAACGCTTATGAACTTCTCTCGTGCAGATATAATTTTTTTTCTTGCCCTTACCGATTACATTAGATTGATAGCCTGTTTTCGTAAACTAATCTCTTTGCCTACGCCCTACAAGTGCGCACTATGTCGTGGTGACATCGCATTCTTTTGAACATGCTCTGGCATCTGATGTCAAGGTGCTAACCTTTTCCAGCGCTTAGCAGTCTGTTTTTTCATCTGTCTGCTGTCGGCATAAAATTGATTTCGAAATATCACAAAGCACTCCATCACTATATTTATACCCTTGAATAAGAGAGGGCGAAGCTCCAAAGACAAAGCGATCGCTCAAGGCGGGTGCAGCTGCATTCTCTGAAGCTCAAAGAGATGCTGTTTTTCTAAAGACTACACTTCGTTACGCATTTCTTTTGCCATGGCATGTGGGGTTTCATGTCAACCAGAGTACATGCCCTTCCAGAGAAGTACATGTGGGTACCGTAATTATTTCTAACGTATAGAGGTTTTGCATCTCTTTCCATCACCAGCAGACCAGTAGTTTTACGTTTCAGATGCACTGAAATGCTGCCGCTATGTGCGGTATTTGGCTTAACATCCATAAGGACAACAATGGATTGTCCTGATTGCCACTCCCGCTATCCCGCTTTAGTTCGTTGTTGCTTGAAAACGTCATCCTGAGTTTAAAGTTCCGCCAAACAAGTCGTTCATTAAAAATTTACTAATTTTAAAAAGAGAAATAAGATAGGCAGGCGTGTCTTTGATTTCTCTCATACGAAATACGAATTACATGCGATGGCATATGCAACTAGATCGGTCGAAAAGCCGTCGCCCTAACCTACGGTTTACAGAGAGGCCCTAGGAACGTGACGGAAGTATTCCCAGAAACCTCAATTGAAAAAAGAATTTTGGCAGCATTGGAGTTTGAAGCCAGGCCATCTGCTTTTAAGGCGTTCATGAAGCGCGTATACCATAAAAGTACTTTTTTCTTCATTGCATGTAAGTACACCCACACTTAGAAGCTTCAAGCCCAACTTAACAAGGTCGCAACCTAAACCAGGTAAGCCTATCAACACCAACAACGTCCGGCCAATCTCCCTTACTTCTTGCTAGCAAGCTAATGGTGACCATGGTCCGCGACCCTCTGTCGGCCTACCAGGAACAAAAGCAGATCTTTGCCGGCATTATGTTCGAATTCCGACCACACCAGTATGCAAAAGATGTCCTCGTGCAACTTAGCAAGGAGATCCTTGTTCCGATCGAGCTGAACAGCAACGACAAAGTACTCAGTGCATTAGACCTGCGGGGTGGTTTCGACGCCAAAGCCACGAGTGTCCCAGAATAGGGAGCCCTCACCCCCCCCCCCCCCCTTGAATTTTTAAGGGTCAGGCACTTGAAGTCTGATCGAAAACCCTCTCGGCACATAGTCCAATCTAAGTTTGCCACCATCACCTGCATCAAAGGTTCGTTGGTTAAAGTGTGTTAGACGCGCACCAGGTTGACACACTATGGTGTGTATCCCAGTAGACTGCGCTAATGATGACAATGATGATGATACCAACTTTATTTTCCACTAGATAAGGAGGCCCCCTATTCCCCGCCCCGGCACGAAGTACCGGGTGACGCGGTTTGTTGGCTCCTCGATTAGAAGCAGGCAAAGAGGTATCGACTCCTCTCGGCTTCTTCCGCCAGGTGATTGGCTTGTTGCTGTAGAGCAGGAACCTTGCTCCGCAGCAGGGCTTCCCAGGATTTTCTACGATTTATATTTGCTTCAGGACCTGGGGAGCTAGCGCATTCCCAGATTATGTGGTCGAGGATCCCTCTCGCCCCACAGTGCTTGCACTTATCGTTTTGTGTCTCACCTTTCTGAACATTATATGCCCATTGCGTGTTAATAAACTTCCCAGCTTGGAGGCGCCGCCATGCGGTTGCCTCCCGATTGTTTAGACTTTTATCCGGTGGTGGAACTAGTCTCCTCTGCAAGCTAAAATTTTCGGCAATGTCCGCATAATTTTGCAGACGCTCGTCCATGTTCCGGCAGTCGGGCGGCTGCACATTTAGCCGGAAGTAGAGAGCTCGGGCTAACTCGTGGGCCGCGTCGTTGCCAGGAACGGACGCGTGTGCAGGAGTCCAAATTAGGCAAATTTTTTTGTTCAACAATCTACTGGCTAGAATCATTGCCGCTTCCGGGGAGATCGTAACCGCTCCGAAATTATAGATGGCCGTTTTTCTATCGCTAATTATTACTTTCGTTTCAACGCAAGCGAGCTTAATCGCAACTTCTTCAGCAGTTTCTGTTTTTCGGCTTCTAATGGTGGCTGCCGATACGGGACCACCGCGGCTGTGGACCACTGAGGCGAGCACCGCACCCGACTTGCCACTTGCCGCGTCCACGTACGCAACTGACTTGCTGCCCATCGGATCGAAGCGTCCGATTAGGGCTTCTGATCTCTTCTCCCTGCTCTCAGTGTTGAATATGGGATGCATGACAACTGGGAGTTGAATTTTAAGTTGAAGTTGAAAGTTTATTAAGGAATCCAAAAAAGTTACGAGCGCATACAGCGATAGGTCCTATGGTACAAGATCGCGGGTGAGACCTCCCGTGACAATAAATTTCAATAAGCAACAAAATATGAAATACGCAACACATCATTTAGCGACTTCGTGAATAAGTATTTACATACATAGTGTAATATGAGCTACCGAAGTATTTAAATACAAATAATATAAAGCAGGAGAATATACAATAAAACAGTCACAGCTGCCGCGTTACATAGGATCATAACAAAAAAGAAGCAAAAGACACATTAAGAAGGTAAAGCTTTAATTTGTCATTGAATATAGAAAGCGTGTCAGTTTGATGTCTAAGTTTAAAAAGTTCTAAAATGATATGGATGAAAAACGAAGGCATTGTTTCCCGTTGTTAGTTCTGACCTTAGGTAGTAAAAAGTTATTACGCAGCGCAAAACATGTGACTATGTTGCTTATGATCGTGCCGGGAGAAAATGTGCTTAGAGGGAACTGATGATGAAGAATATTGAAGATTAGAATTCCAATGTCGTAAAAATAAAGGGGCGAGATAGGCAGAACACTAATTCTGTGAACAAAATGCGTGAGATTGACCTTGGATTTGATAGGTTATGATGCGCATGGCTTGCTTTTGCAGTTTTATTAAAGCCATGAGATGGATATGATAGGTGTCATCCCAGGATGAGATACCATAATTTAAGTGACTGTGGATGAATGCATAGTAAAGAAATAATAAAGTTTGTGTTGGGAAATAGCTTCAGGCTTTATTAGTACCACGAAACCCATACGAAATTCACTTGCCCGTTTCAGCTACATGATGATGGAATCTTAAGTGATGGTGAATGATGACAGCCAGAAAAGAAACTCGGTCTTGCGACGAAATAGCACCAGAATTGAGGTATAGTAGTGATGTAATGGGCAATGTCTTCTGAGGGGGATGGAAAATCTGAAAACAAGTCTTAGTTACGTTCACGGACAGGTGGTTACTGTGGCACAAGCGCTCAAGAGAATTAAGGTCATATTGTAGGTTAAGTATGAGCTGATTAATGTCCTGGTGCAGTGATATCATGTAGAGTCATCTGCGTAAAGTTTACTATTGTAATACTTTAAAGAGGCTGGTAAATCATTAATGTAGAGTTAAACAATACAGGGCCGAGAATAGAACCTCGTGGAACACCGTTGTTAATTAAAGCTATGTTAGATGAGTGGTCATTAACAGAACTATGTTCTCTCAATTCAAGAGCATTAGGGGAGGTCCAGTGATAGCGTATGATTTTCGTTTGTGAAAAAAGATGGAGTGATAGATTTAACCAGATGCTTTACTAAAATCTATGTATACTGCACCTGAGAACATTCCTTTATCAATAGCTAGCCTAACGTAATCCATGAGACGCTATCGCAGCATCTGTAAATAGTCCGCGCCGGAAGCGGTGTTGACAATCTGTCAATATGTTACATTTTTCAAAGTAACTGGAGAGATTTATTTCAATTATATTTTCTGAAATTTTGCCCCAAAAGGGAAGAATCCCAATCGGTCGATAATTATTTGGGAGAGCTCGATCACATTTTAATTATACGGGTATTATTTTCGCCATCTTAAGCAGCTTGGGATAACTGCCAAAGTGGAGGAATCAGTAGAGTTTCTCGGCAGTCCTGCGAAATGCTCAATTCGGCTCATAGTCGTCTATATGTTTGAAGGCCTACCATTTCAAGGATGGCTCTGCCTGTGGTTGTCCGGCTTAACCTTTCGAGCTATGAAATTCTGACAGCCTCCTCTATTTCGTCCCAGGTATTGTGCACTCCCATAGACAGGAGCTTCTCGGTGGAGTTGTAGTGATATTGCAATAATTTAAAAATAAAAAACGAACAGACGCTTTCGCGTTTATTCTTAAGGCGAAGCTTAAGCGTCCACCTAATTTTATGATTGCTCACCTTTTGATCGCAGGGAACCTGGCACACAACTGCACGTGCAATTGTTTCAGTTATAAGTAGCCAGCGATAGAGACAGCGAAAGTAGAAAGCGAAGCGATACAGTTACAGCGGCGTTCCTTTCCTCAATACTATCTGGCACCTGTCGCCTCCATCGAAGCACGGCCATCGCCGTCACCTCCCTGCTTCCCCACTCCCGGTGCTCTTTCCGTCTTTCGTTTCCTCCCTGCCCTCCTCGCACGTCATATGTGGCTACGGTTAACGTCTCGACAGAGGCAGAAGGCAAAACTGCGCAATTTCCTTTGATGAAAACGCTGCAGCTGCAGAGTTCAACGCCGCGTTGAGGATATGCGAAGCACGGGAGGCCACTACGAATGTACTCGAAACGTCAATGGCGCGGGATGCTCGCAGATTCGCCATTACGACGGAAATGCCGAAAGTGTGTTCTTGTACACCCGCCGCGGTGGCCAGTGGTTAGGACGCTCCTCTACTGAGCCGGAGTACACGGGTTCGAACCCGACCGCGGCGGCCGCGTTTTGAGGCAGGCGACCCGTAAAAGGCGCCCGTGGGCTGTGCCATGTCAGTGCACGTCAAGAATCCCCAGGTGGTCTAAATTACTCCAGAGACCTCCGCTACGGTACCTCTTTCTGCCTTTCTTCTTTCGCTCTCTCCTTTATTCCTTCCCTTAGGGTGCGGTTCGGTTCTCCAGCGAGATCAGGGAGACAATTTCTCCGTCATTACCTTTCCTCAAAAAACTAATTTTTCAATTTTTTTCTGTCTCAGCTGAACGCTTAAAGCCGCACCGCTAGCGGTAGTGCTTGCTCATAAAGCTGGGGTGGTGGTGGTTATGGTAGTGAAAGGCTTTATTCCTCTTAAAAAAAAAGGGTTAAGCAGTCAGAAGACCCAGCTGCATGGCCGGTATCTTTAGTCAGAGACACCGCATGAAGAGGCCCCGTTTCGCGCTCGCTTTACCAGAGCCCTTTGGGACTCGAGTGTGGAGGAGTTGAGGAGGCAAATCTCCCATGCCTCTCGGTTAGGAGTAGGGGAAGTAGGAACGTGAGGATTCTTAGTACATGCCCACACCATGTGAAATAAATCGCAAATCTGTCCACAGTGCAGGCAACGCTAATCTATGTTGGGATCAGAGTGTTTCACTATGGCAGGACAGAGAAGAGTTCCTGTTCCAGAGAAGAGTTCACACGCCCGGCGAGGGTCTGTGATTACCTTTCTCGATTTTGGATCAGCGGCTGAGAGAGCTATTGCGACATCCTCCGCTCGCGTCCAATTTGGGGCCGAAAAGATAGCCCGTAGATATTCATTCCCCTGTGGACTGCAGTAACCATGTAGAATCCCGTGGGCGACGGCCCTGTGATATCCACGTAGTAGATGCCATTTCTAGATACATACTGCCTTTAGCACGCTTGTCTGCACTTGTCGTCTGCCTTCGTGTGAAGTCGCTTCCGTGTTACGAGGGAGCGGAGCGACCAGTGAGTTTGGCGCCACAGAGCCGGGATGTTATCCGTCCCTTCTAGTATGCATATGTGTTCGATGTGTAAGTGGTCTAGCAGGCGGCGCCCAGGAGCCGTCTATGAGAGCGGCGTATATTGATTGGTTCATGAGGCGGGCTTCCCGAAATTCCTGATAGTAGTTTAGCACCCCCAGCGACTTCAGTTTGGCGTTGCAGGTAGCCACCGGGAGGTCTAGTGCTCGTTTCCTCGCCTTACCGATGATGGCCTCAATGTGCTAACTGGTGGTGCTAGGGTACGGCAATGCGTAGAGAATCCGGCTGGTCATGAAGGCATGGACGCGCCGTAGCGCGTCCCTGCGCCGCAGACCGCTCCGATTGTTGGAAACGCGGTGGATCATGCGCCCTACCTGTTCGCTTATACGCTTATGTTTCGATATAGTAGAGTCCGGCCTAAGCCCGTTAGATGAAGAGAATCATGATCCGGAGCTCTGCCATATCTCTGATGGACCGCCCGACAAAGAGATGTGTAGACACGTGTTGCCCTTGTGGTTTGCACTGACATGAAGGAGTTCTGATTTCGCGGGAGCACATTAGAGACCACAGTCGGCAGCATACGCACCGGCTATGAAGGCGACCTACGCCGCCCTCAATCTCCCCAAGCCTCCCCTTGGTGGTACAGATTGTAATATTGTCTGCGTAGAGCACGTGTTTTATGCCCTACTCCTGAGCCAGTTGCCCAGGATGGTGCATAATGGCAATGTTGAAAAGGAGCGGCGATTACTGCCCCCTGTGGTGTACCGCGTTTACCCATGGTGTAGAGGCTCTATTCCTCGTCCTCGATCCGGAGGAGTGCCTGACGCGCAGAGAGAAAGTCTCTGACATAGGCGAAGACTTTCGTCCCGCAGTCGGTGGTGTTCAGGTTCGACTGTATGATACTGTGTTTAACATTGTCAAAGGCCCTCTTAAGATCGAGGTCGTGGATGGCCTTGTCATTTTGTTGTGTGGCTGTGGGTCGTATTATGTCCCTGTGTATCTGGAGGAGGATATCCTGTGCAGACATGTGCTGGCGGAACCCGAACATAGTGTCTGCAAAGAGGCTTTTACCCTCCATATATGAAAGAAGCATTTGAAAAATGGTAGCTACCCGTTTAGCGCGTGATGAATCACAGTTCAGAAGCGTGTCCTATAGCCGTACTTCTCCTATAGCAAAACATCTGAAACGCCGGAACACGCACGCAGATTCCATTCCAGTGTAGTTTCCAATAAATTCGTTGTCTGTAGCACGAGGCGCCTTTGAGCGCAATTGTTTTTGTCAATTAAAGTTTTTATTCCAGCTTAAAACAGGTCATTATAAAGTTAACACTTCTAATTATTTCGCTTACACCTCAGATTATAACACGAGACAAAAGCATGCACTAACAATAACCCTTTTGAACGCGCGAAATAACTGCTTTAAATGTTCTTCTTTCCTTCTGAGGACAATAACTGTATGGAACAAACCTAATAGCGAGACTGTTAATCATAATTATTTACTGATGTTTGAAAAATGCCTGCAAATAATATGAATTTCAGTGTGTTTATATGCATGTATTTTGTTTTTTCCCCAACCTGCTATGATCTGTACTAGGCCGCAGCATCTATAAATAAAAGAAAAACAGGTTTTCTTGATGTGATAAGTGCTTGCTTTGATTGAAAGAAGGACATGCGCGAGTCGGAGATGCGTTTTGATTCAGGAAGCTGGATGGCGGTTAGTTTTCAAGGAAGAGCTGTAACTAATCATAAAGGGGGATACCGTCTTCGAGAGTGGAGTACGGCTACGTCCTGACGATGACGTCTGTGGTGTTACCACTAATTTTACCTGGGAATGGTGCGTTTGATTTCTTTATTATATGCATGTGTTTGGTCAAAAGCGGGATGAGGGGTGGAGGAACGAACCGTGGCAAAGTGGCACGCTACAGCCTAAGGCTTTGTGTCATTGCTTCATGGTGCACATAGTATACGTCCCTTTGGGCGTCGCGCCAGCCCTTCCCAGTAACTCACCCGAGAGGGACAGGACAGGTGGAAATAATAATAAATGTAAACGATATCCGAAAGAGAGACTAGAAACAAAATTGCAAAGAAGGTTGATGGTTGATGGGGGTATAACGTCCCAGAGCAACTCGGGCTATGGAGCGACGCTGTAGTGAAGGGCTCCGAGAATTTGGACCGCCTGGGGCTCTTTAACGTTGTTGGAGACGAGGGGTCCTTGAGTGAGCTGACTCTTTCAGCGCCGCAGGTCCGTTCTCCGAATTACGTTGTCGGACTTGGTTACGAAGGAAACTGTACAGTGGGTTTATTTTACATTATTTACAAGATTTTGGAACCCATTGGAGGGTGATGGGGGAAGGTCGGAGGATCTGAGAAGATCTGAGGATGATCGAGGATTCCTTTTGTACGGCACTCGTCGTCCGGTTTTAAAAAGGGTCCGGTCCCTAGGATTCCCCAGGTTCGAGGCGGTCTTCGCCAGGTTGTGCGTGGCCTAACTTGCGTTGTTGTACACACACACACACACACACACACACACACACACACACACACACACACACACACACACACACACACACACACACACACACACACACACACACACACACACACACACACACACACACACACACACACACACACACACACACACACACACACACACACACACACACACACACACACACACACACACACACACACACACACACACACACCACTTCACATAGGGATACGCCCCCGTCACATGCCTCGCCGGAGAAAGAGGGTGCCGCTGGACAATCGCCCCCACCAGAGAGAGCGGTGTCTTCGCTTCCGAACGACAGTTCTCACGCTCCAGCCGGACACGTCTTCCGAGAAGTCCGAATGGGCGAGGGGCCGGCGAGCA
The DNA here is from genome assembly GCF_052857255.1 of Amblyomma americanum. Lineage (NCBI taxonomy): Eukaryota > Metazoa > Arthropoda > Arachnida > Ixodida > Ixodidae > Amblyomma > Amblyomma americanum. The sequence continues at coordinate 45,218,890 of NC_135507.1, forward strand.
GGCATAGTTGAAGGGGTGAGTCATCCCTGCTCGGTGCTGGCGGTCGCCAACTGCCTCCGGGCCGCACGATCTTCCGGGAACAAGGCTTACAAACGGCAGTGGAATCCTCCGTCTCGAATCCAATAAACCTTGCGAGGACCGAGCGTGGGAAACAAGATGCCTATCGCCGTGCAGGGACCCCGGCTGCAGGTGTCCTGGCCGAATACGCAGCTGAATCAGACCAACGGCTGTCGCCAGAAACCTTACAGCTCCTCCGCGGCCCGGAAAATCTCTAATGTCCAGCGTTGACGACCGCTGGGCAGGAAGAGATGAGATGGCGTCCGTGTTGGTCCCCTGGATTGCAATATCATCGCCCCCAAGGCAGAACCCAAAGCACCACCAACAAAGGAAAGCGCAGGTGGGACGTTCCCAACAGCAAAGCACTGCCCCACCCGCAAGCGCTCGGACTTCGCCAAAGAATAACCAGGCTTCTTCCATTGACAACAATACACTTTTAAAAAAAATTGTGTTCAAATTTGGGTTAATGTTGTGCCGACTGAGCGCGAAACATCTCCTTTTGAAACTGCCACAGCCGGATTACTCGGAACAAAGAAAAAAAAAACACTCACACAGGAGGAGATTCCTCTTAGTTCTCCCGCTTACATCAGTCTGCTCAAGCCATCAGCATTTCCGTGCAGTTTACCCTTCTTATAACGCACCGAGAAAATGTACTGTTGGAGAGCCAGACTCCATCTGAGCAAGCGACCATTTTTGGGGGACATCTGTCGCAGCCACGTTAAAGGACAATGGTCAGTCTCGAATACAAACTTTGCTCCGTACAGGTAACACGACAACTTCTGCGCTGCCCAAACTAAACACGCGCACTCTTTTTCGGAAGCGCTGTACGCTTCCTCCCTACTGGTCAGTTTGCGGCTGATGTACAGAACTGGGTGTTCTTCATGGTCGTAGCCAACTTGGCTTAAGACAGCACCCAGCCCTCTATCACTGGCATCACACTGGACTATGAACTCTTTCCCATAGTCAGGGGTCCTGAGCAAGGGTCGGGACATGAGTGCTTCCTTCAGGCTTTTGAAGGCGTTTTCTTTTTGGTTATCCCAACTTACGTTAGTAGGTGCTCCCTTTCGCAGGGCGTCAGTTAAGGGACTAGCCCGCTGTGAGTAGTTAGGAATATATCGCTGGTAGTACCCAACTAATCCCAAAAATGAGCGAATGGCCGTTTTCGTCCGTGGTTGCGGAAATGCTGCGATCGTAGCAATCTTTAACTCGGATGGGCTCCTAGTTCCCTGGCCTACAACGTGGCCCAAGTACGTCACCTGTGCGCAACCAAATCTACACTTTTCTGCCTTCAGTGTCAGTCCAGCCTGTCGTAAACTGGAAAACACGGTCTTTAGGTGTTCTATATGCTCTTGACAGGTTTCCGAAAAAATTGCCACATCGTCTAATTAAGGGAGTGCAAAGCACTGCATGTCCTCAGTACGATGTCCATGAGTTTCGAGAAGCTGTAGGGGGCATTCTTCAACCCAAAACTAAGCACGAAGGGTCGAAAGGTGCTCGCTGGGGAGATGAAAGCGGCATACCTGCTTGCGCTTTCGGAGAGGGGAACTTGCCAATATCCCCGTACGAGATCGAGGGTGGAAATGAATTTCGCGCCGCTCACCCTTTCGATCCTTTCCTCTATGTTGGGAATCGGGTATAGCTGATCCCTGGTAATTGCTTTAAGCTTTCTATAATCCACGCAGGGACGAGGATCTTTCCCTGGGGCCTCAACAAGAATTAGCGGTGAGGTATAGTCACTTTCCGCTGGCTCTACAACCCCAAACTCCAACATGCGCTGAATTTCCGCGTCCATTATTTCTTTTTGCCGCGGTGATACCCTGTAGGGTTTCGACCGAACCGGCTCATCAGAGGTGAGCTTGATTTCGTGTGTCAGGAGGTGTGTCTTTCCAGGGCGACTGCTAAATAGGTCAGCGAATTCGCTCAACAACTGCTTCAGCGTGTCGACCTGTATCCCGCTTAGGATATCTGCATTCACGGAGTGAGCCAGAATGTTTTCCACGTTGTCACTAGCGTCCGCACCTCCCTTCCAACCCTGACTCTCGCTGTCCAGCTCTTCTAGTTCGTTTAGAGTCAGAATGACGATCCCGCTGCGTTCCAACAACGGCTTCATCAGATTGCAATGATAGATTCTCACCTGGTTTCCCCTGCCTGGAACCCTTAGCGCGTAATTCGTCTCCGAAAGTTTTTGCAACACTTCTACTGGACCATCCCAGTGAACTTCCAGCTTGTTTTTTCTCGATGGCCGGAGGATCATCACGCGATCGCCCGCGGTGAAACCTCGAAGGCGAGCGTTTCTGTCATAATAGACATTGGCGTCCTCCTGGGCAGCTTTCATATTTCGATTTACTAATTCCCTCGTGTTGTTAAGGCGGTCCAGTAGCTTAAGCACGTACTCAACCACTGTCTGGTTCTCTCCTGTCCCTTCCCACATTTCTCTCAGCATTCGGAGGGGAGAGCGGAGGGCTCTTCCGTACACGAGTTCTGCTGGCGTAAACCCCGTAGCTTCGTGGGGGACTGTTCGTAAAGCGAAAAGTGTGGCCGGCAGACAATCCTCCCAGTCTGCTTTATGCTCATAACAAAGAGCGCGTAGCACCCGCTTCAGCATCGAATGCCATTTCTCTACACTGTTGGACTGCGGATGATACACCGAGCTGTGCAACAGTTTTATTCCGCATCTTTCTAGGAATGTGGTCGTCAAGGCGCTTGTAAAGACCGTCGCCTGATCGGCTTGGATTTCGGCCGGAAATCCTATTCTCGCGAACACTAACAAAAGGCCATCAACTATTTCTGTGGAGCTCAAGTCCTTCAACGGAATTGCTTCGGGAAATTTGGTGGCGGGACATAGCATGGTAAGCAAGTACTTATAGCCTGATTTCGTGTTAGGCAAAGGGCCTACTGTGTCTATTACAAGCCGGCGGAAAGGTTCCGAGATCAATGGAACAATTTTCAGTGGAGCCTTCCATGTCTCTCCCGGCTTGCCCATGCGCTGGCACGCATCGCATGATTTTACGTAGCGTTCTGCATCTTTGAAACAACCCGGCCAATAATATTCCATTAATAGGCGCTCCTTTGTTTTATCGATTCCCAGATGTCCTGCCCAGCCATTTCCGTGGCAGAGACTCAGAATGTCCGCTCTGTATTTTTCGGGCACGACCACCTGATCAAATGTTTTGCCTTTTTTGTCCTGGTAGTGTCGGTATAGTAAGCCTCCCTTCTCATGCATCGTTATGTTGCGTCTCGCGATGCCCTCTTTAGCTGTAAGGTGCAGTCTTTCCAAAGTGGGATCCTGCTTCTGTTCTTTAGTTAGGGACTCCCTGTTCACCTGCAGAAGGCGATCAAAACTACGCGATGTTGGAGATAAAACGGATCCTTCAGCGTTTTCTGATTCCTCTACCGACTTAGTGTTTGAAGTCCCTCGTCGCTCATTTGCTCGGTCAGCTGTCTGGCTTTCATTCCTCGTTGGTTCACTTCCCTCCTTATTTGATTGCAACGATATGCTGGCTGGTGCGTCTCTGGCTACCTGAGGTTCAGGAATCTGACTTAGTTGAGATGCGAGCTGACGAGTTTTCGATCTTGTCAAAGCTTGTATCACCCCGCTTCCGAGTTTCTGGCCTCTCTCGCGTAGCAATTGGTCTGATCGATTCGAGAAGAGGTAAGAATATTGAAGTGGCACGGCCTTCGAAACTGCGGCCTCAGTGATTAGCTCTCCAAACGGTCCACAAATTATCACTCTAGCTATGGGAAGGCATACACTGTGTTCTTCTACAGCATGTTTTATCCACGAGACTTCTCCCGTAAAATCGTCCACTGACACGTAAGACGGGTGGACAACATCCATCGTCGCGGCGCTATCAAGAAGCACCCTGCACGGTTTCCCGTTAACGTGCAGCTCGTGCAGGTATGGCTTAAGGAGCTCTAGATTCTCGTCGTTATCCTCGACGCACGAGAACACCAAACGTTGCTTTGTACACTTGGCTGCAAAGTGCCCGACACCATTGCAGTTGTAGCAACGAAATGGCCTACTAGCCTCAAACTCTTTTTTCGCGGCTTTGTCTGCTCCCTGTCTCTTCGCCTGTTCATCACGCATTTCTGGCGCTACCTTCGTTGCCTCTGATTGCTCCGAACTTCTAGCACTTCGCGTCTTTCTGCTAGGCCCTTTATCTCGCATCGCGTTTCGAGCTTGTGACGCACCCTCTTCAGTGCTCAGCCTTCTACGCGAAACGTACTCCTCTGCTAGCTCAGCGGCCCTTTCAACTGTGTCGACTTTTTCCCTGTCTTGAACCCACAGTTTCACCACTTGGGGAATGCTTCGGTAAAATTGCTCAAGGCAAAAACACTCAATGATTTTGTCTCGGCTTTCAAAAACCTCCGCTCCTTTTAGCCACTCTAGCAGATTCGTCTTTAGTCCATACGCGAAATCCGGATAGCCCTCGCTATCGTTTTTCATTGCGTTCCTGAAGCGCTGTCGGAAAGCTTCGGCTGACAGCCGGTACCTTTTTAGCAGGCTGGCTTTGACTTTTTCGTAGTCAGCTGCGTCTTGTGTGCTAAGTCTCGCTATGACTTCAGCTACTTCACATGGCAAGAGTGTCAGAAGCCGTTGCGGTCATGTACTGCGAGCAAAGTTCTCCCTTTCGCAAGTTCTCTCAAAGTTTCCCAGGTACAATCCTATGTCCCTTCCACTTTCATAGGGCTGCATGAATCTGTTCATTCTATATGATTGTACATCGCTTGCTCTTTCAGGAGACCCGGCTCTCTAACTGTCGCCTTTTTTTCGATTTTCGCTTTCAAGCTGCAATCGCTTTAGATTTCTTTCTTCTTTTTCAGCTTCCCACTTTTGCCATTCTTTCTCTTTTTCCTATTCCGCTTCCCTTTTTCTTTTTTCTTCCTGTACCAAATTCCACGTATCTACCAGCTGATCGTCATCTACGTGCTTTTCAATTGTCTTGCATATTTCAAGTTTTGTAATTTTTCCCTGTACATCTATTGACAGTTCCTCGCATAACAACAGCAAGTCCGACATTGACAATTTCATAAGGTCCATGACAATGCTTTCTCCGCTTTGGCAATGCTATCTTCAAAATGTCGTGAGATTACCCTTTCTCAATTGACATACACTTCCCAGTGATTCTAGATTATTCTCTCAAAATCTGAAGCCTGGCGAATCCCATAGCAAAATGCCGAAACGCTTACCGGTTGAGAAATCACGATGTCGCACGGTCCATCCCAGCTGCTGCCAACCAGTTGTTGGGGACGAGGGGTCCTTGAGTGAGCTGACTCAGCGCCGCAGGTCCCTTCTCCGAATTACGTTGTCGGACTTGGTTATGAAGGAAACTGTACAGTGGGTTTATTTTACATTATTTACAAGATTTTGGAACCCATTGGAGGGTGATGGCGGAAGGTCGGAGGATCTGAGAAGATCTGAGGATGATCGAGGATTCCTTCCTCACGGCACTCGTCGTCCGGTTTTAAAAAGGGTCCGGTCCCTAGGATTCCCCAGGTTCGAGGCGGTCTTCGCCAGGTTGTGCGTGGCCTAACTTGCGTTGTTACACACACACACACACACACACACACACACACACACACACACACACACACACACACACACACACACACACACACACACACACACACACACACACACACACACACACACACACACACACACACACACACACACACACACACACACACACACACACACACACACACACACACACACACACACACACCACTTCACATAGGGGAACGCCCCCGTCACATGCCTCGCCGGAGAAAGAGGGTGCCGCTGGACAATCGCCCCCACCAGAGAGCGGTGTCTTCGCTTCCGAACGACAGTTCTCACGCTCCAGCCGGACACGTCTTCCGAGAAGTCCGAATGGGCAAGGGGCCGGCGAGCAGGCATAGTTGAAGGGGTGAGTCATCCCTGCTCGGTGCTGGCGGTCGCCAACTGCCTCCGGGCCGCACGATCTTCCGGGAACAAGGCTTACAAACGGCAGTGGAATCCTCCATCTCGAATCCAATAAACCTTGCGAGGACCGAGCGTGGGAAACAAGATGCCTATCACCGTGCAGGGACCCCGGCTGCAGGTGTCCTGGCCGAATACGCAGCTGAATCAGATCACCGGCTGTCGCCAGAAACCTTACAACGTGCACTGACATCGCACAGTACACGGGCCCCGTATAATTTCGCCTTAATCAAAATTCCACCGCCGCGGCCGCGATCGAACCCGAGTCTTTCGAGTCAGCAGCCGGGCGACGCTGAGGTACCTCGGCGGCAGAAAGTACGAAGAAAAAAATTAAGACAGTGAAAATACCTTACACGCATGCGGCGTATCCCAGTGCAGTGACACTTTTGAAGCTAAACGTTCTCTTCCGCGTCGGATAGCATTCAAAGAAATAATTTTTTCAGATGCGTCCAAAATTGTCATACTCCAAAATTGATGTTTTCTGGTGCTGTATTATTAACAGATCAAACTCGCTTTCAACTGACTCATGTTTTCGGTATAACGAATTCATGCAGCCATTTTGTGTGACGAGGCGTGAGTCCAACATTAACAGGTGCTGAAATACAGGTGCTGAAGAAAAAAAGTGGTTATATTGAATTCTGCTTCTCAAATAATCAATCAGTGTTTCTAAGAGCGGGCAAGAACAACCCATCAATGCTGGTGCTGGAGAATGAATAGCACAAGAGGCATATTAAACAAAGATGAAGTAAATACCTCGATCACATACAGTATATATGAAAATATAGACATGTGAATGCAACCTGAAATTATAATTACCCATTGTAATGCAGTAATACTCCTGTTAGCATGCAGTGAAACTAAATTTTTGGTGGAGCAGCGGCGAAGAGTATACAAAGTAAATTTAAATAGATCGCTTGAAGCAAGGTAGGTCATTAAGTAGTACATAAATGTAAATAATAAACTTGACATTTGAACTGCAATTCAACAATAGGGAAGAATGTACATATCTGGTATAAACCTAGCACTAGATAAAAACAGAGCGAATTTAGTACAAAGCGTAATACAGTGAAAGATAAAGTGGACCAATATATCACTAGCCTTTAATACTAAAACGGCAATTGTCTGTAAATAACCACCTTAAGTTCAATAGCCATGCCACCTCGCTAATAAAAAAGGTTTTATTTGGCATCCGCATTATCATTAAAACAACCGCATTTTTCCACCCTCATATTATTACATCGTTGTATCATGCTTATATTAACAGTCATTTATCATACTGTTTATCTTCATGGGGTAATACATATGCCATTCATCTCAAACCACTTCAACGTCTTCAAAATCAGGCATTAAAATTAATGACCTTTAGCTCATTCCGCTGCCATTCTTTACCTATCTATCAACGTCTTAACGTTTTACTCATTCAACAGCTGTTCTATCATAAGTTATCAGTCATTACATTTCGCCTCTTTCATCGTGAAATAACCTTAGACAGTCTTCCTTTTGATAACCTCATGAACAAAAATAATACTAGGTTTTCAGAACGCTATAACCTTCTATTACCTAAAATCAGATCTAACTATGGTAAATTTACACTTCGTTTCTATGGTATTTCACTTTGGAATCGCATCCCTGATAATATTAAGTCATCTCTTTCATTGCAGTTTTTTAAACACAAAATGAAAAGAATACTGTTTGCAGAACCATCTTTTCATTTGTCATAAATACATTTAATAAATTTTCTTTACATTATTTCTGTTATTTTATCACTAGGCTTCATGTCTCTGTAAAACACTTTGTATTTTTCTTTGTTCGTAATATTCACAAGAGTGAAATTTTTATTACAAATTACTAGATATTCCTGCTTATGATTATTTATTGTGATATTACTGTATAACACTGTTTTCAGTATATATCTAATTGTCTTCTACTTATTTGCAATTGTTTCCTATGAATTGTATTTCTTGACGCGTTTTTTTCTTTTCCTTTTTGTTTTGTTTTGTTTGTTTGTTCGCCCTCTACTTGCTGCTCTAATACTCTTATGCCCCCACTAATGATAGGAGGTCCCCCTGGCAGTTTCTCACTCTGGGACCTCCTGATGCTGTATATAATATGCAAGCCCGTTTCTTGTACATGCAATAACAATAAACTTGAACTTGAACTTGAACCTGAACTTGAAGCTATTTTGCAGTAATCCGACATGAGGAGACTGACTAGGGGTTCTAGGACGTCGTCTCAATTAATCTTCAGCCGTAGCTTAAACAGTAGGTCCAAGATTTCAAAAAAGGCACACAGCGAGCTTTTGACTTCAGTAAGATATTCTCAGCAGGCATTGTAAGCTTTCAGAATGTGGATGATTGGGCTTTCTGTGATACTTCGAGGCAAACAGAAAGGCCTAGGTATTCAAGAGGTGAGCTTTGATTTTTGCAGCAAGAGTCCAAGGATTGTACTGAATATAATTTGCGCAAGTAGAACACAGCGAGTTCGATCTTCGTCGTTGTAGATTAGCGGTGTTTATTATTGAAATATTGACATCGATAATGAACTCGTTGTATGCAATCATTGTTTGATTCTTTAGCTTGGCACTTTTCGATCTTCTTGTGAAAATAGGTCGCGCGGTAAATAAGATGAGTAAAAATACGTTTGAAATCAGACATCACCAGAAAGTAGCACAAACAAATTATCCGCATGAAATAATTTATTTCCATGTCGTATGCTAAGTGGCGTGAAACCAAAAAACTTTATCTAGAAGGCGCATTTGTTGCTAGAAATTGGGTTGAACCAGATACGAAAGCCGCTTTTTCGGAGATTAAGACTGCAGTAATAACGATGTTTAATCCTGAGGAAAAAGGACCATGCAGTCAACAAGAAAAGTTTACCTACATGGACATAAAAAGTTTATGCCAGGTTGTTTATATTCCGACATTGATTGGTTAACAGCTCTATTTAATGGTTATCGTTTTGAATTTTAGCAGCGATTTGTATGAACTAGAGAAATTGGGATTCGGAACTATTCAATCCCAATTTATGGTTAACACACAAGCGATGAATATGATTAGAAACAGAGCCGCACTGAAGATTCAGTGTATAAGATGAAAATTTGATAACCCAAAAGAGAAAAAAAGGCGCTGTTAACACATATTTGAAAAGTGTCAAATCGTTTGTGAGGGAGCGTTTCAAATAAATAAATTTCCCGTGAGGAAGAGAATTAAAAGAAGATTCACGAAATCATTTATGGTTATATAAGAAGGCAGTTCATCAAAAAAACTCACGAAAAACTACCCTATATTTACAAATCGTGCATCAAAATGTTTTTCTTTCTTAGCGCAAAAGTTAATTTATATAATCAAAAACGAAAAATACTGTGGTACGTTGAGCACGACTAAGATTGACGCAGGAGAGGCGACACTGGCATAAAAAACATTATCATTAAAAAGTACGGCGTCATGAACAGAAACCTAGAACTTCCTGGCCCCAAGAAAACCAAATAGTAAGATGAAATGCGAAACCGATCGGCCATTTAATTGAAGGAATAAATAGTGAGAGTTAAGGTTAGTGGACAAATGTGCCACATAAACTTTACATTTATGAGAACAGTAGAACGTACACTATCATACACATTTAAGATAATTATAGAAGCTCTGACCTTTGTCGCATGAGGTTAATATTTGCATTACTGCTTATGTGAACGAAGTGGAGCCACCATGGCATCATTTCACGATGTTCAGACGCGCTCCGTAATCTCATAATTCAACAAATGACGGCAGCGACTTGACTATAGGAGTGAAAGACACCGTAACAGGAGAAAATACTGAGATTACAAATATGTATAAGCGGATCTCATACAAATGAAAGCACCGCATTAATAGGACGTTCTCTCATCATTTCCTGGCGAGTCTGCAGCTTTAATTGCTCTGATAACAATTGCAACTTCTCCCTCCGTTCTCAAAACTAAAAGTAATCAGTTACTGCAGGTAGCAAGAATGAACGAATCGACAGGCGTTGACGCTTGCGTTGTGCGTGCGCGCTTTGGAGAGCCGGCGTTATGAAAATATTCATTGAACTGATTTGCTAGGGGTTTACCTGAAATAATTTTCACATTGATGTAAAAATCCGTCGGAAAGCGTTATTTGCCGCCTTTTATGATGCTGTTAGCTGTTCCTCACAAAAACATATGACTATGCATTACTTCCGAATATTTATTGTTATAACAAGCTGATTTTGCCTCTTGAGATGTGTATTTAAGTTTTTGCGAAATATTTTAAAATCCGCTGAATGAGTCGGGCCTCTTGTTTTTAGGGAATGAGCGAACAAGTTTTTTTTTTTTGTTAATACGTCTCTACAAATTTGGAGTTATCGACTCCTTTCTTGCCCTTTTGTGCCTTTTTACAGGCACACGTGGAAAATAACTGTTATAGTGGCAATGTAGTTTCTGTAGGAAAATCTCATATGCTCTACACGGGTTTGTTTCACTGTATACATCATCCCAAACTGTTTCTGCCATTAGTGAAAGGAACTGCCTAAAGTTATTGCCATTTGTCATTCGTCATATTCATTTAGACTGACTCATTTCTTTCTCGAAGAAAAAGAAAGTGAAAATAGGAAGGTGACCATTAAAACTAGTTATATTTAGTCCAGATGTTATCTTATTCGGAGGTAGATTAGTGAAGCACAGGTCTATTAGTTTCCTGAATGTTGTATGATCCTTGTAGGCTTGTGCGCAACGTTTTCTCACCCATATAATAGCATCAATTTTAGGATTTGTACCGGACTAGCAGCATTTTTCAACAGATCTACATTCATGTCACCAAATATTATCGCATGCTGATTTATCAGGCTAGCACATTGACGGATTATATGAAAGTAAGAAAAGCATCCACTAATCGACGAGCTGGTTGGTATATGAGGAGTATAATTGCATTATGATGTGTGACACCAACTGTTTCAATGTAATCAGAAACTACAGCGTATTCTGAAAGAATTTCATTTTCTATTCTATTCTTGATATACAAAGACGCTCGGCCACAACGTTTGTTTTCTCTAAATACAGATGTATTGTCATAGCCTGTTAAATTTCTAACATCACTGTTTGATGTATTCCAGGATTTTGTAAATAATATCACGTCGGTGCGACATTTTGTGAGCTCCAGCTCTGCCTCAATTTCTTCTACCTTATTTCTGGGGCTCTGTGCGTATAAATGATACAAAGAAAGATGTATACAATAGCTGTTTCTTGTTGGGAAGGTATTAAGAAAATCGCTAGCGTAATACACCTTAATGGTTAAAACAACAACAGCAAAAACAAAAGAAAATGAGCTCAAGGTCTTGTTTTGAGATAACCCTTATTGCCCGTGCGCCAGGTTCTTTCCTCACAAAGATCTTCTCATTAGAAGACCACGTAGAGCAGTAGATTTGCTCACGTGCTTTTGATTTGGGAAGCCATAACCGCCGTCTATACAGTGCCGTTAGGTTATCAAAAAAGAAAATATCTTCATCATCTTCCTTCCAATATTTATGCTTTGCAAGCCAAGCGGCTTTTGTAGATCGCCGAGAATGCATTATCGGAATGGCCGGCAATTTGTTAATGTGCGCTGGCAGGCGATGCAGACCGCTTAGATTACGCTAATTCAAGAGGGGCAGCTCAAGTACCTGTGAAATATTTTTGAGTTTCTCTAGAAGGCTTTCTTTCTAGGTGAAGAGAATGCCATGAGTATCCATGTTCTGGCGCCTACTCTACTGCTGCAAGTCACTTAGTTCTTGAGTTAACCTCATCCCTTCCTTTTTTGTGATCGCCAGCCCCTAGGACCTGACCTTCGTGTTTATTACAGGTTTCTATCACATCATCATACTTTTCTCACACATGTTGAGCAAACGTTTCAACACAATCGGTTGTTTGTTTTAGTTTCGACAGGCCTTCTACTTTGGTAATAAGAACAGCCAGATGCTTATTAATCTCAGCAAGTTGTTCTACGTTGCGTTATTTTCGTTCAGAGCGCTAAGCATCGTAAGGAAAAAATACGTTTTTTCTAGAAGGCACAATTATTGTTAAAAATCGAATTTAATCAGATACATAGCACGCTTTTTCAGAGCTTAAGACTGCAGTAAAACAGTGTTTAATTATAAAGAAAAACAGCCGTGTTGTCAACCAGCGTACTTCACCTAGATGAATATGAAGAGTGAACACGAGGTTATTTATATTCCGACAATTGTTGCTTGACAGCGCTAGTTAATGCTTATCGGGTTTGATTTTTTGCGGCGAATCGTATGAACTAGATAATTTTGGGATTTGGAACTATCAGCCACAATTTCTCGTTAGCACACCCGTGGAGAACTGACACCAAGCCGTACTGCTGATTAAGTGTATCAGATGGAAATTTGATGACACAAAAGATAAAACAGGCACAGTTAACGCATCAGATATGTCTCAAATCGTTTGTGAGGGAGCGTCGCGCGTGAATATTTTTCTCCTGAGGAAGAGAATTAAAAGAAGCTTCATCAAATCATTTATCGCTCTAAAAGAAGGCAGTTCATCAAGAAACCTCACACAAAATTAGCCTATATTAACAATTGAACATCAAAATGTGCAATCCATTTTCCGCTGAGCAGAGCGCACAACACTCGGACTACAAATGATTAACAAAAATTGGACTGAAGCCGAAGATTCTAAGCTAGGTACTGGTGATACCCTGTCTTGTCAGTATAGGTAGCTCTAAATTCGCGGAATCATTCTCTATTGGAACTAGCTGCATTGGCAGTGCCTCCAAAGATGACGCGAGATATACGTGTAGTCATCCGATAACGAGTCCAGAGTGCAAATTCGAGATAGTTGTTATTAAAACATAAAGAAAATGGTGCAAATTAATGAATATGACCTCACCATATCCGTATTTTGTCATAATCAAACTCAAAGTAATATCTGGCAAACAATGTGCACTCAATTCAATAATTCGTGGTGCGTCGCAGGCGTGTGGTTCTTGTTTTCCCATTTTGTTTCACGAATATGCATGTCGTCCAAGCATATGCCTTCAAAGAATATTTTGGTTACTTTTCAAGTGACCGCGGAAACCCATTGTCATGAAGTAAATTGAAGGCTGCTGAAACTGCTGAAGGCTGTAGGAAAAAACTGCTGGACAACATGGTACATTCTCATTTACTTTATGTTGATACTTATGTTGTAGAAGAATGAACGCACTTAACGCATCGGTTTTCTACACTGAATTGTTCACGGCATTGTTATTTATAAAATTTTAGAAAAATAATTTCACCATAAAGTTGTTGCCTTCATCTCGATGTGCGTCTTAAACATATTTGAAATGTCACGCCTGTGTAGACACTCTGGTCTATTTGTAACCCTAAACGCAGAACACAATGGCGAAATCGGCAAGATAAGGTGTTTACTAGAGTGCACAGCTTGGTAGCATAGCGCGGCGGAGTTCTTCCATGGAGCCGCGCACTTTCGGCTTCGAGGGCCAGCAACAGCTTAAATTTATTTTCCAATTCTCCCTTTTTCCTTATAAATGTACAAAGTATAATTACATGCTTTGAAAAGAAAAGAGCGGTATTTAGTAGAGCGGAAATCCCATCGTAGGTAGGCGTGCGATGGGACGTTGAAGGCGACAATCGCAAGTGGACACTTTATAATCGCTTTATTGAGAACTTTTGCCACATTTGAGCGAGGCTTGTCTACACTCCTTCTAACTTTGTCCCGTATCTCCTCTCTTTGTTTCTTTATGCCCAATTACAAACACCTTGATTAAAACAAGAAAAGAAAATAAAAAATGCGGTAGTGCGTGGAGCGCAAGTAGTATTTATACAGCAGACGCAACGGTAACCGAAGAACAGATTACCATTAAAAAGTAGGGTGTCATGAACGCAAACTTAGTACTTCCTGGTATCAAGAAAACGATACAGTAAGAAGAAATGCGCTTCCGATCGGCAATGTAATCGAAAGAATAAATAGGAATAGTTAAAGTTAGTGGACAAAGGTACCGCATAAACATTACATTTATGATAACAGTAGAAACGTGCACTATTATATACCTTTAAGACGAACATAGAAGCTCTGACGTTTGTCGCATGAGGCGGATATGTGCATTACTGCTTACGTGATTGAAGAGGGACACCATGGAATCATCTCACGATGCGTAGACCTGTTCGTTAATATCACAATTCAACAAATGACGGCAACGAGCTGACTATAGGAGGGAGACACTGCAGCTGGAGTAAATTTCGTATCAGAGATACCCCGGTCATATATATTATGAATTATATGAAGAACAAAACATTTGTATGTTAAGAATCAAAATTCGGTAAATATAAATTGATTCCGTGCTTCTAAGGCGCAAACCTAGATAAGGGGCAGAGAAGGCCACGCAATAATTGCTCCGATATCCCTGAACACGCCTTATGGGTTCCCCGTCATATTTCGAGAATCCAAAGTAGAAAAGTTTCACATGTCCTAACGGACAACCAAAGGAATGTTTGAGCAGCTGTCACGCATTCAAGCAACAGCCAAAGCGCAGCACGTTGTAGTGTTGCGGTGACGCTTTCTTAAGCTCATACCACTGTCGGCACAATGCTCCGAGCGCGAAGAAGCGTCATACCGAGAAACACGCGTTAAGGTTAAGAAACTCCTCAGAAACTCTTAAGAAACAGAGTTGCGGTTAAGTAAGGCGTTCAAAATATCGATATTTTATGACAACTGAGAATCGAGCAACAGCTTTATTCATTTTACTGTTAATTTATAAGCTTTAGTTTTGCAAATGTTTTTTCATAGTGTCGATAAATGCATTTATAACTTATAAGAAGCTCTCGTACGCATTGCAGTACAACTTGCTCGGCATGCAGACCGTCTTAGGAAGAGCTTAATCAAAAACGGTTCCCGTGGCATTCTGCCTCAGCTTTTCTGACGTTAAGTAACGCCACGTAATGCTGCAAAGAGAATAGCAGTCCACAATGTCAAAAAAAATATGTATTTCGGAGTTCATATTGTCTGCATTCACTTCCCATAGCGAAAGGCTCTTAAAAGCAGCCCGAAAAAGTAAACAAAAACCAAAACCTCTGTTCCCTCGGGAGTGCAAGATTAGTGGTCAAATAACAGCACGGCACAGGTCCCGATACAGAAGGATATCAGGTGGGGAGACAAAATCTGGCCATTGCTATTCACCACCTGTTTCCAGGGTGTATTCTAAGGACTGAATAGGGAACAGTTGGGAATAAGAGTTAATAAAGAAAACATAAGCAACCTGCAACTCGCCGATGACATAGTTTTGCTAAATCACTCAGGAAATGAACTGCAAGGCATGATCAATTAAGTAGAGAGGCACAACAGTCCTGTGGATCTAAAAATTAATATGCAGAAAACAAAATCAATGTTCAACAGTTTCGGTTGAAAACAAGAGTTTCCAAATTGTAGCCAGGAGCAAGAAGTGCTAAGAGAACACATCTACTTTGGTCGGGTAGTGACAGCAGATCCGAATCACGTGAGCGAAAAAACTGGCAGAGTAACAATGGGGTGGAATAATCTGTCATGTTGACTCAGATCATGAATGGCAGTTCAGCAATGTCCCTGGAGAGAAAACTATAAAGCAGTTGTATCTCGCAGGTATTCAGCTATGGGACAGAACCGTGGGGGCTCACGAAAAGGGTAGAGTTTAAGCTAAGGGCAGCGCAGCGTGCTTCGGAAAGAAAAATGAAACGTCTATCACTATGGGGAAGGAAGAGGACAGAGTGAGTCGGGCATCAAGCACGGGTCAATGACATCGTAGTCTAAATCGGGAGGAGTGTGTGTTGTGTTGGGTTTTATGGCACATAGGCAACCATGGCCATCATGCGCCAGGATCAATGTACAAGAATAGTTTCTTGCAGTTCTATAAAAATATGAAAAATCACCGGTGGTGCAGCGACTAAAATGTTATTACTACATGGTGATCATGAACGAAATATATTTGATTTGGCTACTAAGAAATGCTAACGATAGCGTCGGGTAACCTCAACAGCCACCCTTTTTGGGTAAGGATCTCGAGGCTCTCAGCCACAATAAACAATACACCTCAGCCTTCTTCTCGCAGGTGAGAAAGTGCCTGAGGCATATAAAAGAATACAGCGAATCAGTCGGTAAAAACTAAAAGTTCCCGAGAAATCCTGCTTCTCTTAAAATGCTAAAAACACAAGACATGTCAACAATTGCACCTTCAGGCAAGAGCAGCATTGGGTGTACAAGCATGTGTTGATTATAAAAAACGGAGCAAAATATATCTTTCTAAGCCTTTCAAGTTTTGGGCATGAGTATAAAATGCGACAACTGTTCGCTCATATCTACATTTTTCATAAGCAGCCTTGTATTCTTTTGTCTATATAAAGTTGTGTGCAATGTGTTTGTGACCTATGTGGAGACGACTTAAAATAAATTCAATGAAACGCTCCTGCTGCAAACATGAATTCCAATTATTCAGAACTGGCTTTTCCAAGTGCAGTTGGTTGTTTTCTTTATTTTTCCAAGCTGTCTGATATTTTTTTCTTATTTCTGTTGTACTACGTTAATACAGTCATTAAAGGGTATATCTAGTTCTTGTTTTCTTGTCACGAGCTCTTAAAAATCTCAAATCTGCTCTCTCATCACCTTTTATTCCGACATGACTCGGGACTCAGCATAATCTTTTTTATGGTTTCCTCCTTGAGCTGTGGCAGTTACTATGTACTGTATGATGTCACTAAGTGGAGGAATGATTGAATATTATAAGTTTAGAGCTGTAAATACACTTAAAGAGTCTGTGTCAAAAATGCCGTTTTTGAGGTTCTCGTTTAGTAACTGTTCAGTGGTCACTCATACTGCGTAGCATTCGGAAGTGAAGATGGATACGCACTGCGGAAGTCGTACTGTTTCCTCCGAGTTCCTTCGCACCATTGCGCTTCCTACGTAAACATCCGTTACTGAACCATCGGTGTAAAAGTATGCAGAGTTACTGTATTTTTCTTCGAGTGCAACGAATTCCTGTTCGTGGCGCGCCAGCGGACATCTCACATGGTATTTTCTGTGTTTCGAGGGCATGTGCAGAGACCGAAAAAAAACCCGATAAAGAGTTATAAACCGTTCAATGGGACGTTTCGCGGACTGTTCTACAACTTTCTCATTGGACTTTTTCGCCGATCCTCATTGCTTGCGAAGTTGGTTGACTTTACTACTTATGCAATTAAGCCCAATGTAAAAATAGCCTGAGTTCATTCATACAATACCCAGCAGTATACAGTTGGTCGCGTCGTCTTAGAGTGCGGCAGCAATGTATGTATGTATGTATGTATGTATGTATGTATGTATGTATGTATGTATGTATGTATGTATGTATGTATGTATGTATGTATGTATGTATGTATGTATGTATGTATGTATGTATGGATGGATGGATGGATGGATGGATGGATGCATGCATGCATGCATGCATGCATGCATACATACATACATACATACATACATACATACATACATACATACATACATACATACATACATACATACATACATACATACATAGACACACACATACATACATACATACATACATACATACATACATACATACATACATACATACATACATACATACATACATACATACATACATACATACATACATACATACATACATACATACATACATACATACATACATACATACATGCATACATGTGTGGGTGCGTGCGTGTGTGCGTGCGTGTGTGTGTGTGTGTGTGTGTGTGTGTGTGTGTGTGTGTGTGTGTGTGTGTGTGTGTGTGTGTGTGTCTGCATATTCTTTGATACCAAAGCCCCAATCTGCTCCTTAGACATTAACCTTACCCCCAATTGCCAGCAAAGCCTTTATTTGTATTTCTAATCTCCCACAAATTTGCCCTGGCGGTCACAATCATAAAAGCAATGAATGCGAGGCGTGCGGTGACTGTTATTCACACGGGGGACATCGGAGTGGATGGATGTGGTTAGAAGGTGCGGGACGTCTCCAATCCACCAGAATCCTTCCCTGCTCTTGAATTCATAATTCACATGGACAGCAGGGATCCCCCGAGAGGGACGAACAATGCGGCAGGGCTGGCTAGGCAGATGGGGAAGGGAGGAAGTGGAAGGAACCAGCGAATACAATATCCCCTCATGGTTGTGTCTGTATCAGGACGCTGGAGGAAAAAAAAGACCAAAGGGGAAACAGAATAAATGCGCCATAGGAAGGGAGATAAGAGACAAAAGAAATCCCGAAGGGAGAATAAAGAAAAAAAACAGCAGCGCGCAGCACCCCTCGCATTCCACCGAAGGCCACGTCTCCCAGAGGGGACTGAGTGTACTGGTGGACGAAAGGTCCTCTGCTCTGTCCGCGGCGGCCGCAGGAGCAAAACTGGAAGCTGCGTCAGCGCGAGTACTGTCGAAGGCGTGACGTTCACGCATTCGCAGTCACTTAGGGGCGTGGGAATTCCATCGCCCGTGTTAATTGCCTCTCAAAGATGGCTTTCACAAGCTGGTTTTCATATATAGGGCATTTTTTCTTTGAACTTTTGACAACAACTTGTTCGAGAACGAATGCGAATCAGTTCCCCAAACTCATTCGATGGCGAATGCCATTCCAACATAATGACATTAAATGTTCCCGTGTAGCAACAGATTAATGACATTAGGCGATAATGTCATTCCATGGGAATGACATTAAATTTGTCGTGTGGCAGGGGTATAAGGTTAAAGGATTTTCTTAATGATGGGGGGAATACTTCCGGTTGGCTTCAAGTATTCCTTGCACGGAGCGTGTGCCACGCAGCAGCATGTACACGTGTTCTCTGCTGTAGCAAAACATAAGTGTCTGCAAGAAAACACAAGAAATATAACGCTAACGACCGCTTTGCTCGGACGAGTGGCAATAAACATCTAATCAATTAAAGTAGAAATGACCTCAACCGTGACTTTTAGATTCCAACTGTTTTGAAAGTATATTCCATCAAGTTAGGATATATTGTTTCTCTGTAGCTTAATCGACGGAGCCTAAACATTCTGTTCCCGATCACAATTTCGGGCACATAAAGAAATCCCAACGAAATGCGCTGAAACAACGTACTGTCGGGGACAACGAGTGGCAATAAGCATCCCATTAATTAAAGTTAAAATGACCTCAACCGTGACTTTTAGATTCCAAGTGTTTTGAAAGTATACTCCATAAAGTTAGGATATATTGTTTCTCTGTAGCTTAATCGACGGAGGTAAACATTCTGTTCTCGACCATAATGTTTGCTCACACAAAGAATTGCGTACGAAATGCGCAGAAACAACGTACTGTCGGGGACAACGAGTGGCAATAAACATCCCATCAATTAAAGTTAAAATGACCTCAACCGTGACTTTTAGATTCCAACTGTTTTGAAAGTATACTCCATCAAGTTAGGATATATTGTTTCTCTGTAGCTTAATCGACGGAGGTAAACATTCTGTTCTCGATCATAATGTTTGCTCACATAAAGAATTGCGAATGAAATGCGCAGAAACAACGTACTGTCGGGGACAACAAGTGGCAATAAACATCCCATCAATTAAAGTTAAAAAGGCCTCAACCATGACTTTTAGATTCCAATTGTTTTGAAAGTATACTCCATCAAGTTAGGATATATTGTTTTTCTGTAGCTTAATCGAAGGAGGTAAACATTCTGTTCTCGATCATAATGTTTGCTCGCATAAAGAATTGCGAACGAAATGTGCAGAAGCAACGTACTGTCGGGGACAACGAGTGGCAATAAACATCCCATTAATTAAAGTTAAAATGACCTCAACCGTGACTTTTAGATTCCAACTGTTTTGAAAGTATACTCCATCAAGTTAGGATATATTGTTTCTCTGTAGCTTAATCGACGGAGGTAAACATTCTGTTCTCGATCATAATGTTTGCTCACATAAAGAATTGCGAACGAAATGCGCAGAAACAACGTACTGTCGGGGACAACGAGTGGCAATAAACATCCCATCAATTAAAGTTAAAATGACCTCAACCGTGACTTTTAGATTCCAAGTGTTTAGAAAGTATACTCCATCAAGTTAGGATATATTGTTTCTCTGTAGCTTAATCGACGGAGGTAAACATTCTGTTCTCGATCATAATGTTTGCTCACATAAAGAATTCTGAACAAAATGCGCAGAAACAACGTACTGTCGGGGACAACGAGTGGCAATAAACATCCCATCAATTAAAGTTAAAAAGGCCTCAACCGTGACTTTTAGATTCCAACTGTTTTGAAAGTATATTTCATCAAGTTAGAATATATTGTTTCTCTGAAGCTTAATCGACGGAGGTAAACATTCTGTTCTCGATCATAATGTTTGCTCGCATAAAGAATTGCGAACGAAATGCGCAGAAACAACGTACTGTCGGGGACAACAGTTTGCGGGACACGAGTTCTCGGAAGAATGTTCATTGTACCACAATATCGCTGCCCAGTCACCTGATATTGT
This sequence comes from Amblyomma americanum, assembly GCF_052857255.1. NCBI lineage: Eukaryota > Metazoa > Arthropoda > Arachnida > Ixodida > Ixodidae > Amblyomma > Amblyomma americanum. The sequence goes on from NC_135507.1 coordinate 45,239,379, forward strand.
TACCAGAAGAAAGAGCATTTAGGCATTTAACACCTTCATACAATAACAGGTGACAGGATAGAGATATGGAGATATAATAAACAATTTTCCAAGAACACACATCCCGCAAACTTTTCTGTCCGGTGGTTAATCTCTGGGATTTGTTATTTCATACGAGATACACCTCAAGATTTTCTTATAAACAAGCAGTGAACTTCAGTCATCATGACAAAGATATTTCTGTTATATATGTCAAAGTCAAGAAGGGATAAGCGCTGATATAAGCAAGTGTTTCATGTACGTGGCGGTTATATGCTTACCATTTATAAACAAATATCTCCCCCGAATAGTCTGAACGTCTTCTCAACATTGACATGGTAGCAGGGCCAGGAGAGAAATATACAAAAAAGGAGGTTACACAAACCACTGTATCCAATATTTATGAATATTTCTAAATGTGCATATTAAAAAGATATTGATCATGTTCGTTTAGTTGTGGTTTTTATATGCTGCCTAAGTTCGCATTCGCTATAAGGTTCGTCTTTAACAACGTCACTTTTCTTATTTAACGCAGCCTTATTGTCTGTACGAAATGTGCCGGAATCTTGTAAGCGCAAATCACTAACGTAAACAACAACATGTTATATATACCATAAAAAAGGTGAAATGCGGTGTGGCAATCCTCATTGTATTATTTCTAAGTGCATATTTAGCTGCTGTCCGTGAGTAGGGGCTAAAAATCATATAATTTCTTCAGGCGGTTCACATTTATGTCCTATGAGGAACTGGTATTTGACTCAGCTCAAACAGAAATGCGGTGAAGCAAAAACTAAGCAAAAACGAATGCCCATACGTAGCGCAGCATGTTTGGGGAACGATGTCTTGTGTTTTGACACATCAGTGAGAGACTGAGCTGATAGTTATTATTTTGCACCATATATTCTCATTTCGAATAGAATATATCTCTACCATATATTCACAACTCGCTATGAGTTGAAAATACGCATGGACTGTACCACCTTCGCATTAAGGCGCTGGAGCGGCTTATCATACTGGGAAAAAAGGACGCCCCTCCATAGCTCCCAGCAAAAAGGAGGCAATGCTTGCGACAGGTAGGAGCCAGCAAGACAAGATATCATCAGGACTTTACATGGAATATTCGGCTAGTGCTGAATTTTTTTTTTGTCATTGTGTTGTGCACACTGCTCGACTGCTCTCTGCAACTAGAACCAGAATGCACTTTCTTCTGGTTTATGGTTAATGGGTGTTTAACGTCCCAAAGCGACTTAGGCTATGGGGGGCACCGTAGTGGAACGTTCCGGAAATTTCGGCCACCTGGGGTTTTTTAACGTGCACTGACATCGCACCGTACACGGGCCTCTAGAATTTTGCCTCCATTGAAATTCCACCGCCGCGGTCGGGATCGAACCCGCGTCTTTCGGGCCAACAGCCGAGTGCCATCACCACTTAGCCACCGCGACGGCTGCACTTCTGAGAAAATCTTGTGGCAGGTTAGCGTGAAAATTTTTAATAAACTGCCTGCATCTGCAACCACAGATGAGTCCTAGAAATTTCTTTTACTTTTTACTCATCACGTGCTTCCAAGATCAAGATGCCCGCCGGGTCCTTTTGACCTCATATGAGAAGTATTGGAGAGAGGGTACAGCTCCTATTGAATGTGAGACCAATGGATTGGTTACACTTCTAAAACCTGGGAAGTCACCACTCGACATTGCATCACACCATCCGATTGCACTTGCCAGCTGCGCCGGCACAGTCATGGAAAGAATGCTACTAACACATGTAAGATGGTACTTGGAGTGACATGGAATGTATACAAAATTTATGTCCAGATTTCGACGCCGATCTTCCTCTATGGACAATGTGATTGCCTTGGGAACGTCCGTCCAGCACGAAAAATTCTGAAAAGACTGATGATGGCGTTGTTTCTGGATACCAAGGGCGCCTACGATGTCGTAACACATCGTAATGCATCGTAACACACTTGAAGGTGTGAAACACAAGGATGTTAGATTCGTTTTTTGCGCATAAAAACTTTGTTACCATCGCCGCGCCTCTCAGCCACAGTCCGGCTTATGATCTGTTTTTTACGCCCGGCAAACAATTTGATTAGTAACAGTATCATCATCATCATTATCATCATCATCAGCCTGACTACACCCACTGCAGGGCAAAGGCCTCTCGGATGTCTCTCCAATTAACCCTATCCTTTGCCAGCTGCGTGCACACTATGCCTGCAAACTTCCTGCAAACTTCTGATCCGCCAATCTAAGGATGGATGTATATGTTTATTTCAAACTCATTTAATTCAGACCAATTTCCCATTTCCACACGCGGTAAAAATTCTTAACAATACACTTCAACAATTTTTTTCATTCATGGTCAGGGAGCACTACACATTGCTCATTGCCGTTTTTGAACTCTCTAATGGAGAAGATTGGTTACCAGGCTACCGTTCCCTGAGAGTAATTAATTATTCGCGATTGAGGTAACGCCCTTCAACACCACCTTTTAAAGAATGCGTCGGGTGCATTAGTAAATACGTATAAGAAATGAGTGGGTGCTATTTTATTCGAGAAATTATAAAAATTGCAGCAATATATGCCGCCACGGTTAAAATAAAGCACAGCATTGTAGGCATGATAGTGCATGATCTCTGCTCTAAGCCGGTTTGCGAAACACCAGTGCTATGCGGGGCCGACTTAGATGCTTTGCTGAACGCAAAATTTTCTCCAGCTATACTTGTGAGCCTGGGGTAGTACCTAATCTGGTGATGTTTTTTTTTCTCATTTAAGAGGTCTGCTTTTTTTACTCGAGCGCGAAATCAGCGTTTATTTCTCTATAATTATTTATTTATTTTATACCTTGCGGCGTTCGATAACAGTTATTTAGTTATATTTATTTAAATGGTGCAAAAGCAACTGAGGCTATGATACGCCAAACACAAGGTTAGAGCTTTTGTTAAAGATGAAACTTTTCGTACCTGGAGCTTAAACATTGCCTTCTCTGAGAAAATTAAAGATACTCTAAATATCAACCAGTAATCAACCACCTAAAAGCAACATGGCATGTAATAGGATGTGTTCTTTTCAGAATGTTCTATAATATTTTTCTTTAGCTCAAGTTTTGTACATGAAATTAAAATGTGGTTTACTGTAAATTCATCGCCACAGACTTCGCAGCGAGGTTTGTCTTTTTGTTGTCAGTAAGAAGTAGTGTGTAGGATGTCTGTGCCCAATGCGTAGCCGACACAAAATAAATTCAGTAAAACGTTCATGTCTATATGATGTCCGTTCTCCCAAAACGGGCTTTATAGAATGCACATTGTACTTTGCCTGTTCTTCTCATGCAAAATGGCATTTATTTCTGAGTTTACTCTGCAGTAATTTCAAAAAATTCCTGTGTAGCATGTTCACTTGTTTTATTTGACCCATTCTAGCTTGTGCTGGGCATGCATGTGCTGTGGTATTACCCGAAATTGCATCATGACTAGGGACCCAGCAGAATGTATTGTTATGTTTTTCTTTTCTCATTTAAGGTGTGTTATGTATGATGTGTCAAATTGTGGGCTCAGCAGCATTTCTAAAGCCCAGTGCCTTGACCATACTGAAAATTCTGCGTAAATGATGCTATCTTTTATGTTTTCTTCTACAATTTTTGCTACGGCTACAAATTTGGCATGACACTCGGCAGCAACACCGATGCGTACTGTGGGAGTCGTATAATTTTTCCATTCTTTCTTTGAATTACTGTACTTCCAACATTACTTTCTCTTTTCGAGCAATCAGTTTAAATTTCAGTGAAGGTGTCATGCTTTTACTGTAGTGCAAAGAATTCTAGTAGTACGCGCTCATCGGGCGTTCCTTTTTTGTGTGTATCAGCGTCAAGTCATATACTCAAGGGAGGCTGTACTATGATGGCAAATAGTCATATCTTTGTGCAATATTCGGTAGGGCAACCAGTACTGCCAACTCTTCGCATTTATCTTCAAAACGAATTATTAGCTGCCTGATAAAATGTATCTTATTGTTGAATAAACTTCTAGATGGGCACTTGGTAACATTGGGATGGCAGAGGTGTTTAGGAAGAGAACAGGTTTTAGGACATGTGCGCATGTAAGTGTGACTGTTCTATACCCTAGTATGGGCTCATTAGCCTCCACGTAAAGCCTTTACCAGGGATCTTCTATATGCTCCATTGATAGGCGCAGACCAGGATTATGAACAGGGTCCAGTCGTTTCAAAAAGGATGCTCTTGCTGAACGATATACTATGCACCGGTAGTCCAGCTTGGAGCGCTCTAGAGAGCGATCGATTTTTAATAGGCAGAATCTATCAAACCCGCAGCGTTTTCGCGAAAGCACCTTTAATACATGGAGGGCTTGAACTGCTTTCTTTTAAAGGTTGTTAATTTGCGGTAAAATGTAAGTTTATTGTCAAAAGCAGTGCCTAAAAAAATTTGTTCTTGTTTAATTCGTAGTATGGATTGATTCAATTTTAGGTTGGGATCGATCTGCAGGCCTTGTCGCAATGAGAAGAGAACAGCCACTGTTTTTTTTTAGGAGAAAAGTTGAAACCATTTTGGTGTGCCCCAGCAACCAGTTTATTTATTGTGTACAGCATTAACCAGTGGGGGGCAGCTAACGGTATGCTTAATAAGAGGTACAAGCTTACGGTGGTGCAGGGCTATCCGCCTACATCCAGCCATCATGACTACATCGTTGAAAGCTTCTATGAAGGCGTGTAATTGGCAGTGTCTGAAGTAAAATCGCTGCATGCTGCATTTATGGGCAACTTCAAAGCGAAAGTAGGCAAGTAGGCAAGAACTTCAGGAATAGCATCGGAGAGTTATGTGTTCAGTGAGCACCTGGAAATAATTCGCGGATCATTAATACCTTCATACAATACAATAAAAAAAACAACTTACACCACTTCCCGATGTTAAAGGTGTTGAAGAAGTCTTTTCCAGGCTAGTATTAGGTCCACACACGTTCGTGGTAGGCTGCGTTTATCGAAGCCCCTCTTGCGATCATGAGTATATGTTAGCTTTGCACAGCTATATGCTACGTTTTCTTTTGGGAACGAGACTGATATTGCTAGGGGATTTCAATCTTCCAGATATCAACTGGCACACAATGCAGCATAGTTCCGCTTTTTCAGATGCCTTACTAGATATCATGCTTCAGTTTAACCTCACTCAGATTGTAAACCATCCGACACATGTAACAGGACTGTCGACTAACACTCTTGATGTGATATTTCTTAGCCACCATTTTGCTCTCGTCAGAACTAAAGTAGACAATCTTGATGGAATCTCAGATCACAAATTAATCTTTGGTAGTGTCCCCATTGGCGGCACGCTGTCATCCCCGCGATCGCAAACTAAAGTTCTTGACTTTACTCGGGCTGACGATTCAAGCATTCTAGATCACCTGTACTTCGAGTTTGACTCCTTTTATAATCTTGCATGTCGCACAACTGACATTGACAGTTTATGGGAATCCTTTAAAAACATTGTATTGCATTGCATTCTGAAATTCGTGCCTTGTAAAAGCAAAAAAGTAAAGACAAGCAACCCTTGGATAGCACGTGACGTTATACATGCTAAACGCAAAGTAAATCGATTGAAAAAAGCTCTCAAATTAAAATATTGCACAAAAACAAGAAGAAACCTCACCTTAGCAATACAGTACATGAGAGGTCGACTAAAGGCCGCTATATCACACTACTTAACTCATACGCTAAACAATTTTATAAGGACATCCCCAACAAAATTTTGGAGCCACTTAAGTCCTAACAAAAATACTGAACATCCACTCTCGTAAGAAGAAAGCCTTGAGCTTGCCAGATCTTTGATTATTTTTCTTCAGTTTTCACTAACGACAACGGTGCTCTTCCTCCCTTCAGCCATTCGGGAACGAAAAAGATTGAACCGCTAACAGTTACTGAGTGTGGGGTTTTAAATCTATTATTAAATCTCGATGCAAAAAAGGGCCCAGGACCAGATATGATCCCAAATCTGTTTTTAAAAGATATGCCGAATGGATGGCTAAGTATATATGCATAATCTTAAACAAATCATTAATAACGTGCACACACCCACAGGAATGGAAAAAAGCAAAAATCATCCCTATTCACAAGTCAGGAAGCAAGACTGATGTTACTAACTACAGACCCATTTCCATCACCTGCTCAGTGCCTAAAATACTTGAGCATATTATTCTTAAGCACAAAACAATTTTTCTCGAAGATGAACGTATATTATCACCATTTCAGCATGGCTTCCGCCAAGGGCTTTCCACGGTAACTCAATTAATAGAACTAATACATAATTTATCGCAACGCATAGATATCCGAAAACAAACCGACCTAATACTACTTGATTTTTCGAAGGCATTTGATCGGGTTACGCATAACAAACTAATTAATAAGCTTGAGACCACGCTAGGTCAAGGGCTTATAGTTAACTGGATTAGAAATTATTTTTCAGATCGAACACAGTTTGTAGAAATTGACCAACAAAATTCCAACATGGTCCAAGTTGTATCCGGTGTTCCCCAGGGCAGTGTATTGGCCCCCATACTCGTTTTAATCTTCATCAATTATTTAGCCGCTAATGCTAATGTCAACGTACGACTTTTTGCAGATGATTGCATCATTTATAAGGAAATCAACACAGTTGATGACCATAAAAACCTTAACAATGCGCTTAAATCTATAACAAAATGGTGCACGGACTGGCAGATGACCCTTATCGCTACTAAATCAGCTTGTATGACAATATCAAGGAAGAAGCATAAATCAAATTTTTCATACACTATAAATAACATACCACTCAATACAGTCACGAAACATAAATATCTCGGTCTACTAATAACTGATGACCTCCGGTGGAACGCCCACGGGGACATGATTACATCAACAGCTCTAAAACGACTCTTTTTTATTAGACGACGTCTGCGACTTGCCCCTGCCCAAACTAAACTATTAGCGTGCAACACTTTGGTTAGATCTGTCTTAGAATACGGTAACGTCGTTTGGTTCCCTCAGACTAAACAAAATATTGCCAAACTCGAAGCAGTTAAAAGAAAAGCTGTCAGATTTATATTTAACAAATACCAAACAACTAAATATCCAACAGAAATAAAGAAACGTACAAGGAAATATAAACACTCCAAATACGCAGTAAACTCGCGCGACACAAGATGATGTATCAACTAATTCACCAGCAATTAAAACTTGACGTTACTAAATATATATCCTTTTCTAAAGCATGATCGACGCGTCACAAACATTCTAATACACTTAACGAGTACCCTTTCCATACTGACTGCTTCAAATACTCATTTTTTTTTCCGTTTGCCATTCGTGGATGGAACGGTCTAAACCCTTCAATAACTAGCAGCTCATCATTAGGAAAGTTCAGCGCTGCTATCGAGAGCTCGGTACTTAATTAGCAAATATTATTGTGTGTGTGTGTTTTCTGTGTTGCTAATATTGCTCCTATTCTGTGTGCCTTTTTAATGTTAACTTTGTTCAGGTATACACAGACTACCAGTATTGTTTTCGGAACTATTGCGATGTAACTTCTGTCATGACGCCTATGGTGAGATTAATTTGCCTTATTTCGATATGGTTTTCATTCAGTTCGTTGTATTGTTATTCTGCGTTGTTGTATTTTTGGTTGTATTTCTATAGTTAATTCCAGTCCCTTTGCTCTACCCTTAATATTAGTTGTCCATTTTACGATCTTCACAAAATGATGTATTTTTGAACTGTTATTACTAACCCTATTTTGCCCTCCTGCAACAATCTCAAATGGGGTTACCAGTATGTATAAATAAATAAAGTAAATAAATAAATAAATCCGGAAACGAAAGAACCAGAAGCCGACGTGGAAGGGTCCCAAGGGACCCAATTCATTACCCATTAAATGAGCTGCCACGTGCACCGGTGAGTAGTTTGCTAGGTAGGTTGTCCCAATTACAAGTAACCAAGTTTTTAAAAAAGACGGCGTCTCCAGCCCCAGTGGAACGAACTCAAGGTTGTTCAGAGTGATTTGACCTAATCTGCAGCATTTTGGCGTTCTTCGAACTTAAAACTTAGGTCTCATTAGGTAACGTCTTAGTTACTGAATTGAGGAACGAAGTGTCAATGCAAACGTTGTAGATCACGTCGAAAAACTGCTAGCAGCGCGGTTTTCATCAAGGTACGATTTACTTTACTTTCCTTATTGGCCTTAGAAGAAAGCTATCCCGTGACCAGCTGCTGGGTCGCATTTCTGTCCCAGTGTGCACTCAAACGCTTATCGGGGAAAGCCTTCAGTAAAAATTGATTTTGTTCTCTAAGACGCGTCTTGGGACGTTTAAGTGGAACCCTGTCACGTGGACGCTTTTTTTTTATTGTGCGAGTCGGGGTCTAAGGATGATAAAAAAATTAGTTTACATTAACGGCATTTTTGTGGAAACATTTAGTCAACTGTTTTTGAATGTGATCTACAAATTTTTTATTGACACTTTGTCCTTCAAGGTAATAATTAAAATTACCTAATTAGGCTTAAATATTTCGTGAACTTTCAAGAAGAAAATAAAATACTGCAGACTAGGTGACGCCGCTACTGTGAACAACCCTCAGTTGGTCTCACGCGGCTAGTACGTGTATATATATATATATATATATATATATATATATATATATATATATATATATATATATATATATATATATATATATACGCCCACTGCTAACGTATACTGATTCCAGACGAGTATTTATAGGCACTACAAAAAAGCTGATACAATTCAGTTAAGTAACTGCCTTAAAAAAAAGCTGTAGAGAAATTAAGCCCACGCACTTGGTGAACTGTGAATCGTACTTCGGATATAGAACTTCGATACTTCGGGTATGGAAAAAAAAAGAAACACGCACATGCGAACAGATACGCATTCTATTCCACTGGAATTTCCAATCAATTCTTTATCCATAGCGCGTCGTGCCTTATTGAAAACAGGTTTTCTTTATATATTTAGTGCTTTAGTTGATTGAAGGAAGGACACGCGAGAGACGCAGAGGCACTTCGTTCCAGGAATGTGGATGGCGGTCTAGTTTTCCGGGAAGAACAATGACTAATCGGAAGAGGGATACCGTCTTCTAGTCTTGATCACGGCAGGGCCCTGAGGAGGATGTCGTCGGAGGCACCCCTAATTTTATGTAGAAATGGTGTGGTTTACATCTTTACTATGGGTATGTGTATGTCTGGCCAAAAGCGGGATGAATGGTGGAGGAAAGAAACGAGACATTGTAGCGTACTGCGCCTCTGTGCCATTGCTTCACGGTGCTCATACAAGACGTCCCTTGGGGCGTCGCGTCAACCTAGCCAGTTACCCACCCGATTGCCGCAGTACAGGTGGAAATAATGATAATAAAAGTAACTGATATCCAAGTGGGAGAATGGAAACGAAATTGCAAAGAATAAACTTGAAAGATTAAATAACTTGAAAAAAAGAAAGTACAAAATTAAAAGCCCTCTTTTGTGCAGTTGCTCCAACTCTTATGGCTCATGTCTAAGAAGTGGGAATAGCATGTATTCTGTACTAAATTATGAATTTAATTCCGAATTTTATTCCTTACGTGGACAGCTGAGTTTCCCAAGGCTTTCATTGTTTTTGAAGATCCTGTTTAGAATTTATATATGATGTGTTTTGATATGATATGTCTTATGAGATAAGATACTCTCCCACTTTTTTCTATGATGCGTACGGCAGTTTGATTTTAAGATGTTTATTTTCAGGTCACTGAATTCATGAACAGCAATGTTTACACGCCTCAATAAGAGGAATTTGAGTACTCAACAGTATTCAGAAGAGCGTCTCTGTTTGGCCGATATATCGAAGCTGACACGTGGAACAGATCCGTGAACACAGGATCGCAGGAACACAGGAAAACAGCGCACATATTTACATTTGGCCCAACTACGCAAATCCACCTTTATTTATTCCTAAAAGTCGCCAGTGTGTGTCACCATCTGCTCTTTTGACTGAATTTTCTTAAGCTTCATTCCGAGTTTGCATTCCGAAATAAACACCACGTACCAAATACCCGAGTTGCACATCTCTTCCATATATATTTGCTTTTAAATTCTGGTCAACTATCTGAATTTTATAATGACCAGTGCGTTTATTTTCCTGCATAATGCTTCAGAATTATCTGTGTTGCAACCACAATACGAAAATAAGAATATCGGAGTAGTGATCAGCATGCCATACACCAAACGGAACGAAATGAAGCGCGTCGTTTCTTGGAGGGCGGTGTTGCACGCAAACGTGATGTAAGGGAGCATTTTGTCCCAGTTGCGGTGGTCAGCGTCGACATACATCGACATCATGTCTCCAATGGTCCTGTCCAGTTTCTTACTCAGTGTATTCCTTTGAGGACGGTAAGCAGTCCTTTTTCTATGACTGGTGCCCCTGAGACGCAGGACCTCATGTCTAAGAGCCGATGTAAACGCGGTTCCCCGGTCAGTTAATACAACCGCGGAGGCGCCGTGGCAAAGCACAATGTGGTGAACAAAGAACTGTGCCATTTCAGCCGCGGTGCCATGGGGAAGGCTCTCGGTTTCACAGTAGCGGCTGAGGTAGTCCGTGGCAACAACAATATACCGGTTACCCATGGAGGACACTGGGAACGGGCCTAGTAAGTCCATGCCGACTTGCTGAAATGGGATTTTTGGCAGATCAATCGGCTTCAGAAGTCCGGCCGGTTTTTGTCGGCGGTATCTTCCGTCGTTGGCACTCACGACAGGTTCTAACGAAGCGTTGGGCAACCGCAGCAAGCCGAGGCCAGTAGCACGTGTGGCAGAGGCATCCCAATGTTCTGGAGACACTGAGGTGGCCAGAAGAAAGTTCGTCGTGGCATGCAGCAAGAACTTCCTGACGAAGTGCGGTATGGACAACGAGAAGATACGCAGTTTCGATCGGGCCGTAGTTTTTATTGTAGATGACTCCATCTATTAAGCAAGACGACGAAAGTCCGCGAGAGAAGAGTCTGGGCGGAGACGGAGCGGTTCCTTCGAGGTACTCGATTAGAGGCAGCAGTACATACTTTTTGGTAACGTTGTTGTGACGTCTGTAATCTATGCAGAACCGTAGGCTGCCGTCGTTCTTTGCGACGAAAACAGGTGATGCCCAGTGGCTCGTCGATGGTTCGATGGAGATAGAACTCGATTCAAATATGTGAAGTTATGGTTATAACAGATTCAGGCAGTCATTTTCTTCGTCAAACGCTAATCCAACATTAATGGGTGCTGAAATAGAGGTGCTGCAATACAAAAAGATTTCGTTATTTCTGTTTCTAACTCAATCAATCAGTGTTTCTTAGAGCACCCAAGAACAATGCGTCAATGCTGGTCCTGGCGCTAGAGTAGCACAAGAGCCAAAATAAACAAAGAAAAAGTAAATGTCGTGACCACGTGCAGAATATATGAAAATATAGACGTGTGTACTTATAGAAGGTTCAAAATTAAACCTTGGTCTGCAGTCAAACTGCAGTGAGCATGCAGCGAATGTAAATTTTTGGCGGACAGTGGCGAAGATTGTAGAAAGTAGATTTAAATAGATCGCTTAAAGCAAGGTAGAGAATTAAATAGTGCATGAAAGTAATAAATAAACATAGCATCAGAACTGCAACGCAAAAATAGGGAATAATGTACATGTGAGATATAAGTCAAGTACAAAATGCTATCAGAGCTTACAGAGCTGCATATATTGAAAGATAAGGCGGGGGAATATATCACAAACCTGTAATGCTCAAACGTTTCTCTAAACAGCCATCATGAAGCTATTTAAGAGTGTTCGGACATGAGGAGATTGAGTATGGGGTTCTAGGACATCGTCTCAATCAATGTGCAACAGTAGCTTAAACAGCAGGTCCAAGATTTAACAAAACGCACATAGCGAGATTTTAAATATATTAAGATGTTCTGAGTATGCATTGTAGGCTTTCAGATAATTGGTGGATAATCGATGGCATATCGAGACAAATAGAAAGGCGTAAATATTCAAGAGGTGAGGTTTGATTTTTGCAGCTAGCGTCTAAACATTCTATTGAATATAAGTTTTGAAAGTTAAAAAAGCATTCGATCTTAGTCCTTGTATATTAGCGGTGTTTATTAATGAACTATTGAACTCGCTAATGAACTCGTTGTATGCAATCATTATCAGATTTTTAGCTTGGCACTTTTTGATCTTCTTGTGAAAATAGGGCGCGCGGTAAATAAGATCAGTAAAAAAACGTTTGAAATCTGGCATCACCAGAAAGCAGGACAAACAAATTATCCGCATCAAATCCTTTATTTCCACGCCGTGTGCTAAGTGGCGTGAAACCAAAAAACTTTGTCTAGAAGGCGCATTTATTGGCAGAAATTGGGTTGAACATTTATTTGAAGATACGAAACACGCTTTTTCGGAGATTAAGACTGCAGTAATAACAATGTTTAATGCTAAAGAAAAAGGACCATGCAGTCACCAGCCAAGGTTACCTACATGGACATAAAAAGCGAACGCCAGGTTGTTTATATTCGAGATTTGTTGGTTAGCAACGTTATTTATTGGTTATCGGGTTTGAATCTTAGCAGCCATTTATATGAACTAGACTATTTGGGATTCGGAACTATTCAGTCGAAATTTCTGGTTAACACACCCGCGGTGAATATGAATAGGCACTGAGCCGCACTGAAGATTCAGCGTATGAGATGGAAATTTGATCACCCAAAAGACACAAAAGGCAAATAACTCACTTGATATGTCCCAAATCGTTTGTGGGATAGCGTCGCGTGAAGGATTTTCTCGTGAGGAAGAGAATTAAAGAAACTTCAGGAAATAATTTCTCGTTCTATAAGAAAGCAGTTCTTCAAAAATACTTATGCAGAACTACCCTAATTTTTCAATTGTGTATCAAAACGTGCATTCTGGTTCCATTTTGGTAGAGCGCACATCAGAGTGCACTACAAAACAAGAATTAAAATTAAGCTGAAACCGAATAATCTGAGCTAGGTGCTCGTAATATCCTGGCTTGCAAGTACAGCTGGCTCTAAGTTTGCGCAAGCATTGTGCCTTGAAAATACGTGCTACTGTAACGAATCCATTTTTTATCTGGGCCATGAGTCGCTCCAGCGTCTAGAGGCAGGGATGACGTACCAAACCGTCTCGTTTGATACCCGTCATCGCAAATGCTTTGTGTAAATCGCGAATGCTTGGCTTCTGCATTCGAAGGCGCATTCTGCCTCCCGAGGTGCTGGGCTTGTTTGTGGGCTTTCAGCCTTCAGTTAGCCACGGCATAAGGAAATGCAAGTTCTTGAGGTCCGAATGGCAACATTAGGTGAGGCTATGCAAGGATCATCTGAGGCTTCTTCAGCCTTCAAGTCAGAAGGAACATTGGAAACAACAGTGGCACGAAATCAGCCGGCTCATCAACAGCACAACGGAGTTTTGGTGGCAGCAACTTCTTCCACTACTTCGAGGGTGCGTTCCAAAGAAGCAAGCAGGGACGCTCAACCAGATTCACAACGTCGATGGTGCGCATATTCCAGAGCATATTCAACGAGTCCTACGTCTTGGCCCTAAGTGCGCCGTTGAGCCAAGAATGCAACCTCCTGAACTACTTGCCATGGTAAGGCGGGTTGCGCGACGAGCTGAGGAACCGCAGGCCGGTAGATGTGTTTCTGACGGAGTGGATCGTGTGCTGCGTTCAATCCCTCGTGCTAAAAACCTACCGATTGCTAAGACTGTTCGATACATGGGTGACAACAATCTGGTTTTGCTAACCGCTGACAAAGAAGGGGGCTTTGAAGTACTTTCAAAAGATAGCTTTAAACAGAAATCAGACGCCGCAATTATCACTTTATTGAAAGAGAGAACAAGCAGCTTCCTCGTAAATGCAAAAAAGAAGGCAAAACAGTTGCGTCAGCGCTGTGTTTTGTCCCTTTCTCTTTGGCTTCGAGCCGTTGCGCTGGTTTACAACAGCAAAATATACGTCTCGTTATCTGTTAACGAGTACAGAGTGCAAATTCGAGATACTTGTTATTTGAAGATGAAGAACATGGGACAGAATAAGAAATATCACCTCAGCATCTTCCTATTTTGTAATAACCAAACTGAAAAAACAATGTGCACTGCGTCTAAATAACTCATAGTGCATCAGAGGCACGTATTTCTTGCTTTCCCATTTTTTCAAGAAGCTACACGTCGTCCTAGCATATGCCTTCAAAAAATATTTGGTTGCTGTACTGGTCATCGCGGAATACCCTTGTCATGAAATAAATTGAAAGCTGTAGGAAAAAACTGCTCGATAACACGGTACATTCCCAGTTATTTTTCATTGATATTTAAGTTAAAGAAGAGTTAACGTGCTTAACGCATCGGTTTTCGACGTCGAATAGTTCACGGCATTGTTATTATTAAATTTAAGATAAAAAATGCCACCAAAAAGTTGCCGCCTTCTTCTCGATGTGCGTTTTAAACCTATTTGAAATGTCACGCCGCTGTAGGCGCTCCAGCTATCTATAATCATAAACGCAGAACACAGAGGCTAAATCAAGAGGACTTGTTTGCTTGAGTGCACAACGGGGTTCCATAGCGTGATGTGCGGAGTTCTTCCATGAAGCCTCGCACATTCGAAGTTAATTTTCGGCTTGCTGGGCTTGCGTTTTTCTTTTTTAGCGCGAATGTTAATTTATATAATCAAAAACGAAAAAATACTAAGGTAGGTTGAGCAGAACTAAGATTGACGCAAGAGAGGCTACACTACCATACAAAAAAATTATCATTAAAAGCTTCGGCGTCATGAACGGAATCCTAGATCTTCCTTGTACCAAGAAAACCAAATAATAAAAAGAAATACGCAACCGATCGGCCATTTAATTGAAGCAATACATAGTGAGAGTTAAGGTTAGTAGAGAAAGGTACCGCATAAACTTTAAATTTATGAGAACAGTAGAAACGTACACTATCATATACTTTTAGGACGAGCATAGAAGTTCTGACGTTTGTCGCATGAGGTTGATATCTGCATTACTGCTTACGTGAACGACGTAGGGCCACCACGGCATCCTTTCACGGTTCTCTGACTTGCTCGTTACTAGCATAATTCAATAAATGGCGGCAGCGAGTTGACTACAAGAGTGAAAGACACCGTAACAGAAGAAAATGAGAAAATAGTCTGAGATTACAAGCGGACCTGATACAAATGAAAGCACGGCCTTAATAGGACATGAACTTATAATTTCTTGGCAAGCCCGTAACCTTAACTTCTCTTATAACAATTCCAACTTCTTCCTCCGATGTCGGTACTAAGAACAATGAGTTACTACAAGTAGAAAGAATGAATTAATGGACAAGCTTTTACGCTTGCGTTATTTGTTGGCACTGTGGGGAGCCGGTGTTAAGAAAACATTCGCTGAACTGATTTTCTAGGGGCACACCTTCAACAACTTTCACATTGATGAAAATATCCGTCGGAAAGCGTGATTTCCCGCATTTTTTGATGCTGTTAGTTGTTTAAAACGGAAATTTAGGACTATGCATTACTACCGGCAATTTATTGTTAAAACAAGCTGAATTGGCCTTTTTTGTGTGTATTCAATTACTTGCGGAATATTTTAAAATCTGTTAAAAGAGCCGGACGTTCTGTGTTCAGAAAATAAGCGAACAAGTTTTTTTTTATAATGTCTCAACAAATTAAGAGTAATCGACTCTTCCTTGCCCTTCTGTGCCTTTTTACAGGCACACGTGGAAAAGAACTGTTATAGTGGCGAAGTACTTTCTGTATAAAAATCTCATATGCTTTACACAGTTTTGTTTTACTGTGTACATCATCCCAAACTCTTTCTGTCATTAGTGAAAGGAACTGTCTAATGTTATTGTCATTTGTCCTTCGTCAAATTCTTTTAGTATGATTCATTTTTTTCTCTAAGTAAAAGAAAGTGAAAAAGGAAGGTGATCACTTAAACTAGTTACAATTAGTCCAGATGCTATCTTATTCGGGGGTAGATTAGTGAAGCACAAGTATATTAGTGTTTCTGAATGTTGTCTGATCCTTGTAGGCTTGTGCACAACGTCTTTGCACCCATCTGATCGCATCAAATTAAAGAGTTGTACCTGACTAGCAATATTTCTTAACAGATCTATATTCCTGTCACCGAATATTATCGCGTATTTGTTTATCAGGCTAGCACACTAAAGGAAGGATTCTATGAAAGTAAGAAAAGCATCAACTAATCGACGAGCTGGTCGGTATATGAGGAGTATAATTGCATTAAGATGTTTGACACCACTTGTTTCAAAGTAATCAGAAACTATAGTGTATTCCGGAAGAATTTCATGTTCTTTACCTTTCTTGATATGCAATGACGCTCGGCCACAACGTTTGTTTTCTCCAAATACAGAATTATTGTCATAGCCTGTTAAATGTCTAACATCACTGTTTGATGTATACCAGGCTTTTGTGTTCGTGTCACTTGCGATTTACCTGCGTAATACTAGTGGCTAATATGCTGGTACGTACATGCGGCGGTTATTTCAGATTGCTGCGCACAGACATTCCAGGCATTGCAAATTTTTTCACTTGGTAGGCAAGAAACGCACATGAATCGTTCGAGGCTTAAAACGGGCAGGGCGAAAAACACTTTCCCTATACAGTTGCACTCAGAGACACTGCTCGGTCAGCCATGAATACAAAGCGATTTAAAAAGAATGAAATAGTTTGGTTGGTTTATGGCGGTTTAATCTCCCAAAGCGACCCAGGCTATGAGGGACGCCGGGGTGGAGGGCTCCGGAAATTTCGACCACCTGGGGTTCTTTAACCTGCGCTTACATCGCACAGTACGCGGGCCACTAGAATGCCGCCTCCATCGAAGTTCGACTGCTGCGGCCGGGATCGAATCCGCGTCCTTTGAGTCAGGAACCAAGCGCCAAAACCAGCGAGCTACCGCGGCGGCTAACCCTTTCTGAAAGCCGCGGCAACTGTTCCAGAAATGTGTAGACTTCAATATTGTTCAGTTCAGTCCTGTTCGGCTGTGTTTATCTTGCTTTTGCTGTGTTTATCTTGATGACCTTAACGTAAGAACAGCAATGGCTATGGTGATGCGCCAAGACAGAACAGTGACTGCCGCGGTGGGATACAGCGTCGTAACAGTGCATATGGCAGCTCCGGGATCAACCGGCCTCAGCTTCCTCGATGCGGTAAATGCCTTCTATTTTTCTGTGAAATTTTTAATACTTTTGAAACAGATTCGTGTGTAACGCATTGGAGAAATATTTGAATGTTTCAAACCACGTGCGTGTTCTTTGACAAAAAAACTTATGCTTAGTGAGTAAACATAGCAGTGTTGAGAAGAGCTGCTGGAAGGAATCAAGCATGAAGATGGATAGCAGTGAATAGCTGGTGATTTGAAAAAGATGCAAAGGCAAATGCCTTTTATGAACGATGAAAGTCCTTACGTGGAAGGACCTCATCAAAATCTCTCAGCTATTCAACATTACTTACGGCCCCATAGAAAGAAACAGTATGATTCGTGAGGCCATGATAGCGGAGGTTGTAACGGCTGTGGAACGCAATGATGACCGGGCAGATATCAAGGAACGCCGTGAACACGAAGAGGCAGGCAACGAGGAGGCTGACAAAAAAACGCCGCGACCGCAAAGGACCAGGAGGCAGACTAAAAGGAAAGCAGTGAGCGCGAAGAGGCATGAAGATAGCATCGTCGCCAGGTGGACGAAGAAAACAAACACTGCGGGTATACTGAAAAACAGGAACTGGGGGAAAATTTTTATTTCTCCTCATTAAATAGTCTTGGCTGGATCTTATTGGAAACAGGTTAACCTGGTCCGGGAGCCAAAGTTATCATGATGGCTTGAGGCCAGAAAGGCAGAAAGATAATCCAGAGAAAAACCGTTAATACCTTTGTACAAGCGGTGTCGCGGTGAAAAGACGGGAGGCAAGAGATAGCAGTTCAGGAGGCTTAACATCAAGCGTTGTGACAGGCCCAAACCCTGAGTCAAGCGCAATGAAGAAATGGTTCGCAATGCACCGCACACTGATAGCAACTCTCACTAGTGACACTTAAGAAATCAGAAACGACAATCCGATCGGAAGCGGTGCAGGAGCGCAGAGGGACGTCGCACCTTGTTTGCGAAGAGGAAGGAAATAGAAGTTATTAGGCACAGTAAAGAAGAGTTCGTTTTCTTCTTTTAAGAAAAATCTGGGAGTACATCCTGATGTTTTCTTTTTTTTTACTGCCCTATGTCGTTCCCTCCTGGGCACGTCTATCGGCCGTCTGTACGATAAACTGCTGCGCCTTACTGTGTTTGCGACGCTTGCATGCTTGGATACGCGCATCTGGCGTGTACCGCCAGCATTGAAAAAGGTAGTACGATGATAGAACACAAAAGAAGTCGCCTATAACATTAGGCTTTAATTTATTCCTTTTGCTGCCTGAGCAACATTATTTTTAATTCTTTTTCATCTGCAAAAACTAATTTGTGTATGCAATGCCGCTCATGTATATGTGTCACAGTACAAGGGCACAGCAAAAACATAGCAAGAAACCTCAGCAGCTGGTCACGCTATTTTGATGACGTAACAAAGGTCCAAACTGTATCGCAACACGGGGTTTTAAAAAATGTCAAGGAGCAGTAAAGATTACCTGACGTGGTGGCTCAGTGGTTAAGGCGTTCGTCCACTGATCTGGAGTACGCTGGTTTGTACCCGACCCCAGCGGTCGCATTTCGATGGCGGCAAAACGCAAAAAGCGTCCGTGTGCTGTCCGATGTCAGCGCACGTTAAAGATCCTCAGGTGATCGAAATTTTTCTGAAATCCTTCACTGCGGCACCTCTTCCTTCCTTCTTTCACTCCCTCTGTTACCCCTTCCCTTACCGCGAGGTTTGGGTGTGCACCGAGATATGTGATACAGTTACTGCGTCACTTCATTTTCCCAAAACCAAAACCAGCAGCAAAAATATCAAGTTCTTCTCCACCCCAGCTCCTATGAAGGTTTTCGTTTATTTGGCGTTGGACCTGAAGCAGAGAGCCATTTGATGTACGCATGATGACACACCGACGTAGAGACGAGCTGGACATTTATAAACTCTACATGCTCTACACAAATCAACAAACACAGATTAAACAGGACCTCCGCAATCAGCTACCAAAAATAAAATCAACAAGTGATAAAATCAACAAGTGAACGATGATATGGACCCTGTGTCCAGGCAATATAGGAATCCGGATTGTCCGGTGAGAGTCCCACTGCCGCCAGGTGCCGAATTCTCGTCGGCTTCAGCGCCGGGCAGTCCCACAACAGGTGGTGGATATCCGCCTCACAGTCTCTGTTCTTGCAGATTGGACACCCGGGGCGGGGATATAAATCTTTGAAATGCGGCAACTTGCGTATCACAGCTGGAGTTAGGGCAACCCCGACCCGTATCCTCCGAAGCGCAACCTCCTCTGCACGGGTAAGACCACGGGGGAGGGTTACCGCACACGGAGGAATTAGAGCACGTGTGCGCCGCCGGAGGTGTTCCTTTCTTGTTAAAAAGAGGGTGGGTATAATCCTATTTCTGTTCTTGCTTTTTAATCAATGCTTACTGCAAAATTATTCTAAAGGAATATATCTTATTTCAGCTGTCATAAAATAGTTCAGTTCACGAGTACACGTACACCATGTTGCAAAACGAGTACTGGGGGATCAGGTCAATTAAGAAATCGCCTTCATGGTGCTGCATGATACGGAATCTATGAGTGTTGTCGATGAGCGCGATTTTATTGATCTTATGCCCTAAGCTCGTCGTGTCCGCTGTCTTCGACGTCAGCATTCATGCGTGTTTTCGCCTCTATTATACATAGCAACAGGCAATACGACAAAAAACAAGATATATGCAACAGAATTTACGTGACACCAGAAGTATGTACGCTCTATCGAAATTTGCACAAGGAAAGCAATGAAAATATTGATGCAACTTTAAGTGGTTCTCAAGGATATCCCGACTTGAGATGTGGCTGACACCAAAATATCGACAAATCGTCATTAGCAGTTCAGCTGCGGATATTTCTACTCTCATCAAAACTCTTTGCAGCCATTCAGAAATAAGCACAGCAAGCGAAAGTTCTTACTTTGAGATATCAGCAATTTTAAACAAAGTAACCAAGATGTATTTCGCATCCCGATTTTGTTCCAAGAATAAGAATTGATACTATTTTATGAAAAATTCTGGAGCTTGAAAATGAATTTTTTCTCTAATTTACCGAGATTTCTGTGATTCATACAATACATGCTTTGGTGAAGACGATGTGTATTCGGGAATCATGCGGGAAGAATTTTACGAATGCCGAGTACATGAATACAGTTCCCGGCATTAGCATGTTATAATAATGCTCGTGTTAGTTTCATAATTTCGGCTTCTACATTTTGAATTCGATTGAATATTAGAAGTAAACCGTGAGCTAAATTTGTGAAACTCATGTTCGCAAGTTTTGATTTTGCCGCACTCTCGCTGTTAGGATGGAATGATGGATTTTATTGTTTCAGTACTGTCACCGCCAAAAATAGTAAGCCTGTTTTCATCGCTCTATATAAATCTCAGCCGGACCACTAAAAATCGCGGCAAAACCCTTGGTGACCCGCCGATAGCGGTCTCGTTTTACTGAGTTTGCGGTTGACTGAATGTCTAGCCATTATTAAACAAAAACCTACAGTTCTCCAGGTATTTCAGAGTGTGCGAAGTGGCGCAGCGAGAACACTCGCGGAAGCTTATGGCCAGAGAGGTATTAAAATCTCTGCACTTTTCAGTTTATACTAGTGCGTATAAACAATAAAAAAAGACAAGCAAACGGTTGAAGTCTTATAATAACTGACCAATGAAAGGAGAGTAGTCACGGAAAGCTATGTCGTAGTTCCTTTACACGATTTAAAGGTAACGATTGTTTGCAGAAGTACGCAGTTCGGTGTCTCCTGGCTGAAAAAAGAGCAAGCAGTAGTTCTTCCTCCACATGAAGCATTTTTCTAAATTACTGCTGGTGTATATTCATTTTTATCCTTCCCTCCGGCTTTATGTATTGATGACGATTGAGCGGTAAAACGTGTACTCAACCATCGACACTTGGTCCAGTCTGCAGAAGTTTCACTTCGCAACTGAAGCCCTAGCTGTTGTTGTAAATCATAAGACGCGAACTCAAAATGCATTCTTGCCGCAATCATTTCTTAAACATAAAGAAAAACCCGTAAGCTTGCCACTAAGGTCACATGAGTAAGGAAAGAAGTAAAACTTAAAAAACAGAGCCGTATAAATTTCTTATAATGATGAATAACTTTTGCTACAATGGTTGTAGTCGTCGTGAGGAATGGGCGCGGATATTCTGGTTGCAGAAAATTTTTCTGACGTTGATCGAAAAGCTTAATTTCCCGCAGCAATAAGGTACATTGGAAGAGGTGATTGGCTTCACGCTTGTCATATAAAAAAAAGAATTATTGAACTGCTGATAACGAAGATATAAAATTTGGCTCACAATGTCACGTGCACAAGAAACGCGTATATATATGGGCAGTTGTTCTTAAGATATGCAGCTTCAGTGATAGCTAAGCTAGACGCTGATACTTTGGGAGAATGAACTTCTTCACGATGACCCTCTTTTTGGCGCTCAGCGTCACGGCTTTTGGTAACAACAGCCCTTCACTGGAAGACCTGGTAGAGGTGAGAAATTTTATTCCAGCATGAAACTGTGCTGTGCAATGTCAGAGCACATTACAGCTCACCAGGTGGTCGAAACTATTCGGGAGCCCTCCAATAAGGCCCCTCTTTACCGTTTTTTCTTTCACTCCCTCCTTTACCCATCCCTTACGGCGTGGTTCGGGTGTCCACCGAAATAAGTGAGACAGTTACTGCGTCATTTCCTTTCCTCAAAAACCAATTTTAGGCAAGCAGCGCTTCAAATGCGCTCAGGATGGTTCACCTGAACATGGCTCCATGAGCACTGTGCATTTAACAGCAAAGTGATTAAATTTATAACTGAAAGCACAAGTTCTTACCTGAAGTGTTCTGGTTACTAGATATAAGGCAGCCAGGAGGAAAATAGTACAGTTTTTTTGCCTTAAGGTGGTTGAAGACATTGGGATTATGAAGGGTAGTTGCACATTATCTCATGGCGCTTAAAACAGGCGAGTTTTTTTTATAAATTGCTGACACCTAGAAATTACATGAGATATTTCCTGCGCGGTCTGCATTTGTTTCTTTTGAGAAGCGTGGATTGCTAATACTGGGAAAGAAGTTAACTTATTGGAGCTCATGTCCTGCCATTCGATAGGATGGTTTTAATCGCAATTTTCACCAATAAACCTTTGAGGTATAGCAACTACTTTGCATCTGCGTACAAAGCTATGAATCAAAAAGGAGTTTCTTAGTACTAGCTAATAAACAAAAAAATATTTTCCAGCACGCCACTACATCGCTAGCCAAGTGTTCAACTTGAGGTTCATTAGGAACACATTGTGAGCATACAAAAAATAGCTGTTCAGCTGGGACAGAGCACAACTGATATATGAGGTGAGGTGACGGATTTTGCGTCATAATATGAAAGTGGGGTTGCACATAGGGTTGCCTTATTTGTACTGGGATATTGAGAAGTTTTATAAATATATAGAGGAGACAATGTCGTTTTCTCTACGAAATTTCTCGTTTCCTTCTATTAAATTTGCCCCATTTACACTATTGTATATAAAAGAGTGCTGACTCCAGCTCCAGATCCGAGAAGACAACAAGAAGATTGCACTTTCGGCGTGTGGAGTGTAAGTGCGGTAAAAGTATACAAAAGCATGGGAAATAAAATCGGGCAGTTCTTACTCGATGAAGTGTTTTCCAGATCTCAGCAATCAGCTTTGTATAACCGTTCGTCAAGAGCGCCTTACAAAGCTTGAATTTAAGTTAATAATGTGGTGCATCACGTTCACACTAATGAACCTTTTATCGTTCGAGGAGTGTAAAGAAAAAGCTGCAAAGACCGGCAGAAACCCATTAGACACTTTTTTTTAGAGAGTGTGGTTTGTCGCCTTCATATTTGTAATAATGCTCATCTGACTAATATTTGCGAAAGGGCACAATTAACCACAAAACACTTTTTGACGCCGAATTCCACATAACATACGCGGTTTGTCCGTTTCTTTTTACTCGTATCTCAGTCGAAATTACCATAAGCTACACAACAAAAACAAAATTCTGACTGCTTCATTAATCTTAACACGTGCGTGTAGCGGAGGACCTTCCTCTACTGCGATTTTCTAGTTTGATACGGTTTAAAAAATACCAAAGAGAGTTGTTACTCTCCATCGCACACCAGAGTTGTTATGCCTGCCTCGGCAGTCGAACACAAAGTTTACGCACGAAGGCAAATCCCGGTCACTAGGATCTTTGATCAACCTCATTTATCTCAGGCCAGGGAGAGTGTTTCTCTCTCATGTGGTGTTTTTTTTTTTTTGCACTGAGGACCGAGCAAGGTGGGAAATCTTGGTTATATAACTCTATATCTGAAAACTGCGTAACGATAGCTGCAGCACATCAAATAAACAAAGTATTCTATTTGTTACCGGCTGGTTTCTGCTCTCAGCGGCAGATGTGCGTTTTGAAGACGCAAATGTTCTTCCTGAAAAATTTATCGACGTGAAATAGTGTCAAGGTCCCGTAAAAGAAAACAGTCGCATATGCAGACCAGCAAGTTGTCGGGGCAAATGCAGTTTGAATAGATCAAAATCGTACATTTTGTTCTTATGCTTTAAAGAATAGGTGTGAAATCAACATGCAACATTTTTAGATGCATTTGCATTAAAGCAATTTTGCTTCCCTAAAGTCTGCATTGAGCTCGGGGACACAGCCTTCTGCGCGTTTAAGGTGGCCGAAATTTCTGGAACCCTTCACTACGGCGTCTCTCATAGCCTGAGTTGCTTTCGGACGTTAAACCCCTATAAACCAAACCAAACCGAATACAGCCACAGTATCTCACATCTGCTCGCAAACAAATTTCCTAACCCAGCTCTTTTCTCTGTGGTTCCCAAGCGGTGCACATTTCCAAGTTAAGATTGTTCAATAATGTAACGGTGTGCCCACAGTGTACATTAGTCTAACATCAGTAAAATTTTTCTGCTTTTTTGCGTGCTCTTGATTTGACTACTTCTCCCGGGTTGGTTTTTCTCTTACGTTTGTACTTAATTAAAATAGGTAACATGTTTCGTTGTAACACATCCAGTTTGAAGCTGCAATGCTAGAAAAGCTGCTGGAATGGCAACTAATAATTTAGTTTTTATGTCATTACGAACGGCAGACAAAAGCAAAGCATATGAGTTTTTGAGACCTTCAGGCCCTGGTGTCCTCAAATGTGAACAAACGAACTGATCGAAATATATTTTCTAGCCTCATAGTTCTGTAAATGCGGAGACACAAAGTGAAACTAGTAAAACGAGGCTCCATTAGTACTATTTCCTCCTCTTTAAAATCATTCGCATTTTACCGCGACCGCTCATCCTCGAAGCGCGTTAACTGCTGACACAGGCGAATTTTGTAAAAAAGACGCAGTGCAGGGCTGCGCGTCATTGAGAAGTGGTGCGGTGGCGCTCGCGTTGGCAAAGTCGGAGTGTAGCTATATTAACTACTTTATCCGCTTCGAAAAGGGAACGTGCGAACGTGCAGGCACCTTGAGCACAATGGCCGCTCTTTTGGGCACACCGCGCACGTTGTCCGTGCCTTGCCCATAGTGCAATCCTCGTTTTAATAAGGTGGGGCGAGCGTTATTGAGACACCGTCTAAAGCTGAGAAATAGGTGTTCGACAATCTGTATTCGTCTACGTAAGCGTTTTAAGTACTCATAAAAAAAACACGGAACCGGTCTCAAAATGGATGAGGACCTGGGCTGTGACGCAGGCAAAGATTTTACAGCAGAGGTGAAAAAGGGGGACATTTTAAAAAGACTACTGCATTAGCTTGCTCCCGCAGAGTTTCGTGACTTTGACAGCCTAGCTTTGGCGAAGTTAATTTTTTGTTGTGTTCAAAACGGCGGCAAATATCGCCTAAGACACGAACCAAAGACGGGGTGGAATGTGAATGTTCTAATTTTGTTTATTCCCTTGATGCTGCATTGAGCCCTTCGACAAAGTTCTTGGTGGAGCCAAAAACATAATCACTGTCTTCGCACGTGCAATAAATTTACTGAAGGTGTTGTTTACCTCCTCGTGATCAAGGACGTCAGGGCAGGGGGTTAGGGTCTTGCAGAGAAGGCTGGTGCAAGCTTCTTCCCAACCGTGCTTTGTTTTTTTCTTTCAAGGTTTAAATCTGCACTACTCTTTTTATAAGTTAAATGGTTCATATGTACATTTGTCACAAACGTACTTGTATAAGATGCAGATTAACACATACTGACCTTGAAAACAAGGCAGCTGAAGCAGAGTAAGTATCGTAAGATTAATGGGTATGACTGGTACAGGGCCTAAAATACAAACACTGCGCTCGCTCATAGTTACCCTGACTGCAGTAGACACATTGGCAGCCCGTGTTAACAGGGAAAGTAAAGAAGGCCATTATGTTTCCGATCGCTTTAATTTGCGATAATTAACCAGGACGTTTTGTGTCACTTAATCTTCCTCTGTCTGTTTGTGGCGAAGAAAACCCACGGTTCCAGCTGGAGAGTGAAAATACAAAGTAACGCTATGAGAGATGCCATAGTGGTGGGCAACAGATAATTTGGACCTCCTGTGGTTCTAAGGAGCACTGACATCGAACAGTATGCATGTCTCTACCATTTCGCTCCATAGAAATGCGACCACCGTGGCATAGAACGCGGAACTTTCAAGTCAACAGCCGAGCAACACAACCACTAAACACCGCGGCGGCTTCAAACGCGGCAGCTGCAAGAAACAACATGTAGTTCTCAGCTCGTGGAAAGAAAAAAAAATTCCTTGTAGATCTGTCATTAACATTAACTGCTGCGTTTCGCTTAGCTTCAATTCTGCTGACCCTAAGAAGGACGATATTTTTGCCGAGAAAAATTATTTGCGCATATGTTCACTATCATATTTCTTTAATTTTTTTTATTCAGAAATGCCCTGTTTTGCCATAAGGCGGGCAAACACAGTGCTGTAATTTAGAAAATCGCAACTACTTGTTGCTCCAGACACTTCGTTTCAAGGCAACTGGATCTATGTACTATGCTATGGATGGACAACGTTTTTTAGCGTCCAACGGGTTAGTTTGACTTTGCTTTTTTTCCGCAAAAGAAGCTAAATAAGCAAAAAAGTAAGAAAAATTCCAGGTAGGTACAAAAAATACTCTGAAGGTAAAGGAATGAAGATCGGAGTATCGGAATTTTTTTTACTGAAATGCATCTTCACATTTATCTTCCCTTTCTTACTTTAGTGCCTTTCGCTGTTGCAGCTTGTCTTTAAACTACAATAATAATGTTTCTACTGCGGTCAATATTGTCCGCGTTAATGATAAAAAGACATGCTTTTCATTACAGCAAAACGAAGTCCTTTCTGTAATAACGGTCGAATGATTCATTTAACAAAGTATTCATATGGATTTCATACATTCTTCCAAGCGCTGACATAGCTTGTTAAACGCAGTTCTTTATTTTCGCTTTGGCGTTAAAGATTACTGCAATACTGAGTGAATTCGCAGGTATATTACTGTGCGCTCTAGGAATCAGAGATCGTGAATAGCGCCTACGTGAAAAGTTGCGCTTTATTACCCAACATACCATATTACTGAAAACGGCGCGAAAAACGGGACAAGATAGAGAAGCAGCACACACAGCATCGAACTTACAACTGAGTGTATTTCATGCGAGAGCGCAATAAATACAGCTAAAAGAACACCATAATATGGGATTGATACTCTTGCAGGTCCCTATCTAAAAAGGCTATCTCTTTTCTCGATAAGCGAAGAGACGGCACGCTCAAGCACTTGTCACCTCTCGTGTGGATGACGAAAGCTTCGTATTGTTCTCGTTTTTGTTTGCTTGCGTACGTGCGCAACACTTTGCTTTTGTTGAAATGGGGAGTGCATTTGCAAGCTGTCACAGGCTTGGCGAGCGTGATCCCCCTTCCTGCACAGACATCATTTGCGTGCTCTCTTAATCTGTCATTTAAGCAGCGGCCAGTGTGGCCAACATAAGTGGCACCGCATGACAGTGGGATTTCATAGATCATCTTGCTTTGTCAGTCAACATATTGCGTCACGTGCTTAGTGCCGCAGGATCCCCGCTTTTTCTCTACCCACTTTTACTCTCCTGCACAACCTGCGCAACCTGTTGGGTGCCGAAAACACTACTCGCACACCGCCTCGTCCCGCACGTACGCAAGCAAACAAAAACGAGAACTATAAAAAGCAATGTTTTGCGCACGTACGCAAGAAAACAAAAACGAGAACTATACGAAGCTTTCGTCATCCACACGAGAGGTGACAAGTGCTTGAGCGTGCCGTCTCTTCGCTTTTCGATAAAAGAGATAGTCTTTTTAGATATTGACCTGCAATTGTATCAATCTTATATTATAGTGTTCTTTTTGTTTTTTATGTGTACTTCCTGTATTTATTGCGTTCTCGCATGAAATACACTCAGTTGTAAGTTCGGGGCTGTGTGTGTTGCTTCTCTATCTTATCCCGTTTTTCGCGCCATTTTCAGTCTTGAATCATGAACCAACTAGCCCAACAATCCTCCCTTTTGGAGTTATTGCCATATTAGGATTGTAAATATTGAACACGATTCATAAAGGCACAAGCCCGCATTCATATACTTAGTGTTCTAAACGTAAATTATTCAACATTCTTCTAACTCCCAAGCTCATTTATGTGAAGGCTATCTTCTGGCCTGCTTATGCGCCCGCGCTGTGCTTTTGATTAGCGTCTGAGGGAGTGTTGGAAACACTAGGAAATGGTACTTCCACCCTTCTCGCAGCGCTAAGGTTTGCAGATGTACAGAGCTTCTGAAAATCCTTGTAACTGAAAGCAGGAATAATAATTAATTATTTTTTACTGCGCTCTACCTATCATCAATTTATTCCAACTCACTCTCAGACAGTTGTGTGCCTGGCTTCGGCAAGCAGTGCTAAATATAACTGACGGGACGGGCCTATTATTAATTTACTTGACACACTCTAATTTGATTTGCGTCCTATATTCCTCTATTCGCATTTATACAAATTGCACACATGATGCAAAAGACCATATTCACGGCACTTGATAATTCACACAAACCATTGCGAGCTCTTTTCGATTACAACTGGCCAGGCTAGGACGTGAGTGACTCTGGATGCACCACATCACATTGTTCTCCAAGCTCAGAACGTTATATACCCATGACAACTAACAGAGTGGACTCACGCACAGATATAGCAGCATTGTTCTTGGGTAATCGAATATTTGGGTGCGCTTATTCTTCACCTCCACAACAGCAAAAGCGGCCTATTTCACGTAAAAATGGAAGCCTCGCTTTTATATCCACACGGAGTTTATCAATCCGTATTATTATTTGAATACTCAAATTCTCTTGCACATGCGGCATTTCCATAATTTATTTGCTTTTTCTCAGGCATTAAAGACCACGGGACAAATCTGGATGGCTTATAGAAGTTACGAGCTGGAAAAATCCGGCCAATATCAGAGATGCAATAATGTTGTCAAGACCGGGCAGTCACCGTACACGTACGACTTTACTCAGCGTTTCAACTATGGATCACAACCGTGAGTGTACCTTCAGTATTACAATTAAAAGTAGAATGCGCACCGGTAAAGATCTGCTGCCTAATAAGGTAAAGTGTATGAAAGCGGACAAAATACTGGTTATGTCATGTCGTTCTTGGAAAGCAAGAATTACGCCTGGAGCGACGAATGCTTGTAATCGTTGGACGTGAGGCGGTTGGGCTGCTTGCTGTTGAGCACAGTGTTGTTCCCCGAGGCACCGAGTTGAAACGAGTTCACGTCCGCCGTTGGGGAGCCTTCACGCAAGCGCTCGAAATGGTCACGTTGAAGGGCTTTCAATTTTCGCTGGAATCCGAGTTTGTTGCATACTGAGGATGAATGAGCGAACTGATTAACGGCCACGTTACGTTTGTAGACACAGGTCGCGGCGCTCTAGGTTGGACACCATTGCTGATTCGACGAAGAAACCGGCGACCGTGACGCGCCGTTCGTCCAACTGGCGTTCGCCTACGGCACTTCTCACTGGAGCTAATGGCACTCATGCTGCTTCAGAGTCTAGCGGGCGCTCTCCTCGCCCACTTACGGCTTCACGCACTTATGCTGATCGGTACTGAGCGTCGATGGTCTGGAGGCGCCTGAGGCCTCCGTGGAAGCTGCTGGTCGGTTAGTAGGTCGGGAACCGGGACAAGTCGCAGAGGAACAACTAATTGCAATGCTGAAGCCAATCGTGAATGCCATAAATGTGCTGCTTTCCAGCTTGCAGATGCCAGCTGCACAGAATGCACTGCAGATGCTGGAGTTGTTCAATCCAGCGTTTTCAACTCTCCAATAGCTGGCACAACGCATCCTTCAGCCTCATCGTCCGGAGAAGAAGTCGCGATGTCTGACGTTGTGAACAACATTATCAGCCACAACGGCAAGCAGCCTTTGTACACACTGGAACTTCTGCGCTGCCTGTCTGCCTCGTATTAGTGATAGAGGACTCAAGATCTTTTCTACTCAGGTCGCAGCGTCCGGCAGCCCTCAAGATGTGCAGGCTACAGCTGCGGCGGCCTGTTAATTTCAGTGCATTTGTCATTGCTTGTCGCGCTAGATACAGACCACATTGCTCTACTTATTATTTTACCCCCCCCCCCCCTCGACATCTCTCACCCCCAGTGCGGGGTAGCCAACTGGAACATTCTTCTGGTTAGCCTCGCTGCATTTGCTCTACAGTTTTTACTCTTTTTTTCTCTCTCTTTTTCTGTGGACACATCACCCATCTGTGTGTTGTACACCCTCGGTCTGTTCGGCGCCACGTTCTGCAGCGCCCAAGGCGGGATCTTCTCAGCGCCGAAGCGTGAACTGTGCCTGTTAATGGCGCCTACGAGCAGCAGCCGCCGTCTATGCTTTCGTTTGTTCCTTCGGTTGCTGTTCCTGTGGTTGCGCGGCTGTCATGGCAATCTCCGGGAAACTTCGGCTGCCCACCTTACTACTTTCGCATTACTGCTGCCCATCTGCTACTGCCGAAGCGTCTATTTTTTGACGCATCCCTTAGTGTTTGCTCCTAGCGATGATTGGTTTCAACGCACGTAAAATTTTCCGTGGCTCAAGTTGCGTACGAAACGTAAGCCCCATTTTAATGGACACAATCATTTCAAAAGAGAACAGTTTTCGCTTTACCATAAAAACGATTCAACAAATAAAAACTATGACTCATATAAGACTCTGTAGCAAATAGAAACACCATATTTTTCTCTGAGCCTTTCTGATTGGCTAAGGTACAATTTGCCGAGTTCTTCATGTCAGGATAAGCAAAACGAGAGCTCTTGTCTCTGAAAAGTTCCGTGTCGTTCCAGTGTAAATATTGCGAAAGCATTATTAGTCCCATTGCCAAAAAAATTCAACGGGATCTCTCTAATCGAAGATGGTGTAGAAAAAAGAGTGATGTCCTCAAGCGGCCTTATGACGCACACAGCAGGCCAAGCACCGCCACTTCAAGCAATCATATGTACAGTCTTGGTCGCAAGTCTTAAGGCCGCAGCGTTCAGCTGCAACGTAATGAAGCTTCCTAGAATGCTCCGTGCAGAGGATCATTCAACACACAAATCAAACAGGAAGCTTCTCGACCGCCAGAAGAAACCTACTGCTGGCATTTAAAAGTCATTCGGTATTTAATAGTTCCGTAATGGCTGTGTTATGCTGCTGAAGCGAAAAACCTTTGGCCTTAAAACTTTTTACAAAGACTGTACGTGGTGTTCTGTATATACTCGCCACTGGCCGAGCTCCATATGGAACCAGTTTTCCCGACACTCGTACCAAAATTGTGGGCGCAACCGTGCGTTGGACAACCTTCCGACTGGTGTCATACGATTTCCTGCTGCATATAGCTTGACATGTGCAAGTCAAGCTAGGGGCTAGTTTACGCCAGGAATTCGAAGCAACGAAATATGCACCTACAATTGCATGCCTTTCCAGAGTTTCGTATCAAAATCTTGATGACACCTTCGTCGTACAGTGTACCGGGTGGCGCCATTCGCAGGTGTGTGTTCGGAGTATGTGTTAATGCACCAAAAAGATAGCAGTGCTTTCGCATTCCCACAGCTAATCAGTGCAACTTTCCTCTCTGCAGAGCTTGTCCTGGCCACTTACATCAGCACGTCCGAAAATTGGAGAAATACTCTAATTACTTCTCTTAAACGATCGTTTCAAATAATGGTAGCAATTTGTGTAAAAAGTTTGCAAGCATATATTTATAATATGATTTGCAACCCCGACACGGAATCGCTTAGAAGTGAGATTACTGCACTGAAGCATAACGTCTAAAAATAAAAATTTTGTACAAAGTTTTTAAAATTACATCGTAATATTTATACGTTGCACGCTTTCTGAAATTTATTATTTCTTTTATTTCCTGCAGGGGCACAAAGTACCTACGAGTAGAAATAAGAGAGGCCGGCAACGTACCTGTGCTGACCGTCAGCAATTCGACAAGTAAGAGAAAAAAGGGAAACTTTATCATTGGTCGTTTGAGGCATGCAATAACAGTTGAACCTCGTTACAAAGACATATAAGGCGGCGCGCTGATTACTACGTTATAGTCGTAGCTCATTTATAGCCCATCTTGGCAGAGCTTAAAACAAGAATTGTCATTACTTCGTTATATCAATTATTTCATTATAAACCCCTTCGACTGTATAAACTTTATTAGTGTCTTACTTTAACAACATGAACAGGTTTTATAAGTAGAAATATCTGAGTTGAGTGTAGCCGCAATGAATTGGGGACAGAAACGCGTCACAATTACACTTCCTTACTACTGCTTCCTTTCAGTGTTTTGAACAAGCCTTCAGTTAAACTGGAAAGGAACTGTTGCAACTGCAGACGGAAACCGAGATGATTTGGTCTAAAGCACAAAGAATACTAGCCCATTTATTTTTATATACTTGAGCAGTGCGAATACCATTGCGTGGAACTCTTAATAAAATAGCCCTCAATTCTTCTCCGGCAGCCAATATTTTCGTGCGCTTGTATTCGCATTAAAGACCCTGTACGAGTTTAAATTGACATTGAAGGTAATTAAGCAATAGCCCTTGGAAACATGACTGCCAACTCGAAGTTAGTTTTTTTGTTGGAGGGTTCAGCTGAAATCTTTTGTGGTAGTATTAAGCACATCTTCTAGCTTATGCGGTCCGCAAAATCAACAGAATATCGTACAAGAAACACTGCGAACCTGAGGGTGAGCGTGACTCCGAATTGAACACCAAACCCGATGCATAAGCTTCTGAAATCTTCCTTCCAAACTCTAGGAATCTTGCCATATGCTGAAGAAACCAGTGTGCCGCGAGGAGAACCGTGCTCTGCTTGAGTTGGAAGGATTTGTAGTAACGGTTAAAATATATATAGAATATCGAAGGACAGCTCTGGCAATATGGGTGTTACAGCAAACGTCGGTGTCCTCCGACACGGGAGACTTTAATGTCATAATTACATTTTTGAGCACTCCATCTTGGAGTGTCCGGGGCGCGCGCTCGACTTCCGAGCGCCGCCGCAAATGTTATGGATTCTTTCGGCAGAGGCGAAATTTAGAAATCAGGTTCCGTTTTACACTTGGCAGCACAAACTTGTACACTATATGACTAACAAACCAGGACATAAAACTTTTCCTTCCCACACGCGTTCTTGACGGCGAGTCCGACTATTAAAAGCGTTAGCTCTTACCCATCACGTTTCGAGATTTCGGGGGGTCTGCTACCACCCTTGATCGCAGCGCCATCTAAGGCAGCAACTACTCATAACGTTTCGAGATTTCGTGAGGTCTCCTACCACTCTGAGATCAAAGCGCCATCTGTGGCGGCGACTAGAAAACAGCGCATCTCGCATTGAGACTTGTAGCGCCATCTACAGTAGCATTATAGAAACAACCACCGGCCACGTGCCAATGATGACGTCATGGTCCAATATAGTAGACAGATGTGGAACTATGGGAGTATTACGTCAGGAGACGAAATGGCGGCAAACTATGAAAACACAGCACGCGGGGTCCGCGAGAGTCACTACTGTTCAAATGTAGGAAAACTCCTCTCACGGGACCGCTATACATTCGTTCCGCTATATATACTACTACAACGGGCAACCATCCGGGGACAGTTGTATACCGAATTTGGTAGGCTAATAAACGATTTGGGTTGTGGTATAGAAATAAATCTACAAATAAATAATAGGCAAACATCGTATACATGCAATTACTAATTGAATCGTTATCATATCGCACCGCTAGCCGAATTCTAGGCCCACCTTGACCCCCCCCCCCCCCCAAACAAAGCAAATTCCGTTTAGGGCGTATTTTGAGGGATTGCAACTCGACAATAGGTAGACGCGCATCGTAATTTCTCTGATAGTTGGCTCTAGGCGGTGATCGTTCCGCTAGGCGACGTGCGTGCAGGCGTAGCCGAGCATGGTGGCAATCCACCCCGTTTCAAAGGGTATTACATTCCGTTTCTCGAGACGAGCGGAGCGTTCTTCTTCGCTTTCTTCATCTAGTAAACCAAACAGCTAACGCTCGTTACTTCAACGTCTTACAGACGGTGGCGGCCTTTTTTTTAAATAAAGTCAAGTTTAGGTTTGATTCCGTGATAAGCTCTCTAAAGGCTTGTTAAGAAATTCATCTATGCTATCGGCATGAAGTTGTGGCGCTTAATTAAGGTTCCTATGGTAATCACAGCACTATGTGTTCAGGAAGAAGTCAGTGATAACACCTTGGGCGTCGGCTTTCAATCTCTTACAAAACAACTATGGTAATCATATGCATTTAGAAAAACAATTCGAATGCGATAAACCAGAGAAACGTCTATTTTGATATAGCCGCTAGCCGAAGACCGCTTCCATGAAAAACTTCTTTACTTTCATTCTAAAGTAAAAAACAATATCAGGAATTTTCTACATCACCTACAAGATAGCAGAGCAGCACAAAGGGAAAAGTAATAAGTAATAAAGAAACCACTCGTGTGTGTTCTCTCCTGTCCCTCTGTGATGTTGCGCTACTTTCTATGAAAAAAACACGAAAAAATGAGGGTTGAGGGGGAGCCTTAGTCTCTATAGGTTAGTTTGAAAATATGTTGTCCAGGCTGGTTTGCTGCATCCCCCATGCAGCCGCATCACACCCTTCCCCATTTAACTCATGCTTCCTCCTCGGAGTGAAGGCCATATTTATCCGCCGCTGTTGATGAGCGCTTTGGACAGACGAAGACGTCCTGGCTGGCAGACTGAGGCTGCCCTTCAATTCTTCTTAAATATTTTTTTTTGTTGATAAGCGACGCAAGTTAAACAAGATGAGGAGGAACTAAGGCAAAAACCAGGACTGTAGAACGTAACTACGTAAAAATGAGTGAAATAAGCAAAAACGTAAGACCAAGGCGAAGCAGTGCATATAAAAGAGTGCTCTGATATGTCAGTGGGTGGAAGAGACCGAACTGCACGTGGACGATGACCCTTGTGCCCGTGCTGTACAGTGTGCTTGGGTAGCATCGCACGGTTAGGGAGAGGCTAGTACGGTTTTGCATCAGTCATTTGTGGTTCTATAGCGTCTGCGATAAAAAGTAGCAGCCGCAGTAATCACAGCGATAGTTACAGCGAGAAAACTCTCGGCTATAGCGCCGTCTCGTCGAGTGCGCTAAATGTTTGTGCTGTGCCTCGGAAGCGCTACTTTGTGCTTGTGACAACGCTGTCGTCCTTGTTTCTTTTATCCACATCGCCGGCCTCTCCAGATTAGGCATATGCAAGAGGAGTCCTTGATAAAATATATAGAAGAACACTAAAATAATTAACTGAACACGCGCTAGTCCCTTTCTGTGTCAATTTTGCGCATTTCAGGTATGCGTAAAACGAGGAATAGGAAATTTGCATACGCAAGCGCTGTGTAGGCTGAGGCGGTTCTCTTCAAGTCAAGTCGAAGGATAAAAAGATGGGTCACTTTTTAAAAATTTTTATGCAAGAAATGCTAAAAAATGCTTACTTTAGAACGATGCTAATAACTGAGCTCTCTAAGATAAAATGTGCGCCGTCCTAGCGAATCATAAATTTACCCATAACATTGGCGTGCACCCGCTGGCAATAGAGAGTAGAAACTCAGGTCACCAATGAGCAGAAGCTGTCAAAAATACGCCTGTGCGATCATTCAGAGCAGCGAAGCATAACCCATGCAGAACTTCTGGTCGGCTGTCGCAAACTTGTTTTCATGCACCGCGTCACAAAGACGCCATTTGAGCAACTGGATTTCTAAAATATTTGTCGTTTTCTCATGCAGGAGGCAGTGTTCTGTATACGATGCGATTCTGGGATAAAGTCAGCCACTGCTTTGTTCTGACATTCGAAGGAAATGGCAAGTGCAATATTTCCATTTGCGCGCAAATTCACCCTTTGCCTGAAATTAAGTAAACGGTAAAAACTGGTTTCTCTGCTGAATGATAGCAAGGCTCGCTAGTGATGCTCATGTGTACACAAGCGTGTCTGGCGGGTGGCTTGGGAGCTTGCTTTGCCTGGCGCAGATTTCAGTCGCACGCTACCCGAATGGAATATTGAAATGCACAGACTTTTTGAAAAGGAATAAGGGGTTCCTCATTTTTACAGAACTGCCTTAGGCAGCAGCGTGCTCGTTTTCTCATTTTGCTTTTTAGAGGGAATGTGCAAGATCAATATGAAAAATGTTACGTATAACAGACCCGCAGATATGAGGTGTGCCAACTAAATGCTACGAAGGTCCTGAAAAGCACAATGTTCTAGACATCTGAAACCAACTCGGTGCTGGTGACAGTCATTGTCCTTGTCGGCATTAACTTTTCAAAAATGTTCTTTAATTACATAAGATTACCTGCCTGTCATTTTTAAATTCATCTTCGAGAAAAAAACTGGCATTTCAAAGGATGCGGATGGCCTTCAAAAATAGGCTTCTGAAATGCTTGCAATGAGCTACCGACTACGTAGCATTTTTAAAGTCTCTTAAGAAAGTGCGTGAAATTCCAACCCAACCATCTTACACTATGTCTGCTTGACGGCCACAAGACATGCTGTGTGCGAAAGGAAGCCTGTCATTTATGGAACACTGTCTCCGACCTCACGATTTCTTTTCGCACTGGGTACGCATTATGAGCTAGTGGATTTTTTTCGCAGAGAAAGCGTCTAGGGCGCTGAAATCTCACTTCTGTGGAAAAGTATATTTTGAATACCGCGCGCTTTCATTCATAGCGTTTAAATATTCTACCTAGATGGTTCCTTCCTGATAAACATTTTATTTGAATATTTCATGACATTGGTACACTAAACAAACTCTAATCCCTCTATGCAGTGAACTTTCTTATCCCATTTCGTACACCTCTCTTATTCCAAATTTCTCCCCCACCCTACCCGAATCCCTTCCCCACACCAGAGTAGCAAGTCTGTGGATTTACACGCTGGCAAAATTCTATATGTTCTATAGAGCTTCTCTCCCGAGTCCAACCGTATCTTTTACAAGCAGATCTAAAACTTAGAACCCTCCGCAGTGGCTGAGTTCATAAAGCGCCCGTCTACTGAGCTTCAAACACTCCGTCATATTTCCAAAAACAAGTAACGTCTTGGGTCCAAATGGAACCCCTATCAGATAATAAATCGGATATCAGATAAAGGGAGATCCGGGTGGTAGAAAGTTTTCCGGAAACCTCCCCTATGGCACCTCTTTCTCTCTTTCCCCTTTCCTTCCTTTTATCCTTTCCGGAAATTCAGCCGGAAAGCAGATGGTGTCAAGAGCTGGCAACCTATGACCACATATTATGGAGCTCTAGCATAGCACTCCCACCGGCGGATATTATGCGCGATCCTTCTCTCGAGCAGCGGGAGACGGGCCGTGTTGGCCAGCTCAGACCTGGTCGTCCAGACCAGGGCCGTGGAGTGGGCCACCCAGGTCGCCGTCAGCCACGGGTTGATGACCATCTAGCACGGAATCGTTCCCACATGCGTTCCGAGGAAAATAACGTTTTTCCATCAACCCGCCCGCCGCGGTGGCTCAGTAGTTAGGGCGCTCGGCTACTGATCCGGAGTTCCCGGGTTGGAACCCGACCGCGGCGGCTGTGTTTTTATGGAGGCACAGCGCTAAGGCGCCCCGTGTGCTGTGCGATGTCAGGGCACGTTAAAGATTCCCGGGTAGTCAAAATTATTACGGAGCCCTCCACTTCGGCACCTCCCTCTTCCTTTCTTCTTTCACTCCCTCCTTTATCTCTTCCTTTACGGGGCGGTTCAGGGGTCCGCCGAGATATGCGCGACAGTTACTGCGCCATTTACTTTTTGGTTGGTTGGTTGGTTTTTTGGGGAAAGGAAATGGCGCAGTATCTGTCTTATATATCGTTGGACACCTGAACCGCGCCGTAAAGGAAAGGATAAAGGAGGGAGTGAGAGAAGAAAGGAAGAAGACGTGCCGTAGTGGAGGTATCCGGTATAATTTCGACCACCTGGGGATCTTTAACGTGCACTGACATCGCACAGCACACGGGCGCCTTAGCGTTTTTCCTCCATAAAAATGCAGCCGCCGCGGTCGGGTTCCTCAAGAACCAATTTAATTCTAATCCATCCACATTCCTTGCGGCGCGGTTCTGGTGGGCACCGATATGTGTGACACAGTTACTGCGCGAGTTCCTTTCCTCAAAAACCAATTTACATTGTAATGGAAACCGCGTAGCTGTGATGCGAAGCTTTGAAGGCTTTCGGGAACCTGCCTGTCTTCTAAGTTTTCATTTCCTGTATAATTAACTTTCGTTATTTTCTCTGAAAAAACGACAAGCACGACGGCTCCTTAGGAGGCACCACGCTCTCTATCTGCATTTCGTCATTTAGCCGGCGGTGCGCCCGCTGCGCTTGGCCATTTCTCGCTCGTCTCGCGCAGTTTGCGCTATTTTCAGGGCTCCAGGGCATGTACCAGACATTACCACTTTTTGTCCACCTATCAGTCAATACGACACGCTGTGCCACTTAAAATCAATATTTTAACTTGTACATGAGAGGAAACAAAAATGCCTTTTTGTGTTGAGGCGGAATGAAAAATGCGCCAGTGTATTGTGCGATGTCGGTGCATGATAAAGAATGCCAGGCGTACAAAATTAATGCGAAGCCCTCCAGTACCGGGTCCCTCATTGTCCATGTGTTACTTGGAGACGTAGACCTCACAATTTACAATCGCCCATGGTGCTGGAAGATTTTTATTCTGATTGTCTAATATCCTTCCTATGCTCTGCCAAATGTCACTAATAAAATCCTTCTTCTGCTCGCACCTGTTGGCTTTCACGCCCATATGAAATCAATCACGTGTTCTGAATATTAAAAACTCTCAGAGAATTTTTTATATTAAGCTCTATGCACCAGGTTGTGGGAACCGCGCAAATTAGAAGCGTTTGTGTAGATTTTTGGGTTTTTGTTCCGCTGCGTTTACGATATCGGTTGAATACGTTAAAGAAATCAGTGCACCGAGGTTGATATGAAAAACTTTTCGCTGCTTTTATGCTTCAGTGTAAGCAAATATTTGAGCGTCTTTAATAATCAGCTCAATCGAAGTTTTTCCTGTCTCGAATCAATAGCACGATGATGGCGCCGCTTTTACTTCCTAGGTGCGAGCAAGAACTTGACAGAAGTTACATTTGTTGATTTTTTATGCGATATTTTCTAAATATGTTTAATGCTTGATTGTGGCTTCCAGCAAGAAAGCTCGGTAATAAAGAGGAACTGTTTGTAACGACCTCTAAAACTCTATTGCCTTGTAAGAGAGTACAGTTCTTAACCAGTTCCCTCACGGTACTGTGCCCTCCAAATGGTGTTGCAAAATTCCAATATTTCGATATTCATTACGACGACGGACAGGAAATTTCCAACAAGAAAAACAAGCCGGGTTCTCGAATTCTGGAATATAAAAGATTCCCTCACCTTTTCCAAGCATTTCTTTGTTGGACACTGAGCGGCTAACATAGAAGCTACTTTTTCCAGATATTAAGAATAATATCAAGCCAACGCTTCTTAATCAAATTGTTGGGCTCCATATTTAGGACGCTGTGTAGTAAAATAGGGGCGCGATGCGAGACTGCCAGCAAGTGTTCAATGAATCGCGGCCTCTAAATTTTTGAAGCGATTTTTAGGCAAGAATTGACAACCATTTGTCGGATAAAAATTCGAGAAGCTTTTGCGGCCATCCAGACTGCTTGGATGAAAATCAAGTTTTTGAATCCTTTCGTTTTTGCGAAGAATTTGTAGCTTTATCGACTGTCACTAGTTCTCCACAGTGATAATTGGCGTGCCACTGACTAATGGTAAATTATGGAGTTATGCACCCCGAAGAGGAAAATGTGCTTATAATTTCCCGTAGGGTTAGTCTCCGAATGTGTTTTCACCGCCTCAATTTTTCAACGTTGCCACACCCCGCACAGCATAGGACAAGATTTGCTGTCACGACCAGAATCGGACCCAGGAATTTAAGATCAGCGGCTTAACTACAAAGCAACTAGGCCAAATCAGTGGGAAGGACGATTCGTGTCCTTTTTTTGTAACGTTTTTTATTAGCTCAGGGCATAAAGAGAGTTCGGAAGGTAGATAGAAAAAAAAAAGAGATGGCGTTATATGAATGAGAACCGGTGGGCCGATCAAATGAAGGTGAAGAGGGAATGCTCTTCCTTCTTCCAAGTTTACATCCTACGGAAGACGAAGAAAAATATGTAAACTCGTTGACATTGCAATGTGAATCTCAAGATCCTATTGATCAAATTGAAGACTGAGCATAGGCTGCGATTTACTATGCGGCGTAGCATGTTTTGTACAACTGAGCGTAGGCGCGTGTTAAATATGCCATGCTTGGGATGGCAGCATTGCAAACCCGGAGGTTAAAAATAAAAATAGCTTGCGAAATTGTAACTGTGATTTATGGTTTATGAGGATTTAACGTCCCAAAGCAACGTATTCTTTGAGAGACGCCGCAGTGCAGGGCTCTGGAAATATCGAACACCTGGGGTTCTTTAACGTGCACTGATCTACAATACACGGGCCACAGATATTTCGCCTCGATCAAAATTCGACCGCCGCGGTCGGGATCGAACCCGCGTCTTTCGGGTCAGCAACCGAGCTCCATAACCACTGAGCCACAGCAGCGGCTTCCAAATTGTAATTACCTCTCAGGAAACTTTCTTTAATTCGGCAAATGGCAATTTTGATGCACTGTTTGGAAAACTGAAAGTTTTAAATTCGAAAACAATACGAAACCAAAACACTGGTAATAAATATTACAGCTTTGTGCTCTTTCTTTATTGTGTCTAAGCAGATTTTTCGTCTTTGTTATTCTGCCTTTATTGCTCAAGGGCAGCACTTTATAATTGTCTATCATTTTTCCTATTATAGGGAAAACGGAATGTGAAATGCATGTGTGGGACCAAGACATTGACAAGCTTGACACTCTTCCCCTGCGAAGCTGTACTCTAGATTTTGAACAACTCTGCAATGGGAGGAAACATCAGCTTTACTCCCGTGAATGCAGGTATTGGTAGAGACATGTTTCGGCTTGCTCAAAGCACGCACAACATGCGTCGAAATAAAATAGTTCTCGCTCAGCCCTCTCGTATTCAGTGCCTCTTAAATTATATCTACGAAGTTAGTCAAATGCAGCAGCACGTTGTGGAGAAATCAGATTGTTGGGAACCTAGGTGAATACACAGCCACAAAGGTACACACAAGGCTATTCATTTGAAGGGGGGGGGGGTGTTACAGGTACTCACGCTGCTGAAAAGGCTAATTGAACTGTAACACCAACATCATCATCATTACCCGAACTGCGCCCACTGCAGGGCAAAGGCTCCTACCATATCTCTCGAGTTTACCGTTTCTTGTAGCAGCTGGGGCGACTGCATCCCCACACACTTCGCTCATCCGCCCACTTAACACTCCGCCGCCCCGTGCTACACTTGCCTTCTCCTAAATTCCACTCCGTCACCCTTATGGACCAGCGGTTATCTTGCTTCGCATTACATGCCTTCCCTAGGCCCAGTTCTTCCTTTTGATTTCTGCTAGGATCTCGTTAACCGCGTTTGCTCCCTGACCCACTTTGTCCGCTTCCTTTCTTAAACGTTACACCTACAATTTTTGTTTCCATAGCTCGCGACGTTGCACTTAGCTAAATCTGACCCCTTTTTCGTTATTCTCCGTGTTTCTGTCCCGTAGGTGAGCACCGGTACGATACAGATGTTATATATTTTTCTTTTAGGAATGCTGCCAAACTGCCATTCATTATCTGAGAGAACCCACCATATGCGCGCCACCCTATTCTTATTCTATTTATTTCAGTCTCGAGATCTGGATCTGCGGTAACTACCTGCCCTAAGTAGACTTCTTCCCTTACCACTTCCAGCACCTTGCTCCTAAAGTAAAGTGCTCTCCTCTTCCGAGACTGCTGAATATTACTTCAGTTTCAAGCATAATAACTTTTAGAGCAACCATTCTGCTCTGCCTGTCTAACTCACTGACCATGTTTTGAAGTTATCTCGTGACGGACACAGCAAGGGAATATCATGCTGTCGAACTGATTCATCATGCTTTCAAGTTCACCTTCATAGTGGCTGTGTCAGGGCTGTGTCATGTGTGTTGTGTTGGGTTTTATGGCACATAGGCAGCTAAGGCCATCATGCGCCAGGCTCAAGGTATGGAATAAGTTTCGTGCGGAACGTTTAAAAATGGTACATACTATCGATGGTGTAGATGGCCTAAAACATTGTACTGT
Organism: Amblyomma americanum; assembly: GCF_052857255.1. NCBI lineage: Eukaryota > Metazoa > Arthropoda > Arachnida > Ixodida > Ixodidae > Amblyomma > Amblyomma americanum. The sequence goes on from NC_135507.1 coordinate 45,281,355, forward strand.
CCAGTAATAATATGAGGGAAGAAATATGAAAAAGGCTAACTAAAAGCCTTAAAGTAGGCGAGGTAGCCTCAGCGGCTATCCTCGGCTGGGAAATGATTCTGAGGCTCCCAACCAATGAAATAAAAAGCCTCAGCCGTCTTCCCAGGAATGAGAAAGTGGCTCAGGTGTTTCATGTAATAAAGCAAACCAGTGGTTTAAAATTTAGTTTTTCAAGTACACCTGTTTCTTTTAAAAAAGCTAGAAATAGAAATATTAACAATGGCATTATCATATTATCATCTAAGAGCAGTTTTGGGTGAGAAGGAATGGATTCATTATAAAATTGAGTTAAATACTTGTTTTCTTAATTTTTTTCAATTTCAAACAAGAGAATAAAATGTGGTTAAGCGTGAGTTAATCTCCGCATTCTTGGCAAAGAGATTTGTCTTGTATTGTTAGTAGGAATTTGTGCATAAGGTGCGTGTGGCCTATTCGGAGACGGCATAAGATCACTTCCTTGAAACGTTCTTGGTGCTCAAACGAGTTAAATTCACCTAGAACTTGTTTTACCAACTATAGTTTATTTACTTCAATGTTCCAAGCCGACTGCCATTTTTTCCTTAGTTTCCTTGCTACTAATTTCATGCAATCATTATACGGTATATTTATTTTTATTTCCTTGCCACGAGCTTTAGCAGTACACACACCTGCTCTCCATTGCCTTTTATTCCCACATAACTCAGGGCCCAGCGCAGTTTTATATTTTGTCCTTTAGCTATGGCAGTCACTATGTTGTGTATGATGTAACCAAGCAGAGGGGTGCTTGCATTTTTTGGAATGGAGAGCTGTAAGTACACTTAAGGAGTGTGTGTAAATAAGAGCATTTTCGAGGTTCTCGATTAGCATTTTTTCTATGGCCACACATACTGCGTAGCACTCCTATTTCGTCCGAATTCCCTCGCAGCTCTGCGCTTCCTACGCAACTATCTGTTTTTGATCCATCAGTATAAAATTCGGTAAAACTACTGCATTTTTCTTCAAGGACACGGAATTGTTATATTATATGTTGCTGTGGAGTTTGTTTTTTACGGAAATTTGTAAGAGTGAGGTTACAGATTGCAAGAAAATTGTACCATGGAGGCAGTGAACCGCGTCTTCGAGCAATGCCAGGTAATGCATCCATTACGCCGAGGTTTTGGCACATCTCTTCAACACGCAGGAGAAGTGGCCTTATAGCTAATGGTTTGTTCTTGAATAGTGTTCAGGATGAGCACTTTGCGACCATTTGGTGACAGATATGTTTAGGTACTGACGAATTTTTAAAATGTACGAGCATGTGAGCATGATTCTTCTGTCTGTAAGTGATGGTTCGTTTGTTTGCACATAAGGACTGTTTATGGGTGACGTCCTGTATGCACCGGTGGAAAGACGCAAACCTAAATTATGTACTGGATCCAGCCGTTTAAAGTACGATTGCCTCGCTGATCCATAAACTATGCATTCATAATCTAATGTAGAGCGTAATACAGAGCAATGAATCTGTAAAAGACAAGTCCTATCGGAACCGTAATGTTTTCGTGAAAGTACTTTTAGTATATTCAGAGATTTAGCTTTCTTTTTGAGGATGTTTATGAGTGGTAGGAATGTGAGCTTTTTGTCATAAGTCATTCCTAGAAATTTGTGCTTACCTTTAATTGGTAGCGCGACTTCATTTAAATACAAGGAGGGATCAGTGTGCAGTCCTCTTCTAACTTTCTAACTTCTAACTTCTGACTTTTGCGTAGAAAACTTGAAACCATTTTCATCTGCCGATGCTGTTAGTTTATTGACTGTCAGCTGTATTTCCTCTCACACGATGTAACGCTAGAGGATGTGCCAGCAATCTTGAGATCGCCGACATAGACTTAATACATGATAGACTTTGGAATTATTTTTGCTAAGGGAATTCATTGTTACTATAAAAAGTGTGGTGCTTAAAACGAACCCCTGAGGCTCGCCGTTCTCTTGAATGAAATTCTTAGAAAGAGTGGCACACAGGCGTACTTGAAATGAACGGTTGGTCAAAAAGTCACTCTAGAATTTCAGCATTCTACCGCGGATTCCCAGGTCTCCAAGGTTCCGCAGTATGCCAAACCTCCATGTGGTGTCATCGTCTTTCTCGGAATCGAAAAGACCGCAAGGCAGTGTTGCTTGTGTATAAATGCTTCTCGGACTGTGTTCTCTAGGCGGGCTAGATAGTCGGTTGTAGAGCACGCCTTTTTAAACCCACAATCATGGATGTCAAGAAGATCACAGGATTGTAATAGAAATATTATTCTAATGTTAAGGGCGCTTTCAAAGGATTTGGCAAGTACGCTTGTTAGGACTATATGCCTGTAAATGCCAGGGGAGGTACGTACCTTTCCCGGCTTCAACAACGGTACAATAATGGCTTTTTTCCAAGCCTCCAGTATCTCTCCTGATAACCATATTTCGTAATGGACTTCATCTTGTCCTGGTGCACTCTGTATACTGGAAAAATGATAGTGTTGTGTTGGGTTTAATGGCGCATAAGCAGCTAAGGCTATCATGCGCCATGCTCAAGGTATAGGAAATGTTTTCGCCAGAATTTACAGATAAGAAAGAAAAAGCGGTATAGAAAGTTTCAGAAGTTATTTCCTTGTACCTATTATAGAGAGCGAAGACAAGATTGATAAATGGCTAGTATTAAAAGCTTCAAAGGAGGTCGGGTAACCTCAGCAGCCGTCCTTAAGGGGCCAAGAATCTGGAGGCTACACACCAATAAAATGGACACCTCGGCCTTCTTCTCAGGAGAGAGAAAGTGGCCGAGGTGTGTCAACCACAAGTGGTAAATTCACAGTTTATCAAGAAAACCCGCTTCTCTTAAAAAGTTAAAAACAGAAGACATATCAACATTTGCATAATCATTTAAGAGCAGCGCAGGGTGAAATGGGATGCACTGGTTGTAAAACTGAGTAAAATACTTCTTTCTTAGTTTTTCCAGTTTTGGGCATGATAATAAAATACGGTGTATTGTGAGCTCGTCTCCACATCTTTCACTAAGAGACTTGTCCTGATCGGTTAGTAAGACATTATGCGTCAGGTGTGTGTGTCCGATGCGGAGACGACATAAAATTACTTCTGTAAAACGTTCCTGGTGTGTACATGTCTTCCAATCGCCGAGGACAGGCTTTACGAAATGCAGCTTTTTGGTTATTTCATTATCCCAAGCTGTCTGCCATTTAGCCTTCAGATTTCTGTGTATTAATTTCATGCAGTCCTTGTGGGGCACGCTGACTTCCAATTTCACGCCCGCGAGCTTGTGCAGCACTTTTGTCGGCTCGTTCATTGCCGTCTATTACAACAAGGCTCGGCACCCAGCAGAATTTTATGATACGTCCCTGTGTTGTAACTTTTACTATGTTATGTACTATGTTTCCTACTAAGGGTTCGACTGCATTTCTTGAATGTAATGATGTTAGCAGACTAAGCGAATCTATGTAGATTATGCTATTTTCCAAACTGTTATTTATTATTCTCCTTACAGCTACAGAGACAGCATAACACTCCGCAGTAAAAATGGATGCACGGTTTGGTAGCCTTACTATCTTTTGCCAGTTTCCTTGCACTACCGCACTTCTGACGTAATCTGCTGTTTTTGAGCCGTCAGTGTAAAACTCTGTGTAGTTCGCATATTTTTCTTGTAGTGCCCGGTATTCATGTAATATGTGCTCGTGTGGCGTTTGTTTCTTTCGGTATTGTGTTAACGTGAAGTCACACACAGTGGGAAGGCTGTACCAAGGGGCCAGTGGGTCATATCCGGAGGCGACATCAGGAAGGGTATCCAGTATTCCTAAAATTTGTCAACAGTCCTCGAAGCGAAGCAGCAGAGGTATAACTGGCTTGGGTTTGTTGTTGAATAGTGTTCTGGAGGTGCAGTTTGTAACTATGGAATAACAGAGGTGTTTCGGCAAGGAACGGACTTTCAGGACATATGTGCATGTGAGCATAGTTCTTCTCTCTGTAAGGGAGGGTTCATTGATTTCGACATAGAGACTGTTAATGGGGGATATTCTGTATGCACCAGTTGAAAGTCGTAAACCAAGGTTATGCACTGGGTCCAGTCGTTTTAGATATGATGGCCTTGTGGACCCATACACAACGCATTCATATTCTAGAGTAGAGCGTACTACAGACCTATAGATTTGTAAAAGACATGTTCTATCAGATCCCCAGCGTTTTCGTGACAGTACTTTTAATATATTCAGGGATTGGGAGGCTTTCTTTTTCATGGTGTTTATATGTGGCAGGAATGTGAGTTTCTTGTCAAATGTTATGCCCCAAAATTTATGTTCTTGCTTAACTGGAAGGGTAATTTCATTTAAGTACAAGGTGGGGTCAATCTGCAAACCTCTTCTGATTGAAAAAAGAACAGCAACTGTTTTTTGTGGTGAGAACTTAAACCCGTTTCATTTAGCCCAAATCGCAAGTTTGTTTAATGTCAGTTGAATCTGTCGCTCACAGGTTGATAGGCTGGAGAACGTGCATGCTATTTGGAGGTCATCGACATATAACGAAAACATATTTGACTTTGGAACTATTTTAGCTATAGAATTTATTTTTACGACAAAAAGGGTAGTACTTAAAATACATCTCTGGGATACACCGTTCTCTAGAATGAATTTTTTGGAAAGGGTGGAGCCTAAGCGCACCTGGAATGAACGGTCAGAAAGAAAATCTTTTAGGCAGTTCAGCATCCTTCCACGGATCCCTAGGTCCGCGAAGTCGCGGAGGATCCCAAACCTCCAGCAAAAGCCTTCTCCATATCAATGAATACTGCAAGGCAGTGTTGACTATGTATGAATGCTTCTCTGACTGTGTTTTCAAGGCGGATCAGATGGTCAGTTGTTGAACAAGATTTTTTAAATCCACACTAGTGGATATCAAGAAGTTCACGAGATCTAAGAACAAACATCAGCCTAATGTTGACAACACTTTCAAACGATTTAGCGAGACAGCTAGTAAAAGCTATGGTCTGTAACTGCTACGGGAGGTTGGTGGTTTTCCCGGTTTCAAGAATGGTACAACAACGGCCTTTTTCCAGGCTAGGGGTATTTTTCCTGAAATCCACATTTTGTTAAAAAATCTCAAAAGTGCTTCTACAGATGGCTGAAAAAGATGTGCCAGCATTTCCTAATGAATTTCATCAGGACCAGGCGAAGTCTGTTTGCCTGCAGACAGAACTTTTCTTATTTCATGAATTGTGATTAGACTGTTGTATGCTTCGTTCGTGCCCGCGCTTGTAGGAAGTCTTTCTTTCTCTATAGTTTTTTATGTATTTTATGAATTGTTGTGTATAGTGTGAAGAGCCGGAAACACTTGAGAAATGTTCACCTAGGATGTCTGCTTGTTCTTCTATACTTGTTCGTGCATCAGGGGCTGTTGGAAAGGAATTGTGAAATGGGAGAATCCGCCCTTCAATATACGAATTTGCTCCCACATTTTTTGAATGTAATGGAACTGTTTATAGATGATACGTAGCTTTGCCATGAAGTTTCTCCGCATTGCGGCGGGTATGCCGGGCTTTTGCGCTTGCTTTTTTAAAGATGATAAAATTCTCGGCTTTTGGATACCTGCGAAAAATACCCCAGTACCACTCCCGAAAACTGAGGAATGGCTACACGTGCTGCAGCAATTATGCGAGACGTAAACATTTCATTTAGTTCATCTACACTAAGATCTTCTGAAAAAACTGTCTCCAGTGTAGCATTTTCCTGGAATAAATCCCAGTCAGCTATGTGGAGCTTCCAATGACGTGGTTTATTTGGAATGATTGATGGTGGTGATGGCAAGTTAATTACTATAGGAAGATGATCGCTTCCGTCCGGATTGTCAAGAACATTCCAACCAAAATCAGTAAGAACGGAGGGTGAACTAAAGGACAGGTCTATGCAGCTCGTTTTTCCTGAGGCTGGGGAGCAATATGTGGGTTTACCTGTATTTAGCAGGCAAACGTCGTTGCAAAAAATAAAATCTTCTAGACCACGACCTCTAGTGTCTGTCTATTCGCTTCTCCAAAAACCAGATTGGGCATTAAAATCCCCAACTACCAGATACGGCTCTAGTAGCTGCTTTAAATGTATTTCTAGGTCATTTAGTGTAACTGTTTGGTGTGGCCCGAGATATATAGAACATATTGTAATTGTTTTGAAATGTAGGACAGTCACTGCAACAGCTTCATAGTTAGTTTTAAGTTTGATTTCTCTGGTTGCAACACCGCCTTGAATTACAATAGCAACACCTCCAGAGATTTTACTAGTTTGCTCTCTGTCACAACGAAAGACTTTGTATTTCGTTAAAAAGTTATTGTGCTTTGGACCTAGGTTTGTTTCCTGAAGGCATAAAGCCACAGGGGAAAAAGTGTCTTGCAGATCTTTTATGTCACTGTAGTTATTGAAAAGTCCACGGCAGTTCCATTGTATTTGGAATGCCATTTTATGTTTTATGTTTTTGACGGAAGAAGTGGGAGCCTAGGTTTATTTTACAAGAGGACCCGTGATTCGGGTCCTTCCTTTGTTTTGACGGTCAAGTGACCCGTGCCGCCCGTGCGGGACGGGCATGCCAGATGATATATCCATCGCCTCGGTGGAGGTGCTGGAGGCCTGCGGGGATACCGCGCGTGTACGTACTTCAGGCCTCCTCTGAGAAGGAGGGGTCTGATCGTTCGCCGACTCAAGGGACGGCGAGAATGTTTGGGGCGGTGGCAGGGCAGCATTTGCTGACCCTGCCAGGGGCGCAGGTGGCCCTGCCTGAGGTTTTGCCTGGGCAGAAGCCGGAACGAGGTGTGGTGCTGTGCCCCCGCGCACCACATCGGCGAAGCTTGTTCTTGCTGTGAAACTGAATGTGTGTTTTACATAAAAGAGTTGTCGTGCTTCCTTGAAAGTTATATTTTGCTTTGTCTTCATTGTTATGATTTCTTTCTCATTCTTCCATGAGGGGCATGATCTTGAGTAGGAGGGATGGACACCTTGACAGTTTGCGCAATGTAGTGTTGCAACTTCACAGCTTTCAGAGACATGCTCTTGCGAGGCGCATTTAGCACATGTTTTCCGACCACGACAGCTCTGTGAGCGATGGCCGTATCGCTGGCAGTTAAAACACCGTCGCGGGTTTGGGATGTAGTGTCGGACATTTATCTTTAGGTAACCAACTTCGATTGACTCGGGCAGTTTGCTTGAGCTGAATGTGAGGACAAGATGTTTTGTTGCGATTTCTTTGTTTTACTTCCGGATTTTTATGCGGTGAACATTGATGACATTTTGATCTTTTAGACCTTCAAGTATTTCTTCTTCTGTGAGTTGAAGGAAATCGATTTCGGAGATCACAACCCGGACGGTGTTCAAAGATCTATGTGCAGTCACTGAGACAGTTGTATCCCCAATGGACACTATGTTGGACACTCACCGAAAAACAGCGCGCTTACACGGGACACGAGAAAGGAGACACGCACACACACAGCGCTGACTTACAAATGCAGGTTTTATTGCATTGCTCACTAAAAATACTGGAAAGGAAAAAACAAAAACAGTGGAAGGCGAGGAAGAATTCCTTCTGTCGCATCATGGCGTCATGTTTTGTTTTTTTCTTTCTAGTAATTATTGTGAGCAATGCAACAAAACCTGCAGTTGTAAGTCAGCGCTGTGTGTGTGCGTGTCTCCTTTCTCGTGTCCCGTGTAAGCGCATTGTTTTTCGGTGAGATCATGTACCAACTGGCCCGACAACTGTCCTTAATATGTTGGACAGTTTAGAATATTGATCGTTCGCTTTCAGTTCTAATAGGAGGTCGCCATTAGGTATTTTTTTAGCTTGTAACCCGTGCCCAAGGCAGAATATAGGGTTTTTGTGACTATGAATGGGGATATTGTTCGGGCGGTCTTATCTGTTCCTTCGCTGTGAATGACCAGAAATTTCCGGAAAGTGTCCTTGGACTTCTGAAGGTAGTGGGTTGTTGCTTCGGTCCGCACTATTTTTTGAGGGCGATCATTTTGTGAGTGGAGGGGAGCCATGGAATACGTCTGTTGTTCGGCCGCGCTGCCAGCCACCCGCCATGGAGCCCAACAAGGGGACGGGACAGGAACTTGCAAGCAAGTCCTGTCCACGCCAGCTGTACACCTCAACTATAACCAAACACGACGCAACTCAGGGTGGTTGGCCACACAAGGTTAACCCTCGCCGCCTATGAAGAAAGGAAAAAACCGGGAAACGAGGAGGAGACAGGACAGTAGTCCGGAAGAAGATAGGAAAGTAAAAGATGGAGAGGAGGACAGGAAAAGGCGACTGCCGATTTCCTCCGGTCGGGTCAGGCCGGAGGTGCCATCTACAGGAAGCTGGGGCCAAAGTGGTGTGTTGCCTCCGCCGAGGGGCCTTAAAGGTCCAAACGCTCGGCATCGGCTCAACCACCGGGATCCCCTTTTCCCCTGACACGGCGATGCCACGCACGGCGAGGCGCGGGTGCTGGGGTCCGTGGTGATGCACAGTTGACCATCATCGCCTTGCAGGGATGTCCCTGCGGATGCTCGGGAACCCGCGCTGTCGCCACTCACCGTCGCGACGCCTGCAAGATGCAGGCGCCCCCCTGTGGGGTAGCGGATGAAAGTACGCTGTTGATTTCTTGTAGTGTAAATGGGCTATCATTTGCTTCGTGAGCACTGCCCTTTATCGGCAGTCTTTCTTTTTCGACTGTGTTTTTATATTTTAAAATTGATTCTGGATAGTGAGAGGAACTAGATAAAGTTGAAAAATGTTCACCTAATATGTCAGCTTGTTCTTTGATATTTATCGGTACACCAGAGTCTGTCATAAGAGAAACTGTGAACGGAGAGTAGCGGCCATCCAGTTTGTGTACTGCCTTCCACATTTTTTTCGATGAGACTTGGCTGTTTATCGAGGAAATGAAACGCTGCCAAGATGATTTTTGGCATTGCGACGTAAGTATCGCGCTTTCGCTCTTTTTTTTTAAAGTTTATAAGCCTCTCCTGGGGGGGTTATCAGCGAAATGTACCCCAAGCTTTATTTTGTTGCTTGTTTGCAATCTCGTGTAAACCACAATTTATGGTTCCGTTGTACTATTCCTGATGATTGGGGGATAGCCAAGTGTGTGGCCGCAAGAATACAATTTCTGAACTTTTCATTTATTTCATTTCCATTAAGATTTTACAACGCAATATTTTCTAACGTGGCTGCTGTTCTATAAAGATGCCAGTCTGCTAAATTGAGCTTCCAGCACCGTGGCTTTGTCGGAGAGACGTATGGTTGGGGATGACAGGCAGACTTCAACAGGGAGATGATCTATTTCATATGGGATGTCTAAAACATCCCATTTAAAATCGCTAAAAACTGATAGAGAGCTAAGATACAAATCTAAAGCACTAATTTTTCCTGAACTAGAGGAGCAATATTTAGGTTTACTGGTGCTCAATAAACAAATATTATTGGATAGTATAAAATCCTCAATAACTTGACCTCTGCTATCGTTTTTCTCACTGCCCCAGAAAAAAGAGTGTGTATTAAAATCGCCAACTATCAAGTATGGCTCCAGTAACTGTTGAAAAAAAAATTCTCTAATTCATGTTGTGTTACTTCTGGATGTGGTTACAGATATATGCTACAGAGAGCAATGGTTTTGTAACCGCCCACAGTGGCTGCTACGGCTTCGAATCTAGTTATCAGTTTGATCTCGCCAGCTGCTACTCCAGGTTGCACAAAGATGCCTACGCCTCCCGAGAGTCTGCTCGTACCTTCTCGGTCACGGCGGAAGACAGTATACTTCTTTAGCACATTTGTGTGCTGAGCGGCTAGATTGGTTTCGTGCACCCATAAAGCAATAGGAGAAATTATGTTTAAAATCTTTTTTATGTCGTTATAGTTATTTACGAGACCTCTGCAGTTCCAGTGTATTATGAAAGCCATCTTAATGTTGTGTGCGTGTGTCCAGATAAATTTAGATTATCTTTGATTTGGCTCCGTGACTCGGACCCTCACATTTTTTGATCGATCTAAGGACCTCCGCCATCTGTCCGACGTGGACGGCACGCGGCTGCCCTGGGTCGTGTACATCGCCTCTGCAGAGGCGCTGGACGGCCGTGCAGGACGCACGCTCAATTTTGAGTTAGACCTCGACCTGTGCGAAGAGGTCTTGAGGCTCGCTGACCCGGTGGTCGTCGCAGCCTGCTTTGAGGTTGGCGGAGTAGTGTCAGCTACTCCACCAGGGGGCGTGGGTGGCCCTGCCATAGGCCCACTGCGTGCAGCCGGGCAAGTGCCGAAGCCTGGTGTGATGCGCCGCGCCCACGCACCGCATCGGCGAAGTTTGTTTTTGCAGTGAAGGAGAATCTTTGTTTCGGCATATCGCCTTCTCGCTTCCTTGAAAGAAATGTTTTCAGTGGTCTTCAGAGTAAATATTTTTTTTTTCTTCCCGGACAGACAAGTCCTGAAGTATGCAGCATGGTTTCCCTCACAATTTGTGCACCGCGGAAGAGCAACACATTAATCTGACTGATGGTCCTTCGAAGAGCATTTCGCGCACGTTTTGCGGCCCCGACAACTCTGGGCCGTGGCTTGGGTTCGGTGTATATGGCCTTACATTTATTTTCATAAACCCGACTTCGATGCTTTGAAATCAGCCCTGCTTGTTGTTCTTCAGCTTTGCTATGAATAACATAAAATTTTGGGAAAGACACTTCTTTTTTGACAGAAATATTCATCGTTCCGCCCTCTTTTTAGAGATGCGATCAGGTTTGGAATGAAGAGGAGCAATAAAAAAATTTAGTTTTTCAGTCACGATGCCAGCCACTCACCACGGGGCCCAACAAGGGGACGGGACAGCAACTTGCACGCAAGTCCTGCCCACGCCAGCTGTACACGTCAACTATAAACAAATATGACGAAACCCAGGGTAGTTTGCCACACAAGGTTAACCATAGCCGCCCATGAAGAAAGGAAAAAACCGGGAAACGAGGAAGAGACAGGACAGTAGTCAGAAAGAAGATAGGAAAGTAAAAAAGGAAAGGAAGACAGAAAAAGGCGACTGCCGATTTCCCCCTGTCAAGTCAGGTCGGAGGTGCCGTCTACAGGAAGCTGGGGCCAAAGTTGTGTGTTGCCTCCGCCTAGGGGCCTTAAAGGTCCAAACGCTCGGCATCCGCTCAACCACCAGGACCATTTTTCTCCGGACACAGCGATGCCACGCACGGCTAGGCGCAGGTGCTCGGGTCCGTGGTGATGCACTGTTCACCATCACCCCCAGGAAGGATGTCCCTGCAGATGTTCGGGAACCCGTGGTGTCGCCACTATCCAACGCCTGCAAGCTGCAGACGCCTCCCGGCGGGGAAAGACATGTCAAGAGAGATTATTAGTGCATTAATATAGAGCGTATGTATAAGCATCTTTCGTTTTCTTTTGTGAGGAATTAGGCAGCCATATAAACCATGTGCCGGTGGTCATGGTACCAGGAGCCCACAATGGAGCTCGACAAGGAGATAGGACTAGACCTCAAAAGCAAGTCCTGTTTTGTCAGCTGAACACAACTGCTATAACCAAATATGGGGGACTATGGATAGCTACTCCACGTAAGTTTAACCATAGCCACCCATGAAGAATAAAAAAAATTCAGGGGTGCACTTTGCTGAAGTAAGTGCGGTGAGGCGAAAGCCTTTAGCGTGGTGCTGCTGCTTGCGTCACTGATGTGTGGTGAAGATTTTAAGTACGCAACTGTTTGTGAATCTTAAATGCTGGAGACACTGGAGAGCGTTTTGGACGAAGCATTGAGAGCAGGTAGGCTGGAATCGCCGATTGGTCGGTGGAATGCGTCTCCGTGACGTTTATTCGCTTCGCCTTCGCTATCAACCGGATATGACGTCACCGAGCCTCGCTCGGCCTGTCCCTAGAGGACCTAGAAAATCGCTACGTACGACCGCTCGCCGCACGTCCGTGGTCCGCGGGCATTCGCTTCGTGAACCTAGGGGCGCGTTTCGGGAGCTGTCCAGCTGTGGCTTTTATTTGCGTGGTGCACTCGTGGGCGACAGCTAGCTGATATTTCTGTACAGTCCTCTCTTGCGGCTTCCGCTGTTATTGAGAACATGCACTTCAAGCTTTGGCGGAGACGATGCAATCAGCCTAGCTGAAATGATTCAACAGACATGCTTTCGGCACGGTGATTGTTTTGTATGTTGGCTGCAGCGACCTCGACAGAGCAGATGACCCGCAAGAAATTGCCGCCTACTTAACGGTAAGAATTTTATCTCAAATTTCAATTCACGAATTGCAGTACCGCTTACCTACATGCCTTTCGCAGTACAGGACCTCGTTTTGCTACTGCAGAAGCACGTGGCTAGTATCTTGCTCTTATTTACAGTTTTGCCACGACATTACGACGACCGATATAAGGCGCGATTAGAGGACAGCCGGCGTCGCCAGCTGAACCCCTGTCTGACAGCCATGTTGAAGCACTTGTCGGGCGTCTGAATTCTCAACCCTGAGGAAAGGGTAGAACAACTGGCGAAAATGTTTTCTCGCGCAGAACTTACAAAATTGCAGCGCTTGCAAAGTAACTTTTTTGCAGCATCGTTTCCTGAATGCTTCTGGCAAGCAGATGCTACCGTAATTTGCAGAGGACCGTTACCATGTGTGGAGAGATCGAGGCATCGACCAGATGTCTATGATTATTGTGGGCAACTGATGGTTGCTTTATGTGATATCACAATACAAAGCTGCTACGGTTCGAGCTCTTACTTACTCAATGTAAAACATCGAAAAGGTATGCATTCTCTTGTCTATTTGTTTTTATGTGTATTGCATTTATGGCTTTGCACAATAATTATGGTGCATGTAAGTGCCCTCCTGAACATTATCATTTGTACTGAGTGAAGCTTCACAGAAAAGCATCGGCAACTGTAGGATGCTTTATGTCATATCACAATACAAAGCTGCTAAAAACGTACAGAGAGATTGACGCCCCGGTTCGAGTTCATCTGCTCAATGTAGCACATCGGAAAGGTATGCATTCTCTTGTCCATTTGTATACAGATTATTACATTTATGGCTTTGCACGTTAATTATGGTGCATTAAGTTCCCTCCGGAAGCATCATCGTTTGTACTGAGTGAAGCTTTGCAGAAAAGCATGGGCAATTTATGGATGCTTTATGCTATATAACAATACAAAAGCGCTAAAAGATACACTGAGATTGACGCCACGGTTCGAGTTCTTACCTACTCAACAAAGCGCATCAGAAAGGTTTGCATCCTCATGTCCATTTGTTATTTAGATTATTACATTTATGGGGAAAAGGAAGAAGAAGAGCGCTGCGAACGGCAGCATCTCTTGATCGAGCTCCTGTTTTTTTGAAATACTTTGTGCTTCTGTAGCCTTCAAGGCAACCTCGCCGTCCCAGGCGATGGCGGATGACCCGCCGCCTCTGCTGCCTTCTGTGGCTAGCAGTGTGAACTGCACAGATCAGCCTGGATGCAGTATGGATCTCCCCTCAGAGCTCCCGGGATCGTCCAGTTTCTCTGACTCGGATGACATGGAGTTCGACGGAGGCTACACCGAGATTGTGAGTCGGCGCCTGAAGAGGAAGCTTTCCAAAACCCCGACTGAGTGTGGGCCCAGTGTGTGTACGAAGCGGGCTAACAAGTCCATTGTGCCAGCGAAGATGCCTCACCAATCCAGTGTGAGCAAGAAAACAACCAACGAGGCCAATGTAAGTGAGCAATCTCTCACCTACACAATTTCATTCATGCCTGTTGAGGAAGAGAATCTCAACTCCATCAACAGGCAGACTTTGACTCTTCTTCTTGAACGACTGGTTCCGGGCCAAGTCAAAGAAGTGCGTATTAACGCAAGAAGGAATATCCTCTCTGATGATGTCTCTAGCCGGGCAACCCTGGATAAGTTGAAGACCGTGTCTGTCCTTGGCAACATACGAGTCCGCTCGTTCTTCGCTCATGACTTAACACTACTGCTGGTGTGATTTCTGACGTGGACATACAGATCAAGGATATGGACTTGGTGCAACTGCTATCAAGTTCTGTTCGCATAACTGACATCCATCGTTTCGGCAAATCACGGTGTGTCAAACTAGTGTTTGAGGGTACTACTTTACCATCGCATGTGAAAGTGGGTTTTGTGAGGCACCCAGTGCGTCCTTATGTGCCCCGACCGGTGCAGTGCCGAAAATGCCAGAAGATTGGACATGTAAGTGCTGCGTGTACGAGCACGAAAACATGTCCGCGTTGTGGTGGCGTGCACGATGGACCTACATGTACGATTGAGTCTCCAGTTTGTGCCAACTGCAAAGGTCCTCATGAGGCAACATCTAGGGAATGTCCGAAGGTGAAAACAGAGATGAAGATCTTGAAGAAAATGGTGAGAGACCATTCTACTCACCGGGAAGCAGCAATCGCAGTACGTCGCTCCAGGAGGAGGACACGAAGTCGGCAGAAGAAATTGAGCTCAGTAAATGACGTGTCAACACATCAGGAGGACCGAGACCGCTCTGCCGCGCAAAAGCCACTGCCTCCAGCTCCGCAAGAGCCAAGACTGACAACCCCCCAGGAGGACCCCGCAGAGTGGCCACTTCTACCATCGCGTACTGTAAGCTCTGTGACACGTCCGCCTGTGCGTCCGCCGGCTGTGTCGACAACAGATGATCAAATCAGGGCGATGCTGAAACAGCTGATAGGCACCTTACGGCTGATAATTGCTGGAGTGGACACGCCAATTGCTAAGGCTGCTGTCCAAATTTTAGACGCTATTGAACCGGTGCTTGCCACCCTTTAATAGCAGTCAAAATTATGGCTCTACCGTCGTCAGCACCCTCACTGCAGGTGAGAATCTCTCGATCGGCAGTATTACAATGGAATGCTCGAGGTCTGCGAGGCCGCCTAGCAGATCTCAGGCAGAGGATCTTCAAATACCGATTTCCGGTGCTTGTAATATGTGAGCCTAATATCACATCTCCTTTTCGACTGTCCGGTTATGAAAGTTTCCTCTCTGAAGCGGCTGGGCATTTGAGCAAGGTACTACTATGCGTCCGTCGTGACCTCACTTACGTTCGGCATCAAATTCCTGGGGGCAGTAGCAACGAGTATGTAGCAATCACTGTGACTTTGAATGGGCGCACAATCTCTATTATAGGTGGCTACATACCACCAAGGGGTCGATTTGATGCCCTACGACTACAATCGCTACTTGACAGCGTTTCGGAACCCCATATAATAGTAGGAGATTTTAATGCGCATCACCACGGCTGGGGAAGCGCCGTTACGAACGTTCGAGGACGGGATATCGCCACGTTCATGAACAATGCAGGTCTCGTTTTGCTCAATGATGGCACGCCGACATTTCTACGCGGGACTACCTACAGCAGCTGCCTGGACCTTGCATTTGTATCCAGGCGCCTGTCATCGTTCGCAACGTGGTGTGCTGATATTGAAAGTTATGGAAGTGACCACATACCGACGTATGTGCAGCTACGGTGGTTTCACCGTCTTCCAAATGCCAAAATACGTTGCACCGACTGGAGTGCTTTCCGCATTGTTCTAGAAAAAACCTGTGGGAAACTCGCTGATCCAACAGATGTGGAACAGCGTATTATTTTGGCCATGCACGATGCAACACGCAATATCTCAGCGCCAAATTCCACAGCACCAGTGGATGTGATCTACGCGCAGCTTCGGGCGATTCGTCGGCGCGCAGAAAGAAAATACCGGAGGACAAAGGATGTCTCGGATCTCCGGGCCTCTCGACGTGCCCAGAAGCAAATACAGCGCTATTTGGAGAACCTAGGCAAACAACGGTGGCGGTCATTTTGCAGCAGATTGGATCCCCGCAAACCACTCTCCACAATCTGGCACGTTGTTCGAGCACTGCCAACATTTCCCCAGCAGAAACACCCTTTCCGTGCATTGGCACTTCATGATAGAGGTGGCGGACTATCTGCTCGAGAATTGGCGGAAGCGCTTCTTTACCTCGGCAGCATCGATGTGCTCCCCCCACGATGGACGATCGACTGGACATCCCCTTCACAATTCAAGAACTGAAAGCAGCTCTTTCTGCTTGCACGCATCCTTCATCCCCAGGACCTGATGAAATAACATACAATGCGCTTCGTCATCTAGGCCCACAGGTAATGGAAGCCCTCTTAACATTGTTCAACCACTCTTGGGCCTCTGCCACTGTACCACAGCAGTGGAAAAGAAGCCGCATTGTGGCCTTGCTCAAACCAGGGAAATCGCCACTCACATTAACATCCTACAGACCAGTAGCTCTGGCAAGTTGTATTGGCAAGACGATGGAGCGTATGGTGCTAACCCGTCTAGAATGGTTCTTTGAAAAACATGGGCTATACCCTTCCACAATGACGGGTTTCCGCAAAGGCCGGTCTGCCATCGACAGTGTAATTGATCTCGTGTCAACGGTAGAACATGAAAACCGCCGTCACAGGTTGACTGCTGCTCTTTTCCTCGACATAAAGGGCGCATTCGATAATGTTCAGCATGATGCAGTACTAAATGCACTCGAAGAATGTGGTATAGGCGGACGTCTACACAATTGGATTGCAAGCTATTTGACAAACCGGACAGTCTACATGGAGACTCTTGAAGGTGACACAGCAGATCATCATGTTGCTTGTGGTGTTCCTCAGGGAGGAGTGCTCAGTCCAACGTTGTTCAATCTCGTGCTCATTGGCCTTTTCAAACAACTACCGAAGACTGTTTCAATATCCGCCTACGCAGACGATATTTGCATCTGGACATCAAGTGTCACGCGTCCCCAAGTGCAAGCAAGATTGCAGCGTTCGGTGTTCATTACGTCTGCGTACTTGCGCCGTCAGGGGCTTGAACTTTCGCCAACTAAAAGCGTAACATTGGCTTTCACACGCAAGATAATGGCGTGGTATCCGGTCACAATCGATGGGCAAATTGTTCCATACGTAACACATCACAAATTCTTAGGTGTTACGATAGACCGTGACCTGTCCTGGACGAAGCACATTTCTGTGCTCAAGAAAAAGTTCGACAGCTTTGCAAGCATTGTGCGGTGTATGGCAGGAAAATGTTGGGGTCCCTCTGAGCGATCTTTACTACACGTGTACCAGGCGCTGGTAGTCGGCCTTCTCAGATACAGTGCACCCGTTCTCTCGGGGGTCAGACTATCAGGCCTGCGTGTGCTTGAAAGCGCGCAGGCTCGTGCTTTAAGAGTATGCTTGGGTTTGCCATGTAAAACTTCTACATGGGGCACATTTTATGAGGCCCGCGCCTGCCCAGCACGAATTTATTTCCAACAGGAGCCACTTCGTGTGCATTTGCGGCATCTGACCAGGCATCGTCATCACCCCCTGACTAACATTAGTGCGGTGCGTCCAGATGCAGCCTTTTCCAGAGCCCTTTGGATGCAGCGCAATGCGCTGCCTTCGAACTACGCGCCACACCAGATTGCGGAGGTGCCACTTTGGGCAGTACCAAAACCATCTATACGGACAACAATCCCAGGGATAACAAAGAAAACGCACATTCCAACAGTCCGACTGAAACAGCTGGCGCTGTCATACATTACATCTATGTATACTAACACCCAGCATGTTTTCGTGGACGGATCCGTTACGACCACTTCTTCAGCTGCAGCGGTGATAGTGCCAGGAAATGCCTCATGTCACCGTTTCAGGCTCATGCACAAAACGTCCTCTACGGCAACCGAATTGGCAGCCATACGAGAAGCCGTCCTTTATATTGGTCACCAGCCAGCGCAGCAATGGACTATATTCTGCGACTCGAGATCGGCATTACAGGTCGTACAAAC
Source organism: Amblyomma americanum (assembly GCF_052857255.1). Lineage (NCBI taxonomy): Eukaryota > Metazoa > Arthropoda > Arachnida > Ixodida > Ixodidae > Amblyomma > Amblyomma americanum. The sequence goes on from NC_135507.1 coordinate 45,299,186, forward strand.
TTATCTAAAACCAAGAGCATGCGAGCAGCTGGTTCAACAGATTGTGCTTTTGTTAGCCGAGGCTTTCCACCGCGGCCATATCATAAAGTTTCAATGGATACCGAGCCATTGCGGCATAGCGGGAAACGAGCGTGCTGACGCCGAGGCTCGGATGGCACATAGTGATGGTGCTTTCATTGAGATAGCCTTTTCAAGATCAGACATTGGAGCCTTGTTGGCGCATTTAATGCAGGCGGCAATGCAGTCGCACTGGCATGATCCGAGTCATCAACAGGACCGCGTGTGTAAGCTTGACGCTGGCTCACGATTACATTTCCCATCTGTGGTGGTGCGACGTCATGGGACTTTACTCCACCGGCTACGGCTTGGCGTTGCCTACACCAAACACTATCTTCACAAGATCGGCATCGAAAGTCACCCAAATTGCGCACAGTGCAACACACCAGAGACTATTGGACACCTTCTTTGCGCGTGCCCGAAGTATACTTCTGAAAGAACAACATTGGAGGCGACCGTGAAAAACCTGGACTCTCGCCCTCTCTCTGAGGAAACTCTTCTGGGCGCAAGGACGAGACGTTCTGATTGGTGGCGTGTGACAAAAGCCCTGCTCAACTTTTTGTGTGAAACAGGCCTGGATACTCGTTTGTGACCGCCTGTGCACAACCTACATGGTTAATGACATGTGTCGGTGTTGTGTTGCAGACACCAGTTTTGAGTTTTATGTGTGTCCAGTAACCGCGATGCGAGCGCCAGCCAGTGTTGTGTTTGTGTGTGTGTGTGCGTGTGCATAGACATCACCCGTGAAACTCATTGTATTATGCCATCATCAGCCTTCATTCACACTTTCCTTTTCCTCCTCTTCCCTTTCCCCTGTGTGGAGTAGCAGGCCAGGGTCCTGTTACCACCGGCCGACCTCTCCGCCTTTCTTTCATTAAAATTCCCTTTCTTCTCTTTTCTTACATTTATGGCTTTGCACGTTAATTATAGTGCATGTAAGTGCCCCCCGGATACATTATCATTTGTACTGAGTGAAGATTCGCAGAAAAGCATGGGAAACTTATGTATGCTTTATGTCATATCACAATACAAAACCGCTAAAAACGTACAGCGAGATTGACGCCACGGTTCGAGTTCTTACCTACTCAACAAAGCACATCAGAAAGGTTGGCATCCTCTTGTCTATTTGTTTTTAGATGTATATTTATGGCGTTGCATGATAGTGCATCTATGTGCCTACCTAACGCAGTATCATTGGTACTGAGTAAATCTTCGAACAAAAGCAACAACAAGTGATGTTTGCAGTCTTTGATAGCACAATACAAAGCTTCTAAAAACATACAGCGAGAATGACGCTACGATTAAGATTATAACCTACTCAATGAAGCACACCGGAAATGTATGAATTATCTTGTCCATTTGCTCTTAGATGTGTGTATCCGATTCATTACGACGTTGTCTTTTTGCGCCGTTTTTCCAGCATGCATTTCAACTCCAACTCGCCCAGTTTAGCTTCCTTGTGCAGTGCCTTTGTACACTATTAGGACCGGCTGCGTCTAAGTGTGGCAGTTGCGAATGTAGCCTCGCTCTTTGGAAGCGCAATCAAGTCTCCTGCGTTACGCGCCGCATGGTATTGGGAGATTTCGTTGGGATGAAATTCATTTATGTGCATCTTAACTATGGGGCACACGTGCATTTAAAGCACATGTTCCTTCTCACAGAATGGTAAAAACACGGCATCTCCGGCTAGCCAAACAACTACTGTCACATTGCAGCACACCATTGTCTTGTTCTTAGGTGGCGCTAACAATCTGTGCAGGTGTGTCACCAAGCAGAGCAATTTGGAACTTCAGACATATAGGTTGACCGGTTTGCGAAGCGGTCTGTGCTTAATCGAGTGTTTTATTTCCCTCTTTTCAGAACGTCTATAAGGACAAGGGCCTAGCGGACAGTACTAATGGAGGCTTGAATTGCTTAGCAGTTTTGTGGTTTATTATTTCATTAGCGCAATCTTCTAAGCCTCCCGTTATTCAGGATGGCCTTGGCGTGAGCTACATTAGCACATTTCTCTGATTTGTCTCGCCTAAGCCTGACATTTCTAGTGTTATCCAAGCTAGCCATAGAAGTACAGCCAACCTCGAACTGTCGTGTTCGCGTTGCAGTTTAGCAGGGGAAAGCAGAGCGCTATAGGCATGTCTTAATGCAGAGACATGATCAACGCCACAATGATCAGAGAGTGCAAAAGAATGATGGTTATTCGCCGTTTGTGTTCTGAAATCAACAATGCATCAACGCACGGAATCAGGTGCGCCGCTGAGACCACGCTTATGCTTGTAAAGGCTGTGCCACAAAGATGGCAACGACATGAAAGGAAAGATCACGATGCAGATTTACTCTCGAGGGCGACTGGCACCAACTGATTCTCCTTGCCATAGCCAACGGCTTTACTAGAGCAGATTTATTTTTAGCCAGATAAAGATGTCCGCTTGCCGGCAACGTTGGCTAATCCACCAACTGCAATATAAAAAAAAATGGAGCGAGAAATCTCCCATGGTAATCTTTGTAATGATTCAGTATCGTGTTACTTTCAACATTGCTTCGCAGAACAAGCTTCTGCACTTGTCACGTATGCGTGCTCGTGTAATCAGTATATCCTCTCCTCGAGCCTGACCTCTTATACTCTGGGGGTTATCGTTTTTTAACGTCAACGTAGTGCACCTCGAATTGTGCACTTGAATTGGGAAGGGTCGTAGTTTTTCTGTATGTACCACAAAGGATGTACCGCTTTAACAGTGAGCCGGTCACGTGGATTGCAGCGCTATCCAGAGACAGAAGAGAAGAGACACCCAGAATGGCAAGTAAAGTAACGCCTGATAAATTTGGTTGCCTGCCTTGTAGCGCCCGCAACACAAAATGCAGCTACCCGAGAACGACATATCGGAAACTACAGCGATAAAAACATGCGAACAGTCTGTTCCACAAGTCACGGTGGTCAAAACAATATATCCCAACCCCCGCTTAGCGAATCAGGAGGAGTATGTGCTTCTCCTTTGTCCTCTCAATATTTTATGATTGAAGGGAATCGCTGCACTGGTAGATGATTTTCTGGTGCATATTATTTTCACGTTTAAAAGATGTGCGTTAATTAACGAGAGTGCGGACAGAGTGACATCGCCCCTGCTGTGATGGTCACTGAAAATGTGAAAGGACTCGATATGCTACGACATTAAATCACAAAGTGAGCAAGAGAGGAATAGCCTCAGGGTGCTTGCCGACGTTTCGACAAGTGGACTGAGCGATGACCCTCCAGATTTGAACGCTTTCCACAGACGAAGACAAGAGCACTTGTTGAAACGTTCGCAAACACCTCAAGCTTCTCCCGCCATTCAGTTTCCGCTAGTCCAGTTCTGTCAAGTATCAGACATACGCCTTTACCATTCTAGAGTGCGCGCCATTAACAACGCTAAGAAAAGGCTGGTTTAACCAGCGCCTTGCGGTTGAATGGGAGGCCTTGTGTTCACCATTATATGCAATTATATAGAAACAACGAGGACTAACTGAAATGACTCCACCGTCATTCCGTCAGAGGTAGGCATAACCAATGCCTTAGGCTTCAGCGGGCGCGTTAATATGTACAATTTTATTTACCATTTCTAAAGGTAAGTTGATCCAATGTTGGCGTCTTTTTGTGAAAAGGGCGACCATTTTCTTATGAGTTTAAGTGACATTATGTGAGCAATGTTAAATTCTTATAGCAGTTTTATTTTGTTCCTTATCTTGTCTTTGTTCACACAGCCGTTTCGTACATGTTATTTGGTCCTGCGTAGTGCGAGTCTAAAGGCATAGAGATTAAAACAGATGGCAAGTTGTGTTATTAGCGTTTAACTTCAGGGGCGATGCAGATCCTGATTTTGGTTTTGTGATCAAGGATGCAGCCATATAAAATGTGTCATTTGGTGATGATGCCAGCTGCCTACCTTGTAGCTGATCGTAGGGACAGAATCTCAACACAAGCCCTGCCCATGCCAGCCGGACGGCGCTCCTATAACCAAACATAAGGGCAACTGATGATATGGTTAACCTCAGGTGGAGAGGCTAATTGGTTGTCCATGAAAAAACAGAAATCGACAAAAGGACGAGACAGGACTGTAATGATAAATAGGATAGGAAAGTGAATAGAGAGGAGGAATGGAAAAGGTGACTGTTGATTTCCCCCTATCGGATCAGCCCGGAGTCTACGGGGAGAGCAAAATGACGTTTGCTCAACCGAAGGGCCTTATATATCCAACCACTCGGCATCGTATTAACTCCAAGGATAGGCATTTCTCGCCACCCGCAGCTAGACGCGGGTGAGCCGAGCTGACGTGCGCCTATACTCTGTTTTATACATAAGGTTCAACACTGAAAGGTACGGAAGTAGTCCGGGCGAGAAAATGAAGTGAGGGCGTTACTCCGCACTTGTTCTGTGCGCGAGTGGTGTAAGGCACGATGAAGAGACAGCGTGTTGTCAGCAATAAGAGTGCATGTAATCAAGATCATGACAAATGTGTCATGTGGTAAGCCTACAGCCAAAGCATTTAGTATGTTTCGCTAACCAGAAATAACGTACTACTTTTTGGTCGCGAATGCAGGGAGCGCAAACAACAGCGCTAGCTTTAACAGCGTTGCACATGATGTCTGAAACGGAGTATAGGAAGCCGTGGCCTCGCAACGCGCCCTTCTTCCATTTGCATGCGGGAGTAAATATAGATGCAATACGGTTGATAAAGCATGGACTGAGTTTGTACTTTTGATTTGATGCGCATAGGGAATTAAGGTCAGAGCTGGATAAAATCTCCCGATATTTAGTCAACAAAGAGCAAGCTGCACTGTAACCACTCAGTGCCAGATTTCATGTTCTTGATTGTAGCTGAAAAAACTTTTGCACAAAACACGCGATGGTGAAAGGTAGCGTTTATATTATTGGAAAACATACGCAAGAAATTGCGTGCTTCGGTCAGACGCTCAGTACCGAGAATCTGCGGTGCAGTTTCTATGCAGCGAAAAACTATGATTGGGAGGACCACAGCTGCACAGAAACAAGCATATGACCATGCTGAATCTGACAATAAACAATCAAATTTTTGAAAGCCAAACTCAAAACGACGTGGTTTTGCCAAAATTTCAAACGCTCCCACCACTGTTCAAACAGTTGTAAGGGATTTTTACTGAGCGCGCTTATGTTGCTTCGGTGAACAGATTAAAGACAGGTGCCAGAAATTCTAGCGAGATCTATGTTTGTGTTGTTTGGGTTTTATGGCGCGTAGGCAACTAAGGCCACCATGCGCCAAGCTCGAGGTAACGGAGAAATCTCCGGATAATTTTACAGAAATGTGAAAATCGTCGGTGGTGCACAGTGCTTAAATAGTTAGAATTACCTCATGATGAGGAAGAAAAACATTCTAGGAATGGACACTATTACAAACATTTAAAGGAGGTCGGTTACCTCAGCTGCCATCCTTACCAGGGCAAGGATGCCGAAACTCCCAACCAATCAAATAAAGACCTCGCCCTTTCTCTCAGGAATGAGAAAAGTTGAGGTGTATCAGGCGAAGTACTGGGTCATGATTTACATATTTTTAAGAAAACCAGCTTCTGTTAAAAATCTAAAAACGCAAGGCATGTCCACAATTGCATTATCACTCAAGAGCTGTGCTGGATTAAAAGGGATGCATTGGTTATAAAAGGGAGAAACTTTTTCAGCAGCTTTTAAAGCTTAGAATACGAAATTAAAATGTGACTGACTAAGTTCAACTCCGCATCTAGAAACTGGTATGTCTCCTTTCGCAGAAAATTGTGTGTAATGTGTATGACCTATACGGAGACAGAAGATAATGACCTCCTTGAAACGTTTCTGGTGCATACATGACTTCCATTCACCTAGGACTGATTTTATAAACCGTAGTTGGTTATTTAGTTCGTTGTTCCAATTGGACTACCATTTGTTCCTTGCATTTCTATGTAGTAATCTAATGCAATCTCTATAGGGCATATTTATCGTTTTAATTTGCTTCTCACAAGCTTGAGCAGCGCACAAATCTGCTCATTCATTGCCCTTTATGCCGACATGACTTGGTACTCAGCAGATCCTTATGTTTTGTCCTTGAGAGGCTGTTGCAATGTTGTGTATGTGATCGCCAAGCAGCGGGGTTATTGCATATCTAGAATAAAGGGCTCTGAGCACGCTTAGCGAGTCTGTAAATAATACTGTTGGGGAGGTTCTCATTTATTATTTCTTCTATGGCTACACAGATGGCGTAACATTCCGCAGTGAAGAAGCGCACTGTGGAAGTCTTAGTATTTTATTCCGATTTCCCTCTACAACTGCGCTTCTAACGTATGCATCTGTTCTTGAACCGTAGGTATGAAATGCTGCGAAAGTAGTGTAATTATCCTCAAGTGTGAGGAATTCTTGTATTATACGTTGTTGCGGAATTTGTTTCTTACGGAACTGTGTAGGAGTGAAATTGCAGATTTCAGGGAAATTGTGCCATGGCGGCAGTGAACCTCGCCTTCGGGCAATATTTGGCAATTCGTCTAGTATGCCAAGGTTATGGCATATCTCCTCAAATCGCAAGAGGAGAGGCTGAGTAGCTTGTGGCTTGTTGTTGAAGAGTGTTCTAGAAAGGCACTTTGTGGCGATAGGGTAACATAAATGATTATGCAGTGAACGGATCTTTAGAATGTATGAGCATGTGAGTATGGCTCTTCTATCTGCAAGCGTTGGTTCATTGGTTTCTACATGGAGGCTGTTTATGGGTGATGTCCTATATGCACCAGTGGAGAGACGCAAACCTAAATTATGCACTGGATCTAGCCGTTTGAGGTACGATGGTCTCGCTGACCCATACACTATGCATCCATAACCCAGGTTAGAGCGTAAAACAGAGCGGTATATTTGTAAGAGACATGTCCTATCGCCTCCCCGGTGTTTTCTCGACAGCACTTTGAGTATGTTCAGGGATCGAGAAGCCTTCTTTTTCAACGCATCTATGTGAGGCAGGAAGGTGAGCTTTCTGTCGGATTTTATACCTTGATATTTATGTTCTTTTTCACGGGTAAGTGTATTACGTTCAGGTGTAGGGTTGGATCTATCTGCATGCCTCATCTGAGTGAGAAAAGAATGCCCACCGATTTTTGTGGAGAAAAACGGAAGCCATTTGGGTCTGCTCATGCTGCCAGTTTATTTATTGTTAGCTGTATCTGTCGTTCGCATGTTGATGTATTCGAGGATGTGTAAGCTATCTGGAGATCATCAACATAGACAGAATACATCACGTACCTTGGGATTATTTTCCTGATAGGAGTCATTTATACAATAAAGAGTGTTGTGCTTAAAATACATCCTTTAGGTACTCCGTTTTCTTGGATAAACTTTCTTGAAAGGGTTGAGCCTAGGCGGACGTGAAATGTACGGTTACACAAAAAGTCTTTAAGGCAGTTCAACATCCTGCCGCGGATGCCCAGTTCAGCCAAGTCGTAAATAATCCCAAACCTCCACGTTGTGTAATGCGCCTTTTCTAAATCGAAGAAGACAGCGAGACAATGCTGTCTTTGTATAAAAGCCCCACGAACAGTGCTTTAAAGACGAACCAGGTGGTCGGTGGTGGAGCAAGCCTTTTTAAAACCGCATTGAAGGACATCCAGAAGCTCCCGGTCTTATAACACGAATGATAGTCTGCTATTGAATACACTTTCAAAAGATTTCGCTAGACAGCTAGTCAGAGCTTTGGGCCTATAGCTGCTAGGAAGGGTAGAGGGTTTTCCTGGTTTTAATAGTGGAACAATAACGGCCATCTTCCAGGCTTCGGGAAGTTTTCCCGATACCCAAATTTTCTTTAAAAATTTAAAAGTGCCTCCACAGCCGGTTCAGAGAGATGAGCCAACATTTGATAATGTATTTCCTCTGGGCTATGTGCAGTTTGCTTACCAGCGGAGAGTACTTTAATAATTACTTGGATTGTAAGTAGGTTATTATAGGGTTCATTTGAACTGACACTTGTCGGCAGTCATTGTTTTTCAGCTGCGTTTTTGTATTTGAGGAATGAATCTTTGTAGTGAGATCTGAGAACTGGAAACTGCAGAAAAATATTCACCCAAAATATCTACCTGTTCTAAATTTGTCTGTATGACAGGGGTTGATAGAAACGGAACTGTGAATGGGGAGTGGCTGCCATTTATCTTTTTTACCATCTCGCACATTTGTTTTGACGTAATAGAGCTTTTTATTGAGGACACGTAACCTTGCCATGAACTTTTTTCTGCATTACGGCGAATATATCGAGGTTTTGCTCTAAACTTTTCGAACTTTATAAAATTCTCCTGCGTTAAGTACCTACGAAAAATTCCCCATGCTTTGTTTTGTTTCTGTTTTGCATCTCTGCATTCCTGTGTAAACCAAATTTTGTGATTCTGCTTTACTACTCCAGATGACCGGGGAATTGCTAGGCGTGCAGCTGTTAAAATGCAGTTCGTGATAGCTCCATTCAGTTCGTCTATGCTGAGGTCATCTGAAAATATTTTATCTAAGCTGGCCCTTTTTCTAAAAAGTTCCCAGTCGGCTAATTGTAACTTCCACCGTCGTGGTTTCGTTGGGGTGACTAGTGGTGGGGATGTTAGGCTTATTGATACAGGGAGGTGATCGCTGCCGTATGGGTTATCGATGACATCTCATTTAAAATCACAAAAGATAGAAGGTGAAGTAAAAGACAAATCTATGCAACTCATTTTTCCCGTGCTCGGAGAGCAGTATGTATCTTTGCCGGTGTTAAGAAGGCAAACATTATTACTTAGAATAAAATCTTCTAAAATACGACCTCTTGCATCAGTGTGTGCACTGCGCCAAAAACCTGAGTGGGCATTAAAATCACCAACTAGCAGATATGGCTCCGGTAGCTGTTCTAAAAGGGATTCTAAATCATGAAGTGTTACTGTTAGGTGTGGTTCAAGATATATGGTGCATATTGTGAGTGTTTTAAAATGAAGAATGGTGACTGCGACGGCTTCGTATTTGGTTTGAAGTTTGATCTCGCGGGTTGCCACACCATTCTGGATGACAATGGCAACACCTCCAGACAGTTTGCTTGCTTGCTCTCGGTCACACCGAAAGTTATTGTACTTGTTTAAAATATTTTTTTTGTTTTGGACCTAAGTTGGTCTCTTGTAAGCACAAAGCCACCGGAGACATTGTGTTTAAAAGCTCTTTTATGTCAGAGTAGTTATTTATTAGTCCTCGGCAGTTCCACTGTATAAGGAACGCCATATTTGACTAGTGTAGTTAAAACTTAGGGTACCGGTTTTGGGGGTGCCAATACCGGGGTCTTTTTTCTTTTTCGCTCCAGGGAGCTGTGCCTCTGCTGCAGCAAAGGCGAGTTCTGAGTTGTGTCCATCGCCTCACTAGAGGCTCTGGACTTCCGCGGTGAACCCGCAGTTGTACGGTTTGTGGGCTTCTCCCGACTGTGGGAGGCCTTACGGGCGGCCGACTGAGGGGCCGGCTGGCCGTTGCTCAGAGGTGGCAGGGCAGCCTTCGCTGCGTCTGCCGGGGGCGGGGTTGGCCCTGCCTCAGGCATTTCCTGGGCAGTGGCCGAAGCCTGGTGTGGTGTGCCGCCCCTGCGCACCACATCGGCGAAATTTGTTTTTGCAGTGACCTGGAAAGCTGATGGGAGTCTTTTTCATGCTTCTTGGTATGTTATGTTTTCCTTTGTCTTTATTGTTATTATTTCCTTCTCTCTCTTCCAGGTAGGACGTGACCTCGAGTACGCGGGGTGATCCCCTTCTCAGTTCGCGCACAGTGGTGAAGCACTGCAGTCCACAGATTCATGATTGTTTGACGAACATTTGGCGCATGTTCGGCGGCCATGAGAGCTGTGTGAGCCATGGCCAAATTCTTGACATTTAAAGCAGCGTCTGGGGTTTGGGATGTACGGTCTTACATTTATTTTGAGATATCCTACTTCTATGGTTTCGGGAAGTTGGCTGGAGGCAAAGGTCAGGACTATGTGTTTTGTTGCTATTTCCTTGTCAACTTTTCGGATTTTAATACGATGTTCTTCGGTGACGTTCTGTTCTTTCAGACCATTCAACATCTCTTCAGAAAGATCCAGGAAATCGTGTTCAGATATTACTCCTTTCACTGTGTTTAGTGATCGATGTGCAGTAATTGATACAGGAATGTCTCCTAAGGGCACTATGAATGGGAGTTTGGAAAATTGCACTTTGTCTTGGATTTGGAGGAGTAGGTTGCCACTGGCTGGTTTCGTCAGCTTGTAGCCAAGGCCCAGGGCGTCGATAAGAGATTTAGAAACAATGAATGGGGACATTTTCCTAGCTGTTTTATCTGGATTTTCACTATGTACAACATGGTGCCTAGGGAAAACTTCTTTTGTTTTTTGCCGGAACGGCGTAGTGGCATCGGTCCGCCCTCGTTTATGAGGGCGATCATTTGTTGAAGGAAAAGGATCCATAAAAAACAGTTGTTTTTCGGCTGCGGTGGCAGCCACCCACCACGGAGCCCAACATGGGGACGGGACAGGAGGTTGCAAGCAAGGCCTGCCCGCGTCTGCTGTACACCGCAACTATAACCGAATATGATGCAACTCAGGGTAGTACGTCACACAAGGTTAACCCTCGCCAACAGGAAAAAAGGAATAACCAAGACGCGAGTAGGAGATAGGAGCGTTGTGAGAAAGAAGATAGGAAAGTGAAAGATGGAGGGGAGGATAGGAAAAGGCGACTGCCGATTTCCGCCGGTCGGGTCAGGCCGGAGGTGCCGTCTACAGGAAGCTGGGGCCAAAGTGGTGTGTTGCCTCCGCTGAGGGGCCTTAAAGGTCCAAACGCTCGGCATCGGCTCAGCCACCAGGATCCCCTTTTCCCCGGACAAGGCGATGCCACGTACGGCTAGGCGCGGGTGCTAGGGTCCGTGGTGATGCACTGTTCACCATCATCCCCCTGCGGGGATGTCCCTGCGGATGCTCGGGAACCCGTGGTGTCGCCACTCACCAACGCCAGCAAGTTGCAGACGCGCAACTGCGGGGAAGGGCTGTTTGTGTATAAAATCTTCACTTCTTGTGTTTTCGAGGCGAACTAAATGGTATGTTGTTGAGCATACCAAAATCATTAAAACAGATCGTGAACTAAAAGACAAATCTAAACACCTCATATTGCCCGAAGTTGAAGCAGTATGTAGCCTTTTCCGTGTTTAAAAGGCATATATTGTTTGCGAGACTAAAATATTCGATTGTTCGCCCCCTAGAGTCGCAGAGCCGCTTCCCCAAAAAGGGGAGTGCGCGTTAAAATCCCCAACTACGAGATATGGCTCTGGAAGTTCATCTATCAGTTCTTGTAGATCATGAACTGTTATTGTAAAATGTGAAGGAGTGTATACGAAACAGATTGTTAGGGTCTTGTAGGTGACGACGCTGACTACAACCGCCTCAAGTTTTGGTTTGAGCTGGATTTCCTCAGCAGGGACGGTGCTTTGAACGACAATCGCGACGCCTCCCGAGAGTCGATTTGCCTGCTCTCGATCTCGTCTAAAATTTTTATATTGTTTCAGGATATGCACATGTTGTGGACCAAGATTGGTCTCCTGAAGACATAAAACTATGGGTAACATTGACACTGAAATATGTGTTATGTCACTGTAATTCCGCATAAGTTCTCTACATTTCCACTGAATTAAAAAAGCCAAGTTTATGCTTTTGAGAGGAAATGAAAGGGGATTTACTTAGGTGGTGGGCCCGTTATGAGGGGCCTGTCTTTTTCTAGCTCAAGAGAGCTGTTCCGCCGCTGCACAGCGTGCGGACTGGGGGTTACATCCATCACCTCGCCATAAGTGCTGGAGGACCACGCAGCCGCAATTGTGTTACTTTCAGGCCTCTCCCGACGGGGGTAGGTCCTGCGGGATGCCGACCCATGGACCGGCGCTCCCTGCTTTGGCAATGACAGGGTAGCTTTCGCTGACCCTGCCTGGGGCGTGGATGGCCCTGCAATATGCTCTGTGAAAGCGGCCTTTGGAGGTGCCCGAGTGCTGTGTGGTGCTACGCCCTTGAGCACATCAGCAAAGTTTTGTTTTGCTGTGAAAGGGAATGTGTTCATAAGCGCAAAACGCTTTCTCGCTTCTTTAAATGAAATGTTTTCCTTCGTCTTTATGGTGATTATAACTTTTTCTTTCTTCCAGGACGGACATGCCCTGGTATATGCAGCATGGTCTCCTTCATAGTTGCGCAGCGCGGGACTGCGTCACATTCATCAGAATGGTGATAATTCGAGGCACATTTTGCGCAAGTTTTGCGACCGCGTCATCTGCAGGGGTTAGGTATACATGGTCTTACATTAACTTGTGTCTATTTCCTTATTGTCCTTCCAGGTCTTGATACGGTGCACATAGATGACGTCTTCGTCGCTGAGCCCTTCGAGCATTTCTTTTTCAGTGATGTGTACCGGTGTAGATCGTTGAAGCACGCGCTTTCAAGTCTTATAGTGGGCTACGCCTCACAACTAAGCAAGTGAGAAGACTAAGATTTTTAAGCTGTCTGCATTACAACGACCCAGCCTTTAAATTATTGCACGGGGGAAAAACGTGCAGTGACGCGCTAGCTACAGCTGGCCGAGTTGAACTTGCTCAGTTGAATTTCAGTCAGTCTTTCGCCGCCCCGTTTCACTGGGCTTTCGTTCATCTTTGTCCCACTTGACACGGCGCATGTGCACAGCTGTTGCAGCTTGGTTTCGCGGGCGCCGCGACGGCAGCAGCAGCTGCTCCGCATCACGTGGCTGGTCACGTGACCAATCAATTTATGAACCACGTGATCAGCCATGGCGCCGCGCCGCCGGCCATGAAGGAAAAAAAATACTAGGAGGGAGTTTGACGTTATAATCTTGAAGCCTAGTCATAAAAAATGTAATAGAAAGCATCATGGGAAATAGGCCCTCACGGACAAGGCAGCGGTAGCTCTTAGCCGAATTTCGGTTTCGGTTTCGCTCTCTGGCTGTGTTGCGGAGCACGGACGTTCACTAAAAAGCACCGCGATCCATGCTGGTTGGCAGTCTGTTAACTGTGGAGGGCATATTTCCAAGTGTCAGCAGCGGCGTCAGAGGAGGGTGGCTTACAGAGGCTGAGCGGGTGACATCATGCTCACTCCTAGTTTTTTTCTTCCTCCATGCGGCTGGCAGATGCTCCGCACCATGTGACCAACCACGTGACAGCGTGGCGGCACTGCGATGGAGTGGCGGTGTATAGAGCGCCACACGGCCAAACTGGACGATGCGTCAACGAGAGATTAGGAGAGCACCGAAGATTGCTCGGGGGAGATTCTCTTGATAACCTCCCTAAACATTGCCGCACGTGCATCACAAACGACAAGGAAAAGAAAATCCAGTGTAAACCGCTTTTTGAAAAAACGACCATCCTATTCAGGCACAGGGAGCAACTCCCGCGGGAGCTCATGGAAGCCTTTAATATGCGCATCAGTGGCGATAAGTGCATTAGTCAGACTTCCGTCCGCTTCTCTGATAGGGAGTATCTGTTCCTAACCAAATCATTGGGATTCACGGGATAACTTGTGGTGTTCATGACGTTTGTTTGTTTTTGTTCTTGTTGGTTTCACTATTTATTCGAGCATTGTCTGGAATAAGCCTTCAGTTGTGAGTAGCGCTCGTATTTGTTTGTCTCGCTTGTCCTCGTTTTTCCGCGCCAACTTCTCCAGTATGCATTTCAACCAACTAGCCCAACTTTGTGCTCTCTTGATATATGGTTCATGGGGCAAGTAGATGGCGCAGTATTTGTCTCAGATATCTTGGCGGACACCTGAACCGCGCCATAAGAAAAGCGGTAAAGGAGGGACTGAAGGAAGAAAGAAGAAATAGGTGCCGCACTGGAGGGCTCCGGAATACTTTCGACCACCTGGGGACCTGTAACATGCACTGACATCGCACAGCACACGGGCGCCTTTGCGTTTCGCCTCCATCGAAACGTGGCCTCCGCGGTTCGGTTCGAACCCGGGAACTCCGGATCAGTAGCCGAGCGCCCTAACTACTGAGCCACCGCGGCGGGTCCGATTATTGTGACGCAGGGAGTTTTCAGGACGTCGCGCTTACATTACATGCCAAGTGAAGAGAAAAGTTTCTTCTTTTCTCTTCACTTGGCATGTAATGTAAGTTTTAATTTCATGTAATGTAATGGCATGTAATGGCAGGTTTTAATTTCTTAATATCAATTTTTCGCTGTTTACACGATCGTTGCCCCTGTTCGCGGTAGTCGCCTTGAGTGATGGCGTAATGACTGCATAAAATTTTCTCTTCCGATATAATGCACTAAATAACAATTGCCATGCCTTTCATTACGCCGACGCCGACGGCAGCAGATCGCTGAGAAACGCGTCACCACTGCTCTAGAAAGGCTATCTACATTGACGTCAAATGACAGTGCTAGTTCAAAAACGAGCGGTCATTTGAAACCAGAGCGTACTTAGAAGCTGTAGCGAAGAGTATGCGACGAGGAAAAAATGCCATAAATCCTATAAATGCTGTTCTCTTAGGAATAAAATAAATCTAAAAACACAGGAGCAGTTGACGCACAGTTTTCTTGTTTTTGTTTCGGACCATCTGTCTCTTGAGAACTGAAAAGTACAAAGCCTTCTTAATTAGCACCGAGAGCTTTGGAGCTAAATTTAATTGCCCAAGGAATATATATTTATATATATATATATATATATATATATATATATATATGTATATATATATATATATATATATATATATATATATATATATATATATATATATATATATATATATATAAAGTGTTAACACATGTGGCGGCATCCATCAAAGCATATACGTCGCCGCTTAGGGGCGCTAAACGTCACAATTTAAAATTTCAGAAGTTGCACACCAGCCTTACCTTGTCGTGGCTTATATATTCGTTTGTGCAATTCCCTCAGATCAAAACATTCATTAGAAAGAGGGCAAATGCTAGCAACACAAGCTTTTCACCAGTAATGTGATAGAACGTCGCTCGAGGGAGAAAGTGTAGACTACAAAGTGTGAATTTTGCGTAACATTGTCTGCTTATCATCATCAGCCTTACTGCGCCCGCTGCAAGGCTAAGGCCTCTCCTCTGTCTTTCAAATGAACTCTGTCCTTTGCCAGATGCGGCCACCGTATGCCCGAAGGGTTCTTAATCTCATCCGCACACATAACCTTCTGCCACCGCCAGCTGCTCTGGCCTTCTCTTGGAATGCACTCTGTTACTCTTAAGGACCAGCGGTTATCTTGCCTTCGCATTACATGCCCTGCCCAAGCCCACATCTCCTGATTTCGACTATGATGGCATTAACTGGCGTTTGGTCCCTCACCCACTGTGCCCACTTCCGGTCTCCTAACGTCTATCGCCTATCACCTGTCTTTATCTCTTTCCCGATGAAACAAATTTGTTATTGCGAAAAGGAAATGACACAGTAACTGTCTCACTTAATCTCGGTGGACACCCGTACCGCGCCATAAGTGAAGGAAGGTGGGAGTGAAAGAAGAGCGAAGGAGGTGCCATAGTGGAGGGCTCCGGAATAATTTCGACCACCTGGGAATCTAACGTGCACTGGCAACACACAGCACACGGCCGGCTTTTTGCTTTTGAATTTAAAATTCGTTTTGGGTGAAAAGAAATGGCGCACAAATTACCTCACATATTGATGGACACTCAAACCACACCGTAAGAGAAGGAAGGAGGTGGGAGTGAAAGGACAGAGAGCGAGAGTGGTGCCTTAGTGGAGGGGAAAATTGGCTTTTGGGGAAAGGAGATGGCGCACTATCTGTCTCACATCTCCGCGGACACCTCAATCGCGCCGTAAGGGAAGGAATAAAGAAGGGAGTGAAAGAAGAAAGAAAGGGGTGCCGTAGTGGAGGGCTCCGGAATTATTTCGACCACCTGGCGATTTTTAACCGGCACTGACATCGCTTAGCACACGGGCGCCTTAGCGTTTCGCCTCTGTCGAAACGTGGCAGTCGCGGTCGGGTTCGAACCCGGGTACTCCGGATATGTAGCCGAGCGCCCTCGAGTGTGACGGCACAAGCTGCCCTCGCACGCCAGGCTTGCGAGGTGGCGGGATCTTGCGGCATCCCGGACTAGGGACGCGGACCAAGAAGAGTCGGCATTCACCAACAGCACAGGCTTATCCTCTCTATTTCCTTAAAGGGGCCTCGAAACACATTTCCAGTGCACTGTTTTGCCTGTTGGTTGCACAGAATGAGTTAGAGTGATGCTATTAACATCGGTCGTACCGCGTATATACTGTGGTTTTTAATATTTTAATTAGCTCGCAAAAACAAATTCGTGGCGCTGCGGTGTCACCATTCACTGGCGGTTTTTAGCAGCGGATATCAAATGCCTTTTTGCGAGCTTGATGTTTGGAGAAAGAGTAAATATAGTGCAAATTGGGTTATTAACTAGAGATACGTTTTGTCAAGTTTTTGTGTTTAATATTACATTAACAAAACCAGCTTGTTTGTCCTAGATAAAAGCACTGTAAATCAAGTAAAACAAAAACACGCCACCAGAGGCACTGGCTAATTTTTGCATCGAAGGACTTTGCGCCTCTCTGTAAACATCCTACGACCTAGCACTAAACACTTATGGATACTCTCTATGTATATGAGAGCGGCTTTGCGCAATCGATCCGATCGAGCCATTGCACTCTATAAGCGTTCGTTTCGATCCCAAGGAAGGATGCGTTCGTTTCACATTTAGCAGGCAGTGCGCATCGTCAGTTTGTGGAGAATCACCGGGCGGTGGCGCGCCACATTCCTGTCAACAGCGCGCTCCTTGCTCGCCGTGGCCAACCAGCGCCCTAGGAGCGACGGGCGATGGTTGGCGGTAAGAAGTGGTGGTACGCGCTATGAGAAATGTGTCTGATATCTTGCTCAGGCTGTCCCACCGTCGCAGTATCACGGTCTCGAGTTCGGATTCATAAGCAAGGGAACGGCACTGATCAGTGTTCCCTTCTGCGCCGTCGACGCGACGGTGAAGCATCGCTGGGTCAGCTGGGCGTTCACATGGTTGTTGTAACAATGCAAACGGCGCTGCCAGCCTTTGCATGAACGAGTTAAAGAAAAGGCAACCATAGAGTGCAAACTTCCGCCACGTGCTAAGATAGGCTGTTTTGATTGGTCGCCCTGAGTGTCATCATTGGGGGACTGAAATGGGAATAGGAAGCTGCGCGAAAATCGAGTTTCGGGCAGCATTTTGTTTGCTTGTATTTTGAAATTTCTTCATTGAATAACTCCCATTCCTATGCATCGATTGTCGTAATTCTTTTTGAGTCAGCATCTGTGTGACAAAAAATCTATCTGAAGCGTAACCGGCATCCGTTCAAGCGGTGTTTAGCAATCCCTTTAATAAAGGTGTGCTCTCTGTCTCTCCTGAAAGCCATGTTGATCAATGCTAAGAATGACATATTTTTACAAAAAAATTCCTAATACGTTTGGCAAGAAGCTTCGCGAAAAGTTTGTTAAAACAACTTAAGGCAGAAATTGGTCGGTAATTGCTTAAATTATCGCGATTTTTGTTTTTGTACACTGAGACGACTTTTTATGCCTTCAATGCATCCGGGTACGTAACGCTATAAAACGACTCACTAAAGAAAGGAACCAAAATAGGTTCTAGAACTTCAATATTGTTTTCAATAACGACACAGGGATTGCATTTAGCCGGCGCGCTTTTCCCGTCTCCTGTTGCCTGTCCACTGATATAAGTTCATGACAGCTTATGTCATCATATCTGAAGCTGGATTCCTGCCATCGAGGAAGAAAATGGGGCTCCCCGCTTAGAGCTTTGGGGATCATATTGTGAGCTATGGAGAAAAATTTCTGTTAAATCATATGTCATGTGAGATGCGCTAGGGGACAAGTCTTATGACGGTAGTACCCTTTATGATCCTGCTGGCTGAATGATAGAATTTAAAATTTCCCATAGTTTCTTGCTGTTGTGAGCATTAGCATTATTTTTAAGTGATAATAATGCCTTTGTTGCCGACGCATCAACGCAAGGGCTTTATTCCTGTGAGTTCTGTATTGAGGTGCGAAATATTCATTTCCCCTGTTCTCTTTCATTTTGGTATGCCAAGACTCGCGTTGCTTTATGACATCAAGGACAAGAGTCATCTAAGGGCAAATTAGCACCATGAAAAAGTTCACTCTTTTTTATTTTATTTATTTAGCAATACTGTAAGCCTTTGACAGGCCTATACAGGCAGTGGGTTACAAAGGTATTCACAATGTACAACACTTTCTAAAATATATTAACACTAGAACTTGTTATCTGAAACAGAACATCATTCCAACCAAAATCAAACGGTAGAAAAGAGCAAAAAAAAAAGAGAAAAAAAGCTTCCGCGTTATGGCACTGAGTGAAACAAAGATTCTACCTTATTGACAAAGCTAGACACAGAATCGTCGTCAACAACATCACCCGGCAAAGAATTCCAAATCTCTACGGACGACCGAAAAAAAGAAAACTTAAAAGTATTGCACCGTGTGACGTATGGCCGGATGTGTTTATCATGATTTTTTCGTTTAGTGTGAGGGTGTGGTGGCTGCAGATACTGATCTTTATTGATACGGAGCGACCCATGGTAAAGCATGAAAAGAAACTTCATGGCGGCAACGCGACGCCTGCCCGCAAGTGTGGGAATGCCTGCTTGTGTTCTAAAAGCACTGACACTTTCAAACCGGGAGTATTTCGTGTAGATAAATCGTAGTGCTTTATTTTGCACCTTTTCCAAGCAATCTATCAGGTTCTCTTGATGCGGGTAACCTTTTAGTAACCTCTTATAGTAACCTTGCATTCATTTATTAACATAGTTATTTGCTCTATGAGGCACTGGCAGTATTCGTTAGCATTTAAAGGTTCAAAATCGTCGAAGCTAACACGTGAAATTAACCAAAAAATTTTTCGTCGTCAATCCATGTAAGTAATTTGCTAGATGGTCCAGGGCGGCATAGAATATTTAAGCAGTACAACAGTGCAACAAATAGATGATCTGTAGGAGCAGTATTGAACACTCGAGGAAGACTACTGGTGGGTTGAAAGTTACCAGGATGTTATACAAACATGTCGAGTTGTTGCTCGTAATGCGGGTGGGGGATGTAATAAAGTTATGGAAACCAAATGAAGGGAGAAAGTTATAATTGTCGCTGTGATTTGCACACTGTGAGTCAATGTTCATACCACCAATAATGATAGCATTTTTTGAGCTCTTAGTTATGTCAATGAATATTATTTCAAGGTCACAAAAAAGATGCTACGAGTATTAAGCAGTGCTCGGCAAACAATACCAATCATTAATTTGTCAATTTCTACAAACATTACCTGTGTGGCATCGTTTCTTCCGTTAACAATATGAGGGCATTATTTAAAACTTTTCAATGTGATGTAATGTTTTAGAGTTTTTAGTGTAAATGCTGACGCCACCATCCCTATTTATGGCACAACGAGGGCGTGACAGAAAAACGTAGTTCGGTATATTAAGAGCTCATTTGTAAATAGCAAAGTTTCTGAGACTACAATTACGTCATATGTATTTTTGTGTTCACCTAGAAACAAGCAAAGATAGTCAAAGCTTTTTTTATATATTGCTGATATTGCAGTGCACTACTGAGCGAGTATAGTGCAAGTCACAGAAGTTATAAACTTGATGAGCCGTGAACATTTCAAGACCTTTGAGCTATCTTGTCAAGTCCAGCTGGCGTGACGATGTGGTGTATTTCTGAGCTATCTGTCTTTCTCATCAGAAGTTTACGTCTAGAAATCTAGGCATACTTCCAGTTGTGTTCTTTCTTTGCGGTGATAGGCTTTGAAAGCAACAGCGTATTCTCAGGACAATGATGTGCATTTTACAAACACAGCTGTTGCACAGGGCAAGCCTACATCTGAAGTAGTTAGGCATTGCTTTATTGTGGAATTAAGCACTTCATCACGCTTGCTACACATGGCGAACTTGACAATGATATTGTGCGGCTTATTTCTGGACGGTACACAATGAATGACGTCGATGTCTTTTTTTGTTATCGAGACATCGATTTTAGCTCCGAGATTGGAAACAATGCTAGGCAGACATTCTTCTTGAGGCTCGGGTATGCCTATCAGTTCTAGATTTTGTCTGTAACTGTAGAGCTAAATTTCTGCTAGCTCAGTTCTAGGTTTGCTAAGCTTCTTCTGAAAGAAGAGATTTTCTCTCTTCAGGAGCTATTGCGCAGCCTTAAGCAGAGTTAATTCATTGCCGTGTTTCGCGGTAGCAACCTTAAATTGCTCAAAGCCTTCGCTCATAAATGAGACAGTTTGTGTAAGACTGCTTAAATCTCTAGTTATATTTGTCTCCATCGCTTCAACATTGCAATTTACCTTGACGAGCAATGCTGCTATTTCCTTTACAGTGGTAGGGTACTTTTCAAACAGCTACCCTGTTTCGGGTTGGTTCGATACAGTAGCATTCAATTCATCATCCCCCATTGCCGATGGACGACCCAGGCACGCAATACAAAGATGAAAGACTTTGCAAAAAGATAACAAACCTGGAAATGCCCAAATTTGCAGTCAGTGAAGTGCGTGCTGTGTGCGGCCGGATAGTCCTCAGCAGTCGTCCTTAGTGATGCTCGGCACTATGCATAGTTTCTAAGATTTGTGTAGGTTTGGGAAACGTATTTTCTTCATGAGGTTCGAGGTTTTAGATGGTGTGCGGATATTTTAGTGCCATATACGCGAAAGACCTTTGTTTTCCTCACACGGGTATGTATACCTGAATGGACGAGTTTCTGCCATTGGACAGCTTTCCGAATTTACATTCCTATTTATGGATCACCATTATCGTCATAATAAATATGCTTTGCTATAAAACTCCAGGTAAACAGCGTAAGTAATTATTTCCTGCAAAGTGATATCGGCGGAGGACTTTACTTATTTGTTTATTTTCAGTACACACTACATAGCCGAAGCTGCTGCGCCCACCGTATCTCCGCAAACTTAATATTCTCACCGCCCACCTAATTTTCTGCCGCCACCTGCTACGCTTGTCTTCTCTTGGAATCAACTCCGTTACCGTCAAGGACCATCGGTTATTTGCCTTCGAATTACATGCCCTGCTCAAGCCCATTTCTGCCTCTTCATGTAGACTAGGATGTCATTAACCCGCGTTTTTTCTCTCACCCACTCCTGTCTCTTAACGTTACACCTATAATTTTTATTTCCATAGCTCGCTGCGTTGTCCTTAGTGGCCTTCTTGACCAATGGATAGCCGGACTCAGATCAGGCCGGTCAACTGATGACCACATTTTTGTATTTGAGTCATATGTCCGGCATCATTTTGTTCATAGACAGCATTGGCAACCTGTGTTATTTGACTATATGATAAAACACAGAGCGATGGAATTCCCCGTGATGCGCGCTTGCCTGGAGTCTGCGGGAGCATGCTCCTCGATGGCCTGGAAAGTTCCGCATTTGATGTTGGCCGCGGCATCCGTCAAGGTCGTGCGCTCCCCCCCCCCCTATTGTTTTTCTTAGCATTAGAGCCTTTCCTCCAGGCAGTCAATCAGGCAGTCAATCTTGTCAATCCTCCAGGCAGTCAATCTTATTAGAGGTCTGGCGTTGCCAGGCAGTAAGGCAGTATGCGTCACTGCTTATGCAGATCACATCTCACTCTACTTAGCTGGTGAACGCAGCCTGCTCGAAACTTTAAACGTTCTTCGTGAGTACGCCCTCCTTGTTGGGGCTGCTCTTAATTATTCTAAGAGTCACTACTTTTTTGTGGGGTCTCCTCAGAGACGTATTATAAGCGCGATAACTTTGCAGTGGTGTGCGCAGACGCGTATTTCAAGCGTGACCTACTACTGTGCTGGAATATGGGATGCTATGTGGTCTTCGGTCTTAGAGGGCATTAAAGCTCGTGTGCGGAGGGCCCAGACATTAGACAGTTTTAGCTGTGCGTACGCAAGTGCTTGCATACGCAAAGCGCTACCGCGCTGCGTGCGTTACGCTGTCCGCTCCGAAGTTTAGTTTTAGCTGGCCGAGCCGTAGCGTCCCTCAGGCGCACGTAGCGCCATCTAGTGAGAAAACATCAAGGCACATCAACGCTCGGTTGAAGAAAATTTCATCCGTGAATACTGATAACTAGTGTCAGTGCATGTGGAGCCTTTTTTGTTCTAAGAAGAAAAACTATGCAAACCGAAGAAAATGTGAGAACTGGCTAAAAGCTAGAAAACTGCTTCGCCAGGTG
The DNA here is from genome assembly GCF_052857255.1 of Amblyomma americanum. NCBI lineage: Eukaryota > Metazoa > Arthropoda > Arachnida > Ixodida > Ixodidae > Amblyomma > Amblyomma americanum. The sequence continues at coordinate 45,321,481 of NC_135507.1, forward strand.
TCGTCGCTACGAGGAAAACACACTGCATTTAGTTAGGCCTAGGTGCTTCAAAATTGCCAAATTATCCGAAAAACAGGGGCTAGTTATCGCTTATACCGTTACGTGTGGGCAAGAGTAGGCGAAATAAAAGCGAACCGCTACCATTAGAGCGAGCTATTGCGTCGGGGAATCCAGCGGCGACATGTATTTATTCAGAAGCGGGCGAGCAGGGCACTGCCATCTTGTCAACGTTAGCGTATGCAAGCCACGCAAGCGCCGCAACGCAAAATCCGCTGGCTAGCGTACGCACGCAAGACGCAAGGGTAGCGGTTGCGTTCTGCGCATGAGCACTCCCGTCCCCGCAAACTCCTTGCGGACGCTAAGCCGTTGCGTACGCACAGCTAAAACTGTCTATTTTACCTGCCCCTGCTTAAGAGGCGCTACGTTGTTCAGTCGGTCGTGCTGGGTGCCTTTTGTAAATTTGCCACATTGTTAAACCACCCCTGCCCGTTATAAGGCGGGGTGCAGACTTCTGTTTTTGTCTTTTTTTTTTGGTCAGGTTGCACAGAGCTTGAGGCTCGCGCTTTTCTTGGACAACCACGGGAGATAGGCGGTTTTGACTTTCCAATTTTGTCCATCACGTCCTCGTTGTTAGCTTTGAAGTGCATCTTGCGTATCCTGCTGGAGGACGCGTCTACGGCGCGAGCCCTAGCGCGGTACCTTTTGAACCCTTCTTTGCGCTTTCTGAATTCCTCGGCCCCTGTTAATCATGGACCTCAATCAGAGCAGCCTACCGCCTTCTATGCTACTTCAGTGGCCTTTTTCGGAGATGTAAACGCAGTAGCACCTGATGTCAACATCGTTGCTGAGCGTGTGGTGGACATTATGGGCTCGCTGTTGTTGCCTGTGTTGACGGCGGCTCGCCGCTCACCGATGCGCCTCGTTCAATGGGCGCGCATAGCGTCGATGCCTCTCCCAGACCATCTACTCGACTTTGGAAACTTGGCTGGGCAGTGATGCCTACTTGTGATCGGCTTGAGCGGTGGGGTGTTTTACGCTCCAGTAACTGTCTGAATTGCCCGCTTCCGGAATATAATCGCCACGCTACAGTCATCTGCATGGTAGCGCCTGTATTTTGGCGCGCGGTTCATGCGGGATTCCGTTGGCAGGGCATTTCGAGCTTTGTCTAACGCGGCCGCTACCCCAGTGACTGTTTTGCTCACCTGTTAATTGTTGCAGGTCTTTTTAGTTTATGGCGCAATCGATGCATGGATATCGCTGGTGGCTTTCGACGCCACGCAGTATGGGCAATACTTAGCGGTCTTCTAAAAGAGCTGATCAGTTTCTTGTCAGATGAAATCTTTTTCTTGGGAGAGGAAGAGTTATTCCGACAGTTGTCGTGCCCATTCATTTCTGTTAACAACAATCGTCTTGTTTTGGTCTTTAGACCAAACTAGCGCTAAGGCCTGTTTTTTTCGTGCCAGAATGTTGCTGTTTCACTCTTCTGTGAATACGTATGCTATCCTGTCTTAAATCGCTCACAAGCAATTCCTGTTTGTTGCTCAAAGCTGCTTATGGCACCCCTTTAATTTGCTCGCCTTACATACTTAGCTTCATGTCTACTTGTGAATGTCAATGTATCCGGTAACCTTGGCATGTGTACATATTCAAATAAAGTTTTTTACAATCAGAAAGCTACCTCACAGAGCGCAACTTCAAATTTCGTGTTGGAAATACCTTGTAAAAGCAGTTCAAAGAAGAAAATGGTGGTCCACAAGGATGTGTACTACGCTGCACAAGCATCACTGTTAAAATGAATTCTCTAATGAGCGTGGTGCCAAAGACTATTTCCTTCTCTGTCTCCTTCGATGTCCAAATAAGCTTCAAGTCCTGTGCTCTGGTAATTTGTGAACGGCATATCCAGATTGAGGTTAACAAACTCCTCCGCTATGCTAATGCTAATACGCTTAAACTTAACTGTGAAAGGCTGCATGCGCGCTTTTTTCGAAGCAACTTAGCATTAACCCTGACCCCAACATCGCACAGAACGGTCAATGTCTTGCCTTTCGCAATGATCCGAAATTTCTTAGTGTTGTAGTTGATGAGAAACTTTCTTTTTGGCGCACATCAAACAGCTGCGACTGAAATGTATGAAAGAAATGAATCTTATTGCTTAGATCGTCTGTTCCACTTCGCACCTTACCCATACGCATTCTAGATAAACCCTAATTTGAATTGCAGTATCTTCCTTTTGCAATTACTCGGAATTTCGACATATAGTACGAAGCTTCGCTGATGAACTGTTGACTGTTTCTCTATTAGATCGGCAGCAGTTACCTCAAGACATAAAACTAACACAAAGCAAGTTCTTCACTCTTTGCATAAAAATAGAATAAAATGCGGTGTGAAGGCACCCTGACACCACGCTCTCCAAAGAAAGCCCTTGCCAATTCGGAAAAGCAAAAACGGTTGCTGCCATATTTTATTGCCAGCCTTTAGATATATTTGAAATTTTCGCTGCTGTATCTCCAAATGAGAGACCTTTCACACGGCAGCTGAAGGCTCAAGCAACTTTAATAATAATAATAATTGGTTTGGGGGAATGAAATGGCGCAGTATCTGTCTCAAATATCGTTATACACCTTAACTGCGCCGTAAAGGAAGGGATAAAGGAGGAAGTTACAGAAGAAATGGAGAAAGAGGTGCCATAGTGGAGGGTTCCTGAGTAATTACGACCACCTGGGAATCTTTAACTGACATCGCAGAGCACACGGGCGCCTTAGCGTTTTGCCTCCATAAAAACGCGGCCGCCGCGGTGGGGTTCAAACCCAGGAACTCCGGATCAGTAGCCGAGCGCGCTAACCTCTGAGCCACCGCGACACATAAAGCTCAGAAGACATTTTAGTACGATGTTTATCAAAAAGCGAAATGTTCGCAACGAGTGATGGAATGTCTCTGATTCACATAAAATTTTTACTTCTTCGGAGCCCTTGCTACGCAGGAGCCTGAACGTACATCCGTGTTTTCTGCTGCAGCAGCTCTTCAGCGCGTCTGATAAACTCTCAATAAATGTAACGCTCACGCTGCGTTGCCAAGTCTATTGGCTTGAAACCTTTTCGACTCGGACTTAACATTTGAACAGACGTTTGCATCGACAAGTTGAGATATATTTTGTTTTCCCAAACTATCTTGACGTCAGTGGCTGAAGCCCTAACGTTCTTCTGCTCTCGATCATAACACTCCTGAATATCACGAATTCTGCGCAAAGTGCGTCGCACCATCTCACAAGCCCATGCAATTATCCGTTGTCATGAAGTGCATGAGACACTTACAGTTTTTTATCCCAATGAAGCAATGACCTAGGAAATACGTGAATAATATTTATATGATATATCGCAAAATCATGCATAAATAAGCGCTGTTAAAACCACGTCTATGATGTTGGACGCCAGTAGATTCATAGTAATGAAACAACGTTTTATCCCTGATTAGTTATAATTTCAGTTCAGATTAGCTTGGCAACAGGCTCAGCCAAATTTAGATACAGAGAGGGAAGTCCAGAATGGCTGAGTGATTATTTACGCAGTTACCTCGAGGGAACCAGAAGCTTGGAAGAACGCTAACATTACCTTGATTCATAGGAATGGAGATGTTTAGGAGTTGAAAATTACAGACAGAGCAGCTTACTGTTCGTTGCTTGCAAGGTATTTACTAAGGAAACCGCTAATAGAGTCAGAAAAATCTTAGACTTCAGTCGAACAAATGACCAGGCAGGCTATCGTGGTGGATACTCCACAATAGACAAAATTTACACTACCAATCAGGTGATAGAGAAATGCGCAGAATATAGCCAACCGCTATATACAGACTTGATAAAGTACAAAGCAGCATTTGACTCAGTGATAACTTCAGCAGTCATGCAGGCATTGCGGAATCAGGGTGTAGAAAAGCTTTCCGTGAAAATACTGGAAGATGCTCATGCTTGCACAGCTATTACAGTCCTCCACAAAAAAGGCAGTAAAATTTGAATAAGCAAGAATGTAAGGCAGGGAGAGAAGATCTCACCAGTGCTATTCACCGCCTGTTTACAGGAGATATTCCGAGGCTAGGTTTGGGAACAGGGCGGTAAGAGTTAATGAAGAATACCTAATCTGTCACTCGCTGATGATATTGCCTTGCTAAGTCACTATGGAGATGAACTCAAAGCATAATCAATCAGTTAGGCAGAGCTGAAAGGTAGGTCTAAGAATTAACCTGCAGAGAAACCAGTCATGATCACAGCAATCCTCAATCGGTAGCCAGATGTTAGAAGTGCTAAGGGAATACGTCTACTCAGGGCAGGTAAGGACCACTGATCCGGATCATGGGAGTTAAATAACGTGAAGAATGAGGATGGGGCAGTGCGCATCCGGCAGGTTCTCTCAGATTATGAATGGCAGTTTACAGATTCCTCAGAAGACCCGCAAGGCAGCCTTGAGTCCCAAAGGGATGATGCTTGGCGCCACCACGGACCCTGTGCTCTCATCCCAAAGCTGTTAACCACACCATCGTAATATGGCGCAAGGTTAAGGGTACAAACAATGAATGGTGGCTCTCGTGGTCGTGGCCTAACTCCGGCCGACGGGCTCCCTGAATTTCTACCAGGTTGGGAGCTCCGGGACATCCCTCTGCATAAAAAGGTAAAACACAGGTGACTTAAGAACCGTTAACATACACATAATGTGCTGATAAACTGACATCAAATAATCCTGGTCGGTAACTAAAAACGTACCGAACCGAAGTAAATCTAGATAAGGCTTGCACAGACTCTGACCACTACCCACCCTTCGTCATCGTGCACTCCCTGCTCGACAGTGCTCCAATAGTCTCAATGTCTGTCTTCCTGTTTTGAACGACTCTCGAAAAATTCATCGGCAAAAACTACAAAGCCAGAAGACTCTCCTCCGCTGAGCTACTTGTTGAAGCTGCAAATAAAAAGGCATACTGACACCCTCCTGAAGCAGCAGCAGTTTGCGGACCTACATGTGAAGATTACTCGACACCGTACTCTAAACACCTTCCCAGGTGTTTTATGGGAGCGTGATCTAATCTTTGAAGGTGAGTCCGTCCTCCTCAAAGGCTCCCGTGACCAAGGTGTCGTCGCCCTTCTCCGCATCATAATAAGGCAAAACGGTGAAGAGATAACAACGCCCAAGAGTTTTTTAACGTTTAACAGGACACGACTTCCAGAACCGGCAAACGCGGAATTCATTCATTGTAAACTCAGGCCGTATGTAAAGTCAGACCCATGCACATGTTTCAGCTGCCAAAAATGAAGGCATGACTCAACTACCTGTCAAGGAAACTAAATTGTACAAAGTGAGGTGCACAAAAGCACCCCATCGAAAACTGCAGCGCCACTCATTCAAAGTACCCAAACTGTCACGGGCCACATGCTCCTTTCTTAAGAGCAGGTGAAATTTTCAGGAATTTGAAGCAACTCATCAAAATAAAGATAACAGAAAGCATCACATTTTCTAGAAGCCGGAAATTCATTCGCTTTTCTCCTCAAGATCTTATGCTTACACAGCGCGGCCAGGGGGCCGAGTGGCGTCTATTCCCGATGGGCACGGTGTACAGCTTTGCTCATGCATGCCTATCTCAGCCCCCTCACCAAACAGAAACCAGCTGCATCAAACTTCTGCATCCCACAGGTCAACTTCTCACAGACCTTCGGGAAAAAGACTACTGAGAGTGAGTGCGTCCCTCATGGCAGATCCTCAATCGCCCCTGAGTCTTCGCAGGAGCCGATGGATGCTACTTCAAACCAGTGAGCGTCAGAGACGTTTAGGGAGTTACCCAGAGAGGCCGAGTCTTCTGGATTGCCTCAAGACAAAAAACATACTCCAATCAAGCCGCCTCATAAAGGCGGTGATGTCTAAATAGCCCTATCTTTTCCATTCCTCAGAAACAGTCATGACAGCGGAGAGCATCTATCATCTAGTCGAACTGACAACGGTTGCATAAGAACCTGGACGGCATATGCAAAATACACAGTACCAACAAAAGATACTTCGCCTACAGGAAACGCCCATAAATGCGATCCATACAAATTTCCTAAAAAAATTATGTTGTTTTCCGGAAGGACCGAGATGAAAGTACCCACTCATTAGGGGGCAGTGCCAGAGTGGCCCAGAAACCATGTAGCTGTCACAGCCTTTGGCTATTTACTGATTTAGAGGCGGTGGCAATACAAGCCCTAAATTTTGAGAAAACAGTAACACACATGCAATCTCATCGACACGATCACCACCTATGCAGCAATGACGGCCAAAAGCCCATTTCCCAGCTTCCGGAACCATCCATGATGGTTGGATATTTTAATTCAGATCATCCACTATGGCGTACCACAAGAACTGGTTCCAGAAGGGAGCTAGTCGAAAGATTTTTGCTGACCTCTGAATCCGGTATATTTAACCAAAGACAAAAAGCTTTAACGAAACGCTTGTGAGAACCAAAATAATGGATGGTAGATATTTCGCAGGCATCCAACAGTCGACAAATTGATAAACTTTAAGCGGGCAAAAGCAAAGGGCTGATGCATCCGTCAAGAGTCGAAACGGGAAAGTTGGAATTTGTTTTTCTCATCCGTACGCTCTTATATACACTCACATAAAGCGTACCACAGAATGATAGAACTGATAGAAAGATAGAAACAATGATACAAAAACCGTAGTGCATACCCAACACCTTTTATCAGCACTACTGGTGGTTCACTTGGGCACTGAACAGATACATCAGTATCAGATTGGAATAGTTATTTAGCTTCGCACACTAACCTTATTTCTTCCTGAAGTACAAAATACCTGAGGAACGAGTACCTATCTGCTGTAGAAGGCAATCCGCAGGAGGGTACCATACCATCTCTAAACATTGCTTTCCAACGCAATGCATATCCTGGCTATCCCAATAATTCAGAAAGGTAACCTTGGTCTTTTGGTTTGGGTTTATGGTGTTCAAAGGCCCAAGGTGACTCAGGCTATGAAACACGCTGTAGTGAAAGGATGAGGATAATTTCGACCATCTGCGATTTTTTTACCATGCACGGACGTCGCATAGTAGTACACAGGCCTTATATTTAAATGCAACTTACGGGGCGGGAACCGAATCTGCATATTTCAGGTCACCATACGAACTTGAGAACCACTGAACAGTTGTGCCGGCCTCATTATTTCAGTAAATACGCACGACAAATTCTAAGTGCTTTTCACAAAACATTAACTAAGAACCATAATCCATGAAACAATCTAGCTCTACACTGAATACCTAGTACGAATACTTATCTCTGTATGGCATTTCTTTTACTCTAATTTATGTTAATGTTTCAGGATTTATACTTATACACGCTAATAAAACAGCGCTTCGAAATAGCCTGAGTAAAGCCTGATATTTGCGGTGATACTCAAACGGGCACATGGCATGAAAAACATACTAGGCAGACTGCGGACCAGTTAACTACAGCACTACAGTTTTGCACCCATAACTTGAAGCACAAGGTCAGAATAGCGTACTCAGACATCAGCATGCGCTGGTAGAAAAAAGCTGATTGCTGCGCTTCCATGCCGTGCTCATTATCCAGAAAAACTCAACAGCACATAGTAGCTGCAGCTGCGACGTTTCAAAAGAGACGTGAATTTGACACAACACACACATTACTGTCACTATAAAATACCGTCTCAACTTCACCTAGTTTTTCATGGAAGTGCAGACTAAACAGAGCCGTAGAAAGGTGGTTCTTGCATGCAGCTACTCTAACCTAACGCTGCTAGAAAGATCAACGAAAGATACCAACGCGCTCAAAGTGCACGAACCATTTCAATGAAACAATAAAAGTTTTCATAGCAGGCGCAACCATATAACATACCGTGTGACTTGCATTCGGGGCGCAAATAAGCGCCGAGTTACGTTGCTGTTTTCATAATGTACGAGTCTGAAATCAGAAACTCATACTCTGCCTATCGCAAAAATGCTATTGGAGAAATTCGCGCACACGAGTGCAGGGTTTATGAACAAGCCTCTCGAAACAAAATGTAAGCCATACCTTGTCGAGGCGACCTTTACTCAGCTTTCAAAATGAAGTGCCTGCAGGCCAGCGGCGGCGGCCAACGGCCCAGATAACAGGGACGCACGAATCCACCCGTGTGCAACGAAGGGAAGACTGGATGCAGCTCGTACGCTCTTCGTGGTGTTTGTACACGCTGGCCATTCGGGCTGGGAACGACTTTTATTCAACCAACACACAACAAGCATTCCTCCAGTGTCTCTTGACTACAACTTTGACAAAAGTTTCGTGCCCCAGCCTGTAGCGTTAAAAAAGATCTGTGGTGAAACGTCGCTGTCCACGACGCGCACCGCGCGAGCGTCTACACGTAACAAGCAATGAACACCTCTGCACCAACAGCACTCCATGGTCCGGGCAGGGGATAACACACAGATTAAAAATAAAAGTAGTCTACCTCAGAACGTGAGTGTGCGTTTCCGGAGGTGCGAAGAAAATCGAGATGACAAGGCGTTAACTAACGCGCAATGCCGTTTTGGCCACCGTTCACGGGCTAAGCGATATTTCTGGCCGCGCATCGCCCTTGCAACAAGAAAAGTTGGTAGGCAGCTCGCGAGGAGCTGCTTGTCACCACGGGTATCGCACCGACTGCCTTTCCGCTCGTTAGGAAACACATATTGGCACAGACATAAGCGGCAATAGTCGAGTACCCGATGGCTTCGGCTGCTTATAACACCGCGAACAAACGAGGACCGGAAGTTTGGCGCTGCGCACAGTATCAGTTCTGCACACACCAAATGAATAAAAAATAATCGTGTAGACTTAGCGTAAGTGGAAGATCAAGTTAGATTTTGATGAGAACGTAATCCACAAGAAAACACGCTGACGACACCAACACACCCGCGCACACAGTTGTTTGCAGCCCGAATGATTTTCAGCCCTCTCGCTGAAAAATAGGTAAAACGTGAAACAGGAACCCATTTCACGGTCGTATCTTTACCGCCAACACTCTTGGCGTGCGTAGCTTAGTAACGACAGATATCGAAAGACATATGAACTACGCAGAATTTTAGACGCGTTTTAGAAACTAGGAAATATGCTTGGCATAGAGTAGTCTTAAATAAGTAGGAATAAATAATAGGCTACCGAACGGCTCATTCTATTTTATCGCCTAATGTTATGCGGTCTATGAAGATGTAACAGAAATAATAAATCAGAACATAAAAAAATGTAGAATCTATAATTGTGCCTTGGGCCTGGTCACAACCTTAAATTTCAGAAATACTGTTGAAACTTAGTAGGAATCACCATTCACAGGATTAAAATGTCACAACACAAAGACCTATGTCAATATTTTGTCGGGCTTCAAGTCACATTCGGATAGCCGGAAGTGAGATAGCAGACGTCTGTGCTGTACAATCTAGGCCTATCGCATCTTACAGAGGCCTAATATAGGTCTTACAGAAATGAGATGAAATTAGTACGTAGTAGTCTCTGAAATATATGGCAGAATAATTGGAATAAAGAATTAAATATAAGCTACACCTGGGTAGAACCCATGATAAGGTAACAGAAGTCATGCACGCATGGAGAACCTTTCACTGAAGTTATTTTATGCCGTCTTCGCATTGGACAAGTACACCTGACACATAACTTCTTTCTAACAGAAGATGACAAGCCTCCATATGAAAAATAATAAGTTAAGGTCACAGGAAACCACACTTTATTGTCACGCACTTACTTGGAACAGCTAAGGAATAATATTTTACTCTATTTTACAACGAACACATTCCTTTCCATGCTACCTTGCTGCTGGGAGAAAATTCACTTGTTTAAATTTTATCTGTTTTAGCTATCTAACAGATCAAGGATGCCAAATAAGATATATTATCTCAAATTGTTTTTTGCTTACCCACTAACAAACTCGTTATACATTGTGCTTGGCGTATGGTGGCGTGGGGCATAAAACTCAGTCCTTGATTTATATCAAATCTTTCAAACATATTTCACATCAAACACCCTTTGCACCTGCTTTTTGTTTTTTAACCTTAGCCCTCTAATACCTAGCGAATCCTCCTTGGTTATTTTCGCCGACCATGACTAATGATAACAAAAATGCAAGGCACGCGGTGAGTATTGATCACTGAGCGAAGTGGTTTCTTATCTCTAGGTATTTTTTATTACACCATTTGAAAAATTATTATTGACTTTATGCCTTGTCTCTTTTTCGTCAGCGGTAAATTGTTTTCTCATCAACGCGTGCACTCATTTTAAGATACATATAGTTTGTATTACATGCCTCTCTGCAGTACGCTAACCATCGACAACGGTAAAGAAATACACAGAAATCCTGCGGGGAAATGTGTAATTTGAATATTAAGATTTTGGTAACGCCACTATGTAAACGGAAAGGTCTCTCTTGCTGCAGCTGAGAGCGGATATGCCATGCAATTTAGGCTACATTTTTGTACATTATGTTCCTAGTGATTTCTCAGTGCGTGGAAATCTAGGATTCAATGAGAAAAACCTTGGAGGATATTATGGTGTGATACTTCTAAAGAAAAAAGTTTAACGTTCACCATAATTATAAAAAAAAAATTCGATGCGCATCAAATTACTCTTAGAGCACTTACTACGCACCAGCATGTGCATGTATTTTCCACAACGGCACTAGATCAGCGCGTCTATCAAACACCCAATAAATATAACACCGGCGCCGTTCTTGAAGTAATGGTTTTAAACATCTAGGGAATGTATGCTGAAATTATTTCACTCAAGTCGACCTTTTCATTTGAACTTTCTTAAAATTATAACTTGTGTGCAGCAGGGACCCCCATATCTATATTTTTTTCTATCAAAATAGATTTACGTCAAAGGAAGAAGCTTAAACATTCTTCTGCTTTCTATTATAAGATTTGCAAATATCACAAATTCCACATAAAGTGCGTCGTACCACCAAACATGCCTATTCCCGTTCCTTCTGCCTTGACATACGTGAAACCCCTCCAGTCTTTCTTTATAACAAGGCAAAGAACGCCAACGAAGACGTCAATGACATTTTTATCATACAGGGCAAAAACCACAAATAAGCACAGCTAAAGCAGCGTGTCTCACATAGGGGAAGCCAACGTATGCATACAATTTATAACAGTATTTTACGCCTGCATATTTATAAGTTCAGTTCATATTCGCACGTCACCGGGCTTGACACAACATACGTATAGATAAGGAGGTTTCACAAGTCTTTGCTGTGTAATAATTTACGAATACTTCCTACTGTGCAGTTTAAACGTCGCTTAACCTGGTGTGTTTAAGTGATGGCCCTTTTCGAAATGTTGCTTAGTCTTCCTTAAGCTATGCCGTTCGTGTTTAACAACGCGACTTGTCTTGAATTACCGAAGTCTTTATTTCGATCAAATGGACATGGATCTTTTATGTGTAGTCACCAACATGAACAACATGGATCTTTTATGTGTAGTCACCAACATGACCAAATACATTAAAACGACCTTCGGCCGAGACTTGCAATTGTCATATGAAAAAAAGTTAATACTGTGTAGCCACTACTTCATATTCTTTTTGTATAGGTATTTGTAGTTGTCCATGAGAAGGGGTTTAATGCACCCTTCGCCGCACCATAAAAGAGGTCTACCTTGAGCTCCGCCTCGACAAACGCTTTTACCCTCCTCCTCATCCATCACTCACGGTGCCGGAGTCTCGCCTTCTTCGGCACATTCAGATGAATGCAGTTATCACCCCGTCCCGCCTCTTCCTCTATCGCTATCGATCGGACCCTTCCTGTCCCAACTGCCCCTGTATCTATGCGGACCTGGCCCATTGCCTCTTCTACTGCCCGGCTGCTCAGCAGTCGGGTTCCTTCCCCCCACCCTTTCTATCCATCACCACCTGGCTCGACTGGCTTGGCGCTGAAGGGGAAGAAGAACAGCGGCTTCTGGTCGCCCAGGCGGTCGACATGCTCGGCCTATAAATTATGGTCGAATAAAAGTCTTTACTACTACTACTATAAATAAAGTTTATCTCACTTTTCTCGACACCTAAAACTTATTTAACCTTATAAACCGGTATATCATAGCACTCACGTAGACATGCGATGAATGGAACAACCACGAATTACTCACACATAGCGTATTCCTGAGACGTAGCGCGAATGTTTCACACATAATATCTTCAGTTGTGTTTTGAAGATCAGTGAAATTCGGAACTGATATTCATTATTTCTGACCATCTCTTTCAAGTTGGAATCACACCTATTAGGACCTTGTGTTCAGAACTCACCTTAGGTGACCACTTGTATGTCTAGCGTAATCCTTGCCTTCAGGTGCTCGAGCGGCTCATGCCCCGGCAGCAAAACGACGCTGTGGTATAGCTGCTAGCCCAATGTACAATTCTTTCGCGAAATGACAGCTATGTAGGCTTTTAAGCCAAGATATTACTACTTCTTTCCTCGAAACCTTTTGCAGCTGTTTAATTTAAGTTCTCTTTGCCTGGTAAACACTGCACGGATTTCTTAACAAGAAGAATCAGAATGCATATTTTATAATGACCTTCACATGGGTATTTCTCACGAAATGCGTCTTTCTTGGGCCATGCATTACTCCTCGAAGTTGCTTCTACTTTTCTCTCATTACTTCAAAATAAATACACGAGGAATGCTGTCAGAGTCCAGGCGTATCAAACACCTTATTTTGTGCTTTTGCTGCTCTGGATTATTGAGTTAATTTAATTTCTTCTTTTATTGCACATGACAAACCGCATTCTTCCCCCAACTAAAGTCTCCGCCATTCCATCCGTTCTCCTTCTAAAAAATCCTTCATGCATCAACAATATCAACCCGACGTATAAGTATATAAGAGACACAAGCCATTCGGCCAGAGCAACATGCCCTAGGCGTACCATAGTTGCAGGAAAAACAAAGTAATGAACTGGTTAAGAAGTTGATATTTGTCTTGCGGACGTTATTACAGCAGCTTGGTCACTGGATGCTATGCGTACTAGTGCATTACCTTTGGCATGGTATACACACACAAAACGTGACTAAGTTGTGAGTCTTTGGCAGATGTAATGCGGTTTCCGGGTTTACGGTTGTGCGCACACATATTGTTGTGGGTCTGCCTCACAGGCCATCTTGTTAGTGACCAAGCATTTTGTGGTTCCTGCTGCACAAAGTTCAAAATCACTGCCCAAGTTCTTCCAAGAGCCTCCTCCTCCCCATGAGACATTATTGTAAAGGTCTACTCGAAACAATTCTGTACCGCTGGAGTGATCTGCCATTGTACACCAACAAATGTGCGTTAATGCTACTGAAGACTTATGGTGCTTTTGCCCCTCAGTAATTCATAAATTTGAAACAGAATTTAATTTCTGGCATCCACTTCACCTTCCTGCAGCGTGTATTGTCTGTCGAGTTTTTATAGTAGGGCTAATAACAGTCACCCAACAATGACCCATTTTGACAGGCTCCTAATATTATTGAACGAGGAAGACATCTATGTGCTCTGATGTTCAGAAGAAATATTACATTTTTAATGTAGATAACCATTCTTGGCTAACGATCCGCGCAGTGTGTTGGGAAAAATAGGCTTAGTTTTCTGTCCTTCACCATAACAGGTGTCACCGCGTGAGACGTGGTCAAATTCGATGCCAAACGCTTTGTAAAGCCTTTCATATATTCTGTGAGCATCCGTGTAAGATATTTAAGTGGACATTTTGAGAGAAGTGATAGCACGCCACCTTATATTTAAGTACCCTAAGAGTACGCCTCAGAGTACCTAATTATATTATGTAAGACTGCGTCTTACACTGTAATTGTAAGACTGCGTCTTTCAGGTACCTCGACCGTGTTGTGACAAAGGGTGCTGTGACGAAGAGAAGGAATTAACTGGAAATTTTTTATAGAATGCATGCATAATTTACTCTTGCTCTCGCGGAGTATAGTGACTGAACGTGTGGAATAAAAGCGCAATCAATTTTGTTTTATGCGCGTACGTCTGTGAACTTCCGTAAGGTATCTCCGCACAGAATTTTGCATGAATGGGCTTCAGGTGAGCGATAAGCTTCAGCGTTGTTTCTTCACAAAATGCATATGTTCGTTTTTTTCTACGTAAACCGCGCCATGAACACGACATCAACAAACCCAGTGAAGCAGTACGTCTAAGAGCACAAAGCATGCGTCGGCTGAAAAAAAAAAATCAACAGTACATTTCGGCATGAGTCGGCTTGAGCTGAGCGATGAGCTTCCGTGTTTTGTCATCATAAAATGCAAGTGTTCGTATGTTATACTCAAACCGCGCCATGAAGACCACATTAACAAACCCAGTGAAGAAACACTTCTAAGAGCATAGGGCACTGTAGTGCGCGCGTCGCCTCATTAACCTTCTTTCTCTTCCCTCTCTCTCCTCTGCAATGAAAGTGTAAAAGATGGTTTTCTTCTCTGCACTTCCCACCGGCCAATCGTCGCATCCTGCCCTCTCTTCGTCTTCCTTCTTAAATAAATATAAAGAGGGGGATTTTGGTCTCTCCACCTTAATAAAACAATTCTTCGCAGATGACAAATCAGCTGACATTTCTGAACGACAGGACGTTAACCCACGCTTAAAAAGATGTCTTAGCACTCAGCTATGGGAATGAAAAAATACCGTTTTTTAAGGTGACCGAGCGTATAACAAACAATAATCACCTCAGGAAACAAAAAAGATATATTTAAAGTTAGCCACTGAAGGTAACGAGGAACAGAAATACGTATATAAAGAACCCTTTCAACCTGGGCTGCAGTGCACGCACAGAATCACAGCTAGCTGCTAATCTCAAGGAAGAATGCATTTTTTTGGCGTGGCTGTGTTTTTGGCACTTGGTGCCGCTGTTACTTCTGTTAAACCTACCAAGCAGGAACTCTACGAGGTGAGAAAAATTATCTTATTTTCATACCTGATATTTTTAATGAATAGATGCGCACATTAAAAGCTCTTGGCGACAAATTAAACGTACACTATGTCAATGTCAGCACGCGGATTGGTTTGTAATTCAGAGCTCAGACATCAACATGCAAGCCATTGCCGTAAACGCTGATCATTGAGCATGGTTTGCATATGGAATGGCAAAGAGCTAAAAGAACGCGTTTGTTGCATTAGATGTTGCATTAGATAAAGCACATACATGACACCGACAGGTACCGTCCATAGGAGGGGCACCTTGATTTCGGTCCACTGAAGCCGAAAACGTTTGCAACGTAAACGCTAAGGGGAAGGATGCCATGAAAAATAAGCATTCACTTAAGGTCCAAGCACATAATGCTTTTTTATCCAAACTGCTTTTCAAATGACGCTGCGATAACATGGATGTAGGACATCTGCGTCGGGGGCAATATAACGACGATTTGATCCGTTTTCTGCTGCAATTCAAAATATTTAAACAAATAGCGCAAAGCACATCAGCTTAGCCCATTATTCAGCCAAAGCTGATTCTCATTCGCCGCCAAGAGGTCTGTTGTTGCAGGCCTGTTTTGGCATTTCACATTTGACTACCGGGTTGGGCGTCTCATCGGTCCAATTTCGAATCTATGCTCATGTGCACAGCCGGCATTCATCGGCATGTAGTCTCCGGTTAGATCGCGTTGCTGGAGCACTTCAAAGACTCTAGACTTTTCCATATATGCTTTACTAGCTTTGCGAAACAGAAGTCGCTTCAACGTCCTATTTTCGTTATTTGGTAAATAATTCATGGCAAACTGCTGCTATACACCGGTGGGCCAACCGCTAAACCGCAGTAAAGAGGTGCAAATGCAACGAAAATTGTTCCGTGCAAATTTTCGAGCAAGTTTTCCTCGGCCCGACCTCTGCAAACATAGTCGACCGGTTCCAGGTTTTTCACCTCTTTCAAGCAACTTATCTCACCCTTCTTCTCATCGCGCACACGATTGGCTCTGCCGCCATTCTTCTCCTCCTATTTCCTGAGGACGCAACCAATTACTATTGGTATCGCGAATCTATTCTTCCGCTGATGGCGATGCTAGAGCACTAGCGGTGCCTAGCTCTACTATATAAGCTTTACTTCCCTCCTACTCGGCGGCCGCTCGGTTGCTGTACCACGGAGTGCACTAGTCGGTACGAGCTTGCTTTACGGAATATTCTATAGGGAAATGCTTCAATAACTCAGCTAAACAAAAGCTAAAAGAGCTTTAGCTGCAAAATTCCTTTCATCAATGGAATTCTGCAGGTGCTGTGGTGACGCCTCATCCTACCGACCGGAGACGACTAACGCACATCCTCACAAGAACATGATTTTGTCACCCTAGTGCAGTACTTGATCTCAACTTCCGGTATGATTGGAGTGATTAACCCCATGCCTTCAGTCCCTAAGGCCTGAGGAGCAACTGACCACGGCTGCGGTCAGCCGTGTTACAGAGTGCTGGATGCTAAGAATAGCTGGAGATTTAAATGTCGTCATTGAAAATTCAGTCTCCGAACACTTAACACTACATTTTCAATAGGAGAGCTTAGAGTAGCTGTGCTCGTTGAGAGATTACCGGGTAATGAAAGGGATAAGGTACGGTTAATGAAGTTAAGAGGACAGACAAAGCACATACAGTGCTAAAGCTCGGGCACGTCCTATGCTATTGTTTTAGCGGACATACAAATAGTAGGTGTGGGATTCGTAATCAATTAGAACGCTACTTGAACTCAAGAAGAATCCTAACATCCCATATCCCATATGGGAATCATAGCATCCTACATAGGCCTATTTGTGTTTAGAGTGTACGATATGATGAACTACGGTTGTCACATAGCCTAAAAAAGTTATCCAACGGTTAGATTTTCTTATTTATCCTGACAAAAATTTAATTCCTCTCTTTCTCAGGCATTAGACACCACGCAAAGAATTTGGACTGTTCGTCGAAGTTACGAGCGCGGGGCTCCAAATAGAAAGCACAGTTGCGTCTATGCTAAAAAGGAAGACCTCAATGGAGATTCTTACCAATTTGTGCAAGGTTTTAAAAATGGGTCGGCATGGTGAGTGTTCTTATGAATATGAACCAGAGTAATGCTTGGTGTATACACACACGTGATACTTATTTCACTGCGTAGCCATATTCGTTTATATGTTTTCTAGGGAAATGCGAACGTTCTTCGAATTTTATTTTGTAGGTTCACGCAAAACATCAGCATTTAAAAATATATGTACACTAGAAAGCTTCACGTTACTTATGGTGACATGGCTAAGAACTCCAGGCACCATAAAAAATTGCCCTAAATTTTACAAAGTGTAGCTATAGGTTGACTATCACATCCATGAGCATGGTTGTTAAAGGGGCCGTCGTCAAAACACTAAGGAGCCATATTTTAGCACGAAGCACTTGGGCATCCGTTCTCGGGTTCACCAGTATGCCTCGCCGTACGTTGGCGTAGCGCATTACCGAGCGCAGGGGAAGATGAAAAATGACCATAGATAAAAAGAGCCCAAGGAGGAAAGTGAACTAGCAAGGTACTGCAGTAGCGTGAAGCACAGCAGGTTTTGAGATTCGTGCGCTCTCGCGCTCTCGTCGACACCGGTCGTGGGAAGGCAGGCCGCGCGGCGGCGACCCGCGGAACCTGCGTAGAGAGCGCAGTTATCTGCTCTCCGATGACGTCATCGGTCAGGAGATAGCGCCGATGTAGCGCGCGTTGCAAACGCGCTGGCCTTTCGCCAGAGACGAGGCTCATCGGCGGCGGAATGCTGTGTGCGTTGCCCGAGTTGAACCCACAGCCTCTTCCGTTTGGCGTTGAGTGTTACATATACGGTCGTCTACGGCTCAAATATTGCCCCAGCAGCGCTCATAAATCTGAGTGCCAAGAAGCGTAACCATCGGCTAAAATTATTTTTTGCACAATCAGTAGCTTTGCTTTCAAGGTGCCTGAATACACTACAATATTCAAGAAAACATCGCCGAAGATTTTTACGAATTTTTTTTCCATCAGTGAACGCTCGCTCGGATATTTATGTATTCAGTCCACAAAACACTACCAGCTACCGGCTACCAGCTACCTTCATTAACCAAAGCCGTCATAGACTAAATTTTAGTGTAGCTAAGTGCGCACTTGTATCTTCATACGTGGAGCTCTTGCGGCCCTCTGACCTATGTTCACAACAAAGGCAGATTTATTTGACACCGCAATTCAAAGCACCCTGTTTGCGGCTCCTCTCGGCGATACGTTAATGACCACCGTTTCTTTCTTTATACCGCAATTACTTTAAGATAAGCATTTAAGAGAGCGCACGCTGTATATTCACAAAGAATTCTTTGAAACTTACGAACACTTTGGCTTGAACGGATCACAGTATGAAATAAAAAAGTGAACTACCGTGTCATAACGACAAAATGTGTGCTTACTCTGCAACCACAGATACGTTAAGCTACCAAACCCTGTGGGGACCTGCCCTGCAGCCCCCTGTGCTTGCTTTCCCGCGAGGCACCGTGCAGCGGCAGTCTCACCTCGAGGATGAACGCATTACCTTGTCAGTTACATTAACTGGCAAGAGAGGGCGCCAGCATCGCTGCGCGGGAGACTGCCAAAGCCCGCGCGCGGGAGAGGAGGCATGGGGTTCTTCGGCTGGGATCGTCGGCGCGAGCGGACGTGTCGCTCGCGGCTCCGCTCTTAGCCGGCGTTATTGTTACTGTAGCAATAAATGCCTGTTTGTGTCAGCCAGTGTGTCGTTCCTTTGTTCCCTCAGAGCAAGGCCCGCCGTGGTCGGCGAGCGCTCGGTAGCGTACGTGATCACGGGGTGGGGTCCGGGCGGCTTTGAATCAACCGTGATTTAGTGGGGAGAACGTACTTATCTACTCAAGTCGTCCGCACAAACCTTATAAGAAACATGCAAGTTTAGACAGCACCGGATCATTACGCATGAAAGCTGAATGCGGCAGCACAGTTTTTTGGCTCCAGGTCCTAGAAGCTAGACTAAACCGTCGATGTGTTCTAAACTATAAGCTCCATGTCTTTTTGGATGTGCGCATCACGAGTTTCAATGGAAAGGAGGAAAAATTTAACGCGCGATTTTTTAACCATCATGTGAGAAAAATGTCACACCCACAAAGAGTAATCCGACTGATTTTGTTACGAATAATATTTGGATGGAGCTAGCCTCAGTGTCGCTTTATATGATATATCTTTTATTTTGCATCAGAACTTTGTAGCATAGTTTGCTTACTTGGAGGTGTTTTAGGTGCTAATTTGTTGGCACTTTCTGCGCATGATTTCCAAATTTCTTAAGCCTACGGGGGTGTGAACAAGTTATATATTCTTGTTAACAGACTTCGAGCTGCGCCGCCGCTCATCGCTCAGTACAATCATGCTGTGTACATTAGGCAACCGTTCACTGTTCATTGTTTTGGAACGTGGGCACAAGATAAGTTGTGCAGTGACAGACGCAAGGGGCGCCGCTACATGAACGAACAAGTGAGCCTCTAACAAAAATTTGGTTAGGCTTAGTAGGTATACAGAGATAAAGCTCTGTTCCGTTGCGTCGCAAGTCTAGCTCTTCGTTGCCCCTCCTCTGCGAGCCATATGGACTGGACGATTGGACGCGGCTTGACGGCGAGGCCGACGAGTTGACACGCACGGTCGGGCGCGCGCCACATCCATGGCGAAATTGAAGGAGAAAACGCCGACGTAGCGACTGTTAAGCGTGACCCGCATGGAGCGTTTTTCCGGGCGATTCGTCCGCGTCGACGGCAGCGGAGCGCTTTTTTGCCGCCGGGAAGGTCGTTTTTGCCTAATCGTCGGGTTCTGGCGGAACAGATAAAATCGCCGACGCCGCGCCGACGCCGGGAGAGGGCAGCGAAAGAGGGCCAATGAGAGCCGGAGCGGGCGTCACGTGATTCTGGACGGAGGTGCGCCGGTGCACCCAGCTGCAGTTACCCGGCCTACGGAGACTCGTTCGCATGGAGGATGCGCGCTCGCGAGCATTTCGCGCGGGCGAGCTAGCGGCTACACTTCACTTCCTGCGCATCCGTCTGCTTTGAGTATGGATGGGGGCGCGCGCATCGCACACCTGGGCGGCAAAAAAAAACGCCGCTCGGCTGCTGACCATGCGGGAGTGATATCGTCGACGCCGGCGCGGGCTTCGGGTGCGCGACGCGATTTCGCGGGCAGAAAACGCTCTATGCGGGCCACGCTTTACGCCCTCTCGTAGTCACATGGTATCAGAAAACAAAAGCCGGCTAGCACGCGCAAGCGGCGTCTCCCTCAGCCTGCCTTACCCTAATCACAGCGGCGGCGCCTCTGCTTGGCGAGTAACGTGGTTTGCCTGCGCTCCGGGGCCCCAAGGTCAAATGCGCATCAAGATTCAGCTTGGGACACATTTAGTAATAGAGCTCTTGCTCTAAAAGAACAAGAGAACGCTAGACAAAACTAGAGGGTTTTTCATCGAGCCGCCGGCTCTTTACCGTGTAGTTGGTTCAAAACGTATTATAAAGACGCTGCCTTAGCGAAAAGTGATTTTATGGCCCCTAGACGATCCCGGCCGCAGCGGTCGCGTTTCGATGGAGGCGAAACGCAAAGGCGCCCGTGTGCTGTGTGATGTCACGGCGCGCTAAATATCCACTGGTAGTCGAAATTATTGCGGAAAGCTCCACTACGGCAGCTATTTCTCTTTCCTTTCACTCCCCGCATCCTCCCTTACCTTACGGCGCGGTTCGGGTGTCTGGCGCACCCCATGCATTCCCTTTTGACTTTCTTCCGGAAGAATGATCGAACTTTCTACACGTTCAGTGTATTAGGACGTGAGTTTTTTCTTAGTTTGAGAAATTCTGATGATATGATAATGTCCTGGCTGTAAACTGGCCTTTGGCATGTAGCCAGCTTTCTGTGCTACAAAGAGTGGTTGGGGTTGAACGTGGCTTGAGCCTTTAGTTATAAGATCGAAAGCTCTGGTAAGCGCAGTCTCCACTTTATCAGATGAATGTCAAGGTCAAGATCAGATGCCGAGGTCAGGTACCCAATGGTCATAGTCACATGATCACGTGGCCATACTACCATAGCTTGAGTAGTTAACTTTTGTTTAGCCTTGCGAGGCATTGAAGGTCATTGTCGCTGCTGCAGTATGACTTGGGCTGACGTAGAAGCGAGCTGCATTGTGTTGGTGCCGGTTGTCCTAGCAGTAATCCCATGGTGAGGCCCGAACTCTGGGGTCCTTCCTTCGTCACTGCACGGTAGGAGCGTCGCCGAGGAGTTGACTTTAGGGGCTTCCTTCAAGACTTACTGTGGGAGGCTGCAGCACTCGTCTTGTAACCTGATATTTATATCGAGCCTAGTCGAGCTTCTGTTGGACGCGGCAGCATCTTCTGGCCACGCGTTCTTATCTGCGTTCCATCACGTGAAAACGAGGTGCTGCTGTCCGTTCCTTAAGAGTGGAGACCCTGCGCTGTAGGCTACGTTGTTGCCAAAAAAGCATAACGAACAAGGATTCAATTGTGATACCTTTTGGACATGCCACGCTCGTATACATAGTAGCGCAAGACACGGAGGACAGACTGGAATACCCGACGAGAGCTTGTCCTATCTTCTGGTCTGTCGTCCGTGCTGTCTTGCGCTCCTGTGTATATCAGTCAATGAACTTCAATCATTTTCTGCGACACAGATTGACACAGCGCAACGGAACGAGGACGAGATTAAACACGAAACACAGGACGGGCGCTGACTACCAACTTTTATTCCGCCATAAAAACCAGCACAATTTATACTATTCACATGGGCCGCGCCGGTCCTGTGTTTCGTGTTTCTTCTCGTCCTCGTTCCGTTGCACTGTGTCAATCTGTGTCGTAGAAAGTATGCACCAACTAGCCCACACCAGAATCCTCTTAGAACTTCAACCAATATGCAAAGCCAACTCACCCAACGTTCCGTTACTTTATGCTAGCAAACCTGAGTCGCTTTAGGACGTTAAGCGTTCATAAACCATAACCGATATTGAATACAGAGACCACTACAGCGCTGATATATTTGAAAGCAGTAACTCAGAGAAAAAAGAAAGCCTAAAGCTCCAAACTTTCAGCCCGCCACTTAGGAGAAAGTATATTTTTTATTTTTTACCACATTGCCTTCGAGGAAGATACTTTCGTCGTGTCCTTGAAATAAACACGGTTCTTTAGATGGCTATTTTTTACTGCACCAGCACGAGATAAGTTACTCGCGAAAAAAACACTGCCTCAGAGAAGCCTTCGCCTGCTCACCGCGGCAGGTAGCAGGTGGTGTTTAGAGGGACTTTCCTCCCTCTACCTTCCACATGTCAAGGTAGAGTGATGGAAATCCCCTCCCCACTTGTTGGGTAGATGACGGATAAGCCGGAAAAAGAGCGATTGAACCAAAGTGAAATTTACTCAAAATGGCCCAGAAAAATAAAAGCGTCAGAAACAGACGGCTGAAATTCCTGAAGAGACATCAATTACAAGTTACAGTAGACGCTGCAGCGAATTCTCCCGCATTTCCTGGATATCAATTGGGCTGATCACCCCTAAAAAAGAACAAACATGATAGTGCGCCTAAGTCACATTAACTTAACACGGTAAATATGGTGCCAATTTCTTTGTCTCATGCTGCTCCTCCTTTGGTAATATATGTTCTTTTGACGTTTGCGGAACCAACACGGCGTTAAACTTAGTGATTAAATATGTGGTAGATGGTTTCTGTGAACAAAAATAAATGGTAAACAAGAAAAATATGACCTTATTTTCGTATAATAGTTATTAAATATAGCTCTGTTCTATTGGGCATACTACAGTGTGCATATTGGCCGCCCTTCCATGAAAGGTTCTCCTGGGAAGAATATTCGCAAGAAATGAAAATTTCTAAATCATTGCTTTCTTGAAAAGGCTTTTACATTCTCGAACAAAAAGAATTTAGTTTTTCGGTTTTTTTCGTCCATGTTGTGATTTTAATGCCCTTCATCCGATTGAATTCTGTAGCCATCACCCTCAATATTTTATGTAGACACAAACACGAAGAGTCCGTTGACAATGATACTGACATGCGGCTTCCGTGTCCGTGAGCTCCTGACAGATGGACTTCGCACCGCCGTACCGCCACAGATATGTCATCGTTTCCCGTAAGCAACCACTTATAACCAGATTTGTCCGCCATATTCACGTCTAGGTCGTTTTCACACCAAGGCAGGTTGAAACCAGTATTTCCCGCTCTTTTCGCATGACCCCTCTTTGTTGCGCAAAAACTGCAAATCCACCCACTATGCAATCTTAACACCTCTCAGGGGGTCCAGGTGCCAAATTTTGGAGTTGGGCCAAATGATAATTTGCGGGGAAGGACTTCTGTGAATGTTTGAGGGTGGAACAACTGCCATGTTCGGGCGCTGGCCAAGTGCCAAATTTCTGGAATAGCCAAGCCGCGAAATTTTGCCTGAGGACATGTCCTTCTTTATGAAAAAAAGGGTACAATCCGGAACGAAGTCACTACCAAATCATGCATCTAAGCACTGCCGCCCTCATATCAGTATTCGTCAAAGCATCTTCGCAAAATACAACACTATGCTGAAAACTTCAAATAAAAAGCCGTAAACGTAGGTGTATCCCCTGCGCTTAAGGAATTAATTAACTTTTTTTTTTTGCAGGCAAAACGAGACTCTATATGGACAACTTTCAGACCACACCGGTGAGGCAGTGCTAACCGTCAGGAAAAACCCAAGTAAGGGAAAAGAGTCTGGCGTGTTTCTTTTACAGAGCTTATTGCAAAATCGAAGTTCTCCTGCCGAGCTCAGCTGCAGTCGCGAGTCGAGTGGCCACAATTTTGTTACCATGCAGTGCATATCGTCCGTGCATCGTGCTAGCTCAGTGGTGATCCCGCATAAAGCGGGGTGCGCAAAGGCTTGCTAAATGCCTAAGCCTCTTGCCATGATTAACAACTGCCTCGGCCAGAACGTGCGCGTCATTTCCGCGCGAGCATTGTAGCCTCCGCAGCAGTTATAAAGCCACAAGCGACGGTGAGACACATTAGGCTAGTTAAAGGAGGGCGCCGGAAGTGCTCCTGTTGTCTCTGTATTTTATAGCTCTGAACTCGGAACGCACTCATTTTTGATGCAAGTCATAGCTGCGGTTCTGAGGTGTAAAATTTATTGTTGCGTTAATTTGTTTTGGGGGTGGGGGCGGAGAGGTGTGCAGTGATACCGCCGCATTATTTCTGGCGGCAAAGCAATATATCAGGAAGCTAAACTTTGTGGGCATACTCACGTCACTTAAAAGCTTTCCGCAGAAGCAAACAGCAAGAAATCAACGCTTTCGCTTTCGTTAGAAGATGTCTCTGCTTTTCTACAAACGCACCTATCGGATTTAATGGTGTTGCTGCCTCATCTTCTTACACACAAATGCTCGCGTTTCTACGGTAGTGGAAGAAAACTCCAGATAAGTGATATATTGCCTCAGCTCTTCCAACAGTGATTGCTATGCAATTTTGACACAAGTGCAACAAGCGCATGCTTTTATGGCTGTAGACGCCATCAAAGAGAATCACAAGGGAGAGGGCGGCAAATGGAAAGCACGGTAAACTTAGTGCTGTCAGCTTTTTGACCTTGCAGAGGCCTAAACGCGTTTATTGATCATTTCCTCCGTTTGGATTGCTCGTCGCAATAGTATTTCCTTATGTTTACTGACGTCCTCGGAAAAATTACCGACCGCGCATAAGACTGCTTTCGTGCTTTGATTGCTAAAGCACTTTCTCACCGTAAGCTGTGTTGTTATGTTCATTATAGATCTTTTTTTTTTCTAATGGCACACCTACTCATTAGCATATAGTCGTACGGAAGCGCATGCACTCGTCCAAACCTTCATCGCCAACAAGCAACGCGGTTTAGTGGATCAAAAACAAACTCGCACTCTTGCAGTTAATAAAGAAGCGTTCTGTGGTCTCAGTACAGCGCACAGACGGTTGTTAACAGAAAGTACAAATGTTTTCCCTCTTGAGCTACGTGTTAACAGGTAGAGCTTTGGTCGTATTTTGTGGGATGTGTGGCAGAAGATGCTAAATAAAGACTTTTAAATTCCTGCAGTATTTCTTACCTTGTGGCTACTCAACCTCTTTATGAACCATATAACATGTTATTCCTCGTTGGACTTGATAGGGTGTGGAAAACGCGCATGCTGGACCACAGTGCAGAACCGGTTGTTTCAGCCAGGAGCCGTTTCAATGGAATGATGCTCAGGGGCATATACATCTGAGGGACATTTAGAATGAGAGACTTTCTGCCCGACTAGTTTCAGTGGTTGATGGGGTGTCTATGTTTGCATGTCTCTTAGTTGTGTTGTTTGCTGTCAAGCTAGTGCAGTGAAGTTGCTATCTGCCTGCATTGTAAATAATCTCTATATATCTCCTTTATGTAGACAGACGCCGTGTACTAAATTTTATGTTGAAAAAGAGGCGGTTTAGCGCGCTTTCTCTCGGTGCTTGGTTCCTTTCCCCGCACCTTCAGGTGTTTTTATTTTTTTTTTTGCTCTAGACGTCACTGTCTGAAGGTATACTGCTCACGTTATGCGACAGGATGGCGACATCAATGAGGAATTTCGTGCCATTGAGGCCGACGTACGGCGGACGGCGGATTTTGTGCTAACGGGACATAAAATGGTTTTTCCGTAATAATTTCATAAAGGAAACAAGAAAGTTCGCTGATTGTTAACCGCAACTTCAGCGCATATACAGGGAGAATAACGCTTTTTAAATTTTTATTGGCGGCGATTTCACAACCGTTTGCTGCCGGAAATCTGTGCCCGTCGCATAGGGGTTAAATATTCAGTGTGTGCTCCCTCCTTGACAACTCAGTGATGCTGATGCTCACACCTCTTGAAAAGAAATTGTGAAACCTTTTGCAAAAATTTTCTGCATGTTCCACGCAGATGTAGGACCAGGCATTCCGTTCACGTTGCAATACTGGGAGAAGGATAATCACTGCGGTGTCCTGACATTTACTGACAGTAAGTGCAAAATTAGCAGCATTTGACGTTATTTGCAGCAGCACTCTTTTCCAGCATGCCGTGCCATCCTTAGGTAACTTTGCAGTGGTTTTCCTGGCTATATGTATATATATATATATATATATATATATATATATATATATATATATATATATATATATATATATATATATATATATATTAGATGACAAGGTAAAGTAAATGAGGGGCCCGTTTGACAAACTCATGAAGGGAGCCAACAGTCACCGAAACCAAGGTGCATAGGGGAACGTTACTTTTTTTTGGTGTGCTGTGCTTATCAGTGGGATAATATTACTTAGATTAATAAATCGCTTAAAGAAAATTACTTATAATTACTTATAATAGTAATTTTCGCATAATTCGGAGGCCGTGGGTTCGGTTCCCATCGGTGGCATATGGGTGTTTTTCTTCTGCTTTTGGAGTTAGTTGCCTTTAAACAATAAAATATTCAGTATAGCCTCCATTGATCAACACCACGAGGAAACTCACGTCGGTAGTGATGCAAAGCCGGCGCGGCTGATACCGCTCGATCGCCTCATGCCAGGCATAGTCTCCTATATTTAGCACGGCTGGTAATCGGCGCCAAGATCAAAGGATGCCGACCATCGCTCTTTTCGTCAAGACAGTGAGCGCCGCGTCTCGGCAATCAGCAAAAGTGCGCGTGCAGCGATAAATGACGCGTTCGCCAAGAGGCGCTCGCATCGGAAAATATCTGAAACCTCGTTTATCGTCTGGTTTTTGCGGGGCGTCTAGTTCTGTCGCTGGGCGTGATGAGGCGCTCGCATTGCAGACAACCTGCTCGTGCAGAGAGAAGCGCGCAGCAGCAGCTAGCTCCCTTCGGGGCGTAGTGCAACCCTCTCCTGACCTCCTCTCACACGACCCGAAGGAACGCTGGTAGCCTTATTTTGCTTGAACGACCGCATCTGAGCCAATGGCCAGGCATGGACAATTTAAGAGGCTATGAGCCAGGACACAGAAGCTGGGATTTCAAAGTACTTTCTCACAGGGAACGCGCTGTCTCCAAAATTGTCAAGATCACTGGCAGCAAGCATGACGATCATCTTTAACCTCAGCATGACTTGAGCTCCCATGTCGTTGCACCTGCCGCGTGTTTAGAATCCAGCATAGGATCAACGTTCGAGCAATACTGTTGACGAACACTAAATGAGAGCTGAGTATCGGTGTAGGGTATATGTGGGACACGTAGCCATTTACGTAGGTGCTAAAAAGTTAAGAAAAAGGCAGGTAGCTAGTTAGCGTTATCGGTTTAACGTTTTTTTATCATGTAAACAGAAAAGGTTAGGTAACTTTTTCAATTCTCTGCACATATTATGAATCACACCAATGGTCACATACATGGCTTTTCCAGTAAAAGTAAGTCTGCCCACTCGCCACACTCCACTAAAAAGTATGAAAAGATTTTGCCATTTCTACAAATTAAGGGGGTCAAATAAAAAGATACTTCGATAGCCAAACGCAGCTAACCTGTTTTGCGCATTTCAGTCTTAAGGAAACCCAGATCAGCTATCATATGTCGCAGTATAACGCACCAAATTTTCGCCAGGACAAGCATTCCTGAGCCGAATACAAGCAACGACGACCATTATCTGAGATGGCACTGATCAAGAGCCAATCCTGATCAAGAGAACAATACAAATTAATTGAACGGTTTGCAATAACCTGGAAAACGCACGAAGAGTTTTTAAAGTGGAAAATGAAAATGAAAATTTGTTTTTGGGAAAAGAAATGACGCAGTGTCTGTGTCACGTATCGGCGGACACCTGAACCACGCCGTAAATAAAGGGTTAAAGGAGGGAGTGAAAGAAGAAAGGAAGAAAGAGGTGCTGTTGTGGAGGGCTCTGGAATAATTTCGACCACCTGGGGATCTTTAACGTGCACTGACATCGCACAGCACACGGGCGCCTAAGCGTTTCCCCTCTATCACAACGCAGCCGCCGCGGTCGGGTTCGAACCCCTTTTTGAAGTGGTCCTGTTTTTGAAATGACGAAATCTGCAAAACCGAAATTATAAACGCACAAGTTTTTAAACTCTCCCCATTTTTTAAATGAAGAGATCTGGAAAATCAAAATTTAGAAGTTTGATGAACTAAAATAGCTTGGGGAGAAGGAAAGTTGCTTTAGGAGAACAAAAAAAAAGCATTTCCTTTAGAATAAAGAGTAAGTACTTCCTTGTAGAACAAAATACATCGAATACAAAGAGGAATATATTCTTATGCGCTTCAGAACGGTCGCATTCTTCGCCCTTTACTTATTATAGAATGCTTATTTGCGACATTTTACTATAAACACACCTCCGTGTGACCTGCTAGAAGGCTGTGCTAGGCACCAGCTAAGCCCAAGAAGGGCTCCTTATTTGTCGAAAAATTCATCGAACGCTGAAAGACCATTACTATTTTCCAATGCTCTGGCCATAGAGTCACCCACATGGTTGTGTAGAATGCTTGAAAGGCTGGCTCTGTAGTGCATTTATGGCAATTGCGGCTGCTTGACGGGCGGGATAGATTTTTCAAGATATCAGGAGCTAAACACGGTGCATAATAATCTGCACGCATAGTATGCTCTTGTTTCAAGCCCTTGGCTGAACGTTAATAAGGCAAGTGTGTTACCAGCTGCGAAATTAGAGCGCTCTAGAGAGGCTCGTGGGCTTCTTCGCACAGGAAAACCGCTATATTCTTATCGAAGGTGCATTTGTGTTACAAAAAAATTCCATTTTAGGAGTGGCAGCATGTGGCAAAGAGTTCTGTTTCTATGTTTCTTAAAGCGGCCTTTTCACATTGATACCTCTTGCAAAGGTCGTTTTCATCGCAATAAGCACTGCACTGAATTGTGAAGCTCCGTAAAGAAGCCCTACATTATAATATTTTGAATATTTTGATACGAACCAGAATAAAGCAGTTGATCATGTTATAAACTTTAAACGTTTACTTGCAGCGTGAACTAATCTATCCTAAATTCTATCTTGAGCGCAATTCAAGAAACATTGATCCCTTCTCATGCAATGTATCTGTCAGACAGGTGACTGCCGGCGTGGTATTACTGAATAATAGTCAACACATCGCCATGTTTATCGATTTAAAGCCCCTAGCTTTAATTTGTCTTCACAACACGGCAAACATTATTGTACGAAAGGGCAAAAGTACGTCTGCACAGTCAGCAGACGGAAACAGTGGTCAGGACGAACGTATTATTTTGCACGTTCTTTCTTAAGCTCTAAACGTTTTAAACATGTTCTCTTTTTCTTGTTTTTTTCAGGTGAACTCAAATGCGAACTGCACGTATGGGAGAAAAAGCTCAGCCCGGATATCCACTGGCGCAGTTGTGAGCTAGCGTATGAAACAATTTGTACAAATATGCACAAGTTTCCGGTTTACACGGATGACTGCCTTAGAGAGGCTCCGCCGAATTAAGCCACCAAGCTGATGTGGGAATGCGGCTCATAGCTGATTGCCACCGATTTGAGAGCAATATGACAAACGGTCATATCGCAGTAATCATCAAGAGGAAAACCAACAATTCTACAATATCTACATAAGAAGTTTGTTTTTCAGCACAACACTTTTTGATAGGGTGCCAATAAATTAGTATTCTTTTCTTCCAGAATATTGAATTTTGCCCATCTTCTCCCTCTTTTGCAACGCCATTTCCATTGCTGTTGTTATTCAGGTGGAGCGGCTCCTGGCCTGATGGCTGTTTACAGCGCTTCTAAACGAAGCATAACTTAAAAAGAATTGCGTTGGTTATGAGCTATACCGGCTTAGTAACTAAAATCATGGTTTGTATACCGTATCATGGTCTGGTCTCAGCTCACGTGACGTTCAAACGATTCTTTACTGGACCAGGCAGCCGACAGCGCAACTAATCTCTCACCTTTGCGACTTCGTTCGCAAAGAAATTTCAGCTGCGTGTGGTCTTCCCCTGTATGAAAACTGATATAACTGAGAGTATAAAAAGGCTCTGGTACGCTGGCAAGCTGCGATGCCCCACCGGGACAATGTGTGGATGAAAAACGTCGCAAAGTTGAAAAAAAATACTAAAAATACCGCACTGAGCACTTGCCTCACCATACGGTCATTCGTAGGTGGATGTAAAGCAATATGTAGCATAGCGTGAAGTTCCGAAAAATGCCTGCTTCGGGATTGCAGCAAGAGACACCTCTGATTTTTGTGCACACCTCGGACTTCAATTCGTACCTGTTCTTTGGCAGGAAACCGAAGTCTTCGAACTTCTAAACGCTCAGTGCGACTCATGAGTCGCGAATGAAGAAAGAAGCTGAGTGCTGCCTACCAACGCCCTTAGTAGGTGGTCAGTGCTTGTGTCTTCTTCCTTCCATTCTATGAAGCGCTTATTTTTAAAATGCTATCATACCAAAAGGGTGCGCTGTTTGTCGGAGATATAGAATTCTAAAAGACTGCCTCTTAGTTTTGGAGCACGTTGCGAACACCTTAGAGCAATGCACTCGGTCAGAATTGTGTTGATTCATTTTAGCAGTTCATATGAAAGAAGGTCGTGATGCACAGGTACAATAAAAGCGACTTTTATTTTTTAAACCACAAAACAGACCTCTGACTCAGAATACTGGCAAGGCAAGAACTTGCTGAAGTAGTCTGCGAGTAAAAAATTCGGCACAATAAGCTATTTGCCTGCGGTGCACAATTGGCATATTAACGTGGGAAATGTGACTAAAATTTCGTGGGGAAATTCAGGCGGCCTTTAGGAACAAATGGAGAAATTCCGTCTTCTTTAATTCGGTGAGAACACAAAGGGATAAAATGACACACACAATCAGGTGCTGAAAAAAGAAGAGAAGGTGCATGAGTTTTATCAATAATGAATGATGAGGTTGTAGCAGCGGTAAAAGATACAAGCAAGAACTTCATCTAATCGATTACCCACATGTGCTCTGTGTCTAATGCAAAAAAAATAGCCTTTCAGCATTGAGATTCTCCAAAGAATGAAGACCATGATACGAGATATTCAAAACAGTATTCTGTGATATGCAGTACAACGAGGCCGCATAAAAGGGTATTATCACCAGGAAAACATATGAAATAAACACACTTTTTGACAAAAGCATTTTAGTGAATAATCCTAGTGGCCAGTAACTTGTCAAGTCAACCACCGCATCACATGTTATCGGCCTGATATTTATGTAAATGCATTGGGTATTCGTAGCCCTACGGTGACCCGTTGAAGCCACTACGTGAGAAATAATGCCGATGCGATTAGAGGACACATCCATTAATGGCCCGGTTATGAACTTTATTCCCAAATATTGGCATAATACGGTGAAAAACGTCCAACGATGGCCCGTCAAAAATAATAGCCGTCGGCTAAGCGAACAACCTGTCATACAGGGTGGCAGATATAATGCTATGTGTTGGTAAATGGTGTCATGACAGTATTTAAGGATATCGAACATCAGACATATCTTGACATAAGTTGATCAATATTGCCCTGGCAGTTGGGATGGTCTGCTAACAATGTATACACACTGGACATGGCCGCCCAATATTGCCTCACCGGTTGCGATGGGTAGCCAGTTTAGCACACATCTTGGGATGCGTTGGTAAATACTGCCCCAGCTGTAACGATCGCTTGTAAGAAATGTGTATATCATGGTATATGTTGTTCAACATTGTCCTGCCTGTAGCGTTGGTCGGCCAAAATTGCACACGGCGCGGCATACCGTGGTCCATATTATCCCACCAATTTAGATGGCTCGTCGACATTTATCATGGCACTACTTCGGCTTTACGCGTGATGTCGCGCGAGCGACGTAGTGAAATATTCTACTCCATAAACCGTGCAAACCTAAACAAGACCTTGCTCAGGCCGGAGTGCCCAGAGAGCGAGAAAAAAAAGACAGCTGGAAATGCACCTTTGAGTTTTGTCGATATAGTGGTGAGAGCTATGCGTAGTGCGAGCTCACAAAGTAAACAGCGCCGAGAGCAGCGGATCGCGGTTTGGCAGGTGTGTACGAACAGGTCGCGTTATGCGTATACGGGCTCGGGTCTTTCATTAAGAGCATTTTCGGAGCGGTGCGTTCTTTGTTCCTTAGTCCCTCAGTTTTGCGTCATCGTCGTCGGCGGCTGCCGCACCGCCATACCCAGGACAGAATTTTCCATTCTGTCTCTATCGATCACCGTACTCTGGGTTAATTGAGTTGGGTTGAGCCGCCTCCAAGCTCGAGCAAAACAAACGCCGAGTGCGCGCGTGCCCGTGCACGTTTCCTAATAACTCTACAGGACGCAGTGAGATCTCTGGTCCCCCCACTGTACCGAAACGACGTCCGATGAGTTGCGGAGGGAACTCGGCGCAACACCCGCAAGTTTTCTGGAACTCGCGGGACCGTTGCCTCACCTGTGTGAGGTAAAAACTGCGGGAGCGGTTAATGGGCCGTTGGGTGACGGGATCCCCAGGAGAGAGGAGGCACCACAAAGACGCGTTCGACGCATGTACGGCAAAAGGCAGATAACGGATTCACGGGTGCCCGTGTTCAGAAAGACCACTTTACGCTACAAGGTTCATTCGAATGCGCTGCCACATAAATTCTGCGCTTTGGGTGGGCATCATCTTGTACCCTCAGTAGCGCAGCACGAGGTAGTGCAGCGTTTTCTGTAATCTGTGCAGTCTACTAGCAAACAAACTAAATTTTGTCGCAGCAATTTCGACTCGAGTGCCACTGTGATTCTTCGCGCATGGCTCCTAACCGCTCAACAATTGTGAGCATGAGTTTGATCAAGCGGGCACGATCCATATCTTTAGTCTGATGCAATGTGACACGAATATATCCTTAACTTTCAGGTGATGTGGGCGATAAGATTAAAAGGTATAATATCATCTATGATATTAAGCATGCAAGAACTCACTTAGCGATCACATGGCCGTCATCGCTAAATATAAAAAATAGATCTCTCAAAATATTAGTAGTCTGAAAAATTATTTGCTCTCACTGCCGTGATGTCCTTAACATTAGATAACGTTAACGCGCGAAACTGTCCGGTGAGTTTTTATTTACTCTATGCAAACTTTTCACGCAGCTGCATGGCACCTATTCATTTCGATTTGATTCGTCGTGCACTATACAGACAAGATTTACTTGGATATGACCACTGGCGCATTTTGTGCGTCTCCTCTTGCAGTGATCACATATATAATCTCATCACTTTAAGCTCAAAAGCCATCGTCGCGCGTCCCCTGCATTCTTCATGATTGCGGCACCTTTGTATCTTCTTAGCCTGACATGATGTTTATTACGCGCTTAAGAGAACTGGATGAGCAATGTGTATTGAATACTCCTCACCCACCTGTAACTTCCTACGTAAACATTTCTGGAAGCCGTGGGCAAATTATATGAATGTGTCTCAGCTAAACATAACCAAGTTTTAAAAAAGCTGGGCCCCAGGCAAGGGTAAACATATTTGTACTGTTCGGAATCGTACGGCATAGTCTGTACTTCGTTCGTTCTTGAAAATTACCTTAAATGATAAGCCTAAGTTCTTAAATTCTTGCCCAAGAAAAAAGTAAATTGTTATGCAGACTGAATGGTTTTCAATAAGGCACCATTTACGTAGCTTCTTTTTTTTTACCCTCCTAAAACAACTAGCCAGCGAACGGGTTAGCAGATTGCTGGCGCATATTTTGCGGCCACTACAATCTCCACCCGACTCGATTCGCTTTGCATTTGTAGTGCGTTTGTTTGCGTATATATATATATATAGAGAGAGAGAGAGAGAGAGAGAACGCTCTCTCAAAACAAGATCCGCTCATTTCCGGAGCCCTGCATTGACCCGACTCGATTCGCTTTGCGTTTGCATATATATATATATATATATATATATATATATATATATATATATATATATATATATATATATATATATATATGCAAAGTTGTTAAACGCTTCATTTAGTAATAGATTTATTTTGAGTTGACGTTTCGGAAAAAGCCTGTCCTTTCTCAAGAGTTGGGTTACAGGGATCTTCTTCCTCTTATTGGCCCTTCCTCTTGCTGGCCCTTCTCGGAGACCATCGGACTTACACTCCTCTAGCCCGTTACCCAACAAGCAGACTACAGACCAAGCTGCAACAACTGCTGGCCAGACTGTTCAGTTTGGTTCCTCCGCACCAGAAGAGCCTTTATTACCGGCTGCTGTGCACAAACGGTTCAGCTCCTGCTATTTACAGCCTGCCTAAAGTCCACAAGCCTGGGGTACCGCTTCGACCTATTGTCGACTTCACCAGATCGCCACTTTATAGACTATCAGGCTATCTTCACCAGGTGTTGAGTCCTATAGCCGGTAAGACATCAACGCATGTCGGAAATTCGTCCACGTTTGCATCTAAGTTACATGGCATCTCGCTGAGTGAAGACGACATTATGGTTTCGTTTGACGTGACATCGCTTTTTACTAGCGTACCAGTGGATTTAGCAGTAGCTACATGCGAAAAAGCCCTGGAAGCTGACACTGGTCTCCCTGGCCGCATACCCTTCGACGTTCCGGAACTTTGCGAGCTGCTGAGATTTTGCCTTGGCAACACTTATTTTTCCTACGGCGGCAGTTTCTATCAGCAGACACAAGGCACGGCAATGGGGGCGTCAATATCAGTTACAACGGTCAATTTAGTAATGGAAGCCCTGGAAGAAAACGTGCTAGCCACCTTCATTCCTGCACCCAAAGTATTCTACCGCTACGTAGACGACTGCTTCTGCATTTTGAAGAAACAAGACGTCACACGCTTCCTGGACAGCCTAAATGCCCAGAATGCGCATATACAGTTCACCCGTGAACTTGAGAAAGACGACTCTTTGCCATTCCTGGATGTATTGGTGCGCAGGGACGAGGGCGCCCTCACCTTCTCGGTCTATAGGAAGCCTACGCATACAGGTCGCTACCTCAATTTTATGTCGTGTCATCCGGCTGGCCACAAGACGTCGGTGGTATCGTCTTTAATAACACGTGCCGTACGCATATGCTCAGGTGAAAATTCATTGCAAAACGAGCTGAGGACGATTCACCGAGAACTGACTAATAACGGTTACCCTAGTCGCTTTGTCCACAATATTCAGAAGCGGATCTTACAGCCGGAAACACAAAGCAATAAGACATTCCAGGCGCGTGCTGCCATTCCTTACGTGCAGGGAATCAGCGAAGCACTATCCTGCGTGTTTTCAAAATATGACATGCGCATTGCCCACATCCCGACCAGCAAGCTCCGTAACCAGCTCGTAAACGTGAAGGATAAACTGCCGATTGAAGCATTTCCAGGTGTCATCTACCAGATCCCATGTGCTGATTGCCCCCAGGTTTACGTTGGCGAAACAGGAAAGTTCTCCAGAAGGCTTAACGACCACAAACGTGACGTCAGAAATAATGATCACACGACGAACGCCATTGCCGAGCATGTGCAAGAGCATACTCATACGATATACTGGGACCACGCCACTGTCATCGCGAAGGAAAGGAACGTGTCATGTCGGCGGCTGATGGAATCTCTAATCATACAATCGACACCAGCTACCATGAACCGGGTGCAAGGAACCATGCCACCCATCTACGCACGCTTCTTGCGCCACGTGTTACGTATATAAGTCGCGACAATTTCTTGTACCGCTCAGTGATCAAGGAAGCCGTACGAGGTTCCGAAACGTCTTTGAATTTCATGACATGGGCAGTGACCGCATTCCTTTTTCTGTCTTCCTCTTCTTAAGGAGTTGGCATTGACACACATGTACGACACATGAACAAAAGAAACAAACGGAGGCTGGAAAGAAGAAGTGCACAAAGGAAAGGATACGAGAAATGAGAGAGAGAGAAAGGGGAAAAAAGGAGAACAAATAAAAATGAAATACGAAATACGCGCAGTCCCCCGCCACCCACCCAGCATCCGCGGGGAGCCGACCCGGGACGAGAAAAAATGGTTCTGTCCGAAACGTCGACTGAAAATAAATCGATGGCTAAATGAAGCGTTTCACAACTTTGCGTTTTGAATCTAGCAACCAAATACGTTTATCTTTCTGTACTCTACACACACACACACACACACACACACACACACACACACACACACACACACACACACACACACACACACACACACACACACACACACACACACACACACACACACACACACACACACACACACACACACACACACACACACACACACACACACACACACACACACACACACACACACACACACACACACACACACACACACACACACACACACACACACACGCACGCACGCACGCACGCACACACACACACACACACACACACACACGCACGCACGCACGCACACACACACACACACACACACACACACACACACACACACACACACACACACACACACACACACACACACACACACACACACACACACACACACACACACACACACACACACACACACACACACACACACACACACACACACACACACACACACACACACACACACACACACACACACACACACACACACACACACACACACACATATATATATATATATATATATATATATATATATATATATATATATTGCTTATTTCTTCTTTAAACTGGTTATCTTCGCACATTCCAAGATATTCTTATTCATTCACTGTCTGTTTGCATTTCTGGTGTGTCCATTTGTTCTGTGCTGTGTATTAATTGCTTGTCGCAGCTGCCGTTGCCACAATTGGTAGCCCGTGATGTTGGCAAGTACCAAAACTTTTTTTCATGTGCATGCGGAGTTTTAAAATTCAGATATATCCTACAGAACTCGGTTACATTCTAGCCCCCATGGTGGAGCCACGCGCTCCAGTGCGCAGCCCGTACCGAGGATCCAGTCCCGGGAATGCCACGGACACGCGTTCTTCCACGAACCTTTTCAATAGACGCACAGTGGCTAGCCCGGCGTGCAGCTCGTCTTTATATCGATGACTTTCCTAACTTACATTGCAAACTCCTTTCCCCAGCACAGCGCGAGGAAACGCACCCCTCTTTACTTCTTTCTTTTCTCTTCATCTTGATACACAAGGGGCCGTTCCCATTAATATCCTTTCAATCCTCAATCCTCACCAACCCCTCCTTTCCCCTCCCCCGGGCGCCCCCCATCCTCCATCTCCCCAGTGCCGCGAAGCGACCACCACCTCGTCAGGGAGAGGTTAGTGCCAGCGCTGCATCTCCCTTTCCTCCATCGTCACCAAAAACGAAATTCTCTTCTATTGACCTTGCGAGCATTTTGGGGCTTCTGTGTTCTGTCCAGCCTCTGCCAGTTTCTCATGGCTTTCCGCGCCCTCACTGCAACCTCTACTTCGGTTAACTGACGAAGCACACAGCCCTTCGGACTTGGTTTTTGCCTTCTGCAGCTGATATCTTTTGATAGGTATCGCCAGCCATTTGGCGTCATCGGCTGTATAGGTAAGTACATTTCTTGTATATTTATTTTAAATCTTGTAGGTATTGCTTCGCACGTACATATCACTCGCGACCCGCAATCTGCAGAATACATGTCGTTATGAGTTAGCTCACGTAACATTTTCAACAACATTTAAAACGAGCTTTTTGAGCTACAAGACCGCTTTTTCCGGCCTAGCATTCTAAGTGATGTAGTACATCAGAACACAGATAAGATGTGCTATCCAGCAGGCTGGCTAACTAATATCGATTAGTTAACTTTGTCTCTATTACTTCTATGCTTCTTAATTAGTGAGATGCGCGTAACCCACAGTTAGGAATATCCAAATAAGAGTTTTTAGGGTTCCGAAAGTGTGGTTACCCTCGGCACTGTGCACAAACATATTTTTGCTTGAAAAGTTGCTCTGCTTTGCCTGCAAGCTTGTCCAATGCGCATGCATTTTGGCGCGATGTATCCAAAATTTATTTGGACAGAACACCCAGGGTAACCAGGTTTTTGGAATTCTAAAATCTGATATGGAGGTTACTTACGGTGGTCTACACGCCTTTCAGTTATTACGAAACTTAACAGTAAAAGTTAAAAACTTAACTACTCAATATTAGTTAACCAGCCTGCCAATTATCACTTCGTAACTGTAATCTAATGCAATACACACTATCAATGCAATGCCGAAAAAAGCGCTGTTCTACACATGGAGCCTATTTTAGAAAATTGCAGAAAGGTAGATGAAACACTTGGTACAGTAGAAATTTTAGTCGCTATTTTCCATCGCTGACTTTGCACATCATTTTCTTTAATGGCAGCAAACCGACGGGCCATTGCGCACCGGTGGACGTTCATACTCTTCAAAGAATTCTTTCTGGGGTGTGGTATTTAGCTTTAAATGGGATTCAGGTGCCAATGGGCTCTTGTGTCGCAACATTTTGCTCCTTTTCCCATTCATATTTTTAATGACAGAAAAAGGGTCGATAATTGGCCATCTGTGGACGTTGTATATAATTTGTGAGCTGTACGTCTTCGGTGCAGTGCTTTAGAAGTGGCATCGCCGGAGCAGAGCATGTCTTGAGCAAAGATTTTGTGCCGTGGTCGTATAGTCAAAGTAGATTTCTGAAAGGAAACAAAAGATGGGAAATACTGTTGCTACCGATAATTCGTTTTCAACAGAATATTTCGAGACCTACTCGGACCCATCTTGTGTAGTGACTGAAATGCCAGCCGGTAGCAGCACGGAACGGCCTTCGCTTCCATTCTGTTATCACGTTGCGAAGTACATTAACGTACGCGGAGCGGGCCTTTTCCACAGCCCTATTCAGTCACCTTTGTGAGCCGAATAATCCATGACTCAACGCGGCTCCTCTTGACCGGATTACAGTTCAAATCCAAGACGATCAACTCCGAAGGCGATTCTGTGGTCGATGCTTTCACAGTACTCAGCGTGGGTGTTGCCTTCCGAATTCAAAGACCGGACGTCATTCTTGTGTTCCCTGATTATTGGATCGAGGCTTTGTGTCTCGCCAATCAATGAGGCCGGGTACATGGAGCATGAGCATTGCATTTTGTAAATTACATCCGGGTGTTTCTCTGTGGGGACGTGGTCTTTGGGTCGTGGTAGAAAGCGGCTGCTCGTTGAAACAGGCTTGAGGCTCGCAGATATCATGTTTTCGCAAAAAAAGAACAAGGATCGCCGCGTTTGTTCAAGGTTGTTCCTTTTGCTTTTTGCGCTGTAAGACTCAACAAACATGACCAACTAGCCGAGCAGTTTCTTTAGTCGCAGAAGACACTTCATTTTCGTGATTTAAAATTGGCATACGCAATTAATTGGCAGCTGGTCCAGCAAGGGGCCGCAAGCTTACAGAGGTTGCGGCCAGTGTCGTGAAGGCAATAAATGGGCCTTCTCGTCCAGCTCAAGTTTAGCAAGAAAGCCTTTATTTTGACAAGGCTCTGCAGAGGGGTGACAAGAGGCTACAGGTGCAGAGGGGCTCCAGTCTTCAAAATTCACCAGCGTCAGCATTTGCGATTTTGCACCTGAACGAGTGACGGGCATGTGAACTGGCTCAAACGACAAAATCAACAGCTTCTGAGATTTCCGCTATTTATTTGGCCCTACAGTTCCTCTCGGTGCGAGACTTACGTATGCGGGAAATATTTAGCGATTACCAATCCGCCCATATATCCCTTAACAGCGCTAGTTCCGTACCATCGAAAGCTAGCCTGGTATACGAAGTTCTTAAAGAATTTTCCAAGGCTACCAAAACTATATTATAGTTTTCCAGTGGATACCCGCACATTGCTTTATTCCTGGAAACACTGGGGCGGATGCAGCGGCTAGGCAAGCACACTCCAATGCCATCACTTATGGCCTTCCTTTATCGAGAGGCGCATTGCGTCGTTTCTTGATGATTATGCGCAATGAAGTGATCGAAAAGATGTGGCTTGAGCCAAACCGTACACGTTCTGATCTGCATTTCACCTATCCGTTGCTGCGATTTCATATTACATTAGCTATCAGCAGAAGTTTAGAACCTCGTTCACCGCTTGCGTTTAGGAACGGCTTACACGAAGCACTTTCTTCATGTAATTGGCCAGCGTAGACAGGCTGCGGTTTGCGCGTGGTCAAGAAAACGAGGATGTAACGCACCTGTTATTGGATTGCCGACTGCGTGACAACCTCGGGTCACGATTGAAGAGAGACTTGAGTGCTCTTGACAAAAGACCCTTAAGTCTGAAAAAGCTCTTAGGCCCGTGGCCGTCATGTGAACAGCAAAAGAGAGCACTTCTGGTATTGATAGGATTCCTTGAGGAAGGCGATATCCTTGGGAAGTACTAGCTTTGTATAATTGGAGTCAATGCTAGAGGTCTTACCTCTCTGTGTGCGAGTTTCAAGGTCTTTGTGATTTACTTTTCCTGTGTTTGCTGCACACTTATTTTAGTTGTTTTTTCCTGTTTTGGTGAGAGTGCTTTAATAGCGTTGTTATCTACATTTGCTGTGTGTACTGCAAATCAGCTTATTTCTTGTTCTTCTGTCCGAGTTTATTCACCTCTTATGTATATTGTAACGGGGGCTTAGGTTAATGCTGAGGCGGCGGCGAAACCACGCCGGCTACCGAGTCTCTCGTCTGTTCAGGTCAGCAGGCGCTCGCTCTCAGCGATGGCAGAGCGGCTTCTTCTTCCTCTTATTCTTCACCCCAGGTATAACTCTTCTTCTTCTTTTTCTCAGTCAGACTACCTCTTCTTCTTCTTCCTTTCCTCAGTCAACATAGGATAATGCCTTTCTTCTTCTTCACAATGGCCCCGGGGAGAAAAGGAGCCATCCTGGCGACTCAGGGTGCCGACAAAACGACCGGGTCATAGTATGGCTTGAGTTGTTGGACATGCACAGACTCGCGACCACGTCGGCGAAGATCGAAAGACGGTGTGAGGGGCTCAGTAAGGTAGTTCACGGAGGATGTGCGCTCCAGGACGCGGTAGGGGCCATGATATCTCGAAGGAAGTTTCTTTGAGAGGCCGGGAGCAGTGGAAGGGATCCACAGCCAGACAAGTGAACCAGGTGAGAAATCCGGATCAACTTGACCGTCGTCATGGCGGTGTTTCTGGCGCCCCTGACTGTCTGCCGTGAGCGACCGTGCTATCTGGCGGCAGTCTTCGGCGTGCTGGGCAGCTTCAGAAATAGTTGTACACTCAAATGAGGCAGGGCGGTATGGGAGAACTGTGTCGATGAGAGTGGATGGATGTCGGCCGTAGAGCAGAAAAAATTGGGAGAAACCGGTGGTGGACTGAGTGGCAGTGTTGTAGGCGCACGTAATATAGGGTAGAACGAGGTCCCAGTTCGTGTGGTTGGCAGCAACGTACATCGCCAGCATGTCGCTCAGAGTGCGATTAAATCGTTCAGTTAGACCGTTTGTTTGCGGATGGTAGGCTGTACAAGTCCGATGAATGATATTGCACTCGGCGAGTAGAGCTTTAACGACATCACACAAGAATACGCGTCCTCTGTCACTGAGGAGTTCACGAGGAGCACCGTGGCGAAGTATAAAGCGCTGCAAAATGAAGGCCGCCACTTCACGAGCTGTAGCAGCTGGGAGCGCGGTGGTTTCTGCATACCGGGTCAGGTGGTCAATGGCAACAATGACCCAGCGGTTGCCAGCAGCGGTGTATGGCAGAGGGCCGTATATATCGATGCCAACACGGTCGAAGGGGCGAGGAGGAGACTGCAGTGGCTGCAACTGTCCAGCAGAGTGATGAGGCAGTTGCTTACGGCGTTGGCAGGACGGGCAGGAGCGGACGTACTTGAGGATGAAATTATACATGCCTCGCCAGTAGTACCGGAGACGGATGCGATTGTATGTCTTGAAGACTCCAGCGTGGCCGCATTGCGGGTCAGCGTGGAAACAGGTGCAGATTTGGGACCGGAGATGTAGGGGGATTACGAGAAGCCATTTCCGCCCGTCAGAGTTATAGTTGCGCCGATGGAGTAGATCATCGGGAATTGTAAAATGTGAAGCTTGGCGACGAAGGGCGGCGCGGGATGCTGGAGGCTTAGATGGCTCGGAGAGAAAGTCAAGAAGAGAGGCAATCCGTTCATCTTTACGCTGCTCAGAAGGCATGTCGCAGGTGGTGAGCGAAGTCGTGGAGGATTCGAGGGCGGAGAGGCTGGCAAGCTCGGCCGGTATCGGGGAGAGGGACAGGGCATCAGCGTCCTGATGCTTGCGGCCCGACCGATATAAGACAGGTATGTTATACTCTTGGAGGCGGAGAGCCCATCGAGTCAGGCGACCGGAGAGATCTTTGAGCAAAGAAAGCCAGCATAGGGCATGGTGGTCGGTGACCACGTCAAACGGACGGCCATAGAGATAAGGTCGAAATTTTCCAAGGGCCCAGACAATTGCCAAGCACTCTTTTTCCGTCACGGAGTAGTTGGATTCAGATTTCGTGAGGGTGCGGCTGGCGTAAGAAACCACATATTCCTGAAATCCAGACTTGCGTTGGGCGAGCACAGCCCCGAGGCCAATGCCACTGGCGTCCGTGTGTACTTCAGTTGGGGCCTGCGGGTCGAAGTGACGCAAGATGGGTGGTGCCGTGAGGAGACTGCGCAAAGTTTTGAGGCGTCGTCGCAGGCCCGCGACCAATTCGAAAAATCCACATTGC
Organism: Amblyomma americanum; assembly: GCF_052857255.1. Classification (NCBI taxonomy): domain Eukaryota; kingdom Metazoa; phylum Arthropoda; class Arachnida; order Ixodida; family Ixodidae; genus Amblyomma; species Amblyomma americanum. Next base: position 45,364,067 of record NC_135507.1, read on the forward strand.
TGCCGAGAAGCTGAGTTAAAGGGGCAGCAATGGCCTCAAAGTTGCGAATAAAACGTCGAAAATAGTGCCGCGAATATTTGCAGTGTGTTCGTTTTTCAAATCTACCGCCACATCACTTTATCGCTTTGTTTGCTACGCAAGACGTGACTAGATTTATCTCGATTGATCGCAGCCAGGCAGAGCTGATTCTACGTTGTTCCGGAATGTTCTAGTAACTTTGCGCTCTTTATCTCGAAAGTTTGCTATCAGCTTTAAATTGAGCACGGCCGACAGCGGCCGGCATTTTGTTCGACGACCGCCGAGCACGCTTGTCGCTTCGCCGCCGCCGAGTGATTCAGTCCATTTCGGGTGCAAGTCAGTCCAATAAACAGTTCTTTTAGAAGACCCCTTTCGTCCGTCTTCATCGCTGCTTCGACTGCCGTCACCACTACGTGAAAATAGGAACAGAGGCCTAGGAAGCTGCGCAGTTCCTTAATGCAAGTAGGTTTTGGAAACGCAGTCACAGCACGAAGTTTGGTGGTGTCGGGGCGGACGCCCTCTTTTGACACAACGTGGGCTAAAATTGTGAGTTCACGAGCAGCAAATCGACACTTCTTTAAGTTCAGTTGAAGCCGGCGTCCGTAAGGCATGTTAAGACGTCCTTCAGCCGGGATAGATGAGTGGCAAAGTCGGACGAAAATATCACGATGTCGTCGAGATAACACAGACATGACTTCCATTTCAGGCCACGCAGAATGCTGTCCATCATGCGCTCAAAAGTAGCCGGAGCATTACAGAGGCCAAAAGGCATGACGTTAAATTCATACAGGCCATCAGGGGTCACAAATGCGGTTTTAGGGCGGTCGTCGGCTGCCATGGGGACCTGCCAGTACCCAGAGCATAAATCGAGAGAAGAGAAGAGTTCCGCTCCTTGAAGGCAGTCCAGAGCATCATCAATGCGCGGAAGAGGGTAAACATCCTTTTGTGTGACCTTTTTCAGGCGGTGGTAATCAGCGCAGAAACGAATAGAGCCATCTTCCTCTTTCACGAGTACCACGGGCGAAGTTCAGGGACTGTGTGAGGTCTGGATCACGCCGCTCTGAAGCATGGTGTCAACTTGGTCTTGAATAACTTTGCGCTCACTGGCTGAGACATAATAAGGGCGCTGACGCACAGGCGCGTGGTCACCAGTGTCAATATGGTGGGCGACAGTCGACGTGCGGGTCAAAGCGGGTTGGTGTGTATCTAAGGAGGAACGAAATTAAGCAGAGCGAGAAGTTGTGTTCGTTGAGGTGCAGGAAGAGAAGCGTCGATGGAGGGAAGGAAAACGTCTGGAGACGAAGTGTCGGCTGCACGAAACGGCGGGCTGAGGGCATCGACGTCAAGGGACGGGGAATCGTCATTTTCATCGCGGTGGAGAATGGAGGCAATGATTTGCACGGTACCAAGGCACTCACCGCGACGTACAGCGGAAGCATATGTAAACGGATTGGTCACGAACAACGCGCTAAGGCCAGCTGACATAGTGAGGACGGCGTAAGGTATGGACAGGTACTTGCGGCACAGAAAGAGGGGCGATGGTGTAAAAAGTACGTTGCCGTCGCGAACAAGGTCGTAAGTGAGGGGCACAAGAACGGAAGAACAGACAGGCAGTTCAGTGTCTTCGGCAACGACGGCTTTAGCAGGAGCAGCAGAAGGGGCATCGGGCGGCGAGGAACCGCAGAGCGCAAAGAACTCAAGTTCAGCACGAGCACAATCGACGAATGCGTTATGGCGCGACAGGAAGTCCCAACCCAAGATGAGCTCATGATAACAGGTTGGTAAAATGACGCATTCAATCATGTAGAGGATTTCCTGAATAACGACGCGAGCCGTACACGCCGCTAACGGCGCAATAGCCTGCGCGCTTGCGGTGCGCAGCGAGAATCCATAAAGTGGGGTCGTCACTTTTCTCAAGGAGCGGCAAAAGGAAGTGCCTATGGCAGAAACTGCAGCACCGGTGTCGACAAGCGCCAGAACAGAGACACCCTCTACGGAAACGGCAATCAGATTGGCGGGACATATCTGAGGCCTTGGACATTTCGCTGGTGGCGCAGTTCTCGCCTCAGGAACTGCGGCGTCTAGTTTTCCTTTTGCGAAAGATTCGGGTGCCGACGCATGGGAGAAAGGGAGCGGCGACAAGGAGAAGGTGAGCGGCGGGTGGTGAAGGTGGTGTGATCAGGGGAATGCGGGCGACTCTGTGGCGGCTGGGCTGGCGGTGAGTAGTCACTGGGAGGAGGCCAGTAACCGGCAACTGGGGAGACTGGCGCACGACGACGGCAAAGCCGGGCCACATGACCAGGCACTCAGCAAGAGTAACAAATAGGCCGATTTTCAATAGCACGCCAGGGATTGCCGAATTGTCGAAGCGGTCGCAAAAAAAGGCGTCGGAACATGAGGAACTTGAGGCACAGACGCTTGAGGTGGAGCGTAGGCTGGGCGATAGTTAGCTGGCCGCGGCCGTGCGACGGCGGAAGCGTAGGTCAGGAGTGCAGCGACAGGTGCGGGCGGCTGTGCTTGTGCGGAGGGAGGGACGGGTGGAAGGGCCTCAGCCACTTGTTCGCTGATGGCAGTGCGAAGGTCGGGCGCCAGGAATGGAGATTGCACGGAAGGGGATGGCAGAAGAGACTGCTGACGTGCAACTTCCTCACGCACAAAATCTTTGATGTGCGCCAACAGTTGCGAGTGGTCGGGTGCAGCCGACAGGCCGGCAAGCGACTCGACAGGCGCTGCTGCGTGCTGGCGAGTGATGAGCCTCTGCTTGCGCAGCTCGTCGTAGCTCTGGCAGAGACTGACGACTTCGGTAACGGTGCGGAGATCTCGCGACAGCAGCATCTGAAAGGCGTCATCCTCGATGCCTTTCAGAATATGCTTGATCTTGTCCGCCTCGGACATCTTGGCGTTGACGCGCGAGCACAGATTGACCACATCTTCAATGTAGCTGGTGAACGTCTCACCCGACTTCTGAGAGCGATCGCGCAAGCGGTGTTCGGAGCGTAGCTTGCGCACAGCAGGACGTCCGAACACTTCGGTGAGGTTTGCCTTAAAAGCAGTCCACGTGGAGAAGTCTGCTTCGTGGTTTCGAAACCACAGGTTGGAAACGCCAGTCAAGTAAAAGATGGCATTTGTTCAACTTGGTGGTATCGTCCCACTTGTTATACGTGCTCACCCGCTCGTATGATGTGAGCCAGTCTTCAGCGTCATGATCGTCAGTACCGCTGAAGAGTTCCGGGTCCCGCTGCCGGAGGGAGCCGGAACAGAGGACTGGAGAGCCAACCTGCACGGCTTGGTGGTGAGCGGCTTCAGGCATAGCGGGCATAGCGGGGGCCGGTAGCGTGCGGTTGCGCAGGTCCAAGGTGGTACGAGGATGCTAAACAGAACCTCCACCAAATGTAACGGGGGCTTAAGTTAATGCTGAGGCGGCGGCGAAACCACGACCGAGTCTCTCGTCTGTTCAGGTCAGCAGGCGCTCGGTCAGAGCGATGGCAGAGCGGCTAACTCTTCTTCTTTTTCTCAGTCAGGCTACCTCTGCTTCTTCTTCCTTTCCTCAGTCAACATAGGATGATGCCCTTTTTCTTCACAGTATTATAACGTGTGCTGCTCTCTTAACATTCAGGTGTCTTTGTTATCTCATTATTGTTACTTTTACTGATGCTTTTACTTTGTTTCATATGTTGTGTACTTTTTGGCTTTGTTTTATGTTATGTTGAACAATGCATCGCCAGACCAAGTGGTTGCTACGAATTGGTGCAAAAGAGTAGCCAGAGCCGCTACACAGCACCAACCTCTCCTTTACTGTTCATGTAACTAAAAAAATATATTGTCCAATGGGCTAAAAATTTTGTAGCGCGGAGGACATTTATAAACATAAGCGGCCTTGGTTGGAGACACCCCAGAAAGCACCAGTGATATTCCAGGCAAATGTGAATACTCTCGCATATTTCACATAGGTCTAAGCACAACAAGGTCATGCTTACCGGATTTCTAGCACTTAGAGAAGCCCTACTGTGCAAGCTACATCTATTTTCTCGTGTGGTTCTCTACGTATTTACTAGAGACTGATTTCTTTTTAAATTTTTAGGTAAAAAAATTGGAGGAAAAACTTGATCTCCGCCCTAAGGTTAAGGAACGATAGCGTAATGGATTAATTCCCATGTTCCCATATATGCAGAGCATCATTCTTGGTATTAATATATCCCTGGCAGTCCTCATAGACTACCTGGTGCAGTGGCACACAGGTTATGTGACGCTCCACTGCTCTGCAATGGCCAATGATACCAGCGGTGGGCCTTGTGTTGCCCAGGTTGGTCTTCCCGAGCGACCAATCATTAATATAACTGTGAAAGCCGATGCCGCCAGTAGCCTTGGAACACATTCAAGGGGGATTACGCAAGCCACATGAAATTCAGCCAGTCTTAAAAATCCATCTGTGAAAATGCTAGAACCTGAACTGAAGCTCCGGTTTCTTCACAGACCGCTAAGACCTGAAGTGGCATTCACAAAACCACGAATACTTTGTTTTCAGTATTTCTGACCACCCTGCATGTATATCCTCTGGTGCGACGAGACATAGCGCACATTATCTATGCATACCATACATACAGTCCAGCATGGCCATCTCTAGCCGTTCCCTGAAGTGAATTTATAAGTGCTTGCAGATGGAGATGAAGGTTTCCGTATGTAGCTTGACGGCGGGCTTCAGCGGTGATGGCTAACCAAACACTGCTTTGCTTGTTAAGAGCCTTAGGCCTGCATGATAAGTTATTACTTTCTCGAGGGCATTTTGATTACAAATATCTTTTTCTTAACTCTTTTCGTCTTCACCTTTAAATATCTTCATTTCTTTTCTTATTGCAGGGTGGCAAACCCTTGTCTTCTCTCGATTGAAGTCTCCGCCTTTCCTTCTCTACACCTCGTCAAAAAGTTTTGCAATTTTGTGAAAGTGCGTACCACCCCTGTGAAGTGCACGCAGCCCAAGGGGTTTTCTTTTAAGCTGTTTAGCTGGGCTCTCTAGCACACCTAGCAGTCCAAATCTGGGACGATTCAGGACGCGAGGCCATTCCTCTTTCGAGAAATTGTGGTCGCTGAGGATGCATAACCAAGCATACTGGAGGCCTCACAAGCAAACACCATGGGCAGTTCACTTTTGACAGGGGCTGTACATTCATTCATGAGACCTGGAGTATTTATGAGGCGCATGCCATTCGGCTTCAGTAACGTGACCAATACGTGTCACAGTTGCAGGGATAACAAATTAACGGACTGGTTAAAAAGATGATGGGGATGAAGGGGAACCTAAGCTCATTCAATACCTTTTTGTTTTCATCGACTGATAAGAATATGGAATTCATCTCCACACTGCAGTTTGACATGAGTGGGCTTCAGTTGAGGTATGAGCTTAAGAGATTTTTAATCATCGAACACATGTCTTCGTATTGTGTACGTAAACAGCCCAACGAAAAACATATAAAAAAACCAGCACTGAAACACGCCTAAGAGCTTAGAAGATGCGTCGGTCTACAAAATTGTGGGAAATATCTCCACACTGCATTTCTGCTTGAGTGCCGGTCAGCTAAGCGATGAGCTCCAGAGATTTGTCAACATACAATGCAAGTGTCCATATATTTACGTAACCGCGGCATGAAAAGCACATCGATAAACCAAGTCAAGTAACACCCCTAAGAGCACAAAACATGCGCACGCGGATACATTTGTGCAAGATATTGCCACGCAGCATTTATGCGTCAGTGGTCTTCAGCTGAGCGATGAGCTCCAGATTTTTATTCTTCGTAGAGCGCAATTGTTGGTATTGCCTGCCGAAACCGCGCCATGAAGACCAAATCAGAAAAAAGCAAGTGAAGTAAAAAGCCTAAGGCCATAGAAATGTGTATCGACGTCAATGTCTTGGAAAGTGATGAATAAAGCGCGAGATACACGCCACTCGTTAGGTACGCATTCAGGAGCTTGACAAGTGCTGCTGCTAAACACAACGGGGATAACGTGGCAAGCAGAAGCTTTGACATTCAAAGCGTCGAATGCAGCGTTAGAGTTTGCGACAGTCGCTTGCTCACGCATTGTGTTTTACAAGAAGAAAACCTAACAAAAACTTAACTTGTGCCTATAGGGGTGAAGATGTCCCTTATAGTGCGAAAGCAGTTTGGAATTTGCAAGACTGGCTGATTCTGAGCCGCTTGGTACATAGCTTGCTAGGCTTCAGCTCGGAAAACAAAGAAAAAACAAGCGAAAGAGTGAAGGACAAAGCTGAAAGTAGTGGTTTGTATCACGGCTTGCTTTCGTTTCCGTTGTTCACGGGGTTTACGTCATGCAAATAAGTCGAAATATGCGGCTATTTAAGGAAGACAAGAATAACAACCTGCTTGTTACCTGCATCAGTTGATAGTCTCTCAGCTCTTGCGCAAGTGATTTGTAATGCAGTGCTGCAGGGTGCGGCCGGTAATGAGAAAACGAGAGCGAGAAGATGACAAGATTGAAGGTACCAGGAATTAAAAAGAAAAGAAATTAATAAGGAATAGGTGTGTTGTCAATGAACTAGGTCTTAACGGTGCCCTCGCACATTTCCGCCGTGTCGCTCTCGGGAACGCAACTGAGCTTTTGCACACTTTTACGCACAGAAATGAGTATGCTTTAACAATTTACAAAGCAGCCAGGAAGTTATCGCCCAGTGCTAGTCTGACAGAAAACAGAACTATAGGAAGCTGTCAAAGCTGGCAAAGCCCATATCCTGCGCACAAAGAGGCCTGAAATGTATATCTCATCGTCGGCTTGAACTTTATTGGCCGAAGAACATTCCCAGTTTTTAGTAAAAAGACGAATTCATCTTCCGTGAGCGGCGTCGCAGGCTTTTGGCTCGACCAAACACGAAAACCTAAAACATAGCAAAACTCACAGCACTAATTGCAGGTGTATTCTTTCTGAAAATGAAAACTCCTCTCCATGTTGTCCCCTGAGAGGCAGTGTTAATCAAGTTCAATATTTCGAGCGGAATTTACGTGTTTTCCGCTGGCCATTCGATGCGGCGTCCTCCAGACCCTAAACGATGCGTACACAAACTAAAAGCAGGAAAACAGGAGACAAGAAACAAACTGAAACATGCTAAGTGCATTGCATATAATAAATCAAAAAACGGAGAAACAATGCCCTATGTGTATTTTTAATCGATGGCAGGTAACAACTCTACAGAAACTAAAGTTTTTCGTCTCAGGAAAATCTCTCGAATTAACCTTTAGACGAAGAAAGTACACAGACAGAAAAAATAGAAAAAAAGACGATCTGCTATTCTTCTTTCGCATTTAATCGAAGAGAAAAAATAAGAAGGGACATTTATTTTTGGAAATAGACTACCATATTGATTTCAGGGATACGCAGCAACTGACGAAGCTTAGTAAAGAAGGCCCAATGCAGTGCTGATTTTCAGCGCCGGTGTTTTGCTCTTCTTTATGTTGTTGGGAATGCGCTGCAGATATATAAAAGCGGAATAAACTCGCCGAGCAAGTTGCCTTTCATTTGATATCAAGAGGGTCAAACAGCAACAAACGTCAGTCAGAGAAAGTTTTTAGCATCCGCGGTTTTTCAGGCCGCGACCCGATGATCCATGCCAGGTCAATTTTTCGTTAGGCGCGGACATCTCCGCCAATGTATACCGCTGTCTAAATTCCAGCCGACAAGTACTCCCACTGCTCTCACGATCGAACTGCGGAGGATTCATGGCGGAGACGCAAGGCTGGGGCCAAATTCATTTAACATTTCAACGCCACTCGGATAGACTGATGAGAGTAATAATGCGGGAAGTCATAATGCGATGTCAGACTTGCTTTCGCGCCTTCGACACTATGTGTAGCCAAGAGAGCGGATGCAGCGACGGCGGGCACGCCATTCTCCTAATCACCGAGTCTCAAGGTGTGGTGCTCTGTTTCTGGCGACAGTCTAGTGTACAGTGTTAAGATGCAGCTGAAAAATTGGCTGTCGCCATTGCCCTCAAAAGAAAGAATGTCGCTGGGATTGGGTTCATAAGAAAGTTGCAAGCGGAGGGGAAATGTATCGGCTCGAAGTATTATCTGCCTAAGTGCCGCGATCCTGACTTGCTTGTCAACGCGTTCCAAACGTTCACTAAATGAATTTCGCGACATATGCTGCAGTTTATAGTATAGACGAAATCTAACACCACAGTCGTACATTCCAGAACTCATTGTGTTGTGTTGTGTTTTATGGCACATAGGCAACTAAGGCCATCATGCGCCAAGCACAAGGTATCGGAGAAGTTTCTTGCTGAATTTTATAGAAATATGAAAAACATCCTTGGTGTAGAGGGCCTCAAATGTTAAGGCTATCTAGTGAACAGATAGGGAAGTTTTTTAGAAATAGCTACTACTAAAAGATTTCAAGAGGGTTGGGTAACCTCAGCAGCTATCCTTGGCTGGGCAAGGATCTTGAGGTTCCCAATAAAACAAATAAAAACCTCAGCCTTTTTCTCAGGGCTGAGAATGTGGCTGAGGTGTATTAAAATTTTGAACAGACCAGTGGCAAAAAGATTTAGAGTTTTCCGAGATATCCTGTTTCTCTTAAAAAGCTTAAAACGCAAGACGTGTCTACGATTCTATTATCTCCTAAAAGAAGTGTAGGATGGGAAGGAATGTGTTCATTAAAAATTTATTAAAGTACTTTTTCTTTGTTTTTTGAGTTTCATGCAATGAAATAAGATATGGTTAACTGTAAGCTCATCTCTGCATTTTTCGCAGAGGTTTGTCTAGTTTTGTTAGCAGGAAGTTGTGTCTAAGGTGTGTGTGGCCTATTCTAAGACGGCGGAGAATCACTTCCTTGACACGCTTCTGGTGTAGACATGACTTCCATTCGCCTCAAACCTGCTTAATCAAATGTAATTTGTTATTGACTTCGCTGTTTCAAGACGACCGCCATTTTTCTCTTAATTTACGCTTCACTGAGTTCATGCAATCCCTAAAAGGTATATTAACTTTTTTTTATTTCCTTTCCACGAGCTTCTGCAGCGCACAAATCTGCTCTCTCATTGCCTTTTATTCCGACATGACTCGGGACCCAGCAGAGTTTTATGTTTTGTGCTCGAGCTGTGGCTGTTGCTATGTTGTGTATGATTTCACCAACTAGCGGAGTGATTTCATTTCTATGGTGAAGAGCTGTAAGTACACTTAAGGAGTCTTTGTAAATTATACTGTTTGTGAGGCTTTCGTTTACTATTTTTTCTGTGGCAATGCAGACTGCGTAACATTCTGCTGTGAAGATAGATGCACACTGTGGAAGTCGTACTGTGTTCTCCGAATTCCCTCGTACCACTGCGCTTCCTACGTGAACATTATTTTCAAACCATCAGCATAAAGATCTGTGAGGTCACCGTATTTTTCTTCAAGTGCAAGAAATTCTTGTATGATATGTTGTTGTGGAGTCTGTTTTTTGTGGAACTGTGCAAGAGTAAAATCGCAGACTCTAGGAAAATTGTACCACGGAGGTAGCGGATCTCGCGTTTGTGCAACACCGGGTAATATGTCCTGTACGTCGAGATTCTGGCACATATCTTCATATCGCAAGAGTAGAGGCTTGGTGGCTTTTGGTTTGTTGTTGAATATTATACTGGAAGGGCAACTCGTTACAAGTGGATAGCAGATGTGTTTTGGTAGCGACCTTATTTTAAGGATATATGAACAAGTCAGAGTGGTTCTTCTATCTTCAAGACGAGATTCATCAGTTTTTAGATAAAGGCTAACTATGGGAGATGTTCTGTACGCGCCACAAGAGAGGCGTAGGCCTGAGTTGTGTACTGGATTCAACTTTTTTAGATATGACGGTCTTGCTGAACCGTACACAATGCACCCATAATCTAACAACGAACGTACCAAAGAGCGGTATATGCGCAGAAGGCATGTTCTATCGGAACCACAATGTTTCCTTGAAAGCACTTTCAGTATGTTTAAAGATTGGGAGGCTTTCTTTTTCAGTGTTTTTATGTGGGGTAGAAATATTAGTTTTTGTCGAATGTTATGCCTAAAAATTTGTTCTTGTTTTATTGGTAGCATAGTTTCATTTAGATGTAGGGTGGGGTCATTGTGAAAGCCTCTTTTGAGCGAGAAAAGAACTTCAACTGTTTTTTGTGGCGAGAACTTAAACCCGTTTTTGTCTGCCCAAACCGCTAGTCTGTTTAGTGTGAGTTGTATCTGTCTCTCACTTGTTGATAAGTTGGATGATGTGCATGCAATCTGAAGGTCATCAACATATACAGAATAAATGATGGACTTTGGAATTATTTTCGATATGAAATTCATTTTTACAACAAAGAGCGTGGTACTCAGAATCCACCCCTGTGGTACTCCGTTTTCTTGAACGAATTCTTGGGAAAGTGTTGAACCCAGGCGTGCATAAAATGAACATTCCGACAGGAAATCTTTCAGGCAGTTCAGCATCCTTCCGCGGTTACCTAGGTCTGCTAGGTCGCGGAGAATGCCAAACCTCCAGGTATTGTCGTAAGCCTTTTCCATGTCAAAAAATACTGCTAGGCAGTGTTGCCTGTGTATGAACGCTTCTCGTACAGTGGTTTCAATGCGCCCGAGATGGTCAGTTGTCGAGCATCATTTTTTAAACCCGCATTGGTGGATGTCGAGAAGTTCACGGTTTTCGAGGTTAAACATTAACCTGATATTCAACACACTTTCAAAAGATTTGGCGAGACAACTTGTGAGTGCTATGGGTCTGTAGCTAGCAGCGGAAGTGGGTGGCTTTCCAGTCTTCAGTAATGGCACAATAACTGCTTTTTTCCAAGCCTCTGTTATTTTTCCTAGTTTCCATATTTTGTTAAAAAATTTTTGAAGTGCTTCTACTGATGCCTCGGAAAGGTGTGCCAGCATCTCATAATGTATTTCATCAGGGCCGGGTGCTGTCTGTTTGCCAGCCGACAGTACTTTATGTATTTCCTCGAGTGTAATTAGGCTTTTATACGGTTCGTTCGAACCGCCACTTATTGGAATTCTTTGTTTTTCAGCCCTGTTTTTGTGCATTAAAAATGACTTTTTGTAATGTGCGGAACTAGAAATTGTAGAAAAATGTTTTGCTAGAACGTCTGCTTGTTGTTTAATACTTATGTGTGTGCCTGGGCCTGTGAGAAAAGGGATTGCGAAGGGAGAGTAGCTGCCGTTTATTTTGTAAACTTGCTCCCACATTTTCTACGATTTTATTGAATTGTTTATAGATGTTATATATTTCTGCCATGATGTTTTTCCGGCGCTTCGACGAATATACTTCGCTTTGGCTCTTGCTTTTTTGAAATTTACAAGGTTTTGATGAGTAGGGTACCTGCAAAAAATTCCCCATGCTTTAATTTTTTCCGTTTCGCTTCTTTACATTGTTGTGAGTACCACGGCTTCTGTCATTGTCTCACTATGCCCAACGACTGAGGAATAGATATGCGTGCAGCAGTAATTATACAGGTTGTGAAAATCTTATTTAGTTCGTCAGCATATAGATCATCCGGAAATAGTTTCTCCAGACTAGCATTTTCACGAAACAGTACCCAGTCAGCCAAGTGTAATTTCCAACGACGAGCTTTGCTCGGAATGATTGACGGCGAGGATGACAGGCTAATAATTATTGTAAATGATCGCTTCCGCGTGGGTTATCAAGAACATCCCATTTAAAATGAGTAAAAACAGATGGTGAGCTAAACGATAAGTCTAAACATATCATTTTTCCATTGCTTGGGGTACAATATGTGTGTTTTCCCGAATTTAGGAGACAAACATTATTGCATAGAATAAAATCTTCCAAAACGTGGCCTCTAGTGTCAGTTTCTTCACTTCCCCAGAAAGAGGAGTGCGCATTAAAAACCCCGGCTAAGAGATATGGCTCTGGTAGCTGTTCTAGAAGTGTTTCCATGTTTTGAAGTGTAACTGTTCGGTGTGGCCCGAGATATATGGAACATATTTTGATAGATTTAAAATAGATAACAGTGACTGCAACCGCTTAAAATTTGGTTTTTCACTTGATCTCACGGGTACCAAAACCAGAATGGATGATAATCGCAACACCTCCAGAAAGCCTACTCGCTTGCTCTCGGTCGCACCGAAAGGCTTCGTATTTTTTTTAAATGTTTGTATGTTTAGAACCTAAGTTCGTTTTCTGTAGGCATAACGCCACAGGGGAAAAAGAGTTTAAAAGATCCGTTACATCACTAATTCTTTAAAAGTCCTCGACAGTTCCAACTAATTAGGAATGTCATGTTGGATAAGTTTTAGGGAGTTAAAAAAACTTGTTCCAAGTTTTTAAGGGTCCTGTAATGGCGCCCTGTCTTTTCTTTTACGCTCAAAAGAGCTGTTCCGCCGTTGTAGCGGGGGCGAGTTTTGAGTTATGTCCATTGGCTCACTAGAGGCCCTGGACGGCCGCGGAGAACCCGCGGGTGTGCGGTTTAGAGGCTTCTCCCGACTGGGGGAAGCCTTGAGGGCGGCCGGCTTAAATGCCGGCGTGCACTTTTTTCGGGATGGCAGGGCAGCCTTCGCTGCGTCTGGCGGGGCCGAGAATGGCCCTACCGGAGGCTTTGCCTGGGCAGTGGCCAGTGCCGGGTGTGGTGCTCCGCCTTTGCGCACCACATCCGCGAAGTTTGTCCTTGCAATGAATAGAAACGGGTTTGTAAGTGCCAACCTTTTTCTAGCTTCTTTGAATGATATGTTTTCCTTTGTTTTCAGAGTTATGATCTCTTTTTCAGTTTTCCATCTTGGACAAGACCTGGAGTAAGAAGGGTGATCGCCTTCGCAGTTGGCACAGAGGGAGGCCACTGCATCGCAGTTCTCAGTTGCATATTCTTTCGAGGCACATTTCGCGCAGGTTTTATGACCGCGGCAGCTGCTTGACCCATGGTCGTATCTTTGACAGTTAAAGCATCTGCGAGGGTTAGGTATGTATGGTCAAACTTGTATTTTCAAGTATCCCACTTCTATTGTCTCAGGTAGTGCGCTTGCATAGAATGTTAGGATCAAGTGCTTTGTAGGAATTTTTTTATCATCTTTATGTATGGTGATTCTCTGGACATTGACGACGTTTTGTTCAGAGAGACCATCTAGCATTTCTTTCTCGGTGATGTGGAGGAAGTCCGGGTCGGAGATTACACCACGGACTGTATTTAGGGTTCGATGTGCAGTGACGGTCACGGTAACATCCCCAATAGATTGAATTGTTGGGAGCTTTGCATGTTGTGCTTCGTTGTCAAGTTGGAGTAGAAAGTCTCCACTGGCTGTTTTGCTGACTTTGTATTTTATTCCTAAGGATTCTGTGAGGCATTTTGACACGAGGAATGTGAAAAATATTTGAGCTGGTTTTTCTTGGATTTGAGAGTGGATCACATGATATTCAGCAAAATTCTTTTTGGTTCTCTGCAAGAACTCTGCTCTGGCTTCGGTCCGCCTCCTTTTTTCGGGGCGATAAGATGCTGAAAGAATGTTTGCCATAGATTAAGTATGTTGTTCGGCCGTGGTACCAGCCACCCACCATGGAGTCCAACAAGGGGACGGGACAGAAACTTGCAAGAACTCCTGCTCACGCCAGCTGTACACCTCAACTATAACCCAATATGAGGCAACTGAGGGTGGTTGGCCACGCATGGATAACCCTCTCCGCCAGGAAAAAAAGGAAGAAACTAGAAGTGAGTAGGAGACAGGAGAGTTGTGAGAAAAGGGTGGGAAAGTTAACGATTTAGGGGAGGATAGGAAAAGGCGACTGCCGATTTCCTCCGGTCGGGTCAGGCCGGAGGTGCCGTCTACAAGAAGCTGGGTCCAAAGTGGTGTGTTGCCTCCGCCGAGGGGCCTTAAAGGTCCATACGCCCGGCATCGGCTCAACCACCAAGATTCCCTTTTCCTCGGACACGGCGATGCCACGCATGGGTAGGCGCGGGTGCTCGGATCCGTGGTGATGCACGGTTCACCATCATCCCGTTGTGGGGATGTCCCTGCGGATGCTCGGGAGCCCCCAGTGCCGCCACTCACCGACGCCACCAAGCTGCAGGCGCACCCCTGCGGGGTCAAACATTAATCATAACCTTAAGGTTTTATTAAGCAAAAAAAAGCTTCAATTTTTTCCTAACTTTTCAATTGTGGATAAAAAAATTGTTTCAATGTCTATACAACTTAAATAACGCCCTTCGTCAAGCAAGAATATTGGCTGTGAGCTTTGGCCTCGCAAAAATCGAAGATGTAAGAATAGGAGAAACACATCTGCAGGGAGTCAAAATTTGGCCTCAAGGCCAAATTTTGCTGAACTGAACTTTGCTGAAAGCATGCTGAACTTCTTTGAGCACATTCTCACCTGCTGCACTCCCTAGAGCGAGCTGATTTAAACTTCATCGAACGCCAACATCAACTGAATGTCTCATCTGAATCATGAACCACCTTTGCAGGCTGTGTTCGAAACTGGTTTTGCACCCCGTCGGGTGCAGAGGGGTTTGCGGAGCCTCTTCCAACCACACACCCCTGAGGAAGCCGGGCGCCGAGCCAGGTGACGCTTGTACCCTATTTTTGCTGGTGGGTGGCCGGCGGTGGGTTTCGAACCAACCACCTTCGGCAGCCGAGGCGGACGCCCAAGCCCCTATGCCTTTAAGCAATAAGTATTGCCTATAAGCAATATATATGGGTGTGTGTTAATATTATCATGCATGTCTTTTTGGCTTACGCTGACCTTAGTGATGCAATACAGTTATCTTTTTGCTAAGTGCTGATATCAATGACACTTCCAAAGCGGCTGAAATATACATTTGCTGATTACAGACTCCAGGGCATGGATGCAAACAGTAATACTGTAAGGTTAATTAATTACATCCCTCTTAAACTACTTTGTCCCCTCTGTTACATTGCCTAAAGCAAGCTTAAAGAAATTCAAGGACGGCAAGAAGTGTTTAGGAGCTATAGAAATAGCGCCTCGATTTCGTCCTCTAGAAATGTCTCCCGAGACGCAGGAAAAAAAATAAGAACAGATAGATTTGGCGTGGTAGATTACATTAAACTCTCATTGCGTTTTTCCCTCAATTGTCATGACATGAGTGGCGTGTTATATCAAAGTTTTCTCGTAAAACGTCGGGATGCTCGTCTTCTGTTTTTCAAGATGGACTCATGATAATACGTCACGCACTTAGCTCGTTTTCAAACCGCGTCGAGGTAAGTAGTGATGCATTGGCGTAGGAATCGCGCTCTAGGACTTGAGGTAATATGCCTAAAGTATTGTTACAGGGAAATGCTATTTACATTTATTTACAAGCGTTCGGGGTTAGAATCAAGAGTTCCTAGCAGGGAGCACCAACACGAACAGAGAGCTACATTAACCTTCCCTTCTTCGCTTGTCCTTTCACGGGAAAGGCCACTTCGTGTTCCACTGCCACTTCATCGTACCAATATGCTTAAGTAACACACTGCGTTGCAAAATTTCTTTCTTTTTCCTCCGTAGAGTGCTGGTGCTACGTGCAGGCTAAGGAACTTTTCAGCTCCCGACACGCGGGTGGTTGAAGGACAAAATCAACTCTGAAAACGCTTATGAACTTCTCTCGTGCGGATATAATGTTTTTCTTGCTCATACCAATTAAATAAATTGATAGCCTGTTTTCGTAAACTAACCTCTTTCCCTACGCCCTCCAATTGCGCACTTATCCTGGTGACACCGCATTTTTGGAACATGCTCTGGCATCTGATTTCAAGCTGCTGACCTTTTCTAGCGGTTAGCAGTCTGTTTTTTCAACTGTTTGCTGTGGGCATAAAATAGATGTCGAAGTATCAAAAAGCACTCTATAACTATCTTTATACCCTTGAAAAAGAGAGGACGAAACTCTAAAAGCACAGTGATCGCTCAAGGCGGGTGCAGCTGCTTTCTCTAAGGCTCAAACAGATGCTGATTTTCTAAAGACTACACTTCGTTTTGCAGTTTCTTTTGGCATGTCATATGGGGTTTCAGGTTAACCAGAGTGCATGCGCTTCCAGAGGAGAATTAGATGTGGGTACGGTAATTATTTGGAACGCATAGATGTTTTGTATCTTTTTGCATTGCCAGCGGACCAGTAGTTTTACTTTTCACATGCACTGAAATGCTGCCGCTATGCGTGGTATTCGGCTCAACATCCACGAGGACAACAAGCGATTGTCGATTGCCACTGCCGCTAACCCGCTTTAGTTGGTTGTGGCTCTATAACGTCATCCTGCGCTGCTGCTTCTTCTGCTCCTTCTGCTCCTTCTGCCTCTGCTGCTTCTGCTGCTTCAGTTTGTGCAGCTGCTGCTTGTGCTGCAGCTTCTCCTTCTGGTGCTGGTGCCTCTGCTTCTTCTGCTTCTTTAAGTTGTTCAGACTAACAAGTCTTTCATTACAATGTTATGAATTTTAACAAATGGAATAAGGTAAGCAAGTGTGTCACTGGCTTCTTTTATACCATGCAAAGACGACTTGAATAATTATTTCATGCGGTGGCATATGCAACTCGTCCGGTCGAAAAGCCGTCGCCCTAATTTAGTGTTTAGAGGTAAGCCCCGACCACACCGGTATACAAAAGATGTCCTTGTGCTATTTAGCAAGGAGATGCTTGTTCCGATGGAGCTAAATAGCAACGACACAGCACTCCTTGCATTATACCTGCGGGGTGGTTTCGACGCGGAAGCCACGAGGCTTCCGAAATAGAGACTCCACCTTCCCGCCCCGTTGAGTTTTTAAGGGACAGGTCCTTGAGGTCTGATCCAAATCCGTCTCTGTACTTAGTCGAATGAAAGTTTGACGCCATCAACTGCATCAAAGGTTCGGTTGTTGAAGCGCGTTAGAGGGACACCAAGTTGACGCATTATGGCGTGTATCGCAGTAGACTGTGCTGATCGTGATGATGATGATGATGACGATGATACTAATTTTAATTTCCACTAGATAAGGAGGACCCCTACTCTCCGTCCCTGGCACGCAGGCATGGTTGACGGGGGTCGTGGCCTCCTCGATTAGAAGCAGGAAAAGAGGTCTTGACTCCTCGCGGCTTCTTCCGCCAGGTTGATGGATATTTGCTGTACAGCAGAGACCTCGCTCCGCAGCAGGGCTTCCCAGGTATCTCTACAATTTATATTTGCTTTAGCCCCGGTGAAGCTAGCGCATTCCAAGATTATGTGGTCGAGGGTCCGTCTCGCCCCACAGTATATTGCACTTATCGTTTTATCTCTCATTTTTCTGAACGTGATATGCGCAGACCGGGTTTACGATGTGCCCAGCTTAGAGGGCCACCATGCGATTGCCTCCCTGTTGTTTAGACTTTTATCCGGTTGTGGCACTAGCCTCCTCTGTTGCCTATAATTTTCGGCAATCTGAGTATAATTTTGCAGAGGTTCGTCCAAGTTGCGGCAGTCCGGCGGCTCCACAGTTTCCCTGAAGTAGAGAGCTCAGGCTAACTCGTGGGCCGCGTCGTTGCTAGGAACGGGCGTGTGTGCATGAGTCCAAATTAGGCTAATTTTTTGTGTTTAGCCATCTACTGGCCCAAATCCTTGCAGCTTCCGGCGAGATCCTAGCCTTTACAGAATAATAGATGGTCGTTTTGGTATCGCTAATTATCACGTCCGTTTCAGCGCAACCGAGTTCTATCGCAACTTATTCAGCAGTTTCCATTTTGCGGCATCTAATGGTGGCTGCCAATACTGGGGCAGAGTTGCCGTTGACCATTGAGGCGACCACCGTACCTGACGTGCTACTTGCCGCGTCCACGAACGCAACTGACTTGCTGTCCATCGGATCGAAGCGTCTGATCAGTGCTTCTGCTATTTTCTCCCTGCTCTAAGGGTTGCATATGGGACGCATGTGACGAGGGAGTTGAGGTATGATTACGTTTTCTCGACAGTCCTGCGGAATGCTCGATTTGGCTCGTAGTCCTCTACCTGTTTGCAGGCCTACCATATCAAGGATGGCTCTGCCCGTGGCTGTCCGGCTTATGTTTCGAGCTGTGAAACTCTGACAGCCTCCACTATTTTGTCCCAGGTATTGTGCACTCCCATAGAGAGGAGCTTATCTGTAGAGGTTTTGTGATGTTGCAATATTTTAAAGAAATAAAAGAAGAAAAAACGCTGTCACGTTTACCCTAACGCGAAGCTTAAGAGTCCACCTAATTTTAAAATTGCTCATGTTTTGATTGCAGGGAACCTGGTACACCACTGCGCGTGTAATTGTTTGAGTTAAAAGTAGCCAGTGATAGAGACCGCAAAACTAGACAGTGAAGCGAGACAGTTACTGCGGCGTTCCTTTCCTCAAAACTATCTGGCACCTGTCGCCTCCGTCGAAGCACGGCCATCGCGGTCACCTTCCTGCTTCCCTACTCCCGGTGCTCTTTGCGTCTTTCGTTTCCCTCCTGTCCTCCTCGTACGCCAGCTGTGGCTGCCGTTAAGGTGTCTACAGAGGTAGTTGGCAAAACTGCGCAATTTACTTGGATGAAAACTGCAGCTGCAGAGTTCAACGGCGCGTTGACGATATGCGAAGCACGGGAGGAAACTATGAATGTACTCGAAACGCCAATGCCACGGGATTCTCGCAGATTCGCCATGACGACAGGAATGCCGAAGGTGTGTTCATGTACACCCGCCGTGGTGGCCAGTGCTTAAGGCGCTCTTCTACTCAGCCGGAGTACATGGGTTCGAACCCGACCGCGGCGGCCTGCGTTTTGAGGCATGCCAAATGTAAAAGGCGTCCGTGTGCTGTGCGATGTCAGTGCCCGTTAAGGATCCCCAGGTGGTCGAAATTATTCCTGAGACCTCAACTACGGCACTTCTTTCTTCCTTTCTTCGGTCACTCCCTCCTTTATCCCTTCCCTTACGGCGCGGTTCGGTTGTCCAGCGAGGTAAGGGAGACAGTTACTCCGTTATTACCTTTCCTCAAAAAACTAATCTTTCAATTTTTTTTCATGTTCCAGCTGGACGTGTAAGACCGCACCGCTAGCTGTAGTGCTGGCTCATTAGGCAGGAATGGTGGTGGTGGTGGCGAAAACCTTTTTTACTGCTTAAAAAGAGAGTTCGGCGGTCAGAACGCCCCGCTGCGTGGCCGGTATCCTTAGTCCCGGACACCGAACGACGAGCCCACGTCTCGCGTGCGCTTTACCAGACAGAGCCCTTTGGCACTCGAGTGTGGAGCTGCTGAGGAGGGCAGTCTCCCATGCCTATATGGGGGGGGAGGGGGGGAGGTTGGGGGAAGGTGAGGATTCTGACTACATACCCACACCATGTGAAAGTTATATTGATTTTAATGGCCCAAAAGCTACTGAGGATATTATGTGCCAAACACAAGGTTAAAGTGTTTATTAAAGGTGACGCTTTTTATATCTAGAGTTTGATTAAAACATTGGCATCTCCGAGAAACATAAGATAATTGAAAAATCAACCAGTGCTCAATCACCTAAATGCAACATAGGGTGCAATGGGTTGTATTTCCTGTAGAAGGTTGTAATATATTTTTCCTCATTTGCTCTAGTTTTGTACATGAGATTAAAATGTGGTTTACTGTGAGTTCATCGCCAAGCATTTTGCACAGAAATTTTTGTTGTTTTTTTGAGTAATAAGCTGTGTGTAAGGTGTGTGTGTTTAATGCGCAGAAGACACGATGAAACTTCAGTGAAACGTTCCTAATGTCTATATCATCTCTATTCTACCAAAACGGGTTTTAAAGATTGCAGTTTGTTGTTTGCCTGTACTTCCCATGCAACATAGCACTTATTTCAGGGTTTACTGTGCTGTAATTTCACAAAATCCCCTGTATGTAACATTAACTTGTTTTATTGTACCATTTCGAGCTTCTGCAGCGCAGGCATCTGCTCTATCAGTACCCGAAACTCCAACATGGCTAGGGACTCGGAAGAATATAATGTTATGTTTTTTCTTTTTGATTTTAACTTTGTTATGTATTGTGTTTCCTACTATGGGTTGAGCAGAATTTCTAGACTGCAGTGCTCTGAGCATACTCAATGAATCGGTGTAAGTGATGCTATTTTTATGTTTTGTTTTACTATTTGTTCTACGGCTACAACGATGACATGACACTCCGAAGTAAAACCCGATGCGTACTTTAGCAATCGTATGATTTTTTCATTTTTCCTTGATTTACTGCACTTACAACATGATTTTGTGTTTTTAATCCATTAGTGCAAAATTAAGTGTAGGTGTCATATTTTCTTGGGGTGCAAAGAATTCTTCTAGAATGTGCTCGCGTGGCGTTTCCTCTTTGTTTATGTGTGTCAGTATGAAGTCACACACAGAAGGGAGGCTCTACGTACGCACCATGGTACCAGGGTGCCAAATATTCATGCATTTGTTCAATAATCTGTGGGGCATCCAGTACTGATAACTCTTCGCATTTATCTTCAAAGTTCATTATTAGTGGCCCGAAAAAATGTGTTTTTTTGTAGAATAATCTTCTAGACTGGCACTTGGCAACAATGCGATATCAGAGATGTTTAGGAAGAGAACGGGTTTTTACAATGAACGTGCATGCAAGTGTGACTCTTCTATACTCTAGTGTGGGCTCATTAGCTTCAACATCAGGACTGTGTTGTACTGTGTTGATTTTAGTGGCGCATAAGCAACTAAGGCAATCATGCGCCAAACTCATGGTATAATAAATTGTTTTCTGTAGATGTTTACAAAAGTATAAAAAATATGGCGGTGTAGAAAGCTAAAAGGTTATATCCTTCTGCCCAGTATTGAGAGAAAAACAAGATTCATATTAGGCCAATATTCAAGGTTTCAAAAGAGGCTGGGTACCCTTATCAGCGGTCCTTGTCTGGGCAAGCAGTGGAGGCCCCCAACCAATCAAAATAAATAACCTAAGCCCTTTTCTCAGGAATGAGAAAGAGGCAGAGGTGCATAAGGCAAAGTACTGGGTCATGTTTTACATGTATTTAAAAACACCAGCTTCTATTAAAAATCTAAAAATGCAGGACATGCCTACAATTGCGTCTTCACCTAAGAGCAGTGGTGGATGAAAAAGGATGCATTGGTTATAAAACAGAGAGAACTTTTTCCGTAGCTTCTTCAGTTTCGAACATGAAATTAAAATGTGACTCACTGTAAGTTCATCTCCACATGCACAAACTGGTTTGTCTTCTTTTTTTAGCAGAAAGTTGTACGTAATGTGGCTGTGACCTATACAGAGACGGCAGATAATGATTTCCTTGAAACATTACTGGTGCACACATGACTTTTATTCACCTAGAACAGGTTTTATTAACTGTAGCTTGTGATTTACTTCGATGTTCTAAGTGGACTGCCAAATTTTCTTTGCCTTACATTGTAGTAATTTCATGCAAATTTTAGACGGCACATTTGCATTTTTTATTTCCTTGCGACAAGCTTGAGCAGTGCGCAAATCTGCACTTTCATTGCATTTTGTGCCGACATGACTTGGTACCCAGCAAAGTCTTAGGTTTTGTCCTTCACCTATGGCCGTTGTGGTGTAATTGAGGTCGCCGAGCAGCGGAGTTTTTGCATTTCTAGAATGAAGGGCTTTGAGCACACTTAGCGAGTCTGTGTAAATAATACTGTTGCCGAAATTCTGATTTACTATTTGTTCTATGGATGGACAGATAGCGTAACATTCTGCAGTGAAGATGGAAGCACACTGTAGAAGTCTTACTATTTTATTCCAATTCCCCTGTACCACTGCACTTTCAACGTAAACATCTGTTTTTGGACCGTCTGTATAAAAGGCTGCGTAATTACCGTACGTTTCTTAAGTGTGAGGAATTCTTGCATTTTATGTTCTTGCGGAATTTGTTTTTTACGGAAGTCTGTAAGAATGAGATCACAGACTTCCGGAAAGTTGTACCATGGCGGAAGTGGACCTCAATTTCGAGCAGTGCTTGGCAATATGTCTAGTACGCCGAAGTTCTGGCCCATATCTTCAAATCGTAAGAGCAGTGGACGGGTAGCTTGCTGTTTATTTTTAAAGAGTACTCTAGATGGACACTCTGTAGCGATAGGGTAACAAATATGTTTGTGCAGTGAACGGATTTTTAGAATGTACGAGCATGTGAGCATGGCTCTTCAGTCTGTAATTGACGATTCGTTGGTTTCAACATAAAGACTCTTTATAGATGACGTACTGCTAGCACCAGTTGAAAGGCGTAAACCTAAATTGTGCACTGAACCGAGTCGTTTCAAGTACGATGGCCTTGCTGAACCATATACTATACTGCGATAGTCTAGGCAGGATCGTACCACAGGGCGGTAACGTTTTAGAAGCTAGCCCTGTCAGAACATCAGGGTTTATGTGAAAGGACTTTGAATATGTTCAATGAGCGGGAAGTCTTCTTTTTAAACGCGTTAATATGAGGCAAGAAAGTGAGCTTTTTGTCAAATGTTATACCTAAAAATTTGTGTTGATTTTTTACGCACCACTCGATTTCGTTCAGATGTACAGGCGGATCTGCCTGTAATCCTCGCTTGAGTGAGAAAATAATGGCTACTGTTTTCTGTGTTGAAAACCGGAAGACATTTCTGTCGGCCCATGATGCTAGTTTGTTAATTGTTAATTGTGTTTGTCTTTCACATGTTGTTATGTTGGAGGATGTGCAAGCTATCTGGAGGTCGTCTACATAAATTGAGTACAATACCAGACCTCGGTATTATTTTGTTAAGAGAATTCATTTTTACAATAAAGAGAGTTGTGTTTAAAATACAGCCTTGAGGTATTTCATTTTCTTGAATAAAAGTCTTGGAAAGCGTTGAGCCCAGGCGGACATTAAATGAACGGTTAAACAAAAAGTCTTTAAGGGAGTTGCGCATTCTGCCACGGATGCCGAGCTCAGCTAAGTCCTGAAGAATCCCGAACCTCCATGTTGTATCTAATGCTTTTTATAAATCGAAAAAGATTTCAAGACAGTATTGTTTGTGGATGAAAGCTTCTCTGACAGTATATTATAGACGGGCTAGGTCATCTGTGGTGGAGCATCCCTTTTTAAAACCGCATTGATGGATATACTGAAGTTCGCAGGATTGAAGGACAAAAGTTAATCTTATATATAGGACGCTTTCACAGGATCTGGCGAGGCAAGTAATAAGGACTATGGGTCTATAACTGCTGGGAGATGTTTGAGGTTTATTAGGTTTAAGAAACGGTAGAATGATAGCTTTTTTCCAGGCTTCAGGTATTTTGACTGAAACCCACACTTTGTTAAAGAACCTTATAAGTGCTTCAACGGTAGGCTCAGAAAGATGGGCAAGCATTTCATTGTGTATTTGGTCGGCTCCTGGAGCAGTTTTTTTTTCCGGCAGACAGTACTCTGTTTATTTCTTGGAGAGTAATCATGACAGTTGAAACACCTTCGTGGATTTGGTATGTAGTGACAGACATTTACTTTCAAGTAACCTGATTCTATGAACGCCAGGAGTGTGCTCGAGTTGAAAGGCAGTACTAGATGCCTTGTAGGTATTTCATTGTCTTTTTTTCTTATTTTGATGTGACGCACATGTATGACATTCTAGTATTTGAGGCCTTCAAGGATTACTTCTTCAGTAAGGTGGATGATGTCTGCTTCAGAAATGACACCACGGAAGGTGTTCAGGGATAAGGTGTGGAATGATTGAGACCAGGGTTTGCCCAATTAACACTATGGTGGAGAGTTTGGGAAATCGGATATTGTCTCTGAGCTCCAATAGGAGATCGCCAGTAGGCATTTTTTTTAGTTTGTGACCGTGCCCAAGGTATCGGTCAGCCTTTTTGCTACCAAGAATGGTGATATTATTTGAGCTGCTTTTTTCTGTCTGTTCACTGCGTATGACATCAAATTTAGGAAAAGTTTCCTTTGATTTCTGGAAGCATATCGTGAAGTTAAATCGGTCTGCACTCTTTTTTGAGGGCCATCAATTTTTGGGAGGGGGAAGTAATGAATTACGTGTATTGTTCGGCCGTGGTGCCAGCTGCCCGCCACGGAGCCCAACGAAGGGATGGGAACGGAACATGAAAACAAGTAATGCCCACGCCAGCTTTTAACCACTGCTATAACCAAATATGGGTAACTCAGAGTAGTTACAGCACACAAGGTTAACCCTAGCCGCCTATGAAAAATTGTGATAACCGAAAAGAGAGGAGGACACAGGATAGTTGTCAGAAAGCAGACAGGAACGTGAAAGATGAAGGGGAGGATAATAAGGGTGACTGCCGCTTTGCCCAGGTCGGGTCAGGCCTGAGGTGCAGTCTACAGGAAGCTGGGGCCAATGTGGTATGTTGCCTGCGCCGAGTGGCCTTAAAGATGCAAACGCTCGGCATCACTCAACCACCAGGATCCCCTTTTCCTCGGATAAATGCGATGCCACGCACGGCTAAGCGCAGTGCCACGCACGCACTGCTCGCCATCATTTCCATGCGGGGATGTCTTGTGGGTTCTCAGCAACCCGTGATGTCGCAACGCACGAACATCTGCTTAAAGCACATTCCGCTAATTGGGAATAGAGTTTGTAGCACAAAGAAAACGTTTTCCGGAATAAAATGTGCACAGTGGCGGATGTGAGTTATTAAAGGCTCGTCTTTATTACGGAGCTAACGAGCTAAATTCACTAATGGTCTTTATAAACAGCTCACTGTGGTGGTGCATCCTCATCTCAGGTTTGTAGGCAGTAACAGACACCGTTTCAATTTTATAAACCGAAGATAACTTTTATCTTGAAGGTGTAGAGCGAGAAGAAACGCGGCGCATTTTTTCCGCAAGAACATTAATGAGAGCAAGTGAGCAGCATTGGAAACATGGTGCAAAAGCAACTTCAGCTCATGACGTTCTATTCAGCGAACTTCAGCTTTCTAACGACTGGTTATATCAGCATTCAGAACATTTAATGCGTAAAGAATTTATATGTGAAGTTATCTGTTTGCCGTTTCTGTAATATGTATTTGTTTTAAACGCGTTCGAGTTCTCTAATTTTCGCAAGGTTCTTGCATCATGAGCTTTTCGATTTTCGCTTTTATTCCAATAAACAGTAATCATAACCTTAACATTTTATTAAGCAAAAAAAGCTTCAATTTTTTCCTAACAATTCAAATGCCGAAAAATAAGTCGTTTGAATGTCTATACAACTTAAACAATACGGCTCATCAAGCAGAAATTTTGGATGGAAGCTTTGGCCTCGCAAAAATGAAGATGTAAAAATAGCAGAAATACCTGACCAGGGTGACATAATTTGGCGCGAAGGCTTAGGTATGGTCTAAAAGCAATAGATATGGGTGTGTGTTAATATTATCATACGTGCTTTTTTTTTCTTCTGCTTACCTTAGCGATGCTATATGTTTATCTTTGTTGCTAACTGCTCAAATATATGACACTTCTAAAGAGGCTGAAATGTACAGTGGCTGATTACATTCTCCAGGGCCGGTATGCAAACGGTGATAGAGTAATTGTAATTAGTTACATCTCATTTTAACTATTTTGTGCACTCGCTCACATTACACAAAACAAGTTTAAAGAAATTCAAGGGCGGCAGGCCAAATGTTTATGAGCTATAAAAATAGCGCCTGGATTTCGTCCTCTAGAAATCTCTCCCGAGACGCCGGAAAAAAAAATAAGAACCGATCGATTAGGGTTTTTTGATTACATTAAACTTTCTTTGCATTTTTCTCTCAATTGTCAAGACATCAGATTCGTTTTATATTACATTTTCCTCGTAAAACGTCGTGGTCCTCGTCTTCACTTTTTCCAAGATGGACTCATGATATGAGGTCATGCATTTAGCTCGTTTTCAAACCACATCAAGGTAACTAGTCGTGATGCATTGACGCAGAAACGGCACTCTAAGACTTGAGGTAATTTGCCTAAAATATGTTAATGTCACACATTTCGTTGAAAAATTTTTGTTCTTTTCCTCCGTAGAGTGCTGGCGCTACGTGCAGGTTAAGGAACTTCTCAGCTCCCGACACGCGGATGCCTGAAGGAAAAAATCAACTCTGAAAAACGCTTAGGAACTTCTCTCGTGCGGATATAATTTTTTTTCTTGCCCATACCAATTACGTTAGATTGATAGCCTGTTTTCGTAAACTAGTCGCTTTCCCTACGCCCTCCAAGTGCGCACAATATCCTGGCGACATCGCAATCTTTGGAACATGCTCTGGCACCTGATGCCAATGTGCTGACCTTTTCCAGCGGTTAGCAGTCTGTTTTTTCAGCTATCTGCCGTCGGCATAAAATCGACGTCGAAAAATCAAAAAGCACTCAATCACTTTGTTTTTAACATTGAAAAAGAGAGGACAAAGCTCTAAAAACGCAGTGATCGCTCAAGGCGGTTGCAGCTTCTTTCTTTGAAGCTCAAAGAAATGCTGATTTTCTTAACACTACATTTCGTTTCGCGGTTTCTTTTGGCATGCCATGTGGGGTTTCAGGTCAACCAGAGTACATGCGCTTCCAGAGGAGAAGTACATGTGGGTGCCGTAATTATTTCCAACGCATAGAGGTTTTGCATCTCTTTCCATCGCCAGCGTACCAGTAGTTCTACGTTTCACATGCACTGAAATGCTGCCGCTATGTGCGGTATTTGGCTCAACGTCCATAAGGACAACAATCGATTGCCCTGATTGCCACTCCCGCAAACAGGCTTTAGCTGGTTGTTGCTAGAAAACATGATCCTGAGTATAATGTTGTTCAGCCAAACAAGTCTTTCATTAAAATTTTACGACTTTTAACTAATGTAATCAGATAAGCAAGTGTGTCACTGGTTTCTCTCTTATACCAAAGACGAATTGAATAATTATTTCATGCGACGGCTATAAGCAACTCGTGCGGTCGATAAGCCGTCACCCTAACATAGGGTTTACAGGGAGGCCTCGACCACATCAGTATGCAAAAGATTTCCTGGTGCAACTTAGCAATGAGGTTCTTGTTTTGATCGAACTCAACAGCAACGACAAAGTACTCGTGGCATTATACCTGCGGGGTGGTTTCGACGCGGAAGATACGAGTGTCCCAGAATAGGGAGTCTCCCCCCCCCCCCCCCCCTTGATTTTGTAAGGCTCAGGCGCTTGAAGTCTGATCCAAAGCCCTCTCTGTACATGGTCCAATATAAGTTTGCAACCATCAAATGTTCGTTAGTTGAAGCGTGTTAGACGTGCACCAAGTTGACGTATTAAGGCGTGTATCACAGTACACTGTGCTGATGATGACAGTGATGATGATACCAACTTTATTTTTCACTAGATAAGATGCCTCCTACTCCCCGTCCCCGGCACGCAGGCCTGGGTGACGGGTCTCGGCACCTCCTCGATAAGAAGCATGCAAAGAGGACTTGACTCCTCGCGGCTTCTTCCGCCAGGTGATTGTCTTTTCTCTGTGGAGCAGGGACATCGCTCCATAGCAGGGCTTCCCAGGTTTCTCTACAATTTACATTTGCTTTAGCCCCTGGGAAGCTAGCGGATTCCCAGATTATGTGATCGAGGTTCCCTCTCGACCCACAGCGCTTGCACTTGTCGTTTTGTCTCTCATCTTTCTGAACATTATATGCCCAAACCCGGTATACAAATTTCCCAGCTTGGAGGCGCCGCCATGCGGTTGCCTCGCGATTGTTTAGATTTTTATCCGGTTGTGGCACTAGTCTTCTCTGTAAACAAAAATTTTCGGCAATCTCTGTAATATTTTGCAGACGCTCGTCCATGTTCCGGCAGTCGGGCGGCTGCACATTTAACCGGAAGAAGAGAGCTCGGGCTAACTCGTGGGCCGCGTCGTTGCCAGGAACGGACGCGTGTGCGGGAGTCCAAATTAGGCAAATTTTGTTCTGTTTAACAACCTACTGGCTAGAATCATTGCCGCTTCCGGAGAGATCCTAGCATTTCCAAAATTATTGATGGCCGTTTTGCTATCTCTAATTATCGCATCCGTTTCAACGCAAGGGAGCTTTATCGGCAACTTCTTCAGCAGTTTCCGCGTTGCGGCTTCTAATGGTGGCTACCGATACGAGGGCACCGCGGCCGTTGACCACTGAGGCGACCACCGCACCCTACGTGCCACTGTTATCGGATCGAAGCGTCTTATTAGTGCTTCGGCTATCTTCTCCTTGCTCTCAGTGTTGAATATGGGATGCATGTTACCAGGGAGTTAAGTTTGAAATAGAAGTGGAAAGTGTATTAAGGAATTCAAACAAAGTTAAAAGAGTATGCAGCGAGATGTCCCATTGTACAAGATCGCGGGTGAGACCTCCCGTGACAATAAAATTTAATAAGCAACAAAATAGCAAATACGCAACAGATTTATTAGTGACGCAGAGAATAAATAGATAGACACATAGTGTAATATGAGTTACGGAAGTGTTTAAATACAAACAATATAATGCAGGAGAATATACAATAAAACAGTCATAGCTGCAGTGACGCATAGGATCATAAAAAGAAACAAAAGAAAAAATCACACATTAAGAAGGAAAAAGCTTATTTGACATTGAACAAAGAAAGCGTATCAGTTTGATGTCTAAGTTAAAAAAATTCCAAAATGACATGGATGAAAAACGAAGGCATTGTTTCCTGTAGTTAGTTCTGACGTTAGGTAGTAAAAAGTTATTAAGCAGCGCAAAACGTGTGAAGATGTTGCTTATGATCGTGCCGGGAGAAAATATGCTTAGCAGGAACTGATGATGAAGAATATTGAAGAATAGGATACCAATGTTGTAAAAATAAAGGGCGGATATAAGTAAAATGTTTAAATCTGTGAATAAAATGCGCGAGATTGACATTGGTGGGTATAGGTTATGATGCACATGGCTTGTTTTTGCAGTTTTATTAAAGCCCAGAGATGGATATGGCAGGTGTTATACCAGGATGAGATACCATATAATAAATGACTTTGGATGAATGCGTAGTAAAGGAATATTAAAGTTTGGGTTGGGAAATAGCTTCGGGCATTATTAGTACCGCGTAACCTATACGAAATTTACTTGCACGTTTCAGCTACATGAAAATGGAATTTTAAGTGGGGTTCAATGATAAGAGCCAGAAAAGAAACTAGGTCTTGCGACGAAATAGAAGCAGAATATAGGTATAGTTGTGGTGTAATGTGCAATGGCTTCTGAGGGGATGTAAAATCTGAAAACAAATCTTAGTTACGTTCAGGGACAGGCGTTTAATGTTGCATCAGCGCTCAAGAGAATTAATGGCATATTGTCGGTTATGTATGAGCTGATTAATGTCCAGGTGCGATGATATCATGTAGAGTCATCTGCGTATATATAGAATACTATTGTAATGCTTTAAAGAGGCCGGTCAATCATTAATTTATAGTAAAAACAATACAGATCCTAGAATAGAACCTTGTTGAAGGCCCTTGTTAATTAAAGCTATGTTAGATGCGTGGTCATTAACAGAGACTATGTGCTCTCGGTTCAACAGCATTAGGGGCGGTCCAGTCATACCGTATGATTCTAGTTTGTGAAACAAGATGGAGTGATCGATTTAACCAGGTGCTTTACTAAATTCTACGTATACTCACCTGAGAACATTCTTTTATGGATAGCCAGCCTAACGTAATCTATGAGAGTTGCCATGGCAGTATCTGTAGATAGTCCGCGCCGAAAGCCGTGTTGACAATCTGTCAGTATGTTCTATTTTTCAATATAACAAGACAACCTTATTTCCAATATATTTTCTAAAATTTTCCCCCAGGAGGAGAAGAATTGCAATCGGTCGATAATTATTTGGCAGAGCTAGATCACATTTCATTAAGACGGGTATTATTTTCGCTATCTTGAGCTCCTTGGGATAACGGCCAAAGTGGAGGAATGATTAGATTTTCTCGCCAGTCCAGCGGAATGCTCGATTTGGCTCGTAGTCCTCTACCTGTTTGCAGGCCTACCATATCAAGGATGGCTCTGCCCGTGGCTGTCCGGCTTAATGTTTCGAGCTGTGAAACTGACCGCCTCCACTATTTCGTCCCAGGTATTGTGCACTCCCATAGAGAGGAGCTTCTCTGTGGAGGTGTAGCGATGTTGCAGTAATAAAAAAATATAAAAAGAAAAAGGCGCAGTCGCGATGTTGCAAAAATTTAAAAAGATAAAAAGAAAAAGGCGCTGCCACCTTTACCCTTAAGGCGAAGTTTAACGTCCGCCTGATTTTAAAATTGCTCATCTTTTGGTCGTAGGGAACCTGGTACACCATTGCGTGTGTAATTGTTTCAATTAAAAGTAGCCAGTGATAGAGACAGCTAAAGTAGAGAGTAAAGCGAGACAGTTACTGCGGCGTTCCTTTCCTCAAGACTATCTGGCACCTGTCGCCTCCATCGTAGCACGGCCATCGCCTTCACCTTCCTGATTCCCCACTCTCGGTGCTCTTTGCGTCTTTCCTTTCCTCCCTGTCCTCCTCGCACGCCATTTTGGCTACGGTTAAGGTCTCGACAGAGGCATTAGGCAGAACTGCGCAATTTGCTTTCATTAAAACGCTGCAGCTGCAGAGTTCAACGCCGCGTTGACGAGAAGCGAAGCACGGGAGGCCACGACGAATGTACTGGAAACGTCAACGTCGCGGGATGCTCGCAGATTCGCCATGACAACGGGAATGCCAAAAGTGTGTTCTAGCACACCCGCCGCAGTGGGCAGTGATTGAGGTGCTCGTCTACTGAGCCGGAGTATACGGGATCGAACCCGACCCCGGCGATCGCGTTTCGAGGCAGGCGAAACATAAAAGACGCCCGTGTGTTCTGCGATGTCAGTGCACGTTAAGGATCCCCAGGTGGTCGAAATAACTCCAGAGACCTCCCATACGGCACCTCTTTCTGCCTTTCTTCTTTCACTCCTTCCTTTATTCCTCCCCTTAGGGCGCGGTTCGGTTGTCCAGCGAGATAAGGGAGACAATTACTGCGTTATTACCTTTCCTAAAAAAAACTCATTTTTTTTCATGTCCCAGCGTAACGCATAAGACGGCACCGCTAGCGGTAGTGCTGACTCATAAAGCGGAGATGGTGGTGGTGGTCGAAAGATTTTTTACTCCTTAAAAAAAGAATTAAGGAGTCAGAAGACCCAGCTGCATGGTCGGTATCTTTAGTGAGGGACACCGCACGACGAGGCCCCGTCTCGCGCCCCCTTTATCAGAGCCCTTTGGGACTCGAGTGTGGAGCAGTTGAGGAGGTAAATCTCCCATGCCTCTCGGTTAGGAGTAGGGGATGGGGGAATGTGACGATTCTGAGTAGACGCCCACACCATGTGAAAGATATCGAAAATCTGTCCACAGTGCAGGCAACGCCCATCTATGTTGGGATCACAGTGTGTCACTACGGCAGGACAGAGAAGAGTTCCTGTCTGCAGGCGCCGCAGAATTCACTCCTCTACCTTACTCAGCTCTTTGAAGGGGCCGGGAGATGCGATGGCTGTCGCAATAATGAATTAAAATTTCACGGAACCGCGAAAGCGGTCGGTCGGTTTCTTAGCCAGAAGAAATAGGATGAGGAGCCCGGTGTGTAAGCACTCGGGCGGCGGCATCAGCGCCCTCAATTCCTCATAGACACTGGCGGCCAGGAGTCGAGATTATTTTTGTGTGATTTGGATCGGCAGAAGCTCGTCTTAGAATCTGGGAGGCAAGAGGTGATATCTCCAAGCCAGATAGTGTTCACACGTCTTGCGAGGGTCTGTGATTACCGTTCTCGATTTTGGATCAGCGGCATCGAGAGCCATTGCGACTTCCTCTGCTCGCGTACAATTTGGGGCTGAAAATATAGTCCGTGGATATTCATTCCCCTGTGGACTACAGTAGCTGTGTCGACTCCCGTGGGTGACTGCCCTGTGATGTCCACGTAGTAGATGCCATTTCTAGATACATATTGCCTCTACCACGCTCGCCCGCACTTGTCGTCTACCTTCGTGTGAAGTCGCTTCCGTGTTACACGGGAGTGGAGCGACCCAGTGCATATGGAGCCACAGAATTAGGATATTATCGGTCCCCTCTAGTATGAATATGTGTTGGATGTGTAAGGGGATGCAGCGATGGCGTAGAGGTACAACATCCGCCTCGCGTGCAAGAGGACCGGGGCTCAAATCCTGGTGCCGCGCAATTCTCTACCGGGTTAAAAAAAAAATCCGCGCGTCGATGGAATTGCATAACCAGGCCTGGAGTGCGGCCTGATCTCGGTGACCAGAACCGACAACGCACTCTCTGACCAGAGCAGGATTTGGCCACCCTGGTGTAGTACTTGGTGTAGTACTTGGTGTAGTACTTCTATGATCAAACCAATTAACCCTCGGCCCTCAGTCCCCAGCGGCTGCAGAGCAACTGACCACGGCGGCGGTCAGACTTGTGACGCAGCGGAGGGTGCTAAGAATCTCTGGCTCCGGACAGGCCGCCATTGGAATCTGAACCTGGCAACGTTTAACGCTAGAACTTTGGCTAGTGAGGCTAGCCTAGCAGTGCTGTTTGAGGAACTAGCGGGAATTAAATGGGATGTGATAGGGCTTAGCGAAGTTAGGAGGACAGGTGAGGCGTATACAGTACTAAAGGACGGACACATACTGTGCTATCGCGGGTTAGAGGATAGACGAGAACTAGGTGTGGGACTCCTCATTAATAAGGATATAGCTGGCAACGTAGAGGAGCTCTACAGTATAAATGAGAGGGTAGCAGCTATAGTAATTAGGCTGAATAGGAGGTACAAGCTGAAATTGGTGCAGGCCTACGCACCCACATCCAGCCATGATGACCAAACCGTTGAAAGTTTCTATGAGGACGTAGAATCGGCAATGAATAAAGTAAAATCGCAGTACACGGCACTGATGGGCGACTTCAATGCGAAGGTGGGCAAGAAGCAGGCTGACGACCACGCGGTAGGTGACTATGAGATAGGCTCTAGAAATAGCAGCGGAGAGTTATTAGTCGAATTCGCGGATAGAAATAATTTACGGATCATGAATACCTTCTTTCGCAAACGAGAAAACAGGAAGTGGACCTGGAAGAGCCCCAATGGTGAGATTAAAAATGAAATCGACTTCATACTATGCGCTAAACCTGGCATCATTCAGGATGTGGCCGTCCTCGGAAAGGTGCGTTGTAGCGACCACAGAATGGTAAGGTCTAGAATTAGCTTAGACTTGAAGAGGGAACGGAAGAAGCTAGTGAAGAAGAAGACCATTAACGAGTTAGCCGCAAGAGGTAAAGCACAGGAGTTTAAGATAGTGCTGCAAAACTGATATTCGGCTTTAACTAAGGAAGATGATCTTGATGTTCATTCAATGCACGATAATCTGACATCAATAATTACGGAGTGCGCAGTAGAAGTAGGCAGTAGGACAGTTCGAAAAGATACCGGGAAGCTATCTCAGATGACGAAAGATCTGATTAAGAAGCGACAAAACATGAGGGCATTTAACCCTACCGATAGAATAGAACTAACGGAGCTATCAAAGTTAATAAATAAGCGCAAGGCAGCCGACATAAGGAAGTTTAATATGGAGAGAATCGAGCATGCTATAAAGAACGAATGTAGCCTAAAAACAGTGAAGAGGAAACTAGGCATAGGTAAAAACCAGATGTATGCATTAAGAGACAAGCAGGGCAATGTCATTAGCAATATGGATAAGATAGTTAACGTAGCCGAAGAGTTCTACACAGACCTGTACAGTAGCCAATGTAATCAGAGCGTTAATGAGAAAGACAGCAGTGCACAGCAATGCGTTATCCCGCCAGTAACGAAAGATGAAGTAAAGAAAGCCTTGGAAGCAATGAAAAGGGGAAAAGCAGCTGGGGAGGATCAGGTAACAGCAGATCTGTTGAAGGATGGAGGGGACATCGTGCTAGAAAAACTAGCCACCCTGTATACGCAATGCCTTATGACCTCGACTGTACCATAAGCTTGGAAGAATGCAAACATTATCTTAATTCATAAGAAGGGAGACGCCAAGGACTTGAAAAATTACAGGCCGATCAGTTTACTATCCGTTGCCTACAAAGTATTTACTAAGGTAATCGCTAATAGAGTCAGGGCAACGTTTGACTTTAACCAACCAAATGATCAGGCAGGCTTTCGTAAAGGATATTCCACAATAGATCATATTCACACTATCAATCAGGTGATAGAGAAATGCGCAGAATATAACCGACCTCTATATATAGCTTTCATTGATTACGAGAAAGCATTCGACTCAGTGGAAACCTCAGCAGTCATACAGGCATTGCGTAATCAGGGGGTAGAAGAGCCTTATGTCAAAATACTGGAAGATATATATAGCAACTGCACAGGTACTATAGTCCTCCATAAAGTCAGCAATAAAATTACAATAAGGAAGGGCGTCAGGCAAGGAGACACGATCTCGCCAATGCTGTTCACCGCATGTTTACAGGAGGTATTCCGAGGCCTGAATTGGGAACAGTTGGGAATAAGAATAAATGGAGAATACCTAAATAATCTGTTATTTGCTGATGACATTGCCTTGCTGAGTCACTCAGGAGGTGAACTGCAAATCATGATCAGTTAGTTAGACAGGCAGAGCAGATCGATGGGTCTAAAAATTAACATGCAGAAAACCAAGGTAATGTTCAACAGCCTAGCAAGGGAACAACAGTTCACAATTGGCAGCGAGAGCCTAGAAATTGTGACGGAATACGTCTACTTAGGGCAGGTAGTGACAGCTGATCCGGATCATGAGAGGGAGATAACTAGAAGGATAAGAATGAGGTGGAGCGCATATGGCAAATTCTCGCAGATCATGAGTGGCAGTTTACCAATTTCCCTCAAGAGGAAAGTGTACAACAGCATAATCTTACCGGTACTCAATTACGGGGCAGAAACGTGGAGGCTAACGAAAAGAGTTCAGCTTAAGTTAAGGACAACGCAGCGAGCCATGGAAAGAAAAATGATAGGTGTAACGCTGAGAAATCGGAAGCGGGCAGAGTGGGTGAGGGAACAAACACGGGTTAGTGACGTCCTAGTCGAAATCAAGAGAAAGAAATGGGCTTGGGCAGGGCTTGTAATGCGAAGGCAAGATAACCGCTGGTCCTTAAGGGTAACGGAGTGGATTCCAAGAGAAAGTAAGCGTAGCAGGGGGCGGCAGAAGGTTAGGTGGGCGGATGAGATCAAGAAGCTTGCAGGCAAAGGGTGGATGCAGCTGGCAAAGGATAGGGTTAATTGGAGAGAGATGGGAGAGGCCTTTGCCCTGCAGTGGGTGTCGTAAGGCTGATGATGATGATGATGATGTGTAAGGGGTCTAGCAGGCGGCGCCCAGGAGACGTTTATGAGAGCCGCGTATAATGATTGGTTCATGAGGTGGGCTTCCTGCAATTACTGATAGGAGTTTAGCTCCCCCAGCGTCTTCAGTTTGCCATTGCAGGTAGCCACTGGGAAGTCCAGGGCTCGCTTTCACCCTTTATCGATGATGACGTGAATGTGCTAACTGGTGGTGCTAAAGTGCGGCAATGCTTAGAGGATCCGGCTGGTCACGAAGGCATGGGCGAACCGTAGCGCGTCCCTCCACCACAGACCACCCGGCTTGTTGGAAACGCGGTGAATCATGCGCCCTACCTGTTCGCCTATACGCTTAAGTTTCGATGTATTAGAGTCCGGCCTAAGCCTGTTATGATGAAGAAGATCAGGATCCTGAGCTCTCCCACATCTCTGATGGGACCGCCCGACAGAGAGATGTGTAGAGAGCTGTTGTCCTTGTTGTGATTTGCCCTGACATGAAGGAGCTCTGATTTTGCGGGAGCAAATTGGAGGCCACAGTCGGCAGCATACGCAACGACTATAAAGGCGGCCTACTCAAGGCGGCCCTCCACCTCCCCGAGGCTCCCCTCGGTGGTCGAGATGGTAATATCGTCTGCGTAGAGAGCGTGGTTTATGCCCTCCACTTGAGCCAACTGTCCAGAGAGGTGCATAATGGCGATGTTGAAAAGGAGTGGCGATAACTGCCCCCTGTGGTGTACCGCGTTTACCCATGGTGTACATGCCGTATTCCTCGTCTTCGATCCGGAGGAGTGCCTGACGCGCAGAGAGAAAGTCTCTGACATAAGCGGAGACTTTCGCCCCGCTGTAGGTTGTGTTCAGATTCGACTGTTTGATACTGTGTTTAACATTGTCAAAGGCCCTCCTAAAATCGAGGTCGAGGATGGCCTTGTCATTTTGATGTGTGGCTGTGGGTCGTATTATGTCCCTGTGTAGCTGGAAGAGGAAATCCTGTGAACACATGTTTGGGCGGAACACGAGGATAGTGTCAGGAAAGAGGCTTTTACACTCCATATATGGAGAGAGACGTTATAAAAATGGTACCTACCCGTTTATCGCATGATGAATGACAGTTCAGAAGCGTGTCCTATAGCCGTACTTCTCCTATAGCAAAACATCTGAAACGCCGGAACGCGCACGCACAATCCATCCCAGTGTAGTTTCCAATAAATTCGATGTCTGTAGCGCTAGTCGCCTTTGAGGGCAATCGTTTTTATCGATTAAACTTTTTATTCCAGCTTAAAACAGGTCATTGTAAAGTTAATACTTCTAACTATTTCGCTTACACCTCAGGTTATAACACGAGACAAAGGCATGCACTAACAATAACGCCTTTTAACGTGCGAAATTACTGCCTCAAAAACTTTTTTCTTCCGAGGACAATAACTGAATGGAGCAAACTTAAGAGCGAGACTGTTGATCATAATTCTTTACTGATGTTTGAAAAATGCCTGCAAATGTTACGAATTTTAATGTGTTTATATGCTTGTATTTTGTTTTTTCCCACCCTGCTATGATCTGTACTAGACCGCAGTATATATAAATAAAATAAAAACAGGTTCTCTTGGTGTGATAAGTGCTTGCTTTGATTGAAGGAAGGAGATGCGTGCGACGGAGATGCGTTTTGATTCAGGAATGTGGATGGCGGTTAGTTTTCCAGGAAGAGCTGTAACTTATCATAAGCGGGATACCGTCCTCGAGACTGGAGTACGGCTACGCCCTGTCGATGATGTCTGTGGTGTTACCACTAATTTTACCTGGAAATGGTGCGTTTGATTTCTTTATTATAGGCATGTGTATGTCTGTCCAAAAGCGGAATGAGGGGCGGAGGAACGAACCATGCGAAGTGGCACGCTGCAGCCTAAGTCTTTGTCTCATTGCTTCAAGGTGCACACAGTATACTTCCCTTGGGGCGTCGCGCCAGCCCTTTCCAATGACTCACCCGAGTGTGGCAAGACAGGTGGAAATAAATTATGATAATGCAACCTCGGCGATCTAAAAAAGCCGCTTGGCTTGCAAAGCGTAAATATGACAAGGAAGATAATGAAGATATTTTCTTTTGTGATAAGCTAACGGCACTGTATAGACGGCTCTGATGGCTTTCCAAATCAAAAGCACGTGAACAAGGTTACCGCTCAACGCGGTCTTCTAATAGAAAGACTTTTGTGAGGAAAGAACCAGGCTCACAGGCAATAAGGATTGCCTCAGAACAAGACGTAGAGCAGATTGCCTTAATAAGATGGCTCATTTTGTTTTTTTGTTGTTGTTGTTTTAACCGTTAAGATGTATTATGCTAGCGATACTCTTAATACCTTCCTAAAAAGGAACAGCTATTGTATATCTCTTTCTCTGTATCATTTATACGCACAGAGCCTCAGAAATAACACAGAAGAAATTGAGGCTGAGCTGGAGCTCACAAAATGTCGCTTCGACATGATTTTATTTACAGAAACCTGGTATACACCAAACAGTGATGATAGACATTTAACAGGCTATGACAATACCTCTGTATTTAGAGAAAGCAAACGTTGTGGCCGAGCGTCTTTGTATATCAAAAAACGAATAGAAAATGAAATTCTTCCAGAATACACTGTAGTTTCTGATTACTTTGAAACAGTCGGTGTCACACATCATAATGCAATTATACTCCTCATATACCAACCAGCTCGTCGACTAGTGGATGCTTTTCTTACTTTCATATAATCCTTCCTTCATTGTGCTAGCCTGATAAACCAGCATGCGATAATATTCGGTGACTTGAGTGTAGATCTGTTAAGAAATGCTGCTAGTCCGGTACAAATCACAGAGTTGATGCTAATATAGGTGAGAAAACGTTGCGCACAAGCCTGCAGGGATCAGACAGCATTCAGGAACACTAATAGACCTGTGCTTCACTAATCTACCTCCGAATAAGATAACATCTAGACTAATTGTAACTAGTTAATGTGATCCACTTCCTTTTTTCACTTTCCTTTAGTTAGAGAAAAAAATGAATCAGACTAAATGAATATGACAAAAGACAATAAAATTAGTTCCTTTCACTAATGACAGAAACAGTTTGGGATGATGTATACAGTGAAACAAAACCGTGTAAAGCATATGAGATTTTCCTACAGAAAGCACTTCGCCACTATAACAGTTCTTTTCCACGGGTGCCTGTAAAAAGGCACAAAAGGGCAAGGAAAGAGTCGATTTCTCCTAATTTATAGACACGTATAAACAAAAAAAAACTTGTTCACTCATTCCCTAAAAACAAGGGGCCCGGCTCATTTAACGGATTTTAAAATATTCCGCAAAAAATAAATACGCATATCAAAAGGCAGAATCAGGTTGTTATAACAATAAATTTTCGGAAGTAATGCAGTCATAGTTTTCTGTGGGAAACAGCTAACAGCATCATAAATGGCGGCAAATCAAGCTTTCCGACGGATTTTTACATCAATGTGAAAGTTATTTCAGGTGTGCCCCTAGCAAATCAGTTCAATGAATATTTTATTAACGCCGGCTCTCCAAAGCGCGCACAAACAAGGCAAGTGTCAACGCCTGTCGATTCGTCCATTCTTGCTACTTGTAGTAACTCAGTACTTTTAGTTCCGACAACAGAGGGAGAAGTTGCAATTGTTATAAGAGCAATTAATGCTATGAACTCGCCTGGAAATGATAAGTTCGCGTCCTATTAAGGCCGTGCTTTCATTTGTATCAGGTCCGCTTGTACATATATGCAATCTCATACTATTTTCTCATTTTCTCCAGTTACGGTGTCTTTCACTCCTATAGTCAGGTCGCTGCCGTCATTTGTTGAATTATGATATTACGGAGCACGTCTGAGCACCGTGAAATGATGCCGTGGTGACCCCACTTCGTTCACATAAGCAGTAATGCAGATAACAACCTCATGCGACAAAAGTCAGAGCTTCTATGTTCATCCTAAAAGTGTATGATATTGTACGTTTTTGCTGTTCTCATAAATATAAAGTTTATGCGGTACCTTTGTCCACAAACCTTAACTCTCACTTTTCATTCCTTCAATTATATGGCCGATCGGTTGCGCATTTCCTCTTACTATTTAGTTTTGTTGAGGCCAGGAAGTTCTAGGTTTTCGTTCATGATCCCATAGTTTCTAATGATGTCTTTTATGTTAGTGTTGCCTCTCCTGCGTCAATCTTAGTTTTCTTGACCGCACTTCAGCATTTTTCGTTTCTGATGATATAAATTAACTTTTACGGTAAAAAAAAGAAAAACGCAAACGTGGAAAAGTAATATCAGCCCAGCTAGTTGAAAATAAACTTCGAAAGTGCGACGCGTCATGTAAGAACAGTATAGATCACGTTTTGGACCCCGCTATGCACTCAAGAAAACAAGTCATCTTGCTGATTTTGCCTTTGTGTTCTGCGTTTATGGTTACAGATAGCTAGAGTGTCTACACAGGCGTGACATTTCAAATACGTTTAAGACGCACATCGAGATGATGGCGACAACTTTTTGGTGAAATTTTTTTTCTTGAATTTAAAAAGTAACAATGCCGTGAACAATTCAATGTAGAAAGCCGATGCGTTAAGTGCGTTCACTCTTCTACAACACAAGAATCAAGGAAACATAAATGAGAATGTAGCATGTTATCCAGAAATTTTTTCCTACAGCCTTCTATTTACTTCATAACAATGGGATTCCGCGGTAAACCCTAAAGCAACCAAAATATTCTTGGAAGGCATATGCTTGAACAACGTGTATATTTTTGAAACAATGGGAAAACAAGAACCACGCGACATCGACGCACCACGAAATTTTAGACGTAGTGCAGATTGTTTGCGAGATAATACTTTGAGTTCGGTTGTTACAAAATACGGAAATACTGAGGTCATATTTATTATTTTGCATCATTTTCTTTATGTTCTAAGAACAACTATCTCGAATTTGCACTATGGACTCGTTATCAAAGACTACACGTATATCCCGTGTCATCCTTGCGTTTAGACGCTTAGGCGACTCATGGCCCAGAAGAAAATTGAATGCCCTGCCATAGCAGCCAGTTCCAATAGACCATGCCTGCGCGAAATTAGAGCTAGCTATACTTACACGCCAGGGTATCACCAGTACCTAGCTTAGAATTTTCGACTTTAATCCAATTTTAGTTAATTCTTTCTAGTCCGCACTGTTGTGCGCTCTGCACAGCGGATTATAGAATGCAGATGTTGATGCACAATTGTAAATTTAGGGACGTTTTGCATTGGTGTTTTGGATGAACTGCCTTCCTATAGAACCATAAATGATTTCCTGTAGCTTCTTTTAATTCTCTTCCTCACGGGGAAATTATTCACCCGTGACGCTCCCTCACAAACGATTTTAGACTTATCAAAGGTGGTAACAGCGCCTTTTTTTCTCTTTTGGGTCGTCAAATTTTTATCTGATACACTGAGTCAGCAGTGCGGCCTGGTTTCTACTCATATTCACCGCGGGTGTGTTAACCAGAAATTGGGATTGAATAGTTCCGAATCTCAATTTCTCTAGCTCATACAAATCGCTGCTAAAATTCAAGCCGATAACTATTAAGTGGTGTTGTTAACCAACATATCTCGAAATATAAACAACCTGGCGTTCACTTTTTATGGCCATGTAGGTAAACTTGGCTTGTTGACTGCATGGTCCTTTTTCCTGAGGATTAAACATAGTTATTACTGCAGTCTTAATCTCCGAAAAAGCGTCTTTCTTATCTGGTTCAACCCAATTTCTACAAACAAATGCGCCTTCTAGATAAAGTTTTTTGGTTTCACGCCACTTAGCACACGGCATGGAAATAAATTATTTGATGCGCATAATTTGTTTGTGCTACTTTCTGGTGATTTCTGATTTCAAACGTATTTTTACTCATCCTATTTACCGCGTGACCTATTCTCACAAGACGATCCAAAAGTGGCAAGCTAAACCATCTAACAATGATTGCATACAACGTTCATTAGCGAGTTCAATAGTTCATTAATAAACACCGCTCATCTATAAGGACGAAGATCGAGCTCGCTGTGTTTCACTTGCACAAATTATATTCAATACAATCCTTAGACGCTTGCTGGAAAAATCAAACCTCACCTCTTGAATATCTAAGCCTTTCTGTTTGCCTCGAGGTATCACAAAAAGCCCAATCATCTACATTCTGAAAGCTTACAATGCGTGCTGAGAATGTCTTACTGCAGTGAAAAGCTTGCTGTATGCCTTTTTTGAAATCTTGGACCTACTGTTTAAACTACGGCTGAAGATTATTTGAGACGAAGTCCCAGAACCCCTACTCAGTCTCCCCATGTCTAATTACTGCAAAATAGCTTCAAGGTGGTTATTTAGAGACAATCGCCGTTTTAGTATTAGAGGCTAGTGATCATTTGGTCCCCTTTATATTTAATTATATTACACTTTGAACTATATTTGCTCTGTTTTTATTTAGTGCTTCGTTTATACCTCAATGTACATTCTTCCCTATTGTTGAATTGCAGTTCAAATGTCATGTTTATTATTTACTTTTATGTACTATTTGATGGCCTACTTTGCTTAAGGGATCTATTTAAATCTACTTTGTATACTCTTCGCCATTGCTCCACCAAAAATTCCGTTTCACTGCATGCTAACTGGAGTATTGCTGCACTAAGATGTTTAATTATAACTTTCAGTGTGTATACACATGTCTATATTTTCATATATACTGTATGTGATCAAGACATTTACTTTTTCTTTGTTTAATTTGGCTCTTGTACTAATCTTGCTCCAGCAGCAGCATTGATAGTTTGTTCTTGGCCGCTCTTTGAAAGACTGATTGATTAATTGAGAAGCAGAATTTAATATAACCAATTTGTTGTTCAGCACCTGTATTTCTGCATCTATTAATGTTGGACTCACGTCTTGTCAATCCAACTGGGTGCATGAATCCATTATATCGAAAAAATGTGCCAGTTGGAAGCGAGTTCGATCTGTTAGTAATACAACACCGGAAAACATCAACTTTGGAGTACGTCAATTTTGGACGCATCTGAAAAATGTATTTTTTTGAATACTATCCGAAGCGCAAGAGAACGCTAGCTTCACAAGTGTCACTGCACTGTGATACGCCGCATGAGTTTAAGGTATTTTCATAGTCTTAATTACTTTTTTACTCCGTACATTCTGTCGCTGCGGCGGCTCAGCGGTTATGGCGCCCGGCTGCTGGCCCGAAAGACGCGGGTTCGATTGCGGCAGCGGCGGTGTAATTTTTATTAAGGCCAAATTACAGAGGCCCGTGTACTGTGCGATGTCAGTGCACGTTATAGCACACGAGGTGGTCGAAATTTCAGGAGCCCTTCACTAAGGCGTCGCTCCATAGCCTGAGTCGCTCTGGGACGTTAAGCCCCCCTCAACCATCCTTACAATTTCGTTTCGATTCTGTTTTTTGGATATCGTTTACTTTTATTATTATTTCCACCTGTCCTGACACACTCGGGTGAGTCACTGAGAAGGTTTGCCGCGACGCCCAAAGGCACGTATACTGTGTGCACCATGAACCAATGACACAAAGGCTAGGGCTGCAGCGTGCCACTTTGCCATGGTTCTTTCCTCCACCCCTCATACCGCTTTTAGCCAGACATACACATGGCTATAATAAATAAATCAAACGCACCACTTCCAGGTAAAATTAGTGGTAACACCACAGACATCGTCGTCAGGGTGTAGCCGTACTCCAGTCTCGAAGACGGTATCCCCCCTTATGATTAGTTAGAGCTCTTCCTGGAAAACTAACCGCCATCCACATTCCTGAATCAAAACGCCTCTCCGTCGCACGCATCTCCTTCCTTCAATCAAAGCAAGCACTAATCACACCAAAAAAAAATGTTTTTATTTTATTTTAGATGCTAGGGTCTAGTACAGATCATCGCAGGGTGGGGAAAAACAAAATACAAGCATATAAACACACTGAAACTTATAACCTTTGCAGGCATTTTTCAAAAATGAGTAAAGAATTATGATTAACAGTCTCGCTATTAAGTTTGTTTTATTAAGTTATTGTCCTCAGAAGAAAAGAATATTTAAAGCAGTTATTTCGCGCGTTCAAAGGGGTTATTGTTAGTGCATGCTTCTGTCTCGTGTTATAACCTGAGGTGTAAGCGAAATAATTAGAAGTATTAACTTTATAATGACCCGTTCTATGCTGGAATAAAAACTTTAATCGACAAAAACGATTGCGCTCAAAGGCGCCTCGCGCTACAGGCAATTGGAAACTACACTGGAATAGAATGTGCGTGCGTGTTCCGAGATTTTTTGCTATAGAAGTACGGCTATAGGACACGCTTTTGAACTGTGATGCATCACGCGCTAAACGGGTAAGTACCATTTTTCTAACGCCTCTCTTCATATATGGAGGGTAAAATCCTCTTTGCAGACACTATGTTTGGATTCCGCGAGCACATGTCTGCATGCACAGGATAACCTCCTCTAGCTATATAGGGACATAATACGACCCACAGCCACACAAGAAAATGACAAGGCCATCCACGACCTCGATCTTAAGAGGGCCTTTGACAATGTTAAACACAGTATCATACAGTCGAACATGAAAACCACCGACTGCGGAGCGAAAGTCTTCGTCTATGTCAGAAACTTTGTCTCTACGCGCCAGGCACTCCTCCGGATCGAGGACGAGGAATAGAGCCTCTACTCCATGGGTAAAGGCGGTACACCACAGGGGGCAGTAATCGCCGCTCCTTTTCAACATCGCCATTATGAACCTTCCTGGACAACTGGCTCAGGTGGAGGGCATAAAACACGCGCTCTACGCAGACGAAATTACAATCTGGACCACCGAGGGGAGCCTCTGGGAGATGGAGGGCCCCCTTCAGTAGGTCGTCTTCATAGTAGTTGCGTATGCTGCCGACTGTGGTCTTCAATGTGCTCCCGCAAAATCAGAGCTCCTTCATGTCAGGGCAAACCACAACGGCAACTCGTGTCTACACATCTCTCTGTCGGGCGGTCCATCAAAGATATGG
Source organism: Amblyomma americanum (assembly GCF_052857255.1). Classification (NCBI taxonomy): domain Eukaryota; kingdom Metazoa; phylum Arthropoda; class Arachnida; order Ixodida; family Ixodidae; genus Amblyomma; species Amblyomma americanum. The sequence continues at coordinate 45,408,245 of NC_135507.1, forward strand.
CAGAGCTCCGATCATGATTCTCTTCATCATAACAAGCTTAGGCCGGACTCTACTATATCGAAACTTAAGCGTATAGACGATCAGGTAGGGCCTATGATCCACCGCGTTTCCAACAAGCGGGGTGGTCTCCGGGGCAGGGACGCGCTACGGTTCACCCATGCCTTCGTGACCAGCCGATTTTTCTACGCATTGCCGCAACTTAGCACATTGAGGCCATCATCAGAAAGGCGAGAAAGCGAGCGCTGGTCCTCCCAGTGGCTACCTGCACTGCCAAACTGAAGGCGCTGGTGGTGCTAAACTCCTATCAGGAATAGCGGGATGCCTACCTCATGAACCAATCAATATACGCGGCTCTCATAGACGGCTCCTGGTCGCCGCCTGCTCGACCACTTACACATCCAACACATATGGATACTAGAGGGGACGGATAACATCCCAGCCCTGTGGTGCCATACGCAGTGGTACCTCCGCTAACGCGTAACACGGAAACGACTTCACACGAATTCAGACGACAAGCGTGGGCAAGCGTGCTAGAGGCAATATCTATCTAGAAATGGCATCTACTACTTTGACATCACACGGCCGTCTCCCACGAGAATCTACACGGCTACTTTAGTCCACAGGGGAATGAATATCCACGGACTATCTTTTCTGCCCAAATTGTACGCGAGCGGAGGAAGACGCGATAGCTCTCGCTGCCTGCACTGTGAACAGATTTGCAATATCTTTCACATAGTGTGGGCATGTACTCAGAATCCTCACGTTCCTACTTCCCCTACTCTTAACCGAGAGGCATGGGACATTTACCTCCTCCACTGCTCCACACTCGAGTCCCAAAGGGCTCTGGTAAAGCGGGCGCGAAACGGGGCCTCGTCATGCTGTGTCCCTGACTAATGATACCGGCCATGCAGCTGGGTCTTCTGACTGCTTAACTCTTTTTTAAGCAGTAAAAAGCCTTTCACTATCATCACCACCACCACAGCCGCTTTATGAGCCAGCACTAACGTTAGCGGTGCGGTCTTAAGCGTTCAGCTGGGACATAAAAAAAAAACTAAAATTAGTTTTTTGAGGAAAGGTAATGACGCAGTAATTGTCTCTCTGATCTCGCTGGACAACCGAACCACGCCGTAAGGGAAGAGATAAAAGAGAGAGTGAAAGAAGAAAGGCAGAAAGAGGTGCCGTAGTAGAGGTCTTTCGAGTATTTTAGATCACCTGGAGATTCTTAACTTTCACTGACATGGCACAGCACATGGGCGCCTTTTACGTGTCGCCTGCCTCGAAACGCGGCCGCCGCGATTGGGTTCGAACCCGTGTACTCCGGCTCAGTAGACCTGAACCTAAACCACTGGCCACTGTGGCGGGTGTACTAGAACACACCTTCGGCATTCCCGTCGACCCGCCGCGGTGGCTCAGTGGTTAGGGCGCTCGACTACTGATCCGTAGTTCCCGGGTTCGAACCCGACCGCGGCGGCTGCGTTTTTATGGAGGAAAAACGCTAAGGCGTCTGTGTGCTGTGCGATGTCAGTGCACGTTAAAGATCCCCAGGTGGTCGAAATTATTCCGGAGCCCTCCACTACGGCACCTCCTTCTTCCTTTCTTCTTTCACTCCCTCCCTTATCCCTTCCCTAACGGCGCGGTTCAGGTGTCCAACGATAAATTAGACAGATACTGCGCCATTTCCTTTCCCCAAAAAACCAATTATTATTATTATTATTCCCGTCGTCATGGCGAATCTGCGAGCATCCCGCGCCATTGACGATTCGCGTACATTCGTCGTGGCCCCCCGTGCTTCGCATATCGTCAACGCAGAGTTGAACTCTGAAGCTGCAGTTTTCATCCAAGGAAATTGCGCAGTTTTGCCTACTACCTCTGTCGAGACCTTAACCGCGGCCACAGCTGGCGTGCGAGGAGAACAGGAAGGAAACGAAAGACGCAAAGAGCACCGGGAGTGGGGAAGCAGGAAGGTGACCGCGATGGCCGTACTTCGATGGAGGCGACAGGTGCCAGATATTCTTGAGGAAAGGAACGCCGCAGTAACTGTCTCGCTTCACTGTCTACTTTTGCTGTCTCTATCACTGGCTACTTTTAACTGAAAAAATTACACACGCATTCGTGTACCAGGTTCCGTGCGATCAAAAGATGAGCAATTTTAATATCAGGCGGATGTTTAAGCTTCGCCTTAAGGGTAAATGTGGCAGCGCCTTTTCCTTTTTATATTTTTAAATTACTCCAACATCGCGACAACTCCACAGAGAAGCTCCTCTCTATGGGAGTGCACAATACCTGGGACAAAATAGTGGAGGCTCTCAGAGTTTCACAGCTCGAAACATTAAGCCGGACAGCCACGGGCAGAGCCTTCCTTGATATGGTAGACCTGCAAACAGGTAGAGGACTACGAGCCAAATCGAGCATTCCGTAGGACTGCCGAGAAAATCTAATCATTACTCCACTCTGGCAGTTATCCCAAGGAGCTCAAGATAGCGAAAATAATACCCGTCTTAATGAAATGTGATCTAGCTCTGCCAAATAATTATCGAACGATTGCAATTCTTTTCTTTTTTGGGAAAAACTTTAGAAAATATATTTGAAATAAGGTTGTCTAGTTATATTGAAAAATATAACTTACTGACAGATTGCCAACACGGCTTTCGGCGCGGACTGTCTACAGATACAGCGATAGCAACTGTCATAGATTACGTTAGGCTGGCTATCGATAAAAGAATGTTCTCAGGTGAGTATACGTAGATTTTAGTAAAGCACCTGGTTAAATCGATCACTCCATCTCGTTTCACAAGCTAGAATCATACCGTATGACTGGACCGCCCCTAATGCTCTTGAACCGAGAGCACATAGTCTCTATCAATGACCACGCATCTAACATAGCTTTAATTACCAAGGGTCTTCCACTAGGTTCTATTCTAGGCTCTGTATTGTTTTTACTTTACATTAATGATTGACCGGCCTCTTTAGAGCATTAGAATAGTATACTATATATACGCAGATGACTCTACATGATATCGCACCTGGACATTAATCAGCTCATACATAACCGACAATATGCCACTAATTCTCTTGAGCGCGGATGCAACATTAACCACCTGTCCCTGAACGTAACTAAGACATTTCAGATTTTGTATCCCCTCAGTAGCCATTGCACATTACACCACTACTATACCTATATTCTGCTGCTGTTTCCTCGCAAGGCCAACTTTCCTTTCTGGCTCTTATCATTGAACCCCACTTAAAATTCCATCATCATATAGCTGAAACGATCAAGTAAATTTCGCATAGGTTGCGGGGTACAAATAACACCCCAAGCTATTTCACAACCCCAAACTTTATTATCCCTTTACTACGCATTCATCCACAGCCACTTAAATTACGGTATCTCAGCCTTGGATAACACCTGTCATATTTATCTCTGGCCTTCAGTAAAACTGCAAAAGCAAGCTATGCGCATCATAACCTATACTCTCTAAGTTCAATCTCGCGCATTTTTTTTCACAGATTTAAACATTTTACCTATATCGGCCCGTTACATTTACAACATTAGTATCTTATTTTTTAAAATTCTTCATCATCAGTTCCCGCGCAGCATATTTTCTCTCGGCACGATCATAAGCAACATCTTCACATGTTTTGCGCTGCGTAATAACTTTTTACTACCTAAGGTCAGAACTAACTACAGGAAACATTGCCTTCATTTTTCATCCATAGTATTTTGGAATTTTTTTTTAACTTAGACATGAAACAAACTGATACGCTTTCTTTGTTCAATGTCAAATAAAGCTTTTCCTTCTTAATGTGTGATTTTTTCTTCTGTTTTTTATGATCCCTTGTGTCACGGCAGCTGCGACTGTTTTATTGCATATTCTCCTGCATTATATTGTTTGTATTTAAATACTTCCGTAACTCATATCAAAATGTGTCTATCTATTGATTCTCCGCGTCACCAATAAATGTGTTGCGTATTTCCTATTTTGTTGCTTATTGAATTTTATTGTCATGGGAGGTCCCACTCGCGGTCTTGTATCATGGGACCTCTCGCTGCATACGCTTGTAACTTTGTTTGAATTCCTTAATACCCTTCCCACATCAAATTCAAACTCAACTCCTTGGTAACATGCATCCCATATTCAACACTGAGAGCAAGGAGAAGATAGCCGAAGCACTAATAAGACGCTTCGATCCGATGGACAGCGGCAAGTAGGGTGCGGTGGTCGCCTCAGTGGTCAACGGCCGCGGTGCCCCCGTATCGGGAGCCAACATTAGAAGCCCCAACACGGAAATTGATGCAGAAGTTGCGATAGAGCTCGCTTGCGTTGAAACGGACGTGATAATAAGCAATAGCAAAAGGCAATTTATAATTTTGTAACGGCTACGATCTCGCTGGAAGCTGCAAGTATTCTGGCCAGTAGAAGGCTAAACGAAAAACTTAGCCTAATTTGGACTTCCGCCCACGCGTCCGTTCCTGGCAACGACGCGGCCCACGAGCTAGCCCGAGCTCTCTACCTGTGGATAAATGTGCAGCCGGCCGACTGCCGGAGCTTGAACGAGCGTCTGCAAAATTATACGCAGATTGCCGAAAGTTATAGGCTACAGACGGGACTAGTGCCACCACCGGATAAAAGTCTAAACAATCTGCAGGCAACCGCATGGCGGCGCCTCCAAGCTAGGAAATTCGTAAACCTGGTCTGGGCATATCACGTTCAGAAAAATGAGAGACAAAACGATAAGTGCAAGCTACTCTGGGCCGAGACAGACCCTCCACCAAATAATCTGCGAATTCGCTAGCTTCCCAGGGGCTAAAGCAAATATAAATTTTAGAGAAACCTGGGAAGCCCTGCTGCCGAGCGACGTCCGTGCTCTGCAGCACCAAGCCATCAACCTGGCGGAAGAAGCCGCGAGGAGCCAACACCTCTTTTCCTGCTTCTAATCTAGGAGGCCACGACCCCGTCAACCAGGCCTGCGTGCTAGAGACGGGGAGAAGAGGGCCTCTTCATTCGGTAGAATATAAAGTTGGTATCATCATCATCGTCATCATCATCAGCACAGTCTACTGTGTTACACGCCATAATGCGTCCACTTGGTGCACATCTAACACACTTCAACCAAAGAACCTTTCATGCAGGTTATGGTAACAAACGTGTATTGAGGTATGTACAGAAAGGGTTTTGGATCGGACCTCAAGCACCTGACCCTTAAACATTCAAGGGGAGGGGGGAAGGTGGGGTCCCTATATCGGGAGCCTTGTGGCTTCCGCGTCGAAACCACCCCGCAGGTCTAATGCAATGACAGCTGTGTCGTTGCTATTGAGCTCTATCGGAACAAGGATCTATTTGCTAAATTGCACAAGCACATCTTTTTTAAACCGGTGTTGTCGGGGCCACTCTGTAAACGCAAGGTAAATGCGAAAGCTTTTCGACCGAGCGAGTTGCATATGCCATCGCATGAAATAATTATTCAATTCTTCTTTGGTATAAGAGAGAAACCAGTGAAACGCTTGCCTATCTTACTGCACTTGTTAAAATTCGTAAAATTTTAATGAAAAACTTGTTTGGCTGAACAACTTTAAACTCAGGTTCACGTTTTCAAGCCACAATCAACTAAAGCGGGTTAGCGGCAGTGGCAATCGACAATCGCTTGTTGTCCTCATGGACGTTGAGCCGAATACCGCACATAGCGGCAGCATTTCAGTGCATGCGATATGTATAACTGCTGGTCCGCTGGCGATGGAAAGAGATGTAAAACCTCTATGCGCTCGAAATATTTACGGTACCCATATGTACTTCTTTTCTGGAAGCGCATGTACCGTGGTTGACCTGAAACCCCACATGGCACGCCAAAAAAAAAAAAGAAACTGCGAAACGAAGTGTAGTCTTGAGAAAATAAGCATCTGTTTGAGCTTTAGAGAAAGCAGCTGCACCCGCCTTGAGCGATCACTGTGTTTTTGCAGCTCCGCCCTCTCTTTTTCAAGGGTATAAACATAGTGATGGAGCGCTTTTTGATACTTCGACATCGATTTTATGCCGACAGCAGACAGTTGAAAAAACAGACTGCTAACCTCTGAAAATTGTCACCACCTTGACATCAGATGCCAGAGCATGCTTCAAAAAATGAGAAGTCACAAGGATAGAATGCGCACTTGGAGGGCTAGGAAAAGAGATTAGTTTACGAAAACAGGCTATCAATCTAACGTAATTGGTATGGGCAAGAAAATGAATTCTATCCGCACAAGAGAAGTTCATAAGCATTTTCAATAGTTGATTTTTTTCTCAGCCACTCGCGTGCTCGAGAGCTGAGAAGTTCCTTAGCCTGCACGTAGCGCCAGTAGTCTTCGCAGGAAAAAGAACGAAATTTTGCAACGCAATGTGTGACTTAAACATATTGTTACGACGAAGTGGCAGTGGAAGACGAATAGGCCTCTAGCATGCAAGGATGAACGAAAAAGAAGAGGTTTATGTGGCTCCCTGTTCGTGTTGGTGCTCCCTGCTAGGAGCTCTTCATTCTAACCCCCTAACGTTTGTAAATAAGTGTAAATGGTATTTCGCTCTAACAATACTTCAGGCATATTAGCTCAAGTCCCAGAGCGCGATTCCAACGCCAATGCATCACCACTACTTACCTCGATGGGGTTTGAAAAGGAGCTAAGCGCGTGACCTCATATCATTTGTCCATCTTGGAAAAAGAGAAGACGAGCATCACGACGTTTTACGAGGAAAATGTACTATAACAGGCACTGATGCCGGGATAGTTGAGGGAAAAACGCAATGAAAGTTTAATGTAATCATCTACGCCTTATCTATGTGTTCTTATTTTTTGCCGGCATCTCGGGAGAGATTTCTAGGGGACGAAATCGAGACGCTATTTCTATAGCTCCAAAACACTCTGCCTGCCGCCCTTGAACCTCTTTAAGCTTGCTTTAGGTAATGTGACAGAGGGGGACAAAGTAGTTTAAATGAGATGTAATTAATTAACCTAACTGTATTACAGTTTGCATCTACGCTCTGGAGTCTGTAATAGCAAATGTATATTACAGCCGTTTCAGAAATCTCATTGATATCAGCACTTAGCAAAAAGATAATCGTATTGCATCAATGAGGTTAGAAAAACCAGAGAAAGGGATGTAAGATAATATTACCACACACCCATATCTATTGCTTACAGATCATACCTAAGCCTTCGCGCCAAATTTTGACGCCCTGCACAGGTGTTTCTCCTATTCTTACATCTTCGATTTTTGCGAGGCCAAAGCTCTCAGCCAATATTTTTGCTTTATGAAGCGCGTTGCTTAAGTTGTATAGACGCTCAAACATTTTTTTTATCCACAATTGAAAAATTTGGAAAAAAACTGAAGCTTTTTTTCCTTAAGAAAATGTTAAGGTTATGCATACTGTTTGGTTGAAAAAAAAAGGGAACTTCGAAAAGCTCACGATGCAAGAACCTTGTGCAAATTAGACAACTCGAACGCATTTAAAACAAGTTAATATTACACAAATGACTAACAGCTAACTTAACTTAAAAAACTTTTATGCATATAAAAAAGTTTGAATGCTGAAAATACCAGTCGCTAGAAAGCTGAAGTTGCCTGAAAGGAACGTCATGAGCTGCCACTGCTTTTGCACCTGGATTCCGATGCTGCTCACATGCTCTCCTTAACATTTTTGCGGAAAAATGCGCGTGTTTCTTCCCGCTGTAGACCTTCAATGATGAACGTTATCTTGGCTTTATGAAAGTTGGAAACGTTATCTTTTACTGCCTACAAACCTTAAATGAGGATGCACCATCACGCTGTATTAATATTAAAGACCATTATTGAATTTAGCTCGTTACCTCCGTCATAAGGGCGAGCCTTTCATAAATCACATCCGTCATGGTGCACAGTTTATTCCAGAAAACATGTTTTTATGCTACAATCTCTCTATTCCCACACAAGGGCACTAGGTTCATGCAGATGTTGGTGAGGTATTATATGACGGGATCCTGAGCACCTGAAGGGCAATCCCCGCAGGGGGATGATGGTGAACAGTCCGTGCATGGAGTCGCGCTTAGCCGTGCGTGTCATCGCCGTGTCCGGGTAAAAGGGGATCCTGGTGGTTGAGCCGATGCTGAGCGTTTGCACCTTTAAGGCCACTCGGCGGAGGTGATCCACCAATTTGGCCTCAGCTTCCTGCAAACGCACCTCCGGCATGACCTGACCGGGGGAAATCGGTAGTCGCCTTTTCCTTTCCACCTCTCTGTCTTTCACTTTCCTATTTTCTTTCTCGTAACTCTCCTGTCTCATCCTCTCCTCTCGTTTTTCTTACAAATATCATAGGTGGCTAGGGCTAACCTTGTGTGGCGAACTACACTGGGTTTCGTCAAATCTAGTTATAGTTGATGTGTATTGCTGGCGTGGGCAGGAGCAAGTTCCTGTCTTGCCCCCTAGTTGGGCTCTATGGTAGGTGGCTAGCATCGCGGCCGAACTGCAAATATACTTGATGGCTCATTTCTTACTTTCCACTTATCTTCCTCTAAAAAGAAGGCGCACCGAAGTGACTGCTATATTTTTTGGCAGCGATTTCCCGTGCTACCATGTAGTACATAGCGAAGACCCTGAAAAAACTGCTCTACTTGTCACCTTTCATCGTTTCAAGAACCTTAATTGACGCCATAGGGCAAGGTTACGAGATCAAAAAGTTGGCAAGTGCAGACCTGCTTACGAGAAACCCTCAGATGTTGCATCATTCGGAAAACTTCGTTTAACAATCAGCCCACACTGATCAGTCAACACTATTCGGGGAGCAATTTCTGATGATGACCTGAGATACCTAACCGAGACCGAACTACTGGAAGGATTGAAAGACCAAAATATTACTAATGTCTAAACGTTCAAAATAAGACGCGACAACACGGAAAAACCAACGAAGCACATTGTCCTCACTTTCGCCTGTAGTATACTTCCCGATTCAGTGGAAGTAGGTTATACAAAGCTCAACCTCAGACCATACATACCCAATCTACGCCAATGCTACAAATGTCAGAGGTATGGCAGCGGTTCGCAGAGCTGCTGGGGCAACCAGACCTGTGCTAAATGCGCTTCTTATGACCATTCGGCCTAAAACTGTAATGTTGAACCCCACCTTTTCGTTAATTGTAAGGGCAGATATTCGGCCTACTCATGGTCATGCCCAGCCTGGAAAAAAGGAAATAGTAACACTAACAGTCAAAGAAAAGATATTCAGAGAAGCGCCGAAACGACCCTCGGTAGGACAAAACCCAACCTACTCTGCTGCAGTGCAACAGGGCACAGCATCACAGCGGCCTTCGGCACCTGCACAGCTCACACACAGTGAGCCTGCAGCACGGCCATCCGTGGCCCTGGTGGCCGCAGCTAGTTCTGCGCCACCACCCACAAAACAGGCCATGCGGACATCCAGGTCAGCTGGCCCCAAGGCCCCTCCCCACACGGACAGGCCCAACAAGAAGACAACCGTGCGTTCAGCACGTTCGTCCAGCGTATCGGAGGATACAGTGGACACAACTGCTTCCTCGCCTCCAGCGGCGGCAAAGCTCTATTGAGCGAAAAAAAGATAGAAAATCCTAATAACTGGTTTAAAAGGCCCACCAACCTATAGGTTTTAAACCTTATCCCTATCTAGTCTACAATTATAGCATCTCTAGTTCACTGGAACTGTCATGGACATTTAAATAACTACATTGACATAACAGATATTTTAACTCCTCTCTCCCCAGTTGCAATGTGTCTTCAGGAGACTAACCTAGGAGCACAGAAAAAAAATTCTTAAAAAGCATCAAGTCTTTCGCTGTGACAGACAGAACTCAAGCAGGCTCTCGGAAGCCGCTGCTACTGTGCTCCAGGGTGGTACTGATACTCGGAGAATTGACCTAAAAACCTCATATGAGGTAGTGGCTTTAACCGTTCTCAATTTTATAACCATAACAATATGCTCCATATATATTGAAGCTCACCTAAAAATCACACTTCACGATTTAGAAACGCTTTTAATACAACTACCGGAGCCGTATCTTTTAGTTGGGGATTTTAATGCTCACTTCCCCGGGAAGTGAACATACGGACGTCAGAGGAACAATTCCGGAAGATTTTGTTCTCTGCATCAATGTATGATGCTTCACACGGGCAAACACACTTACTATTCTCCAAGCAGTGGTAAAATGAGCTGCCTAGATTTATCTTTTTGTTCATCTTGTGTTTTTAACGATTTTAAACAGGTTGTCATTGACAACCCATATGACAGCGATTATTCTCCTGTTTTAATCAGTTTAATATCCCCACCAGAAATCATGCCAGCAAAGCCGCGCTTTTGAAAATTTCATTTGGCAGACTGGGTACTTTTTAGAGAAGAAGCCACTTTAGATAAAATTGTTTTAGAAAATCTGAGCATTAATCAAATAAAGGAAAAGTTCACGAATTGCATCATGACTGCCCCACATTTAGCTATTCCTCGACCTTCAGGAGTGGTGCGACAAAATCACAAAGTGTGGTGGACAAAAGACTGCAAGGACGCCAAAAAACTACAAAACAGAGCTTTAGGTAAGTTTCGTAAGTACCAACTCAAGAGAGCTTCGTATATTTTAAAAAAGCGAGAGCCAAAGCTAGGTACATCGGTCGCAGTGCAGAGAAGACCTGATGGCAAAGTTATGATACTTCTATAAATAGTCAAACGACACAGAAAAAATTTGGTAACGGGTTCGAAAATTAAACGGCACCTTTTCATCTTTCACAATTTCTTTCTTGACAATACTTCGCACACAAACAGGCATAAATGAACAGGCAGAATTTTGGGGGAACACTTCTCTGAAGTTTCCAGTTCGTTAAACTATACGCAGTCATTCTCAAAATACGAAAATATACTCTAAAAACAGACTTCCAATAAGTAGGGGTGGAAAAGAACAATACAACAGTTTAATTACTCCCCAAGGAATAAACAGAGTACAGTCAAATACACTATGAAATGCTTGCCCATCTTTCTGAACCTGCCATAGAAGCACTTTTAAGATTCTTTAAGACAGTTTGGTTATCACTAAAATACCTGAAGCCAAGAAAAAAGCTATTATTGTACCGCTTCTTACACTAAATAAATCCCCAAGCTCTCCTAGCAGTCATAGACCCATATTTCTTACCAGTTGCCTCGCCAAATCCTTTGAAAGTGTCCTGAATATAAGATTAACATTTGTCCTTCATTGCTGCGAACTTCAAGATATCCATCAGTGCGGTCTTAAAAAGGGATGCTCCACAACATATCACCTAGTCCGTCTCGAAAATACTGTCAGAGAAGCTTTTACCCACAAACAATACTGTCTTGGAGTCTTTTTCGATTTAGAAAAAGCATATGATACAGCCGGGAGGTTCGGGATTCTTCAGGACAGCTGAGCTCGGCATCCTTGGCAGAATGCGGAACTCCCTTAAAGACTTTTTGTCTAACCGTTCATTTAATGTCCGCCTGGGCTCAACGCTTTCGAGGAATTATAAAAAATGGAGTACCTCAAGGCTGCATTTTAAGTACAACTCTATTTATTGTAAAAATGAATTCTCTTAACAAAATAATACCGAGGTCTGGTATTTACTCACTTTATGTAGACGACCTCCAGATAGCTTGCACATCCTCCAACATATCAACATGCAAAAGACAAACACAATTAACCATTAAGAAACTAGCATCATAGGCCAACAGAAATGGATTCCTGTTTTCTGCACAGAAAACAGTATCCATTATTTTCTCACTCAAACGAGGATTACTGGCAGATCGAACCTTAGATCTGAACGAATCCGAGTTGCCCATCAAAAATTAACACAAATTTATAGGTATAACATTTGAAAAAAAAAGCTCACTTTCCTGGCTCATATTAATGCGCCTAAAAAGAAAACTTCCCCATCATCCTTTCACATAAACCCTGATGTTCTGACAGGGCAAGCCTGCTAAAACGTTACCGCTCTGTGGTGCAATCCTGCCTAGACTGTGGCAGTAGAGTATATGGTTCAGCAAGGCCATCGTATTTGAAACGACTCGGACTAGTACACAATTTATGTTAACGCCTTTCAACTGGTGCTAGCAGAATGTCACCTATAAAGATTCTTATGTTGAAACCAACAAATCGTCACTTACACACTGAATAGTCCTGCTCACACGCTCGTAGATTCTAATAATCCGTTCACTGCACAAACATATTTTTACCCCATCGCTACAGAGTGCCCATCTAGAGTACTCTTTAGCAATATACTGCAAGCTACCCGTCCACTGCTCCTGCGATTTGAACACATGTGTCAGAATCTCGGCGTGCTATACATATTGCCAAGGATTGCGCGAAGGCGAGGTCCACTTCCGCCATGGTACAATTTCCCGAAATCTATCTCGCTCTACCACACTTCCTTAAAAAGAAAATTCCGCAACAACATATAATGCTAGAATTCCTCGCACTTGAAGAAGAGTACAGTCATTTCGCCGCTTTTTATACAGACGGTTCAAAAACAGACGCTTACGTTGGAAGTGCACTGGTACAGGGGAAATGGAATAAAATAGTAAGGCTTCCACAGTGTGCTTCCATCTTGAGTGCGGAATGTTACGCTATGTGTGTACCCATAGAAAAAATAGTAAATGAGAACCTCGGCAACAGTATTATTTACACAGACTCGCCAAGTGTGCTCACTGCCCTCAATATAGTAATACAATAACTCCGCTGCTCGGCGACCTTACACACAACATCACAACAGCCATAGCTGGAGGACAGAACTTAAGTCTGTGCTGGGTACCAAGTCAAGACATCATAAAAGGCAACGAAAGAGCAGATTTGTGCGTTGTTCAAGCTTGTGGCAAGCAAATAAAAAATGTAAATGCGCCCTATAAAGATTGCATGAAATTACTACAATGTAAGACACGGAAAATATGGCAGTCGACTTGGGACAGCGAAGTAAATAACAAACTACACTTAATAAAACCAATTCTAGGTAAACTGCAGCCATGTGTGGACCAGAAACGTTTCAAGGAAGTCATTATCTGCTGTCTCCGTATAGGCCACACACACATTAACATTCTGCTAACAAAAGAAGACAAACCAGTTTGTGCATGTGGAGATGAGGTTACAGTGAGTCACATATTAATTTCATGTTCAAAACTGGAAAAACTAAAAAAAATTGCTTTTCTTTTTTTTATGACCAAAGAATCTCTTTTCATCCTTCACTGCTCTTAGGTGAAAATACAATTGTAGATTTGTCCTGCGTTTTTAGATTTTAACAGAAGCTGGTGTTCTTAAAAAGATGTAAAACATCATCCAGTACTTTGCTTGATGCACCTCAGCCACTTTCTCATTTCTGGAAAAAGAGCTGAAAATTTTTTTTGTTTTGAATCGTTGGGGGAAAGCAGTCCTTGACCAGTCAAGGACGGCGGATGAGGTTACCCAGCCTCCTTTGAAACCTTTAATACTGGTCATTTGTGAATCTTGTTTGTCTGTCAATACTGGGAGGAAAGATATAACGTTTTAGGCTTTCTACACCGCAATATATTATGTCTTTGTAAAAACTTACAGAAAACGATGTTTCCACCTTTAGCTTGGCGCATGATAGCCTTAGTTGCTTATGCGGCATTAAACTCAACACAACGCAACACATTTCGTCCAATATGTTAGGGTCTGTGACAGTAATTTCTTTTCTGCAATTCATAGTAGACGCCAGACAAGACGGCTGGGCAAGTTCGCAGCAGATGAAGTAGTGATCAGCAAGTTTTTGACGAACAACAACTGAACGCTTTGTAAAATTGTGAGCCCGAACATTGATATGGTCAATACACGAGGCAACCACACAGTTCGATGATATTTCTTTATGCGTGAATTCGTTAAGAGTATTCTGGATTTGCCATTTCGATAGCACATTTAGATAGTCGCGTGTGAAACGTGTTGAGGTACGATGGGTATCAATGTTCATATCACAGATAAAATATTACTGTTCTTCCAATTTGAAAGCTGAGATTACAGAAACCAACTCTTCAAGAAAGAGCTGCCCATTGTCACACGAGTGATGATAGTCCGCTAAAATTACTAAAGAAATGTTTGACTTTGAGAGGCGCAAGGAGGCACAAGAACACCAAATTTCGCGGATGTGGTGCGAGGGGGCGGGACACCACTCCTGCCTTTGGGTCTTGCCCAGGCCACACACAGTGAGCCTGAGGCAGGGCCATCTGTGCCCCCAGGAAGACGCAGCGAAGGCTGCCCTGCCACCTCTAACAAAGAACTCGCCGGCTGCTGGGTCGGCTGCCCGCAAGGCTTCTCCAATCGTTATAGGCCTACATTTTGTAGTCCTCGTCCATGGGCTCTCGGGAGGCCATGGACCCAACGCCAGGTTCTCCCACGCTTCAGCGGAGGCGTAGCTTTATTGAGCGAAAAACGAAAACCCCAATATGGGCCTTTTTTTCCTTTTTCGCTCAATAGACCTACGCCTCCGCTGAAGCGTGGGAGAACCTGGCGTTGGGTCCATGGCCTCGCGAGAGCCCATGGACGAGGACTACAAAATGTAGGCCTCTAACGATTGGAGAAGCCTTGCGGGCAGCCGACCCAGTAGCCGGCGAGTTCTTTGTTAGAGGTGGCAGGGCAGCCTTCGCTGCGTCTTCCTGGGGGCACAGATGGCCCTGCCTCAGGCTCACTGTGTGTGGCCTGGGCAAGACCCAAAGGCAGGAGTGGTGTCCCGCCCCATCGCACCACATCCGCGAAGTTTGGTGTTCTTGTGCCTCCGTGCGCCTTTCAATGGCAAACATTTCTTTAGTAATTTTAGCGGAAAATCCAAATAACGGGCCTACTGATCCGGAGTTCCCGGGTTCGAACTCGACCGCGGCGGCTGCGTTTTTATGGAGGAAAAACGCTAAGGCACCCGTGTGCTGTGCGATGTCAGTGCACGTTAAAGATCCCGAGGTGGTTGAAATTATTCCGGAGCCCTCCACTACGGCACCTAATTCTTCCTTTCTTATTTCACTCCGTCTCTTATCCCTTCCCTTACGGCGCGGTTCAGGTGTCCAACGATATATGAGACAGATACTGCGCCATTTCCTCTCCCCAAAAAAACATAATATTATTAATGGGCCAAGAAACTCCAGGGAAATAAACTTTTAAGCATATCCCACGAAAAGACTTGATCACCGCATTTTAATTCATTGCAGTTGTGGAAGATTGTTAAAAAAGTACAGCGATGTAAACGATATTTTGAACTTGTTTTCTCCGGTCGTCTTATGTCTACAACACACCAACCTAGGACGTGTACAGAAAAATATTTTAAATAGGTATAAAGTATTTTGGTGTGACCGAGAGCAAGCAAATAGGTTGCATGGTGGGGCTGCGATTTTTCTCCACAGCGGTGTGGCAACGCACGAAATAAGTCACAGCACCAAATATGAAGCTGTAGCATTCGCCGTCCTTAATTTTAAAGCAAAAACAATACCCCGGTATATCTTCAGTCACACCTATTCTTAACGGTATATGACGTGCAGACATTTTTTTGAACTGCCAGAGCCATATCTGGCACTGGGGGATTTTAATGCGCATTCCTCTTTTGGGGGGTAGTGAACAAACGAACACTAGAGGCCCTATTTTATAATATATTCTGCGCAATAACTTGGGCCTATATAATACGGGAAAGCCCACGTACAGCTCTCCAAGCACTGAAAAAATTAGATGCTTGGACTTATATTTTAGTTCGCCATACGTTTTCACCGATTTTAAGTGGGATGTATTGGATAACCCAGATGGAAGTGATCATTTGCTTGTCAGTATCACCGTATCATACTCACCATAGTCATCTCGATCAAACCTCGCCTCTAGAAGTCGCATTTAGCCGACTGGGCAGATTTCCGCGGAAAAACGTAGGATAGAGCAAATGTTTCAGATGATCACAGTATAGACGAACCGAATGAAATATTCACAACTTGTATAATCACTGCCGCACAGCAGTCTATTCCTCAATCCTCGGGAGTGGTGGGACCAAGTCGTAAGCTTTGGTATAAACAGGAATGCCGAGAAGTGAAAAACAAACTAAGCAAAGCCTGGGGCATTTTGCGTAGATACCCAACGTATTAAAACCTCCTAAATTTCAAAAAGACGAGAACCACAACCAGGCCTATTTACAAGTGCGCTAAAAAAACTTCATAGCAAGACTATATATCTTCCATAAACAGTTTATTCACATCTAAGAAAATTTGGGAGCATATGCGTAAACTGAATCGTAGCTACTCCTCCTTCACAATGCCGTTTCTCACTGCCCCAGGAATACAAACAACTATTCACAAATAGGAAGACATACTTGCGGAACATTTTTCGGTGGTCTCTAGTTTCTCATACTACCTGCATTCATTTTTAGATTGCAAAAAATCAGCATATAAGCAGACTTCCGATAAGTGGCAGGTTAAATGAGCCTTATGACAACCCAATTACATCTCAATAAATACCTAAGTACTCTCTACCGGTAAGCAGACAGCACCTGGGCCCGATTGAAACATTGTGAAATTCTCTCACAACTCACCGAAACTGCCGTAGAGGCCCTCTTGAAATTCTACAAAATATGAAAATTGCGAATGTTACCGTATCCATAAAAAAATGCTGTTATTGTACCATTCCTAAAACATGGAAAGCCGTCAACCTCTCCTGGCAGTTAGAGACCAATAGAACTCACGAGTTTCCCCGCAAAATTTTTCGAAAGTATGTTGAATATTAGGTTAATGTTTGTGCTCGAATTCCGTCAACTATTTGACACCCACCAGTGTAGAATCAGGAAGGAGTGTTCAACAGCTGACCATCTTGTACGCCTTGAAACCACTTTACGAGAAACAGTCATACACAAACACTGTCGGGAAGTATTTTTCGAGTTGGAAAAGAATTATGATGCTACCAGGAGGTTTGGGATTCTTCGGGACCTAGTGGACATAGGTATCTTTGGCAGGACGCTTAACTTTTTGAGACTTTCTTTCCGGCCGTTTAGTTCATGTACGCCTAGGTGTCACACTTTCTAAAGAAATCGTCCAGAAGAATGGTGCTCCGGAGGTTGTGAATTATAATTACCGCGCTATTTATAGTAAAAATGAATTCTATATCGAAAACAATTGCAAAGTCAACTATGTATTCTGTATATGTTTATGACCTTTAAATAGCACGCACGTCCTCCAGCTCGTCAACCTGCGAGTGACAGGCACGACTTAAACATACTTGAAATTTCGGTAGAAATGGGTTCAAATTCTCCCCACAATTACAGTAGCAATTCTTTCCTCACTTAAAAGAGGTTTGCAAACCGATCCCACCTTGCACCTAAATGAAATTATACTTCTGTTGAAACAAGTACATAAACATTTAGGTATAACTGAGCGATAAAAACTCACATTCCTGCTGCACATAAATAGGCTGAAAAAGAATGCGTCACAATCTCTAAGCATACTCAAAGTGCTCTCAAGGAAGCACTGGGGGTCTGATAGAGTTTGCCTCCTGCACATTTATCGATCTTTTGTAAGGTCATCCTTAGATCATGGATACGGTCATCCTCAGATTGTGAATGCATTGTTTACGGTTCAGCAAGACCGTCATACCTAAAAAAATTGGATCCAGTTCATAACTCAGGCCAAAGGCTCTCGTGTGGCGCATACAGAACTTCTTCCATAGAAAGCCTCTATGTATAAGCAAATGAACCTCCTTTTGAAGTTAGAAGAACCACTCTGACTTGTTCGTATATCCTTAAAATAAGGTTTCTACAAAAATTCATCTTCTATTCAGTTGTAAGGAACTGTCCTTCCAGAATAATATTCAACCACAAACCGCAAGCCTTCAGGCCTCTACTCTTGTGATTTGCAGATAAGTTCTGCAACAGATAAGCTCTGTTTCTACAGTTTCTCGTGCCACTGCAAGAGCTCTGAAAGGGTTATTCTGAAGAACGGGCCTGCTTAAGGAGCTGACCATCATCAACATCCGAGGTACTTGAGTGTGAGGTGTCAATGCGCTGCAGAAATCACGCCATTTTTTTGTTTTTATACGCAAGTATTTGTGCACATTCCGGTGCAATTTTGCTGAAGAGAAACTTAGGTAGGGGAGACTAAAATGCATTTTTACAAATGCCAAATGGGTCTGCTGTACCATTAGGTCCGCCAGAACGTCCTTCTTTATATGTTTCGATGTTGTAGGTGGAATATGGTACCGGCAGCCGCATAGCCGATAATGGACGCGCGATGGCATCATGAGAAAAAATTTAAAAATAAAAACACGCTCAGCTTGATTCTACCAAAACACCAGAGGCGAGTGTGTACACCCCTATCTTCTCTGTTAGATAGCCAAACATCAGACACCTTTCATATTGTGACTGTGCTCAGAATGGTGTCGTTCGCAAGTCTAGCAAGTAACGCTATATGCACGTTGAAGACGCCAGCATCCGAGGAGAGTTTAAAACTGCAATATCTGGTAGCTTACAACAGCTGACCTTTGAACTTGCGAAATTTTATATTTTATTGAAAGCAGAAACCTACACGTACAGAAAGACATGCTGAGGCAGTGCACTTTTTTTAAAGTGCCCAGAAACTGGTAAATATTTTATCATTTTTAGAGATCTCCAAGTGATAATTTGCAATTTAAATATAATATTTTTATCGGGGCAAGCAGTTAATAGGCTACCAGCGTTGGATACTTAATTCTATGATCTAACGAATCAGCCTCGCAGTCCAGAGGGCGTGATGCCGTATCCGTGATATCACTGAATCGACAATGTTTTCGGCACTAACGCTCTCGACCTGCAGCAAAGTAGACAGGCGCGTGACATTTAAAAATGTCCAGGTTTATGGGTGCCGGAAGGACATAAGAAAAGTAGCTGCTGCGAAAACAAAAAAGACTGAAGAGTTCAGAAATTGACAGCACTTGAAACTAAATCAGCGACAAACGTGCGCAGTGCACTTTTTCTCTCTGTTCGTCAACATAAAATAACCAGAACGCGGGACAATATATATAAAAAAAGACCTTAAAAATTGTTTTCTCCGCCAGCACAAAGAAATCCAGCGTTGATCGATATTGCTACGCGTTTACTTTTGGACGTGTTGTTTAAGACAATGCAGTGTATTGGAGCGTTATGAACAAAACTTCGCGAACTGTTCGTCTAAAATTAAGAACAGTTTAAAGGAAATGAAGAGTGAATCTATATGAACTAAACATGCACACGCGGACTGTATACGTGGTTTTCTTTTTAGTCCTAGATTGTGCACGAAGCAAATGATAACGCAATCAGGGAGGGAGATCGGGAGGTGCAATCGCCAGGTTTTAAATCTGCTTTATGTGGCTGCGGCCTCCAGAATGCAGTTTTGTTCGATATTGCCTGTTCTTTCTGTCTTCCAGAAAAGCCGATTCCGTCTTGAGCGGTGTGGAGTGTGCAATGTTTAGTTATATATTTTCTGGGCACCCACTTTAAAAAACATTTCTTCCAAGAGATCTGGTGCGATGTAGTCATAATAATATTTGCGTGTCATAGGAGCTGTTATATGAAATAATGTTTTTTCAGCGTTAAGAATGTTTTATTATTATAAATATTGATCACGTAAACGAGGAAACATGCTGGAGAATCATACGTGGATTAATAAATCGCAGTAATCCATTTACCTTGCATGGCAACAAATTTGCAACAGAAACGAATTCGGTTCGCACGCAGCTAAGAGGCATCAACGCACAGAATGGGAGCAATAAGAAACGGCACAGCTTTACATGAAACCTACCGTAACAGCTCCTCCCAACACAGGTGGGCAAGGTTTACCTTTGCTCGAGCATTTTTCACTATTCAGAAATGCGTCTTCCGTTTTGGAACAGCGATGATAGGGATGGTGCAAAAACCAATGAGGTGCAACACACTGCAAAGTTTCTTCCTGAAACTAAAGGTTTGCTTAGGCATTGGTACGATTTAAGCCATTTACGTTTCGGAAACCTCCAAATTCATTACTCGATGTGTAATATATTGCAGCTCGAGATATTTGCAACGAGCAGTTTGATTAGGTTTGGCAGCAAACACGTGTCGCTGCGTAATATATTGCCGCTAGCGGATTTATCATCACCTCAATGTGATATAAATATTTCTAAGCACAGAATCACTGAAGAATATTGAAAATATATGTTTTCACAATTGTACTTGCAGGGTAGTGAAAACAAACTGCTCTTTTCTGACATATCCTGTATGCCGTGACTGTACTTTCCGCCATCGATATGAAAGAACGGTGGCACATCTTTATTCATTGTTTCGCAGTCCTCTGACTGTTTAAAAAAGGTAAGCGGTTTTGGCAACCGTTTATCTTTTGGATACAATAGGTATTTTCTTTGGGTTTCTTCTGATCGTCCTGCAATGGACTGCATGTCGCTGCACGAGAAAAATTGTAACCGGGGGCTTATTAGACTTGGCATGGTATCCTTCGAAGAATATTCATGGTTGATTCCAGTGGCGTATGGAACGCCACGCCATGCTGTTCGATGGAGCACATGAGCAATGCTTCAGGCAGTAACACCTAACGCACTTACGCAAATATGATGTTATCCTCAGTCTTCCAATAATAGCACTCTTGCAGTGCTTTCGACTAGGCTGTATTTATGAACGTCCAGACTCGTTAGGCTTTACATGGCCGATGAGTGAGGGTAATAATAAGTACAATACAAAAACGAAATCAAAATTAGGAATACGCAGAAACAAGCACGCATGAGTAAGGAAAAACGTTTTTCTCCGAAATTCAATTTCCTTCGGGACTTTATGAATTCACAAGTGAAGTGATTTCAACTGAATCTTATTCTGTGAATGAAACACTCCTTAAGAACCTTTCTGTGGCAAGACGTATTCTAACGTCATCGTGGGGGCCAATGATTTCTGGAATATAGGACTGTGGTGTTAGTTTTGGTTTATACTATGAGCTAGAGCATATATCACGAAATTCATTTAGTGAACTTTTGAAACGCGTTGACAAGCAAGTAAGGATGGCGGCACATAGGCCGATAATCCTTCGAGCCGCTATACTTCCCCTCCGCTTGCAACTTCCTTCCTTAGGTACCCTTTTATCAAGTCAAAATATTTCCTTTGCATTCTTTTCGTTTATTGTCCCTTCAATAAGGCGAACCGCACCCACCCTAACACCGTGCTCCAATCGACCTGCTAAATAAATGAGCGAAGAGGACAGTGTTCGTATTAGAAATTATGAATAATTGCGATCACAAGGACCTGCTGTTCCAATGCGTAGGTCTTAGCTATAACATATTGAATCTTCTTGAACTCCCGTGTTCCCGTGTTATGTTGGGATACGAAGCTTAGACACCAGTAGTCAACAAGTCTTCGGTTTGGGCAGTTATGTCAAGGTGCGTTCGATTACATATTACGGCGCAATGCATATACAAATACAAAAGAGATTGCATTTCCCTGCCACCAAGCAGTTTTATGTGGAGCTTCATGCGTCATGAAGCATTCCTTCGCATGATTAGTATACCAAATTTTAATGCCAAAAAATGCTGTCGAAAACTAAAGTCAGAGCATCTAAAACTTTTACTTGCATACTTTCCGCTAGTATTAAAATAATAAACCTAAATAGCAGTAATTTAATTGGTTTTAGAGGGTCAATGAGCGAAATTATTACAACGAAGGCAAGGTGTAATTTGTTTACTATGTGCGCTTGGAATTCCTTCAGTGCAAATATTAAAATGACATTCCTTACACCAGTCAGCAAACAAGGCTGTTTGCTTGAAAGCTAAGTTCTCTGGTACACATGACAAGTAAGAAAAACGCAAACACTGAATAGCACTAAACATGATCCCGTACATTCTGAAAGCCACGCGGCTTCGACCTACACAAAAAAAGAATGCAAACAATCCTTCATGTTTATATGGAGTA
The DNA here is from genome assembly GCF_052857255.1 of Amblyomma americanum. Taxonomy (NCBI): domain Eukaryota; kingdom Metazoa; phylum Arthropoda; class Arachnida; order Ixodida; family Ixodidae; genus Amblyomma; species Amblyomma americanum. The sequence continues at coordinate 45,430,116 of NC_135507.1, forward strand.
CATGAGAGCACAGCAAGTCGTTGCAACCAAGTCTAATGCTATCACCAACGGTATGCGAACTGAGCTTGACTCAGTTTCCCATGTTGGTTTGAAATCACTGTGAACTGCATTTTACATGTATTGGTTCATTTCTCTTCCTTGGGAAGTGTTTGGCTACTTCTCAAAGGCTGATTGCGCAAAAAACCCCAGAGGCACATCCACAAAATCGCAAGCGACCGCAGATTACCTTATTCGTGGGACATGCTGATGTTATTCCGGTAATTGTAGCACCGTTTTATCATACAGATACACTGGACTTTTTCGGGGGACTTTCTTCAATCTAGAGGTGAAAATAGCGTCGTAGAATAGCATTACTGGATTTTAAGATCAGTTTCTAAAGTTCTAAACAAAATTGCTATCTATCGTGTTGGACGTTGTAAGAGCGAACACACCTACACATCATTTTTACAAGGCACAACGGATGTGTTGAGCATCTCGCAACTGATCTAGAAACGGCCGCATTTCAGACAATCACTTAAGTACAAATAAATATGCATTAGCGGAAAATCGAAAAAGCGACGTGCACCTTTGAAGCGTTCGTAGAAACTGCGGATGTGCTTCATCTTATAAATCTAGGATTGAAACTTTTATTCTGGCTATTCTGTATTCACTATATTCGGGTTATTTGATTGTCATAGCAGTGCGCTCCTTACGTCTCAGGCAACAAAAAGAAGATCTGGCCATTCTTTGTTTACACTGTTAACAAGATGCACAACATAGTTCCTCAGTCAAAAACGCAATGTCGCAAATGAGCCCTTTCAAAGCTCTGTGTCCGGTTATAACACATAAATCCAGCTGGAGATAGGTATTATCTTTCGGCAGGCTGTAGGTTTTTCCAGTTGGGCAGCTCCACATCGGGGTGCGTTTGGTTTCCTAGATTTCGAGCGAACTGCTTCTGGAGTTGCATTTGAGATTTATTGCTGTGTACCGAATACATAAAACCCAAGTAACAACTTTCCATTCTGGGACTGTTTCATGTTTAACAGTATCCGTTATATACTGAAATAAAGTCAAATTTGTGGTGCCGCCGCGGTGGCTCAGTGGTTTGGCGCTCGGCTGCTGACCCGAAAGACGCGGTTTCGATCCCGGCTGCGGCGTTCCAATTTTGATTCATATGTATCAGCACCCCGAACACAATCAGAAAGATGCAGAAAGGACTGAACGCTGAACTTCCAACTCTATTTAAAGAAACTGAAACCCGCACTTATATACAATCACCACCACGATCACCACCCTCCAGGGGAAATAATCGAGGTTACGTGACAGACAGGATCCCGAACGAACTGGCAATCACACGTTGTCCTGGACATCTAAAGATAACAAAAGGCGCATCATTGCTAAAAACACACTAGAGAATAAATTTCATGATATAAAGCACAAATGACATGTGAAAAAAAAATGGGAAAACTTAAGTGGGGGCGCACAAATGACAATGAAAAAAATAGGAAAACAGAGTTGAGGGCGCCATTTCACTAGAAACATGGCAAGGCGAGAATAAGATAAAAGCAATTACCGATGCGAAGTATGAGCGCCAGAAACTAACACGGCTAGAATGAAAAAAAAACTACATGTAAAGTGTGCCTCTAAAATCCTGGTAAAATAAGATGAAACCAGACAGAAAACTGGTTCCTTTTTCAAGTTGTGAGATAGTTGGGGCACTTACGCAACCTTCCCTAAGCTATGAGATGTAGGCGGCTACAACGATTTCGCGCGTCAATTGATTTTAACATTTCTTCAGGACGGTTGTTTTATTGAAATAAGGAATATATTTCTTTTTGCTGTCACTTCCCCGGCTATGGGACAGATACAACTAACATTAAACAGACTTGCGGTTTGAGCAGACAGAAAAGGGTTTAAGTTCTACCCACAAAAAACAGTTGCTCTTCTGTTATTGCTTAAAAGAGGTTTACAGATTGATCCCACTCTGCAGTTCAATAAATATACTTCCAGTAAAACAAGAACATACATTTTTGGACGTAACATTTGACAACAACCTCACATTCGTGCCACACATTAACTTCTCCAAAAAGAAAGCCTCCCAATCTCTGAATATATTAAAGTGCTGCCAAGAAAACGCTGGAGATCTGATAGGACATGTCTTCTAGAAATCTATAGGTCTGTAGTACGTTTCTACCCTAGACTATGTATGGGTCCGCGACGCCGTCATATCTAAAGCGACTTGACCCAGTGCATAACCTCGATTTATGTCTTGCGGCTGGCGCATACAGAACATCCCCCATAAATAGTCTCTATGTCGAAATCAAAGAACCCTCCCTTACAGACAGAAGAAATATGCTCGCATGCACATATGTCCTAAACCTTCGTACACTCCCAAAACATCTCTGTTATCCCATAGTTACCAAGTGCCCCTCCAGGACACTGTTAAAAAAACCCCCAGTAAGTCAGACCTTTGCTTCTCCGCTTCAAGGATATTTGCCAGAACTTGGAATTAATAGATATCATTCCTGATGTCACCTCAAGGCACGATCGACTGCCCACATTGTACAGCCTTCCCACTCTAAGTGACTTCACATTAACACACCTCCTAAAACAGAAAACACCCCACGAGCACATTTTGCAGGATTACCGAGCACTGCAAGAAAAATACGGGAACTACAAGAATTTTTACACTGATGGCTCAAAAACAGCAGAAAATGCTGGAAGCGCAGTCATACAAAGAAACTGGCAAAAAATTTTTAGGCTGCAAAACAGCGAATCCATTTTTACACCAGTATGTTATGCTGTCTCTGTTGCTGTAGGCAGAAAAATAAAGAATAGCATTCAAAACACCATAATCTACACAGATTCACTTAGCGTGCTCACGGCATTAAACTGCATAAACGCAGTCGAACCATTCAAGGAAACATATTACACAACATAGAAAAAGTCAGAACACAGGGACATATAATAAAGGTCTGCTAGGTAGCGAGCCATGTTGGAATATATGGTAATGAAAGAGTCGACAAATACGCTGCACAGGCTGGCGGTCGTGCAATCGAGAAAATCAGCGTGTCACATAGAGTGTACATGAAATTAATACTCAGTAATCTCAGGGCTAAATGGCAAGAAACCTGGGACAGAGAAGTAAATAACAAACTGCATTTGGTAAAGCCAGTATTGGGCGAATGAAAAACCTGTAGTCACCAGGACTGTTTCGTGGAAGTAATTTTATGACTTTTCCGTATTGGAAATACACACCTTACTCACAACTTCTTACTCACAAAAGAAGACAAACCTCTTTGCGAAAAATTCGGAGATGAAATTAAAGTACACCACATCCTATTCTCATGTACAGAACTTGAGCCAATAAGGAAAAAGTATTTTACTCGATTCTACGGAGAACAAATTCCCCTTCACCCAGCACTGATTTTAGGTCAAGATGCATTTATTGATATCCCAAATGTTAGCTTTTGAAGGGAAGCAGGTCTCCTTAAAGAACTCTAAATTCTGACCCTGCACCTTCCTACATATGGCGGTACACCTCCACCATTTTCTCATTCCTGAGAAGAGGACTCAGGTTATTTTCTTTTATGTTGATGTGTTGGGAGCCTCAAGCTCCTTGTGGGGCAAGGGTAGTTGCTGAGGTTACCCGACTTTCCTTAAACCTTTCACTAGTAGCCATTTTTAAAGTTTCTTTACTTTTTCATTACTAACATACACGAACTAAAGTTTTAGGCCATCAACACCTCTGATAGGTTTCCACGTTTGTAAAACGCCGAAAAAAGCAATATTCTTACAGATTGAGAATGGCGCATGATAGGCTTAGATGCTTATACGACATTAAGCCGAACACAGCACAACACAAGTTGGATATTAGAAAGTCATCGTCAGACACTATACGCCCAATCCCCGCCGACGTTTCAATTGTAAGAAGTTTGGCCACGGCTTACAGAGTTGCCGCGGCCGCAAAACCTGCGTGAAATGCGCTTCGAAGGACAATTCTGATGAATGTGACGCAGTACTGCGCTGCGCACACTGCCTAGGAGACCACGTTTCGTACGCCAGGGCTTGTCCGTCCTGGAAAAAGGAGAAAGTCATCATCACCATAAAGACCAAAGAAAACATTTATTTTAAAGAAGCGAGGAGGCGTTTTGCCCTTACCAACTCATTCTCCTTCACGTACAGCAAAACCAAACTCCGCTGATGTGAGGCGCAGGAGGGCAGCACCACACAGCACTCCGGCGCCTGCCGAGGCCACTTCCAACGGGCATATGTCAGGGCTATCCACTCCCCAGGTAGGGTCAGCGAAAGTTGCCCTGCCAGTATCAAAGCAGGGAGCGCCGGTCTATGGGTCGGCATCCCGCAGGACTTCCCCCGTCGGTGGAGGCCTGAAACTAAAACAAGCTGCACCTATGGCGATGAACTCACGGTAAACCACATTTTAATTGTATGCACAAAACTGGAACAACTGAGCAAAAAATATTTCACAACATTCTACAATGAATACATCCCACTACACCCCATGTTACTTTTCGGTGATCAAGCACTGGTTGATTTTTCAAGCGTTTTTAAGTTTCTCAGAGAAGCCAATGTTTTAAACAAACTTTAGATATAAAAAGCGTAACCTTTAATAAAAGCTCTAACCGTGTGCTTGGCGCATCATAGCCTCAGTTGCCTTTGCGCCATTAAAATCAATATAACTAACTAACTAGCCAAAGAGGGTAAAGATGTGCAAAATGCAATATTCTGCAAAAATAGAGCATTACTTTATTGGCACACCATCAAAAAGTGTTGTCCTGAAAAAACAAACATCCTATATAGATATTCTAGAATAGCTGGACTTCTACTTGATGATTACTGCGATATGACAGTTTGTCGCCTCATTCTTCGCCCACATCGGTGGCAATCCGCTCTGAGCCGCATTCCGACCTGAGCTTGGTGGCTTAATTCGGTGGAACGTCCCTAAGGCAGTCGTTCGTGTAAACCGGAAACTTGTGCATATTTGTACAAATTGTTTCATACAGTAGCTCACAACTGCGCCAGTGGGTATCCGGGATGAGTTTTTTCTCCCATACGTGAAGTTCGTATTTGAGTTCACCTGCGAAAAACAAGAAAACGCGAGCGTGTTTTAAACGTTGAGAGCTGAAGAAAGAAGAAGGAAAAGTTATGAACAAACCTACGTTCTTACTGACCATTGTTTGACTTTGCAGGCGTACTTTTGCCCTTTCGTACAATAATTATTGCCGTGTTCTGAAGACAAACTGAAGCTTGGGCTTTTAAAATGATAAACATGTCGATGTTTGGACCCTTATTCAGTTAATATCATACCGGCAGTCACCTGTTCGTCAGATACATTGCATGTGAGGGGATCCATATTTCTTGCATTACGCACAAGCTAGCATTTAGGTTGCCAAAATGTAATGCGGGACTCCGTTACGGAGCGCCACAATTCAGTGCAGTAAACGTATTGTGTTCAAAACGACCTTTTCAAGAGGTATAAATGGGAAAAAGCCGCTTTATAAAAAGCATAAATGGAACTCTTGGTAACTTGCTGCCACCCTTAAAATGGAATTTTTTTGAACACAAATGCACCATAAATAAGCATATAGTGGTTGTCTTGTCTGAAGAAGCCCACACACCTGTCTAGAGCGCTCTAATTTCACAGCTGGGAGCACACTTGCCTCATTAATGTTCGGCCAAGGGCTTGAAACAAGAGCATATCGTGCATGCAGGTTCTTATGCACGGTGTTTAGCACCTCATATCCTCAAAACTTCTACCGGGCACTTCAAGCAACGGCAGTTGCCATAAATGAACTACAGAGCGCGCCTTTCGAGCATTTTAGACAACCGTGTGGAGACTCTATGACCAGAGCATTGGAAAATAGTAATAGGTGTATTTACATTAAAATGTCGCAAATGAGCATTCCCTATTCACTAGAGAGCAAAGAACTGGACCGTTCAGAAGCACATAGCAAAATATTCTTTGCATTCGAATTATTTTGTACTACAGAGAAGTGCTTACTCTTTATTTTAAAGAAAATGCATTTTTTTACTTTTCATTTGTTCATGTAAAGCGAACTTCCTTGTTCCCAAGCTTTTTTAGTTCTTCAAACTTTATAGTTTCGACTTCACAGTTGCGGTGATTTTAAAAGCAGGACCACTTTCAACACTCGTCGGGCGTTTTCTAGGTTCTTAGAAACCGTTCTATTCATTTACATTGTTATCGTGCTTAGAGCCGCAATGAGAACATATGTTTATTCGTGAAGTGCCACCTTAGATAATTGTCGTCGTTGCTTGTATTCGGCTTACGAGTGCTTGTCCTGGTAAAAATTTGGTGTGTACTGCGACATAAGATTGCGGATCTGAATTTATTAGGAGAGATATGCGCAAAACAGTTTAGCTGCGGTTAGTTAGGGAAGCATCCTTTCTATTTGAATATGCCTAATTAGTATAAATGGCAAAATTTTATTCATACTTTTTAGTGGGGTGTGGGCAGTGGGGAGACCTATTTTTCTTGGAAAAGCCGTGTATGTGACTATTAATGTGCCCAGAGAATTTAAAAAGTTACTCACCTTTCCTGTTTACTTGATGAATAAACGTGAAGCCGATAAGGCTAGCCTGCTATTTGCCTTTTTTCTTTGTTGTTTAGAGCCCACGTAAACGGCTACGTCGTCCATATTTACCTTACACCGATACTCAGCATTCATATAGTGTTCGTCAACAGTATTGCTCAAACGTGGATCATATGTTGCGACCTTTCGACGCGACTGGCAAGGATGGGTTCACCCTGTCTACCATTAGTGTTCTTTTCGCCATTTCTCTATATCTCTCCAATTTGTCGCCTTCTGCCGCTTCTGGTGACCTTCTGGCCATGCTTCCCACGCAGAGCGCCAGGAGGCGTTTGAAGCTCGCGCTTGGTCTTCCGAAGAAATCAGTTAAGAGACTTGCCGGCCAGTGGGAAGCGGAAGTTGTTTGTATGAGTGGAGCGCCGACGCTTCCAAATGGTGGCGCGGTTGGACCGGGCTTTGGACTTCGTGGGGAAAATTTAGTTGGGCTCCGGGCGCCGAACGACGAGCAGCTTGCTCCGCTGACTGCTCGAGCGTTCCGACAGATGTGCCTTTAATGGCTATTCATCCTTTGTATTTAATCTGTAAATTAATTCAGTGAGTTTTTTCACCGACTAGATTAAGTCTGATCATTTATGATTAGGCCATCGAATAGAGGCAGCGAATCACGGTTACGTCGTATGCTAGATTCTAAACACGCGACATGTGCAACAACACCGGAGCTCAAGATATGCTGAGGTTAAAGATGATGGTCATAGTTGCACCCAATGATTTTGATAATTTTGGAGACAGCGCGTTCCTTGTAAGATACTACTTTGGAAGCCCCCAACTTCTCAGTCCTGGCACATAGCCTCCTATATTTTACATGCCTGGATACCGACTCAAATGCGGCTGTTCAAGCAAAATTAAGGCTATCATCGCTCCTTCCGGATGTTTGAAGATGTTAGTAGGGTTTCACCACGCGTCAATGGGCGCGTGCTCCTGGTTCGCGCGAACTTCAATCTCCCTTCCGCGAGCTGGTTGGTTTTGTCTGCGACGCGAACGCCACATCACGATTAGCGGAAAAACCATGCGCGCTGCAATGAACCAGCGATGAACAAGAATTCAGGTATTTGTCGATGCGGGCGCCTCTTCGTGGCGAGTGTTTAATGCATCGCCCCAGGCGTACTTTTGCCCATCACCGAGAAGCGGCGCTCGATGTCTTGACGAAACGTGCGACGGTCGCCATCCTCTGATCGTGACGCCGGTGAACAGGCATGGAAAATATAGGAGACTCTGACTGACATGGGGCGAACAAGCCGTATCAGCAGCGCCGGCTTTGCATCACTGCCGACGTAAGGCACCTGTGTTTAGCTTTACCTCGTGCTAAGTTCACGCGCAGCTGCTTCCTGTCCGCCTCTAACAAAGATTGCTCACCAATCAAATATGTCCTGTTACTTAAACGGTCAAATAAATGGTTTTGAACGCGGGTATAACATGCGCGTTATATGTAGGATAAATAGTACTGGGTGTTCACAGCACTCAGCGGGTAATAAACAAATAACATCTAAAAGTGCTATCCCATTAGGTCACCCATGCGTATTCTGCGGTATTTCGCGGAAGAGTACATTACCTCCTCACATCACAAATTTTCTTTCCTTATAGCGGTGCCATGCACACCAGAAGGAAGAGATTAGTGCGGGGCATCCAGCGCGAGATTAGTGCAAAGCTCCGTTACGCTTTTATCGCTTCAACGGCGTGATGAAATTATTAGCGCGACAAACACAAACCGATTAATTATGGCAGCTCGTTCTGAATTATCGTGGTAGTGCTTGTGGAGCTGTGCAATTCTTTTCTCACTTAAAAGGGGTTTGCAGACCGATCCCACCTTGCACCTAAATGAAATTATACTTCTGTTGAAACAAGAACATAAACATTTAGGTATAACTGAGCGATAAAAACTCACATTCCTGTTGCACATAAATACGCTGAAAAAGAATGCGTCACAATCTCTGAGCATACTCAAAGTGCTGTCAAGGAAGCACTGGCGGTCTGATAGAGTTTGCCTCCTGCACATTTATCGATGTTTGGTACGGTCATCCTTAGATCATGGATACGGTTATCCTCAGATTGTGAATGCATTGTTTACAGTTCAGCAAGACCGTCATACCTAAAAAAATTGGATCCAGTTCATAACTCAGGCCAAAGGCTCTCGTATGGCGGCATACAGAACACCTTCCATATTAAGCCTCTATGTATAAGCAAATGAACCTGCTTTTGAAGTTAGAAGAACCACTCTGACTTGTTCGTATATCCTTAAAATAAGGTTTCTACTAAATTCATCTTCTATCCAGTTGTAACGAACTGTCCTTCCAGAATAATATTCATCCACAAACCGCAAGCCATCAGGCCTCTACTCTTTCGATTTGCAGATAAGTGCCAGAATCTCGACGTACTGGACACGTTACCTGGAATTGCACAAAGGCGATATCCATTACCTCCATGGTACAACTTTCCTGAAGTACTAGATCTCACTTTTACACCATTCCGCAAAAACGAACTCCACAAGAACTTATCTTCCAGGAATTCCTAGCACTCAAGGAAAAATACAGGGGCAACTTGGATTTTTACAGCGACGGTTCGAAAGAAAATGTGTACATTGGAAGCGCAGTAGTACGAAGGAAATGGAAGGAAACAGCAGAACTTCCGCAGTGTGCATTCATCTTCACTGAAGAATGTTACGCGTCTCCTTGGCCTTCGAGAAAATAGTAAATGAGAACCTCAATAAGGGAGCATTATTTACACAGACTCGCTAAGAATACTTACAGCTCTCCTTTACAAAAATGAAATCACTCCATTGCTTGGTGACATCATATACAACACAACAACAGCCATAACTGAAGGACAAAACATAAAACTCTGCTGGGTACTGAGTCATGTTGCAATTAAAAGCAACGAGGTAGCAGACTTGTGCTGGTCAATCTAGTAGCAAGCAGATAAAAACGTAAATGTACCCTTTAAGGATAGCATGAACTTAGTACATCATAAATTTAGGAAAAAATAGCAGTTGGCATAGAACTGCCAAGTAAACATTGAAACGTAATTTGGTCAAGCCAGTCATAGGTGATGATGATGAAGATGACGGATTTACATGGCGTAAGGACGTCTATAGCCAAAGTGCGCCAGCAGAAGATAATTTTCGCTTACTGAGTGCGGGGTCAAAGACCCATTTTTAAAGTATTTAAACCCTTACTAGCCGAGCACCAGACGAGGGTAAAGCTTGTACCCATTGTATCACAGGTTTGTACCCGGTGACGCTGGTAAATGGAGGTTTTGTTTCTAGACGGAGCGCTTTATTGAAGTTATTTTGATGTCATCTCCGTATAGGCCATGCACTCCTCACACAAAGCTTTCTTTTGACAGAAGACGAACCCGTTTTTTGAAAAATGTGGGCACGAAGCTAGAAAAGCTAAGGAAAAAGTATTTTACTTGGTTTTATAACGAACACATTCCTTTACAACCACTCCTCTACACTCTTGGGCGAAGGTGCAATTGTGGACAAGTCTTGTGTTAGCTTTTTAAGAGAAGCAGGTTTTCTCGGCAAACTCTTGATTTTTACAAACTGATTCGCTGAATTCTTTGATACACCTAAGCCACCTTCTCATTCCTGAGAAGAAGGCAGAGGTCTTGTTTTACTGGCTGGAAGGCTGAACAACCTTGCGCAGCCAAGAATCCTTGATGAGGTTACCCGACCTGTTTTAAAGGTTTTTATATTAGCAATTCATAAATTTTTTAATTCCTTAAGCATAAGCTAATTGAAAACACCGTTTTACTCCCTGTACACTACCAATAATAATATGTCTCAAAAAATTTTGCAGAGAATAATTTCCCTTACATTGAGATGAATTTGTCTTTTCACTAAAAACTGGGAAATTTCTTCGGCCATTAAATTTCAAGCCCATTATGAGTTACACTTTTTAGACCTCATTGTGGTTCGCGCACCATATATTTCTGACAGCTTCCTATAGTTCTGTTTTAAGCCAAGCTAGCACTGGGCGGCCGCTACCTGACTGCTTTGTAAATGGTCAATGCATACTCATTTCTGTCCGTAAGCGTGTGGAAAATCTCACATGCGCTCCCCTGAGCGACACGACGGAAATGTGCGAGGGCACCGTTAAGACCTAGTTTATTGACAACACACCTATTTCTTATTGATTTCTTTTCTTTTTCTTTCCTGGTACCTTCAATCTTGTCATCTTCTCGCTTTCGTATTCTCATTACCGGCCGCACCCTGCAGCACTGCATTACAAATCACTTGCGCAAGCGCTGAGAGACTATCAACTGATGCAGGTAACAAGCAGGTTGTTATTCTTGTCTTCCTTAAATAGCCGCATATGTCGTCTTGCCTTCATGATGTCAGCCCCGGAAACAAAGAAAATAAAAGCAAGGCAATGATGCAGACCGCTGACCTTCAGCATTGTCCTACACCCTTTCTCTTGTCTTTTCGTGGTTTTCCGAACTAAAGCCTAGCAAGTTTTGTACCAAGCGGCTCACAATCAGCCCGTCTTGCAAATTCCAAACTTCTTCCGCACTTATGCAGTGATCCTCCTCCGCACAACAAGGGACATCGTCACTTCTATGGGCAACAGTTTAGTTTTCCTTGTTTTCTTCGTGTAAAACACAACACGTGAGCAAGCGCCTGTCGCAAACTGTAACGCTGCACTCGACGCTCTGCATGTCGATGCTTCTGCTTGCCACGTGGCTCCCGCTGTGTTTGGCAGCAGCACTTGTCAACCGCCCAGGCTAGAGTCAAGCTCCTTAATCGGTAGCTAAAGGATAGCCTCTATCTCGCGCTTTATTCATCAGTTTCCGAGACAATGACGTCGATACACAGTTCTATGGCCTTCCGCATGTTACTTCACTTGCTTTTCTCATGTGGTCTTCATGGCGTGGTTTCCGCAGATAATACCAAGAATTGCTTTGTGCGAAGAAAAAAAAATCTGGAGCTCATCGCTCACCAGAAGAGCATTGATGCATAAACGCAGCGTGGCAATATCTTACACAAATGTATTCGCGTGCGCATGTTTTGTGCTCTGTGGTGTGTTACTTGACTTGGTTTAGCGATGTGCTTTTCATGGCGCGGTTACGTAGAAAATACGAACACTTGCATTGTTTGATGAAAAACCTTTAGAGCTCAACGCTTTGCTGACCCGCACTCCTGCAGAAAAGCAGTGTGGAGATATTTTCTATAAATTTATATACCGACGCATCTTCTAAACTCTTAGGCGTGTTTCGTCGCTGGGTTAATTCATGTGTTTTTCGTTGCGCTGTTTACGTACACAATACGAAGACATGTGTTCTATGATTAAACATCTCTTAAACTCATGCCTCAACTGAAGCCCACTCATGCCAAACTGCAGTGCGGAGATGTATTCAACATTTTTATCAATCGAAAAAAATAAAAAAAGATATTGATTGAGTTTGTATTTCTCTTCAGCCACTATACACCGCCAGACAAGAATACATGATGTATGGCTTCTATAAAACATTGGCATTTTTTCTGTTTTTGAATGTATTCTTTCAAAGAATGATCAAGGATTTTGTTCGTTTGACATGCCAACGATGATGTTCTGAGTTAGCAGTGTAGAGCTGCCGTGATAAATTTAGAATCAACGTGTTTTTAGCCAGTCCGCTAATTTGTTAGCCCTGCAACTGTGATACGCATAGGCCATGTTACTGAAGCCGAATGCTATGTGCCTTATAAATACTCTAGGCCTCATGAATGAATATACAGCCCCTGTCAGAAGTGAACGGCCCTTTGGGTTTGCTTGTGAGGCATCCTGTTTGCTTGGTTATGCATCCTCAGCGACCGCAATTTCTCGAAAGAGGAATGGCCTCCCGTCCTTAATCCCCTCAGCTTTGGACTGCTTGATGGGCTAGAGAGCCCAGCTAAACAGCTTAACAGAAAACCCCTTGTGCTGCGTGCACCTCACAAGGGCGGTACGTACTTTCTAAAAATTGTTAAACTTTTTGAGGAGTAGAGAAGGAAAGGTGGAGCCTTCAATCGAGAGAAGAGACAGGTTTGCCACCCTGCAAAATCTAAATAATGAAGATATACAGAGGTTGTCAGAGGAAAAGGGTTAGGAAAATGAAGTTTGAAATCAAAAATCCGTCGGCAAAGTCATAGTCTAGCAACACGCCTAACACTCTTAACAAGCAAAGCAGTGCTTGGTTGGCCATCACCGTGGAAGCTCGCCGTAGTGCTCCCTCCGAAAATCATCTCTATCAGCAAGAACGGACAAATGGGCTTCAGCGAACGGCATAGAGACAGCCATGCTGGACTCTACGCATGACATGCACAGAAGATATGTGCTGTGTCTCGTCGCACCCGCAGATAAGCATGCAGGGTTATCAGAAATATTGAACTCAAAGTATTAATGATTTTGTGAGTGCGACTGCAGGTCTTACCGCTCTGAGAAGAAACCGAAGCTTCAGGTCAGTTTCTAGCGATTGCCAACGGGGATTTTTAAAACTAGCGAGAATTCCATGAGGCTTGCGTAATCTCCCTCGCAGATGTTCAAAGGTAGCATCCGCTTTCGCAGTTAAATTAATGATTGGTCGCTCGGGAAGACCAACTTGGGCCACACAAGGCCCACCGCTGGGAGCACCTGCCCTGGCAGGGCAGTGGCACATCGCTTAACCGGTACACAACTGCGCCACTGCGCCAGGACGTCTATGAGGACTCCCACGGATCTATGCATACAAAGAATTATGATCTGCATATATAGAAATTAACCCTCTACGCCATCGCGCCATACACTTAAGGCGGAGGTCAAGTTTTCCCTCCGCTTTATATCTGATTTCATAAAAATTTGAAAAGAAAACAGTCTCTAGTAAATAGGTAGAGAACTACACGAGGAATTAGATGCAGCTTCCAGAGTACGGTTTTGCAAGCGCGGCCTTGCTTTGCTGAGAGCTGTGTAAAATATGCGAAAGTATTCATAGTTGCCTAGAATATCAGTGGTGCTTTCTGGGGTACCCAACCAAGGCCATTTATGTTGACATATGTCCTTTGCACTACAAAATTTTTAACCTGTTGAACAATATATTTTTTATTTACATGAACGCTAAAGGAGAGGTTGGTGCTGCATAGCGCCTCCGGCTACTCGTTTTCGGCAATTCATAGCAACCACTTTGTCCGACGAGGCACAGTTCACAATTATGCAAAACAAAAGCAAACAGTACACAACATATAAAACAAAGTACAAGTGACAGTAAAATAACAATAAGGAGTGAACGGAGACACCTTGAATGTTAAGAAAAAAGTACACAATACAATGTACATAAGAGATATGAATAAACAAGGGCAGAACAAGAAATAAGCTGATTTCCAGAACACACAGCAAACGTACATAACAATGCTGTTAAAGCACTCACTCACCAAAAAACAGAAAAAACAAAAACAAGTTTGTTTACAGCAAACACAGCAAAAGCAAAGAACAATGACCTTTAAACTCACACACAGGGAGGTAAGAGCTCTAGCATTCGCTCCAATTATACAAAGCTAGTACTGCCCAAGGGTATTCCGCCGTCCTGAAGGAATGGTATCAATGCCACAAGTGCTAGCTTTTGGAGTTCACATGTCGGAACGGGCCTATGAGCTTTATCAAACTTAAGTGCCTTTTGTCAAGAGCGCTTAAGTCTCTCTTCAATCCCGACCTGAGGTTGTCGTGCACTCGGCAATACAATAATAGCGGAGCCACCTCCTCGTTTTCTTGACCTCCTCGTTTTCACCTCCTCGTTTTTTTAAGTATGACAAGGTGCGTTCGATTACACAGTACCGTGCAATGAATATACAAATACCAAAGAGATTGCATTTCCCTGCGAGAGAGAGAGAGACTATTTAATGAAGAAACAGAAAATTTAGCCGGCGTTTCAATATCGCTGGCATGCTACTCTGCGTAGGGAGGGGAATTTGGGAGATAAAGACTGAAGGAGAGCGACGTGGAAGAGGTGAAAAAAAAAACGAAGATAAAATGCAGCCATGTAAGGGGTACTAAGGATGCAGTGGCGAGTATTGATGTAACCTATGGAATGATGGAGTGCATAGTCCGACGAATGGGCTGAAGAAGTTCACTGCAAGAAGAATGCATGAAGGTAACCTGCAAGTGAATTTAGAGCTTATCGAGATGTCCAATGTCTTTTAAATATGTAAAAAGAAAGTTGATTGCAAGTTTCTGTTGCCTGAAGCAGGCTAAGGGGCCTAAAACTTTGTCCATTGTTAGGGGCACTGGGCAGAGCTTCTGCATGCAATGTTCATAGCACGCACGCTCGTTAGCATACGCAGGGCACTCAAGCAGGATATGTTCCACAGTTTCTATCGAAGCACAGTTGTCACAATGCGGACTGTTCATTTGTCCAAAACGGTATCGCAGGCCATTTGTAAATGCAGCATTCAGACGAAGTCGGTGATAAAGTGTTTCGAGTTGTCGAGGAATTCTGGGTGAGAGTCTTGATCTAAGATGTGGGTCAATTGAGTGAAGAAATTGGTACTGATGTGTCGGCAAACTCCAAAGCCGATACGTTTCTTCGGACGCAAAACATTTAGCCATTTGGGACGCATCAGATTTCGTGAGAAAACTTCGAATGTATCTCTGATGTTGATGGCCCTTACGGGCCGCTTCATCTGCTTTTTCATTAGCCATAAGGCCACAGTGAGCAGGTACCCACTGAAATGTTATGCAGTGGCCTGCGGCAATAGCTAAATGATGGATATACCCAATGTCCAGGGAAACTGGCTGGTGATTCGTTTTCTTCAGCAGGTTGGCCAGGATCTGCAGAGATGCTTTTGAATCGATGAAGATAACCCAACGGCCGGCGGTTCGGCGCAGGATGTAAGAAACAGCTTCCTTAATGCCGTGAAGCTCAGCTGTTGTAGAGGAGGTCCTCCGCTGCAGCTGGTAAGAAAGGGCATGGCCTGTTGAGGGCACATAATGGCCACAAGAAGAAGTTTCTTTAGTAGTTGAACCATCGGTGAAGATATGGGTGTGCTGCGTATATTATTCGATTAAGTAGGCGCGAGTAGCTTGCAGAAGTGCTGCCTGTGGCATGCGGCTCTTTGCATTCACACCTGGAACAGACTTCACCTTTAGAGGAGAGAGTGTCCATGGAGGAAAGGCCAGAGGTAGTAGTTTCTGAGGCTGATTAATAGTAGGAAGGGGCAGGAGCTGCACTGCCTGGCCAAAGCTAGAGTTGCTGTGAGTTAGGTGGACACGGTGTAGGAAGTGCTTCTTCCCTTGCAGAACATGGCGGCGATGGGTACGCATTGTTTCCTGGGCGGCAATTACCTCTAGTGGGAGACATCCTGCCTCCGCTACTGTTCCTGATGCAGAGGAACCCTTTGGGAGGCCAAGACATATTCGCAGGCGGTTGTTCCGTGCGGCATTGAGAGTCTTTTTGCTTCATGTAGATAATCTTTGAAGCACTGGTAGACAGTAGAGCAAGGTTCCTTCAACGTAGGCTTTTTCAAGCAGAAGCATTGATCGGCAGTTGCTACCCCACCTTGTTCCCGCCATGAACCTGAACACTTGCGATGCTGCAGTAATCCTCGCACGGAGTTTTTTGAACTGAGGTGACCATGACAGATTATAGTCGATTACAACACCCAGGAATCGCTGAGATCGTACATATGGCAGCGATCGTCCGCCTAGGAGCAGCGGATATCGGGTCATCGTTTTTCTTGCAAACGCCATTGCAACACTTTTTCTGGCGAGAGACGAAGACCTCTGGAAGCCAGGTACATCCAAATGTGCAATAGTGCTCTCTGAAGACGTTGCTGGGTAATATAGCGCGAACGTGACGCGGTCCAGATGCAGATATCATCAGCATAAATTGTTATGCGGACCCCTCGCGGAAGGTGTCTTCTTATGTAAATAAGGACAATATTGAACTGGAGAGGGCTGAGCACCGCTCCCTGTTGTACGCCCCTCTCCCCTGCGTGAAAGCGTGTTCTTTGCCACCAAACACTTTTATGTGGAGCTTCATGCATCATGAAGCATTCCTTCGCTTGATTAGTATACCAATTTTTAATACCAAAACATGCTGTGGAAAACTGATGTCAGAGCAATTTAACTTTTGCTGGCATAGTTTCCGCTGGCATTAAAATAATAAACCTTGGTTAACTCGTAGCAGTAATTTAGATGGTGTTAGAAGGTCAATGAGAACAATTATTGCAAGGAAGGCAAGCTCTAATGTGTTTACTATGTCCGCTTGGAACTCCTTCAGCGCAACTATTTAGATATTATTCCCCGCACCGGTTCGTAAACAAGGCTGTTTGCTTGAAAGCTAAGCTCTCTGGCACACATGACAAGTAATAAAACAAAAAACACTGAATAAGCACTAACCATGATCCTATAAATTCTGAAAGCCACGCCGCTTCTATGTACACAAAAAAGCATGCAAACAATCCATCATGTTGACAGGGAGTACATTGCAGCACAGCGAGTCGTTGCAACCAGTCTAATGCTATCGCCGACGGTAAGCGAGCTGAGCTTGACTCAGTTTCGCATGTTGCTTTGAAATCACTTTGAACTGAAATTGACATGTATTGGTTCTTTTCTCTTTCTTGGGAACTGTTTGGCTAATTCTGAAAAGCTTATTGAGCAAAAACTTTTAGGGCGCATCCGCTAAACCGCAAGCGACCGCCGAGTACCCTATTACATGCCTACATGCCTTACATGCCTACATGCCTTACACGCCTATTGCATGCCTAGTACATGCTGATGTTACTCCTTTATTGATAGCACCGTTTTATCTAATAATTACGCTTGAGATTTTCGGGGGACTATTTTTCTTCAATTCAGAGGGGGAAAGGAAAGTCGAAATATATGGTTAATGAATATTAAGATCAGTTTCTAGTCTTCTAAACAAAATTGCTATCTATCGTGGTGGACATTGTAAGAGCGAAAACATCTACACATCATTTCAACAAGCCACAGCATAAGTCTTGAGCACCTCGCAAGTAATCTAGAAACAGCCGCTTTTAAGAAAATCACTTACATACAGTTAAATATGCATAAGCGGAAAACCGAAAAAGCAACGTGCACCTTTGTGGCGTTCTTAGCAAATGCGGATGTGCTCCGTCTTATAAATTTAGGGTTGAATTTTATATTCTGGTTATTCTGTATACAGTATATGCGGGCTATTTGATTTTCATAGCAGTGCGCTCCTTGCGTCTCAGGAAACAATGAGAAGATGTCCATTGTATGTTTACGATTTAACAAGATACACAACATGGTCCCTCCAGCTGGAGGTAGGTATCTCTTTTCGGCAGGCTGTAGGTTTTTTTCGTTTGGAAGCTCCACATCAGGGTATGTTTGGTTTCCTAGATTTCTAGTGGACGGCTTTAGGAGTTCTAGTTGAGATTTATAGCTGTGTACCTAATACATGGAACCCGAGTAACCACTTGCCATTATGGGACTGTTTTATGTCTAACAGTATCCGTTATATGCAGAAATAAAGTAAAGTTTGCTTGCCGCCGCGGTGGCTGAGTGGTTATGGCACTCGGCTGCTGACCCGAAAAATGCCGGTTCGATCTCGGCGGCGGCGGTCGAATTTGGTTCATATGTATCCGCACCGCGAACGCAGTTGGAAAGATGTAGAAAAAGCAGAACGCTGAACTTCCAACTCTATTTCAAGAAACTGAAACCCGCAATTATGTACAACCACTATCATGACACCACCCACCAGGTGAAATAATCGAGGTTATGTGACAGATAGGGCGTGCGAACGAACTTGGAATCACACGTTCTCCAGGACATCTGAAGATAATAAAAAGAGGATCATTGCTAAAACCACACTAGACAGTGAATTTTATAATATAAAGCACAAATGACATGTGGAAAAAAGAATGGAAAAACAGGGTTGAGGGCGCAGAAATGACAAATGAAAAAAAAAATGGGAAAAACATGGCAAGGCGAGAACACGGTGAAAAGAATTACCGATACGAAGGATAAGCCCCAGCTATTAACACGGCTCGAATGAAGACAGCAACATGTAAAGTGTGCTTCTAAAATCAAGGTAAAATAAGATAAAACCACAGAGAAAGGTGATTTGCTTTTCAGCTAGCGAGATAGATGGGGTGCTTACACAACCTTCCCCCCGCAAGGGCACCTGGAGTTTCAAGGTGATGGTGCTTGGCACCACCGCGGACCCTTAGCTCCCGATCCGAAGCCGTAATCCCTACCGTGGCAATAGGTTGTAAGGTGAAGGGTGGAAACCATGAATGGTGGCGGTCGGGGCCATGGCCAAGACCCGGCCGACGTGCTCCCCGTCTGTTTACCAGGCGTGGGGCTCCGGGACCTTCCTGTGAATAAGACGGTGAACCCCAGGCGACATTTAGGAACAGTCAGTATATCCATTGCGCATGAGTACCTATTCTTCAAAAAAAACCTGATTGGTCTCTGAAAAGGAACCGCACCGATGAAACACTCACCAGTACCCGACCTGACGTTGACCACTTCCCTCACTTTTTAGTGATACACTCCCTGACAGAAAATGATCCCGTTTCAGCGATGTCTGTTTTCGTTATTTTAATTTTATTTTATTTATTAGTACCTCACAGGCCCCGAAGAGCATTGGGTGAGGGGGGCAAATACAGATGTACATACAGATGGAAAAAAAAAAAACCATAATATCGGTGCAAGAACGCGGTACAAGTCAAATACAAGAAAGGAACACGAAATTTATACAAAACCGAGTTAAAATAACATCAGACACGAAACAACGTTAAGAACAAATGAAACTGTTGTACATTTCGAACATCGCTATGGCAATAAATGTATACATAGATGTTTTTTAAACTCACCAGGATCAATGAAAGAGATTATGTTGTCAGGAAGATCATTCCAGAGTTCTATTGCTCTAGGTAATGCAGAGGAATTAAACGACAGGATCTTCCCATATATCCGGTTGAAGCTGAGTTGATTGTGTAAGCGTTGTGAAGAGCGGAAAGGTGATGCCAGAGGTAACAACGAAGGACGGGTGTGAACATATTTATGGAATAAACACAGAAGTGAAATGGAGCGACGAATTTCAAGTATCTGTATGTCATTAAGGTATTTAAGCTGGGATACACTTGCGAGGGGACTATTATTGCTAAAAATGTACCGGCCAGCTCTGCTTTGAATGGACTCGAGCATATCTATGAGATATTTTTGATGGGGATACCATATAGGTGAGATAAATTCCAGCTGTGGGCGAACAAATGTAAAATATGCAAGTTTTCGAACGGAGCTAGGTGAGTTTCGAAGGTTCCGGCGTATGAAACCTAATGTCCTCGACGCTTTGTTGCAGACTGCAGAAATATGAGAAGACCATGAAAGATTTGGTGTGAACTGAATTCCAAGGTATTTGTACGACGTAACCCTTGATAGAGAGGTATTATTTATAGAGTATATGAAGTTAGAAACAACATGCTTGCGGCTAAAAGTCATTGATTTACATTTATTAGGGTTAAGAATCATTTGCCAGTTTTGACACCAATCAACAATAGTGTCAAGGTCATTTTGAAGGGTCAGGTGGTCAGTCTCAGAAGCGATCTTACGGTAAACAACACAGTCGTCTGCGAAAAGGCGTAAACGGGATGAAATGTTAGTGGGAAGGTCGTTAATGTAGATTAGAAAAAGTAAGGGTCCAAGTACGCTTCCCTGTGGTACGCCTGAGGTTACGTCACATAGGGATGAGGAAGAGCCGTTGACAACTGTGAATTGCTGACGTAATGAGAGAAAGTTTCGAAGCCAAGATAATGTGAGGGAATCAAGGGAAAGGGTAGATAATTTTGTAAAAAGCCGGCCATGTGCAACTCTGTCAAATGCTTTTGAGAAATCTAAAAAAATGCAATCTGTTTGCTGGTTATCATCCATGTTGAAATGCAGGTCAGTAGTAAATTCAAATATCTGGGTATCACATGAGTAGCCTTTCCTAAAACCATGCTGATTTGAAAAGAAGAAGTCATTTCGTTCCAGATGGTTGTAAATGTGAGAAGCGATAATATGCTCAAGTAATGTACAGCATATGCATGTTAACGAAATAGGCCGATAGTTATCAGGAGAGTTTTTGTTACCCGTTTTGAAGACAGGGATGACTTTGGCTTTTTTCCAGTCAGTGGGCAGTTCTCCGGAGGATAATGATTGCTGAAATATATGACACAAAATCTGGCTGGAAATTGAAATGGTGTTTTTAAGTATCTTCGAATATAATGTTGTCCACTCCGGCAGATGATGATAACTTTAGATTTTTAATTAGTGATGCGATACCCTCAGCACTAATGGTGATGGGCTCCATGAATGGGTAGTCAGACTCGAGAACAATTGGCATACTGGAATAATCTTCCTTAGTAAACACTGATGCAAAAAATCTGTTGAACGCGGTTGGACATTCAGTGTCAGCTAGCGGCAAGTCATCAGTATTGTGTAGTTGTATGAGGTCATGTTTACTTTCGGGAGATATAGTCTGCCAAAACTTCTTAGGATTAGTCTGCAAAAGTGACGGCAGATCATGAGTGAAGTATTTGTTTTTGGCAGCGGTAACAGCAGAACAGTACGCTTTCAAACACAGTTTATATCTTTCCAACGAGGTTGAAGAAGGAGCAGATCTAGCTTTTCTGTATAGGCGCTTCTTTTTATTCCGTAATCGACGGAGGGTCTTGTTGAACCATGGATTTTTTATGTCATTAGCTATTGTAATCAGAGGAACATGTTTCTCTATCAGTGCAGATAGTTTGTGTTTGAAGAGCAACCAGTTTTCTTCGGTAGATCGTTCGTTCCTTAGCGGGAAAAAGACCTCATTGAAAAATGAGGCAAGTTCCGTGTTAATTTCATCATATCGTGCTTTACTATAATCTCTAATTTTTTTAGTTGTAATACCTGCAAACAAGCTCGGAACTAGAATATCAAACTGCAAAATCTTATGATCGCTAAATCCGTCAAGATACATAACCGGCCCTATGGTATCGGGAGCAGTGGATAGAGCTAAATCAAGAATGTTAGAACCACGCGTATTCTGGCTAATCACTTGAAATAAATTGAAATCTAGTGTTAGGTTGATGAATTCTGTTGCAGCATGACTAGTTGAAGACAAAGAAGGCCAATCTATTTCAGGAAAATTAAAATCACCCAACAAGTAGATGTTGCTAGGTGAACTGTGTTCTACAGCGGCAGCAATGCTAGACCGAAGATCATGAATGAAAGAAGTCGTACAATCGGGCGGACGGTAACACACTCCAAAAAGTAAATTCGAAGATATAGTTTTGCAGGCAGCCCAAACTATTTCGAGGTCTGAGTTAGAATTTATAGCAGTGGATGGTAACGTTTTTTTAATACCAAGAAGCACCCCACCCCCTCTTTTATCTGCACGGTCATGTCTGTAGATATTGTAAGCATGGGCGTCTGGAAAGATTTCATTGTCTTTGATACCGGCGTGCAACCAAGTTTCAGTTAAAGCAACTATATCAGATTCACTGTCTTGCAGAAAAGAGCAGAGATGATCACGTTTAGGCATCAAGCTTCGGATATTAGAAAATGAAAGGGACAGCGTCGGAGCCTGGGGGCATGACGTGGGCTGAGGACAATCACGCAATCTAGGTGCATTGCCTAGCTATGGTGATACTAATATGACCGAATCAGTGGCTCGGTCATACGCATATGTTTGTTTGTCCATTCTAAGTTTATCAAATGCCAGTTTATAAGACTTGGATTGTGACTTTGCAACTTTGGTCAACTTGCTTCTAGCCTCACGAGTTGTAGCGGAAAAATCCTCACGGATTGCAAAACTGGAGTCCTTCAATTTGTGGCCATTTGAAAGGATGTTCTGCTTGTCTTTAAAGAAGGTCATCTTGGCAATGATTGGTCTGTGCCTATCAGTTTTGAATTTGCCTAAACTATGAACCCTTTCAAACTGTGAAGCAGTCATAGATAAATCTAGGTGCTCTGAACAAAATGCAATGACTTTCCCTTCAGAATCTGCCCAGCTTTCGTCTTCCACATCGTCGATGCCAAAGAAAAGCAAGTTATTTCGGCGCAATCTATTTTCAGCATCATCACACCTTGAGTAAATACTAGAAAGCTGGGAAGAAATGGCTTGTATGGCATTGTCAGTTACAAGAGAATCAGGCCTATCAAGTGAGGTTGCCGTTGCCTCGAGGGCTGCCACTCTCAACGTCAGCTGCTTGACTTCTTTATCGGTAGCATCCTGCCTTTCTTTAACGCCTTTGATTTCATTAAGTATTACAGCTTGGCCAGCTTCAATTCTTTGGACAGTCAGCAAGAGGGCTTCCAATGTTTCTCTTTCAGTTGTATTCATAGGCCAAGGATTGCTTTCGATGTCACCCGACAGTGAGATCAGCATACCATAAAAAAATAGGTAAAGGCGAGAAGGCAAAGACAATACACGCTTCAGTACATCAATACACTCTCCAGGGCACGACACCGTAAATAGACAGTAATCACTGCTCTTCACACAGGCAGCGCCTTCCAAATAACTAACCTGCAAAATCCGCAGCGGTAAGATTTCCATGGCGTTCACGGTGCCGTGCCCGAGGTGGGTGTTTCCGGGCTTGCTCTTATATGCGTCGTCGATGTCGGAGATAGTAGCTGAAGATCCATGTTGCCAGATGAAAAATCGGTCGCCAACTACGTATGGCCAAAAAGCAGGTGAGAGCGAAGGTCGCTCAGCGGCAGCGGATGGCGATGAAGCAGCGGGATCCGGGAAACAGCAGGAACCACATAGGAACGCGGCCTGCAAAATCCGCAGCGGTAAGATTTCCATGGCGTTCACGGTGCCGTGCCCGAGGTGGGTGTTTCCGGGCTTGCTCTTATATGCGTCGTCGATGTCGGAGATAGTAGCTGAAGATCCATGTTGCCAGATGAAAAATCGGTCGCCAACTACGTATGGCCAAAAAGCAGGCGAGAGCGAAGGTCGCTCAGCGGCAGCGGATGGCGATGAAGCAGCGGGATCCGGGAAACAGCAGGAACCACATATGAACGCGGCCTGCAAAATCCGCAGCGGTAAGATTTCCATCGCTCGAACCCTTGAGAAACTCATTGGAAAAAGTACAAAGCAAAGAAACTCTCATCTGGTGACCTTCTTGTTGAAGTGTCCCAGAAAGACCACAGTGACATCCTTCTGAGTCAAAGGCAGTTTGCTCACCTCCTGATGACCATCACTCCCCACCGGAATCAAAACACTGTGCAAGGTGTCATATAGACCGTGATCTGATCCAAGAAACAGAAGCTGACCTCCTGGAAGGTTTCCGACATCAAGGTGTCATTGCCCTTCGTCGCAACACAATAAGGCGGAATGATGAAGAGGTGGTGACACCCCACA
The DNA here is from genome assembly GCF_052857255.1 of Amblyomma americanum. Classification (NCBI taxonomy): domain Eukaryota; kingdom Metazoa; phylum Arthropoda; class Arachnida; order Ixodida; family Ixodidae; genus Amblyomma; species Amblyomma americanum. The sequence continues at coordinate 45,454,022 of NC_135507.1, forward strand.
TCTTGTTGACTTTTGAACGGTCCAGTGTTCCAGATGTTGTAAATGCAGAGTTCATCCACTGGAAAGTCCGTTCATAAATCCCCAACCCGAGAAGATGTTTCAATTGCCAAAAATATGGACACGGATCAAAAACGTGCCGGGAAAAACTCACATGTGCGAAGTGCGGTGCCCATGAGCAAGCAACCGACTACTGCAGTGCCGCTCAGGCAGTGTGTCCAAACTGCCGCGGGCCACATGCCGCCTACTCACGATAATGACAGAAATTTCAAAACGAGAAAAAAATAATTCACCTGAAAGCAACAGAAAACATCACATTCTCGGGAGCCCGGAAGAAGCTCCCGCTTCTCTCCGAAAGATCTTACGCTGACCCAGCACGCCGGGGGGCCGGGCGGCGTCTCGTCTCAGTGGGCACGCAATTCAGTGTCGCTGATGCGCGTCCACTAAGGCCCCTCACCAAGCAGCCTCCGGCTGCACTAGACTTCCATGTCACAGAGGTCAACTTTTCGCAAACCTCTAGGAAAACGCAGACAAATGAAAAAGAGTCTCTCAATCTTGAAAACTCTGTGTCTGCTTCCGCGTCTCCACCGGGAGCAGTGGACATGACAGCGGGACCCTCAGCGTCGGAGGCGCTGAGGGAGGCCCCCTTGAAAAGGCGGAGTCTTCTACACCGCCTTAAACCTAAAAGACATCCGCCAGTCAAACCGCCTGATAAAGGCGGCGACATCTAAATAACTCCCACTAATCTTCGCTTCCTCACCAAGAACTATGGCTTTAGAGAGCATTATCCAATGGAACTGCCGAGGTCTATTTAAGAACCTGGATGACATATATGAAATACTCGCGGAGTATCAACCAAGCATACTTTGTCTACAAGAAACAAACTTAAACACAACACACACAAATTTTCTAAAGAAGTACGCACTATATCGGAAGGACATGCAATGCAGTGTGCACTCATCAGGCGGCGTTGCTATTGTGGTGCAGAATTCTATTTCCTCTCAATGTCTTCCACTGGCGACGGATTTAGAAGCAGTGGCAATACGAGCCCTAAATTTGGCAGAGTAATAACCATATGTTCCCTATATATCCCACCAGATCATCGGCTGTTGGCTGATCAACTCGAAAACTCATTGTTCAGGTTCCCGAGCCATTCCTGTTGGTGGGTGATTTTAAGGTTCACCAGCCATTATGGGGAGGTACATAAACAGATTCTCGAGGAGCGCTAATAGAAAAATTCCTGTTGTTATCTGGCACATGCATATTCAATAGAAAAAACCAACATACTTTAATTCAACACACAACTCATACACAGCAATAGACCTTGCTATTGGCTCTCCATTGCTCTTGGCAGCTACTGAGTGGGCTGTTATTGAAAATCTGTACGGAAATGATCACTTTCCCATTTCTTTAAAATATACAGAAAATATAAACCCGAAAGTAAATAGCCCTAGGAAGTTTAAAGAACAGAATGTTGATTGGGAGACGTTCTGGGAACTATCAGCATTGCCCTGTTCATCAATTACAGAACTAGGTATAGATGACTTTCAATCCCTGATCACACTGCATATAATACACGCTGCACAGAAATCCATCCCACAGATATCCGGTAAACCAGGAAACAAACGAAGACTGTGGTGGAATGCGCGGTGCAAGAAAGCTCGGCAGGACCAAAATAATGCATGGTCAAAATTCCGCCGTTATCCTACAATTCACAACTTGATAAACTTTAAGCGAGCTAAAGCAAATGGCAGGCGTACTCGCCGTATATCTAAACGGGAAAGTTGGCAATCGTTTCTATAGTCTGTAAATTCCTACACAGATAAACATAAAGTGTACAGTAGACTAAAAGCACTTAAAGGGCATAGCTCACATCTAATTCCTTTTGTTTGCGCTGCTGGCGATACATTGGAGCACCAAGCAGATGCATTAGGCAAACGCTTCGAATACACTTTTAGCTCAGCACATTATAAAGATTCCTTCTTGAGATAAAAACTTGTCGAGGAGCGCAAGTCTGTTCACAATGACAAAAGGCCATCAGCAGGAGGATACAATAGCCCATTTACTTTACAAGAGTTGAAAGTTGCCTTAGGCACTTGTGGAAACTCAACAGCAGCAGGCCCTGACAGGGTTACATGTGGAATGCTCAAGCACTTGCATGAAGAAACCCTTGAAACTATCCTGTGCTTGTTTAATAAGATATGGGCTGCTGGACGCCTTCCAAAAGTCTGGAAAGAAGCGATCATTATTCCGGTATAAAAGGAAGGTAAAGAAGCCACACTTGCGGCCAGTTATCGGCCAATTGCCCTAACCTGCTGCTTATGAAAGCTCTGAAAAAATGGTAAATCGTCGCCTTGTGCATTTTCTTGAAATCAACGGTCTTCTTGACCAGCACCAGGCTGGATTTAGAGCTAACCGGTCAACCACTGACCAGCTCGCTGCCTTCGAATCTTATGTAAGGGACGCCTTCGTGCATAAACAGCATTGTTTATCTGTTTTCTTTGACTTAGAGAAAGCTTACGATACCACATGGCGCTATGGTATCATCCGTGACCTGTTCGCCTTTGGTATCTCGGGAAATATGCTGTCCACCATTCAAAGTTATCTTTCTGAACGAACATTCAAGGTCCGTGTAGGGAATTCGTTATCCAAGCAGTTTATACAAGAGAACAGTGTCCCTCAAGGCGGCGTTCTTAGCTGCACTCTTTTTATAGTGAAAATGAATTCATTAAAGAGCATCCTGCTTAGATCTATATCCTACTCCGTCTATGTTGACGATGTACAAATAAGTTACAAGTCATGTAATTTGGCCATCTGTGAGCGGCAAATTCAACTAGGAGTAAACAAAGTAGGAAGGTGGGCAGACCAAAACGTATTTAAACTCAATTCATCAAAGACTGTAAGCGTACTCTTCACAAAAAAACGTGATATTAGACCTGAACCCGACATCACACTTAACGGGCAGAGTATTGCTGTCCAAAAAGAGCACAAATGTCTTGGCATCATAGTTGACGAAAAGCTTACATTCATCAAACACATTAAGCACCTTAGACTTAAATGCATAAAATCATTGAACCTTTTAAAAATCCTGTCCCACCAGTCTTGGGGTACAGACCGAGACTGCCTGCTGAGTCTTCAAAATAGCGTAGTTCTATCACGTATAGACTACGGCTCAGTAGTGCACGAGTCAGCACGAAAAAGCTCCTTAAAAATGCTTGACGCTGTGTATCACCTTGGTCTACGGTTGGTTACTGGTGCTTTCCGTACAAGCCCAATTGCAAGTTAGTACATTGAGGCGGACGCATGGTCACTTGAACGACGACGCAAATACACAAGTATAACGTATGCTACGAAGGTATTATCTCATGCCGACCATCCATGCAATGCACTTTTGCGAAACCCAACAAGTAAACTACTCTTTTCAAACCGACCGTCTGAAACCCCACCTTTACCCTTTAGAGTCGCCACACTTGTCGACGACATGGACATACCTGTCTCCAACATTCTGATAACTTCTTCTAAAGACATAATCGCTCCCTGGCAAGTGTATCCAATTGACTGCGACACATCTTTTCGTGATGTTCGTAAGAATGGGCCACCAATGTGCATAAAACAGCATTTCCTGTCCCTACAAGCAAAATATCAGTGCACAGAGTTCTACACTGATGCCTCAAAGACATCCTCAGTCTCATGTGCAGTGCACAGTTGTCTATTTTCTAGAACAAAAACAAGGAATAGACACACAAGCATATTTACTGTGGAATGCCATGGTATTCTGTTGGTTGTTAGATTCATCCTCGAAAACAAAGTCCTAAGCTCTGTTATATACTCAGATTCCTTAAGTCCGATTATGGCCCTGTCTTCTGGGAAACCCTGTGAAAACCCTGTACTGAATTCCCTCTTGAAATGCTTTATGTCTGCACACACATTGAACCTTAAAATTACAGTATGCTGGGTACCAGGTTACTGTGGAATAGACGGAAATGAAGAGGCTGATAGGCTTGCAGCATCAGGTGCCGAACAGAGTAGGATTGATATAAAACAACTTACTTACCAGGACCTCAGGCTATATATTAGGGCGGCACTTCGCAAAGAGTGGCAGCAGGATTGAGGTCAACAAACAGACAACAAACTGCACACAATAAAACCACGGATTGGGAGGTATGCCACAGAAAAACAAAAAAGATTCAAATAAGTCGCTCTCTGCAGACTGAGAATAGGACATACATCACACACTCGCATCTTTTACAGGATACTCCGGCACCATTATGCGCGAGATGTGGAGCCCACATCTCAGTTGTCCATACATTAATCATATGCCCTAGACTGGATATACAAAGACGACAGCACTTTCATGAACTTTACACATTTAGCATACCAGTGCACCCTTCATTATTTTTAGGTGATCACCACATGTTCTCATTGGATAGGGTTTTTAAATTTTTAACTGATGATGGTTTTTTAAGAAAGATTTTATATTTAAAGTAACCTCAGCACCTCCTCATTGCTGAAGAGTGTGCTGAGCTTACCCATAGCTGCCAGACGCCTCGCCCCTCTTGCTGAAGCAAGGACTGTGGTTGAGGCTACCTGGCTTCGGCATTCATATATAACTCCTCTTAGAACAATTTCAGGCATTATACATCATTTTAGGCCATTCCATCAGATTTTTAGGCACCCTCTAAAGACTATAATCATGCACATGCTACTCTTAGGCCATATACACCTGCTTTTAATGCTATCATCTGTACACATTTTAGCCCGAGTCGACCAAGAACCTTGTGTTTGGCGCTCTTTAGCCTTAGTTGCCCTTGCGTCATAAAAACCTAGCATCATCATCTTACACAACCTTCCCTAAGCTGTGAGATGTCGGCGGGATCCATGATTTCGCGTCTAAGTTGATTTTTACCTTTATTCAGGACGGTTGTTTTCTTAAACCGAGGAGTGCATTTCTTTTTGCTGTTACTTCCCCGGCAGTGGGCGTGCAAATTTCTCAATGGCACCCCAGACAAATTGTTGGTATGTTCCATTAACCTTTCATTTTAACGCCTTCGTGTCTGGCCTGTGTAGGCCTTACTGCAAGGTAAAGGAACGGAATATACAACGCCCTCCCGATAAGGAACAAAATTGAGCCTGTGCAATGAAATTAACAAAAAGAAAACGAACAGTACGTGTGCAACCAAGCACCGAGACATTTTTGTGCCATTGAGAAATTTGCCCGCACACTGCTGTGGATGTATTCGAAATTCAATGTATTTGTCAAGGTTTCGAGAAAATTATATTTTTTGCTTCAGCGCCACTTTAATATGGCTTCTAGTTTTGCCTTTGTAGAAGAGCAATTCGAATGAAGCATTACCGCTTAGCCTGGGGCCTTCAACTTACTTACAGAGTAGCGTTTTCACAAAGGCCGGTGCGATGGTTGCCCAGATCAAAACAGAAATGGCTAAAATGTTTCTAATGTGTACTTATTGAGAAATACAGAAGAAAGAGAATATCATTAGCCCTCTGATTCACGACATAAATGTTTAGAACCCGCAGGGGGGCGCCTGCAGCTTGCAGGCGTTGGTGAGTGGCGACCCCACGGGTTGCCGAGAATCCGCAGGGACATCCCCCCCAGTGGGATGATGGTGAACAGTGCCTCACCACGGACCCAAGCACCAGCGCCTAGCCGTGCGTGGCATCGCCGTGTCCGGGGAAAATGGGATCCTGGTGGTTGAGCCGATGCCGAGCGTTTGGACCTTTAAGGCTCCTCAGTGGAAGCAACACGCCACTTTGGCCCCAGCTTCCTGTAGACGGCACCTCCGGCCTGACCCGACCGTCAGAAATCGGCATCGCCTTTTCCTATCCTCCCCTCCATCTTTCACTTTCCTATCTTCTTTCTCACAACTCTCCTATCCTGTACTCACTTCTTGGTTTCTCCTTTTTTCCTGGCGGCGATGGTTAACCTTGTGTGACGAACTACCCTGAGTTGCGTCATATTCGCTTATAGTTGCGGTGTACAGCTGACGCGGGCAGGCCTTGCTTGCAACCTAATGTGCCGTCCCCATGTTGGGCTCCGTGGTGAGTGGCTGCCACTGCAGCCTAAAAAGAGCGTTTTTTTATGAATCGCTTTCATTCAACAAATGATCGCTCTCATAAACGAGGGCGGACCGATGCCACTACGCAGTTCCTGCAAAAAACAAAAGTTTTCCCCTTGGTACCATGTCGTATATAGTGAAACTCCAGATCAACCAGCTAGGAAAATGTCCCCATTCATTCTTTCCAAATCTCTTACCGACGCCCTGGGCCTTGTCTACAAGGTGACGAAGCTAGCCAGTGGCGACCTACTCCTCCAAATCCGAGACAAAGTGCAATTTTCAAAACTCCCAACCATAGTGTCCTTTGGAGACATTCCTGTATCCATTACTACACATCGATCACTAAACACAGTGAAAGGAATAATATCTGAACATGATTTCCTGAACCTTTCTGAAGAAGAGATGTTGGGGGGTGTGAATGATCAGAGCGTCACTGAAGTCCATCGTATTAAAATCCGAAAAGACGACAAGGAAATAGCAACAAAACACATAGTCCTGACCTTTGCCTCCAGCCAATTTCCCGAAACCAAAGATGTAGGATATCTCAAAATAAATGTAAGACCGTACATCCCAAACCCCAGAAGCTGCTTCAAATGTCAAAGATTTGGCCATGGCTCACAGAGCTGTGGCGGCAGCCAAACTTGCGCCAAATGTTCGTCACACAATCATGAATCCGTGGACTAAAATGCTTCACCTCTGTGCGCGAACTGCGAAAGGGATCACCCCGCGTACTCGAGGTCATGTCCTACCTGGAAGAGAGAGAAGGAAATAATAACAATAAAGACAAAGGAAAACATAACTTATCAGGAAGCACGAAAAAGACTCCCATCAGCCTTCCAGTTCACGGCAAAAACAAATTTCGCCGATGTGGTGCACAGGGGCGGCACACCACACCAGGTTTCGGCCACTGCCCAGGAAAAGCCTCAGGCAGGGCCACCCCCGCCCCCGGCAGACGCAGCGAAGGCTGCCCTGCCACCTCTGAGCAAGGGCCCGCCGGCCCCTAAGTCGGCCGCCCGTAAGGCCTCCCACAGTCGGGAGAAGCCCACAAACCGTACAACTGCGGGTTCACCGCGGAAGTCCAGAGACTCTAGTGAGGCGATGGACACAACTCAGAACTCGCCTTTGCTGCAGCGGAGGCACAGCTCCCTGGAGCGAAAAAGAAGAAAGACCCCGGTATTGGCACCCCCAAAACCGGTACCCTAAGTTTTAACTACACTAGTTATATATGGCGTTCCTTATACAGTGGAACTGCCGATGACTAATGAATAACTACTCTGACATAAAAGAGCTTTTAAACACAATGTCCCCGGTGGCTTTATGCTTACAGGAGACCAACGTACGTCCAAAACAACGAAATATTTTAAACAAGTACAATATCTTTCGGTGTGACCGAGAGCAAGCAAGCAAACTGTCTGGAGGTGTTGCCATTGTCATCCAGAATGGTGTGGCAACCCGCGAGATCAAACATAAGACCAAACACGAAGCTGTCGCAGTCACCATTCTTCATTTTAAAACACTCACATTATGTACCGTATATCTTCAACCAATCCTAACAGTAACACTTCATGATTTAGAATGCCTTTTAGAACAGCTACCGGAGCCATATCTGCTAGTTGGTGATTTTAATGCCCACTCCGGTTTTTGGGGCAGCGCACACACTGATGCAAGAGGTCATATTTTAGAAGATTTTATTCTAAGTAATAATGTTTCCCTTCTTAACACCGGCAAAGATACATACTGCTCTCCGAGCACGGGAAAAATGAGATGCATAGATTTGTCTTTTACTTCACCCTCTCTCTTTTGTGATTTTAAATGGGATGTCATCGATAACCCATACGGCAGCGATCACCTGCCTGTATTAATAAGCCTAACATCCCCACCACTAGTCACCCCAACGAAACCACGACGGTGGAAGTTACAATTAGCCGACTGGGAACTTTGTAGAGAAAGGGCCAGCTTAGGTAAAATTTTTTCATATGATCTCAGCATAGACGAACTGAATAAAGCTACCACAAACTGCATTTTAACCGCTGCACGCCTAGCTATTCCTCGGTCATCTGGAGTAGTAAAGCAGAATCACAAAATTTGTTATACACAGGAATGCAGAGATGTAAAAAGAAACAAAACAAAGCTTGGGGAATTTTTCGTAAGTACTCAACGCAGGAGAATTTAATAAGCTTTAAAATGGCAAGAGCAAAAGATCGATATATTCGCCGCAATGCAGAAAAAACTTCATGGCAAGGTTACGTGTCCTCAGTAAACAGCTCAATGACGTCAAAACAAATGTGGGAGATGGTAAAAAAGATAAATGGCAGCTACTCCCCATTCACAGTTCCGTTTCTGTCAACCCCTGGCATACAGACAAATTTAGAAGAACAGGCAGATATTTTGGGTGAATATTTTTCTGCAGTTTCCAGTTCATCTCACTACAGAGAATCATTCCTGAAATACAAAAACGCAGCTGAAAAACAGACTTCCAACAAGTCGCAGTTCAAAGGCGCCCTATAATAACCTACTTACAATCCAAGAAATTAATAGAGTACTGTCCGCTGGTAAGCAAACTGCACCTGGCCCAGATGAAATACATTATCAAATGCTGGCTCATCTCTCTGAACCGGCTATGGAGGCGCTTTTAAATTTTTTAACAAACTTTGGGTATCGGGGAAACTTCCCGAAGCCTGGAAGATGGCCGTTATTGTTCCTCGTTATTGTTATTGTTAAAACCCGGAAAGCTCTCTACCCTTCCTAGCTGCTATAGGCCCATAGCTCTGACTAGCTGCCTAGCGAAATCTTTTGAAAGTGTATTGAATATCATACTGTCATTCGTGTATGAAGACCGGGAGCTTCTGGATGTCCATCAATGTGGTTTTAAAAAAACTTGATCCACCACCGACCACCTGGTGCGCCTTGAAAACACTGTTCGTGAGGCTTTTGTACACAGACAGCCTTGTCTCGCTCTCTTCTTTGATTTAGAAAAGGCGTATTACACAACGTGGAGGTTTGAGATTATTTAGGACCTGGCTGAACTGGGCATCCGCGACAGGATGTTGAACTGCCTTAAAGACTTTTTGTCTAACCGTACATTTCACGCCCGCCTAGGCTAAACCCTTTCAAAGAAGTTTATCCAAGAAAACGGAGTACCTCAAGGATGTATTTTGAGCACAACACTCTTTATTGTAAACATGAATTCTATCAGGAAAATAATCCCAAGGTCCGTAAAGTATTCTGCCTATGTAGATGATCTCCAGATAGCTTACACTTTCTCACTTGCTAGAAGAAGCTTGACGTTTTTTTTTGTTTATTGTGGCTGGAAGCCTCGAGATCCTTCCCCAACCAAGCGTGGCTGCTCAGGTTACCCGAGCCTATTGTAAGCATTTCTTAGTGGGCAATTCAAATATATTTCGTACGTGATCATTATGTAGTAATAATATTTTAAGGGCTGCACCACCAGTGATTTCTCATATATTTATAGAAATGCAAGAAGCAATTCTAGTACCTTGAGCTTAGCGCATAACGGCCTTGGTTGCCCATGATTCATAAAACCCAACACAAAACACGCTCCTCTTGATTTAGACTACGATGTCATTGATCCGTGCTTGATGCACGACCCACTCTGTTTTCTTCCTTCCCCTTAATGCTACACCTTTCATTCTTCTTTCCGAAGCTCGTTGCCCCGTCCTTATCTTAATTTGTACCCTTTTTGTTAGCCCCCACAGTTCGGCCTCATAGGTGAATAACGGCGGATACAACTGCTTGATAATTTTCTCTTCAGGGACATTGCCGAACTGCATTCATGATCTGAGTCAACATGAGAGGTTCCTCCACCCCTTTTTACTCTTCCAGTTTTTTCGTTCTCGTGATTCGGATCTGCTGTCACTACCCGAAAAAAGTAGATGTGCCCTCTTACCATTTGTAGCTCCTGGCCACCATTTGCAATCTTCTGTTCCCAACCGAAACTGTTGAACATTGATTTTGTTTTCTGCATAATAATTTTTAGATCCACAGTACTGTTCTGCCTCTCTAAGTAATTGATCATGCCTTGCAGTTCATTTCCTGAATGATTTAGCAAAGTTATGTCATGGGTCGCACGGTTCTGTATAGATTCGAGTTGGTATATTAGTGTCTCTTGATAGGGGTCCCAGATAGATGCAGCATATTCTAGTTTACTACGAACCAACGACTTCTAGAGAAGCAGTTTTACGGAGCCAGAAGAAAGAATAAAGTTACGGCGTATGTAGTCCAGCATGCGGTTAGCGTTATTGCTTACAAAGTCTATGTGTACTCTCCAAGAAAGATTATGGGAAATGAAGACGTCTAAATATTTGTAAAAGGGCACAGACTCAAGCATGCAATTATTAAGACGATATGAAGGCAATGTGGTGTTACGACGAGAAACCCGCATGTACTTGCACTTTTTTATGTTTAGTTCCATGTTCCATTTGTTAGTCCATTCAAGAGCATGATCAAAATCCGATTGAAGAGCTATATCGGAGTCACTGTTAATTTCGCGGTATATGACGCAGTCATCAGCAAAAATATTTATTGTTGAACATAGGTTGTCAGGTAAGTCATTGATATATATAAGAAAAAGCAGAGGCCCTAGAAACAGAGCCTTGTGGTACTCTAGATCCAACTGGAGAAGTGAAGAAAGAAACATTATTAGCGGTGACAAATTGTGAGAGATTAGTGAGAAACAAATGCAGCCACCTAAGACCGTTAGGGTCGAGGTTAAGTTTACTAAGCTTAAAAGAAAAGCAGTTGATGAGAGACCTTGTCAAACGCCTTTGAGAAATCGAGGAATATGCATTCTACAACGGAACCCCTGTCGAGGAATGAGTTCAGATCATGTGTGAAGGTTAAAAGCTGTGTTTCGCAAGAAAAACACTTCCGAAATCTATGTTGACTGTCCGTAAAAATGGCAGTAGAATCAAGGAACGATGGAAGGTGAGAGTAAATAACATGCTTCATGATTTTACACGGAATGCTGGTTAGTGAAATGGGTCGATAATTATGCGGGGAAAGTTGATCACCAGATTTATGCAAGGGAATCCTCTTCCCAACCTTCCAGTCATGAGGTATACATGCTGTTTCAAGAGATTGCTGAAATAGGTTAGAGAGTATTATTGTGCTGTATACTTTGGTTTTTATCTAGAACTTAGAACTAATGTTATCAACACCACATGATGAAAAAACCTTTTTTTTTTCGACTATTTTTTTCACTCAAGCAGGATCAAAGACAATAGAATCCATCGGTAAAAAGTCAGCACTGTTATATGCAGGGGTTACCGAACACTGATTTTTGGAAAAAGCTGAAACGAATACACTGTTTAGAACAATTGCACATTCATTAGGATGAATTAGTTGGTCACTGAAGTCTTTAAGGCTGATGGACGAATTGTCTTATTTGTTAGCTACGCTCCAAAATTGCCTAGGTTTATTTATCAAAAGGAAAGGTAATGTGTCATAAAAAAACAAATCTTTGGCATCTTTCAGTGCACTTTTATATTCAAGGGCCGCGGCCTGATAAGCAGTCCAACGTTCTTGGGAACCGGTTATGTTTGCAGAGCGGAACATGCGTTTTTTCTTATTACAGAGCCGTTTTAACGATTTAGTGAACCATGTGATTGACGGTTTGAGGTGATGACTAAGCGTGGAACTTATTTTTCAGTGAGCGCAGCAACTTTTTCTTCAAACAGACTCCAGTTAGCATTCACGCAGCGATCATCAAAGCTTAGCAAGTAATGGTCTAGAGAAACAGACAGTTCAAGGTTAATAGTATCAAAATCAGCATTATTGTAATCATGGATATATTTACTGTGGTTACGTTGATGGGGAACTGCGCAGGTGAAAGCAAAATGAAGGAGTTAAGAGCCTGCCGCCAAGGGGAGTGAATTCAGCCAATGGGAACTCCCCGCAGGGGGGCGCCTGCAGTTTGCAGGCGTCGCGACGGTGAGTGGCGACACCGCGGGTTCCCTAGCATCCGCAGGGACATCCCCGCAAGGGGATGATGGTGAACTGTGCATCACCACAGACCCGAGCACCCGCGCCTCGCCATGCGTGGCATCGCCGTGTCCGGGGAAAAAGGGATCCTGGTGGTTGAGCCGATGCCGAGCCTTTGGACCCTTAAGGCCCCTTGGCGGAGGCAACACACCACTTTGGCGCCAGCTTCCTGCAGACGGCACCTCCGGCCTGACCCGACCGGGGGGAATCGGCAGTCGCCTTTTCCTATCCTCCTTTTCATCTTTCACTTTCCTATCTCTGTCTCACAACTCTCCTATATCCTACTCGCTTCTTGGTTTTTCTTTTTTTCCTGGCGGCGAGGGTTAACCTTGTGTGACCAACTACCCTGAGTTGCGTCATATTTGGTTATAGTTGAGGTGTACAGCTGGCTTGGGCAGGACTTGCTATCAAGTTCCTGTCCCGTCCCCTTGTTGGACTCCGTGGTGGGTGGCTGGCACCATGACCGAAAAACAAAATTTTTTTATAGCTCCCCAACTTTCAAAACCTGATCGCTCTCTCAAAACAGGGCGGAACGAGGCAGACAACTTCTTTCAAAAAAGAAAAGTAACGTTCCCCAAATATCATGTGATCCACAGTGAACACAGGCAAGAATAATATGCCCCTTCCTTGTGTCAAAGTGCTTGACTGAAACCTTAGGCATTGGCTATAAGCTGTCAAAAATGGCCAGCGGCGACTTATTGCTCGAACTGTGTGACAATGACCGTCAATCTAAGCTCTCCAACCTAACGTCCATAGGGGAAATCCCGGTCTCCGTGACTCCTCATCGCTCACTAAACACTGTCCGAGGAGTAATATCGTAAAATGTTTTTCTTCACATAACTGAAAAAGAAAAGCTCGAAGGGCTCATCGACTAAGACGTCATAGATGTCCACCGAATCAAAATTCGGAAGGACAACAAGGAAATAGACACAAAACACATGATCCTGACGTTCAACACCAGCACCCTGCCCGACACAATCGACGTGGGATATTTGAAAATCAATGTAATACAATACATACAAACCCTCGCAGATGTTTCAACTGCCAAACGTTCGGCCACGGCTCACTGAGCTCGCAGATGATCTCCAGATAGCTTACACATCCTCGAATACATCAACATGTGAACGACAGATACAGCTAACAGTAAATAAACTGGCAATATGGGCAGACCAAAATGGCTTCCGTTTTTCTCCACAGAAATCGATGGCCATTCAATCCTCACTCAGACGAGGTAGGCAGATAGATCCCACCCTACACCTGAACGAAATAGACTTACCCGTGAAAAAAGAACATAAATTTCTAGGTGTAACATTTGACAGAAAGATCACCTTCATGCCTCAAATAAATGCGCTGAAAAAGAAGGTTTCTCGATCCCTGAACATACTCAAAGTGCTGTCGCGAAAACACTGGGGAGCCGATCGGACATGTCTGTTACAAATATACCGCTCTGTAGTACGCTCTACCCTGGATTACGGATGTGTAGTGTATGGGTCAGCGAGACTATCGTACCTCAAACGCATAGATCCAGTACATAATTTAGGTTTACGCCTCTCCACTGGTGCATATAGGACATCACCCATAAACAGTCTCCATGTAGAAACCAATGAACCATCGCTTAAAGATAGAAGAGCCATACTCACATGCTCATGCATTCTAAGAATCCGTTCACTGCATAAACATCTGTGTTACCATATCGCCACAAAGTGGCTTTCTAGAACACTCTTCAACAACAAGCCGCAAGCTACTCGGCCTCTCCTCTTGCGATTTGAAGACATGTGCCGGAACCTTAGCATATTAGACGTATTGCCAAACATTACCCGAAGGCGAGGTCCACTGCCGCCATGGTACAATTTCCCTGAAATCTGTGATTTCACTCTAACACAGTACCGTAAGAAACAAGTTCCGCAACAACATTTAATACAAGAATTCCTCACACTCGAGGAAAAGTATACTACATTCGCAGCATTTTATACCCACGGTTCAAAAACATATGCATACGTTGGAAGTGCAGTTGTACAGGATAATTGGAATAAAATAGTAATACTTCTACAGTGCGCTTCCATCTTCACTGCGGAATGTTACGCCATTTGTGTAGCCATAGGAAAAATACTAAACGAGAACCTACCCAACAGTATTATTTACACAGACTCACTAAGTGTGCTCACAGCCCTTCATCCTAGAAATGCAATAACCCCGCTGCTTGGCGACCTCATACACAACATTACAACAGCCATATCTCAAGGACAAAACATAAGACTCGGCTGGGTACCAAGTGATGTTGGCAAAAAGGGCATTGAGAGAGCAGATTAATGCGCTCCTCAAGCTTGTGACAAGCAAATTAAAAACATGAGTGTGCCTTATAGAGATTGCATGAAATTAATACATATTAATGCAAGGAAAGAATTTCAGTCCACTTGGAACAACAAACTAAATAACATACTACGGTTAATAAAACCAGTCCTAGGTGAATGGAAGTCATGTGTGCACCAGAAACGTTTCAAAGAGGTCATTATCTGCCGTCGCCGGATAGGTCACACACACTTTACACACAACTTTCTGCTAGGGAAAGAAGACATATCAGTTCGTATATGCGGAGATGAACTTACAGTGAATCACATTTTAATTTCATGCTCTAAACTAGAAAGGCTACGGAAAATTTGTTTTTCTCCGTTTAATAACCAATGCATCACTTTTCATACAGCACTGCTCTTGAGTGATAACGCAATTGTGGACATGTCTTGTGTTTTTAGATTTTTAACAGAAGCTGGTTTTCTTAAAAATATTTATATCATGACCCAGTACTTCGCCTGATACACCTCAGCCCTTTCCCATTCTTGAGAAAAAGGGTGAGGTCTGTATTTGATTGGTTGGAAGCTTCGAGATCTTTACTGTGGTAAGGATGGCTGCTGAGGTGACCCGACCCCTTTAAACGTTTTTAATAGTACCCATTTCAAGCATCTTCTTGCTTCATCATCATGAGGTAATTTTAACTATTTAAGCACTCTGCACCAGCGACGATTTTCACATTTCTATAAAATCATCCAAACATTTCTCCTATACCTCGAGCTTGGCGCATGATGGCCTTAGATGCCTATGCGCCATAAAGCCCAACACAACATACATACATACATACATACATACATACATACATACATACATACATACATACATACATACATACATACATACATACATACATACATACATACATACATACGTACATACATACATACATACATACATACATACATACATACATACATACATACATACATACATACATACATACATACACACATACATACACACACACATACATACATACATACATACATACATACATACATACATACATACATACATACATACATACATACATACATACATACATACATACATACATACATACATACATACATACATACATACATACATACATACATACATACATACATACATACATACATACATACATATCGTGCTGCCACACTCTAAGACGACGCGAGCAACTGTATACTGTCTGGTATTGTATGAATGAACTCAGGTTATTTTTATATTGGGCTTAATTGCATAATTAGTAAAGTCAACAAACTTCGCAAGCAATTAAGATAGGCGAAAAAGTCCAATAAGAAAGTTTGCAGAACAGTACTCGAAACGTCCCATTGAACGGTTTCTAACTCTTTATCGGCTTTTTTCGCTCTCTGCAGATGCCCGCGAAACACAGAAAATACCACGTGAGATGTCCGCTGGCGCTCCACAAACAGGAATTCTTTGCACTCGAAGGAAAATACAGTAGTTCTACGGACTTATACACTGATGGTTCAATAACAGATGTTTACGTAGGAAGCGCAATGGTGGGAAGGTATTCGGAGGAGACAGTACGACTTCCGCAGTGCGTATCCATCTTCACTGCCGAATGCTACGCAGTATGAGTGACCACTGAACAATTACTAAACGAGAAACTCAAAATCGGCATTTTGGACACAAACTCCTTAAGTGTACTTACAGCTCTAAAATTTAGAAATTCAATCATTCCTCCATTTAGTGACATCATACAGTACATAGTAACTGCCACAGCTCAAGGAGGAAACAAAAAAAAACTATGCTGAGTCCCGAGTCATGTCGGAATAAAAGGCAATGAGAGAGCAGATTTGAGTTCTTTAAGAGCTCGTGACAAGAAAACAAAAACTAAATATACCATTTATTGACTGTACGAACGTAGTACACCATAAATTAAGAAAAAAATGTCAGGCAGCTAGGAAGAATGAAGAAAACAACCAACTGCACTTGGAAAAGCCAGTTATAGATAATTGGAATTCATGTTTGCAGCTGGAGCGTTTCATTGAAGTTACTTTATGTCGTCTCCACATAGGTCACAAACACATTGCACATAACTTTATATAGACCAAAGAAGACAATGCTGCTTGTGAAAAATGTAGAGATGAACGAACAGTTCTCGCATTTTATACTCATGCCCAAAACTTGAAAGGCTTAGGAAGATATATTTTGCTCAGTTTTTTATAATCAACACATGCTTCTACACCCAATGCTGCCCTTGCCTGAAGGTGCAATTGTTGACATGTCTTGTGTTTTCAGCGTTTTAAGAGAAGCAGGATTTCTCGGGAACTTTGAATTTTTACTAGCTGATTCGCTGTATTCATCTATACACCTCAGACACTTTCTCACTTGCTAGAAGAAGCCTGACGTTTTTTTTTGTTTATTGTGGCTGGAAGCCTCGAGATCCTTCCCCAACCAAGCGTGGCTGCTCAGGTTACCCGAGCCTATTGTAAGCATTTCTTAGTAGGCAATTCAAATATATTTCTTTCGTGATCATTATGTAGTAATAATGTTTTATGGGCTGCACCACCGGTGATTTCTCATATATTTATAGAAATGCAAAAAACAATTCTAGTACCTTGAGCTTAGCGCATAACGGCCTTGGTTGCCCATGATTCATAAAACCCAACACAACACACGCTCCTCTTGATTTAGACTACGATGTCATTGATCCGTGCTTGATGCACGACCCACTCTGTTTTCTTCCTTCCCCTTAATGCTACACCTTTCATTTTTCTTTCCGAAGCTCGTTGCCCCATCCTTATCTTAATTTGTACGCTTTTCGTTAGCCCCCACAGTTCGGCCTCATAGGTGAATAACGGCGGATACAACTGCTTGATAATTTTCTCTTCAGGGACATTGCCGAACTGCATTCATGATCTGAGTCAACATGAGAGGTTACTCCACCCCATTGTTACTCTTCCAGTTTTTTCGTTCTCGTGATTCGGATCTGCTGTCACTACCCGAAAAAAGTAGATGTGCCCTCTTACCAGTTGTAGCTCCTGGCCACCATTTGCAATCTCCTGTTCCCAACCGAAACTGTTGAACATTGATTTTGTTTTCTGCATAATAATTTTTAGATCCACAGTACTGTTCTGCCTCTCTAAGTAATTGATCATGCCTTGCAGTTCATTTCCTGAATGATTTAGCAAAGTTATGTCATCGGTGAGTTGCAGGTTGCTTATGTATTCTTCATTAACTTCTATTCCCAACTGTTCCCTATTCAGTCCTCGGAATACATCCTGAAAACACGTGGTGAATAGCAATGGCCAGGTTTTGTCTCCCTACCTGACATCCTTTTGTATCGGGATTTATGCCGTGCTGTTATTTCACCACTAATCATGCACTCCTGAGGGAACAAGGGTTTGGGTTTTTGTCTAGTTTTTCGGGCTGCTGTTTATTTATTTATTTCTGTACCCTCAGGGCCAGAGGGCATTACAGAGGGGAGTGGGGTACAGTAGACAAAATAACAAAAGAACAGCAGTCACAAGTAACACAAAAATGTGAACAAAAATATAGCTCGCGCAAATCAGTAGGTTACAGCAAATACAATCAAACAAATTAACAGTCATTTAACACGAAATTATGAGCAAAGAATAAAAGTAAGCATAAAAGTAAGCATACCACGCAAACAAGCATACCACGCAGACCAGTACTATTTGAACTACCACATAAGCTGAAAAGAATAAACGGCAGGGCGCAAGAATTACATGCACTATGTTACCATCAAGTTAGTTAAAGCCGATTTAAACACAGAATGGTCACTTATTTCGACGACCGATCGGGGAAAGTGATTCCATTGTGCCAATGTGCTGGGGATGAATGAGTTGTAAAAGTGGTTTGTTTGGCATCAAAGAATACCAACTTTATGACAATAATCGATCCAAGCTGAAACGTAGCAAGGTGGCGTTATAAATTTTCTTTTAAGGGTGTGGTTATCGTAGTAAATCTTATGGAATAGACAAAGGTGGGATATATTTCTACGTTGCGACAGTAGTGAGAGTGATAAGCTTGATTTCATGGCACTGACACTAGAGTTACGGTGATAATTCGAGAGAATGAAACGGGCCGCACGGTTCTGTATAGATTCGAGTTGGTATATTAGTGTCTCTTGATAGGGGTCCCAGATAGATGCAGCATATTCTAGTTTACTACGAACCAACGACTTCTAGAGTAGCAGTTTTACGGAGCCAGAAGAAAGATTAAAGTTACGGCATATGTAGCCCAGCATGCGGTTAGCGTTATTGCTTACATAGTCTATGTGTACTCTCCAAGAAAGATTATGGGAAATGAAGACGTCTAAATATTTGTAAAAGGGCACAGACTCAAGCCTGCAATTATTAAGACGATATGAAGGCAATGTGGTGTTACGACGAGAAACCCGCATGTACTTGCACTTTTTTATGTTTAGTTCCATGTTCCATTTGTTAGTCCATTCAAGAGCATGATCAATATCCGATTGAAGAAAAGCTATATCAGAGTCACTGTTAATTTCGCGGTATATGACGCAGTCATCAGCAAAAAGATTTATTGTTGAACATAGATTGTCAGGTAAGTCATTGATATATATAAGAAAAAGCAGAGGCCCTAGAAACAGAGCCTTGTGGTACTCTAGAACCAACTGGAGAAGTGAAG
Organism: Amblyomma americanum; assembly: GCF_052857255.1. Lineage (NCBI taxonomy): Eukaryota > Metazoa > Arthropoda > Arachnida > Ixodida > Ixodidae > Amblyomma > Amblyomma americanum. Next base: position 45,473,065 of record NC_135507.1, read on the forward strand.
GAAGAAACATTATTAGCGGTGACAAATTGTGAGCGATTAGTGAGAAACGAATGCAGCCACCTAAGAACGTTAGGGTCGAGGTTAAGTTTACTAAGTTTAAAAAAAAGCTGTTGATGAGAGACCTTGTCAAACGCCTTTGAGAAATCGAGGAATATGCATTCTACAACGGAACCCCTGTCGAGGAATGAGTTCAGATCATGTGTGAAGGTTAAAAGCTGTGTTTCGCAAGAAAAACACTTCCGAAATCTATGTTGACTGTCCGTAAAAAAGGCAGTAGAATCAAGGAACGATGGAAGGTGAGAGTAAATAACATGCTTCATGATTTTACACGGAATACTGGTTAGTGAAATGGGTCGATAATTATCCTGGGAATGTTGATCACCAGATTTATGCAAGGGAATCACCTTCCCAACCTTCCAGTCATGAGGTATACATGCTGTTTCAAGAGATTGCTGAAATAGGTTAGAGAGTATTATTGCGCTGTATACTTTGGTTTTAATCTAGAACTTAGAACTAATGTTATCAACACCACATGATGAAAAAACCTTTTGTTTTTCGACTATTTTTTCCACTCAAGCAGGATCAAAGACAATAGAATCCATCGGTAAAAAGTCAGCACTGTTATATGCAGGGGTTACCGAACACTGATTTTTGGAAAAAGCTGAAGCGAATACACTGTTTAGAACATTTGCACATTCATTAGGATGAATTAGTTGGTCACTGGAGTCTTTAAGGCTGATGGACGATATGTCTTATTTGTTAGCTACGCTCCAAAATTGCCTAGGGTGATTTATCAAAAGGGAAGGTAAAGTGTCATAGAAAAACAAATCTTTGGCATCTTTCAGTGCACTTTTATATTCAAGGGCCGCGGCCTGATAAGCAGTCCAACGTTCTTGGGAACCGGTTACGTTTGCAGAGCGGAAGATGCGTTTTTTTCTTATTACAGAGCCGTTCTAACGATTTAGTGAACCATTTGATTGACGGTTTGAGGTGATGACTAAGCGTGGAACATATTTTTCAGTGAGCGCAGCAACTTTTTCTTCAAACAGACTACAGTTAGCATTCACGCAGCGATCATGAAGGCTTAGCAAGTAATGGTCTAGAAAAACAGACAGTTCAAGGTTAATAGTATCAAAATCCACATTATTGTAATCATGGATATATTTACTGTGGTTACGTTGATGGGGAACTGCGCAGGTGAAAGCAAATTGAAGGAGTTAAGAGCCTGTCGCCATGGGGAGTGAATTCAGCCAATGGGAACTCCCCGCAGGGGGGCGCCTGCAGCTTGCAGGCGTCGCGACGGTGAGTGGCGACACCGCGTGTTCCCTAGCATCCGCAGGGACATCCCCGCAAGGGGATGATGGTGAACTGTGCATCACCACGGACCCGAGCACCCGCGCCTCGCCGTGCGTGGCATCGCCGTGTCCGGGGAAAAAGGGATCCTGGTGGTTGAGCCGATGCCGAGCGTTTGGACCCTTAAGGCCCCTTGGCGAAGGCAACACACCACTTTGGCCCCAGCTTCCTGCAGACGGCACCTCCGGCCTGAACCGACCAGGGGGAATCGGCAGTCGCCTTTTCCTATCCTGCTCTTCATCTTTCACTTTCCTATCTCTGTCTCACAACTCTCCTATATCCTACTCGCTTCTTGGTTTTTCTTTTTTTCCTGGCGGCGAAGGTTAACCTTGTGTGACCAACTACCCTGAGTTGCGTCATATTTGGTTATAGTTGAGGTGTACAGCTGGCTTGGGCAGGACTTGCTATCAAGTTCCTGTCCCGTCCCCTTGTTGGACTCCGTGGTGGGTGGCTGGCACCATGACCGAAAAACAAAATTTTTTTATAGCTCCCCAACTTTCAAAACCTGATCGCTCTCTCAAAACAGGGCGGAACGAGGCAGACAACTTCTTTCAAAAAAGAAAAGTAACGTTCCCCAAATATCATGTGATCCACAGTGAACACAGGCAAGAATAATATGCCCCTTCCTTGTGTCAAAGTGCTTGACTGAAACCTTAAGCATTGGCTATAAGCTGTCAAAAATGGCCAGCTGCGACTTATTGCTCGAACTGTGTGACAATGTCCGACAATCTAAGCTCTCCAACCTAACGTCCATAGGGGAAATCCCGGTCTCCGTGACTCCTCATCGCTCACTAAACACTGTCCGAGGAGTAATATCGTAAAATGATTTTCTTCACATAACTGAAAAAGAAATGCTCGAAGGGCTCATCGACCAGGACGTCATAGATGTCCACCGAATCAAAATCCGGAAGGACAACAAGGAAATAGACACAAAACACATGATCCTGACGTTCAACACCAGCACCCTGCCCGACACAATCGACGTGGGATATTTGAAAATCAATGTAATACAATACATACCAAACCCTCGCAGATGTTTCAACTGCCAAACGTTCGGCCACGGCTCAGAGCTGCCGCGGTCGCAAAACTTTCGCAAAATGTGCCTCGAACGATTACCAGTCTGATGTTTGTGACGCAGCCCTGTGCTGTGCAAACTGTGAAGGAGAACATGCTGCATACTCCAGGGCGTGTCCGTCCTGGAAGAAAGAAAATGAGATAATCACCATAAAGACAAAAGAAAACATTTCTTTTAAAGAAGCGAGAAGGCGTTTTACGCTTACAAACACATTCTCCTTCACAGCAAAACAAAACTTCGCTGATGTGGTGCGCAGAGGCGTAGTACCACACAGCACTCCGGCACCTGCCAAGGCCGCTCCCACAGAGCCTATGGCAGGGCCATCCACGCCCCAGGCAGGGTCAGCGAAAGCTGCCGTGTCATTGCCAAAGCAGGGACCGCCGGTTCATGGGTCGGCATCCCGCAGGACCTCCCGCCGTCGGGAGAAACCTGAAACTAACACAACCTCGGCTGCGCGGTCCTCCAGCACCACTGTTGAGGTGATGGATACAACACCCACTCCGCCTCCATTACAGCGGCGGAACAGATCTCTTGAGAGAAAAAAAGACAGGCCTCTCATAACGGGCCCACCGCATAAGTAAATCCCCTTTCATTTCCTCTCAAAAACACAAACAGGGCTTTTTTAATTCAATGGAATTGCAGAAGACTATGCGGAATTGTAGTGACATAACACATAATTTAGGGGCAATGTTACCCATAGTTTTATGCCTTCAGGAGACCAATATTGGTCCACAACATGTGCATATCTTGAAACATTATCAAACATTTAGACGCGATTGCGAGCAGGCAAATCGACTCTCAGGAGGCGTCGCAATTGTCGTCCAAAGCGGCGTCCCTGCTCGAGAAATCATGCTCAATACAAAACTTGAGGCGGTTGCAGTCAGCATCGCCAGCTACAAAACACTAACTCTGTTCCGTATACATTCCTCCACATTTTACGTTAACACTCCATGATCTACAGCAACTGATTAGAGAACTTCCGGAGCCATATCAGTTACTTGGGGATTTTAATGCTCACTCCTCCCTGTGGGGAAGCGAACGCTGTGACGCTAGAGGTCAAATAATCGAAGATTTTATCCTGACGAATAATGTACGTCTTTTAAATACGAAAAAGGCCACATACTGTTCCCCAAAGTCTGGGAAAATGAGCAGTTTAGACCTGTCTTTTTGTTCACCTCCTGTTTTCAGCGATTTTAAGTGGGAAGTTTTAGACAACCCGTTTGGGAGTGATCACCTACCAGTTTTTATAAGCCTATCATCCTCACCTGCAGTCATCCCAACCAAACCACGGCGATGGAAGCTACATTTAGCTGATTGGGCGTTGTGTAGAGAAAAGGTCGGATTAGAAGACATTTACTCAGAAACACTTAGCATAGATGAACTCAATGAAATTCTCACAAAGTTTATCATCAAAGCTGCACGGCTAGCTATTCCCTTGTCCACAGGCGTGGTGCGCCAGAAATACAAGGTATGGTGGACGCGAGAATGTTGGAAAGCCAAAAAACAACAAAATAAGGCCTGGGGTGTATTTCGTAGGTAACCTACTCACGAAAATCTAATAGTTTTCAAAAAGGCAAAAGCTAAAGCCCGAAATATAGGGCGGAACGCGGAAAAAATGTCTTGGAAAAATTATGTGTCTTCAATAAACAGCTCGGTAACATCAAAAAAACTGTGGGAGCAGGTCAGAAAAGTAAATGGCAGCTATTCCCCATTCACCCTTCCTCTGCTGACGGATCCTGGTATTCAGACAAGTATTAAAGAACAAGCAGACATTTTGGGGCAACATTTTTTTATACTTTCTAGTTCTTCCCACTATACACAGCCATTCTTAAAATAAAAAACACAACCGAAAAACAAAGGCTCCCTACGGCAGGCAGCACAAACGAGCCTTACAATAATTTTATTACACTTCAAGAAATACAGAGAGTACTGTCTATAGGTAAATAAATTGCACCAGGCCCCGACGAACTTCACTATGAAATGCTGTTCCAACTATCTGAGCAATCTGTAGAAGTTCTGTTAAAATTTTTTAACAAAATATGGGTAGTAGGGAAAATACCAGCTGCTTGGAAAAAAGCCGTTATTGTTCCATTTCTAAAACCAGGAAAGCCACCAACCTCCCCTAACAGTTACAGGCCTATAACCCTTACAAGCTGTCTTGCCAAATCTTTTGAGAGCGTTATAAATATTAGATTAATGTTTATTCTAGAATCCCGAGAGCTTCTTGATGTCCACCAATATGGTTCTAAAAAACATGTTCCACAGTCGACCATTTAGTCCGCATGGAAAACACAATCCGAGAGGCCTTTATACACAGGCAACACTGCCTTTCAGTTTTTTTCGATATGGAGAAGGCATGTGACACGACCTGGAGGTTCGGGATTCTTCGCGACCTGGCAGAGATTGGTATCCGCGGGAGGATGCTGAAATATTTGAGCGACTTTTTATCCAACCGTTCTTTCCAAGTTCGTCTCAGCGCAACCCTCTCAAATAATTTTACTCATAAAACGCCGTTCCTCAGGGATGCATTTTAAGTACCACATTGTTCATAATAAAAATGAATTCTTTAACCAGTATAATTCCACAGTCCATTATGTACTCGGTCTACGTTGATGACCTTCAAATTGCGTGCACATCTTCTAGCCTAGCAACTTGTGGGAGACAACTACAACGCACAATAAACAAATTAGCACTTTGGGCAGACAGAAATGGATTTAGGTTTTCTCCACCGAAAACTGTTGCGGTTCTTTTCTCGCTGCAGAGAGGACTGCAGATTGATCCCACCCACCACTTGAACGACACCACACTTCCAGTAAAACAAGATCACAAATTTTTAGGCTTAACTTTTGACAAAAAGCTAACGTTTCTACCACATATAAACACCCTAAAAAAGAAAGCCGCCAAATCCCTGAATATACTCAAAGTACTCTCACGGAAGCGTTGGGGAACCGATAGGAGGTGCCTATTGCACATCTATCGCTCTCTAGTACGCTCTTCGTTAGACTATGGATCCATAGTGTATGGGTCTGCGAGGCCATCATACCTTAAAAATCTAGATCCAGTACGAAACCTCGGGTTGCGCCTTTCAACTGGTGCTTACAGAACATCACCCATAAATAGCCTTCACGTAGAAGCAAATGAACCGACCCTCACCAACAGGAGAACCATGCTTACCTGTGCATACGTACTGAAAATAAGGTCGCTACAGAAACATCTTCGTTACACCATAGTTACAAAATGCCCATCCAGAACACTGTTCACCAACAAACCTCAAGCTGTAAAACCATTGTTCCTCCGCTTTGAAGAAATATGCCAAGAAATAAACATACTAGATGCACTTCCTGTTGTTGCCCAGAGACCCGATAGGTTGCCACCTTGGTACTTGTTTCCTGGTGTATGCGATTTCGCACTGACATACATTCAAAAAAGACATACCCCACTGGAATACATACAGCAAGAGTTTCTTGGAGTAAGTGAAAAATACAAGAATTGGTCAGATTTCTACACAGATGGATCTAAGAGAGCACTCTATGTAGGGAGCGCGATAGTGCAAGGGAAATGGCAAAAAGTAGTCAGGCTGCCTCAGTGCGCTTCAATCTTTACAGCAGAATGCTACGCCATTGCTCGAGCTGTAGAACAAATATTGAAGAAAAACATACAGAACAGTGTTACCTACAGTGACTCCCTCAGCGTAATTACAGCAATAAACCCCAGAAATGCAACCGAACCCTTAATAGGAAACATAATACATAATGTAATACGAGCTGATTGACAAGAACATACAATAAAGTTTTGCTGGTTTCCCAGTCACGTGGGCATCAGCGGAAATTACAGGGCTGATGCAAGCGCCGCACTTGCCCTTAACGCAAAAATAAAACCAGTAAACATGCCACATAAGGACTGCATAAAGTTAGTCCAGAATAAATTGAGAGAAAAATGGCAGGCTTCTTGGGACAACGAGGTTAACAACAAGCTGCACTTTGTAAAACCTGTCCTGGGTGAATGAAAGACCTGTAGGCACCAGGAACGATTTATAGAAGTAATTTTATGTCGTCTCCGCATTGGACATACACACATTACACATAATTTCTTACTAACGAAACAAGACAAACCTGGTTGTGAAAGATGTGGAGACGAACAAACAATAAACCATATTTTATTCTCTTGTGCAAAACTCGAAAAACTAAGAAATAAGCACTTTACGCAGTTTTATAATGAATACATTCCTTTACACCCAGCTCTGCTTTTAGGCGAAAATGCCATTGTTAACATATCTTCCGTTTTTAGCTTTTTAAAAGAAGCAGGTGTTCTTCAGAAACTGTAAATTTTGATCCACAGCTTTGCTTTATAATATGATGCATTTCAGCCATTATCTCATTACATGAGAAGAGAGCTGAGGTGGTTATTTGTATGGTTGGGAGCCTCAGGATCCTTGCCCAGCCAAGGATGGCTACTGAGGCTATCTGACCTTCATGAAAGCGTTTATTTTTAGCCATTTATAAAATGTCTTCTTTCTCTTATTACTACCAGACCGAAATAGCAATTTAAGTCCTCTACACAACCATGTTTCCTCCCAGCTACAGAAAAGTGTTCATATACCTTGAGCCTGGCGCATGATATCCTTAGCTGCTTATGTGCCATTAAACCCAACACAACACAAACTCAGCCAATGGGAACTCCCAAACACAACCACCTTTCTGACAATGTGGACTACGGTTCTCTTTGAAGCAATGCATGGCGTTACTTTGCGTCAGCAATGCAGAGGCCGAATGCCGCGATAACCGATTTTGATTGAGCTCTTCCTAACACGGTCTGCATGTCGAGCAAGTAGTACTGCAATCCGTACGACAGCTTTTTAGAAGTTATAAATGTATTTATCGGCACTACGACAAAACATTTGCAAAAATATAGCTAATAAATTAATAATAATATGAATAAATTTGTTGCTAGAATCTGAATTGTCATGAAATATCGATATTTCGAACGTCTTACTTAACTGCAACGCCGTTTCTTAAGAGTTTCCTAAATTAAGAGTTTCTCAAGAGTTTCTTGACGTCAACGCGTTTTTCTCGGTATGACGCTTCTTCCCGATCGGGGCATTGTGCCGACATTGGTATGAGCTTTATAAAGCGTCGCCGTAACGCTACAACGTGCTGCGTTTTGGCTGTTGCTTGCAATGCGTGATAGCTGCTCAAATGTTCTTTTGGTTGTCCGTTAGGACACGTCAAACTTTTGTAGTTTGGATTCTCGAATTTAGACGGTGAACCTATACGGCGTGTTCAGGGATATCGGAGTAAATACTGTGTTGTATTCACTGCCCCTGATCCAGGTTCGCGCCTTAGAAGCACGGAATCGATTTATGCTTATCGAACTTCATTTGTTAACCTACAAATGTTTTGTTCTTCATCTTATTCATAATATATATCACCGGGGTATCTCTGATACGATATTTACTCCAGTTACGGTGTCTCACTCTAATAGTCAACTCGTTGAAGTCATTTGCTGAATTATGATATTAACGAGCAGGTCTGACCATCGTGAAAGGATATGGTGACCACACTTCGTTCACATAAGCAGTAATGTAGATACCCACCTCATGCGACAAAAGTCAGAGCTTCTATGCTCATCTTAAATGATAGTGTACGTTTCCACTGTTCTCATAAATGACAAGTTTATGAGGTACCTTAAAGCACTACCTTTTACTATCCCTCTTTATTCCTTTGATTATATTGCCGATCGGTCGCGCATTTCCTCTTGCTATTTCATTTTCTTGATACCAGGAAGTGCTAGGTTTGCGTACATGACACCCTACTTTTTAATGTTAATGTGTTCTTGGGTGAGCGTTGCGTCTACTGTATAAATACTACTTGCGCTCCACGCACTACCGCATTTTTCTTTTCTTTACTTGTTTTATTCGAGATGTTTGTCATTGGGCATAAAGAAACAAGGAGAGGAGATGCGGGAAAACGTTAGGAGTGTAGACAAGCCTCGCTCAAATGTTGCAAAAGTTCTCATTAAAGCGATTATAAGGTGTCCTCTTGCGATAGTCGCCTTAACGTCCCATCGCACGCCTGCCTACGATGGGATTTCCTCCCTACGAAAAACCGCACTTTTCTTTACAAAGTACGTAAATATGCTTTGTGCATTAAGAAGGAAAAAGGGATAATCGGAAAATAAATTTAAGCTGTTGCTGCTCCTCGAAGCCGAAAGTAAACTTCGAATGTGCGAGGCTTCATGGAAGAACTCCGCCACTCTGTGGAACCCCGCTGTGCACTCTAGTAAACACCATAGCTTGCCGATTTTGCCATTGTGTTCTGCGTTTAGGGTTACAAATAGCTAGAACGTCGGGACAGGCGTGACATTTCAATTATGTTTAAGAGGCACATCGAGATGAAGGCAACTTTTTGGTGCAAATATTTTACTTAAATTTAATAAGTAACAATGCCGTGAAAAATTCAATGTAGAGAACCGACGCGTTAAGTGCGTTCACTCTTCTACAACGTAAGTATCAACGAAAAACAAATGAGAATGTACGATGGTTTTCAGCAGTTTTTTCCTACAGCCTTCAATTTACTTCGTGACAATGGGTATCCGCGGTCACCTCTAAAGTAACCAAAATAGTTTTTGAAAGCATATGCTTGGATGACATGCATATTCGTGAAACAAAATGGAAAAACAAGAACCACGCACCTGCGACGCAAACACGAATTAATAAATTGAGTGCACATTGTTTGCCAGATGTTACTTTCAGTTTGGTTATGACAAAATACGGATATGCTGAGGTCATATTTATTATTTTAAACCATTTTCTCTATGTTCTAATAACAACTATCTCGAATTTGCACTCTGGACACGTTATCAGATGACCACACGTATATCTCGTCTCATCCTTGCGTTTAGACGCTGGAGCGACTCATGGCCCAGAGAAAAATTGGATGCCCTGCCATAGCAGCTAGTTCCAATAGAAAATGCTTGCGCGAAATTAGAGCTAGCTATACTTACAAGCCAGGGTATCACCAGTACTAAATTAGAATCTTGGTCTTCAGTCCAATTTTAGTTAATCCTTTCCAGTCCGCGCTGTTGTACGCTCTGCACAGCGGAAAATAGAAGGCACATTTTAATGCACAATTGTAAATATAGGGCAGTTTTTCGTGAGTTTTTCTGATGAACTGCCTTCTTATAGAACCATAATTGATTTGCTGAAGCTTCTTTTAATTCTCTCCCTCACGGGAAAATTATTTACTCGCAACGTTTCCTCACAGAAGATTTGAGACATATCAAATGTGTTAACTGCGCGTGTTTTCTCTTTGGGGTCATCAACTTTTCATCTTATACACTGAATCAGCAGTGCAGCTTTGTGTCAATTCACCACGGTTGGTGCTAACCAGAAATTGTGGTTGATAGTTCCAAATCCCAATTTGTCTAGTTCATACGAATCGCTGCAAAAAATCAAACCGATAACCATTAAATGGCGCTGTTAAGCAACAATGGTCGGAATATAAGTAACCTCGTGTTCACTCTTCATATTCATCTAGGTGAAGTACGCTCGTTGACAACACGGCTGTTTTTCTTTAGGATTAAACACTTTTACTGCAGTCTTTAGCTCCAAAAAGCGTGCTAAATATCTGGTTAAATTCGATTTTTAAAAATAACTGTGCATTCTAGACAAAACTATTTTTTAAGATATTTAGCGGACGGAACGGGAAGAAAGGCTTTGATGCGCATGATACCTGTGTGCTGCTATCTGGTGATGTCTGATTTGAAACATATTTTACTCATCTTATTTACCACGCAACCTATTGTCATAAGAATATCAAAAAGTGCCAATTTAAAGCATCTATAAATGATTGCATACAACGAGTTGATTAGCGGGTTCAATACTTCTTTATAATCACCGGTAATCTACAAGCATGAACATCGAACTCACTCTGTTCCACTTTCCCAACCTATATTCAATAGAGTGCTTAGGGTCTAGGCGGAAAAAGCAAACTCCACGACTTCAACATTTCGAAAACTGTGGATAATAAATTGAAAATAAGATGAATAAACTTCTTGATCAGCACTGGCTGTCATGAAATATCGGTCTTTCTTACGTCTTAACCACAACTCTGGGGTTTGCAATTTTATTCCTCAGGCTTCCGTGTTTCTCGTTACACCGCTCCTTCGCGCTTGAAGCATTGCGCCGGAATTGGTATGAGGTTAATACAGCATCACCGTAGCTCCAGAACGTGGCGAGTTTTGGATGTTGCTTGAAATGCGTTCCAACTGCTCAAATCTTTTTTTGGTTGTCCGTTGAGACATGTGAAGCTTTTCTATTTTGGATTCTCGTATTTAGACCATCAACCCATACGCGTGTTCAGGAATATATGAGCGCAACTTAGGCAAATGTTCTTGCTTGAGTGAACGTGTCTTCCGAACAAAGAATGATGAAGCGAAGGCCAGCTTGAATGACCAACATGTCGCATGTGCGCTTCTGGCAAAGGGCAACGTGGCAACGACCTGCCTGCATCAATAGGCAACTTGCTGAGATTAACAAGCATCTGGCTGTTCTTATTGCCAAAGTAGAAGGCCTGTCGAAACTAATACAAACAATTGATAGTGTTGAAAAGTTTGTTCAACATGTGTTAGACAAGTATGAAGGTGTGATTAAAATCTGTAATAAACACGAAGGGCAGATCAAGAGTCTTTTCAGGAGAGTTGAGGTGCTAGGGGCAGACGATCATAAAAAGAAGTTATGAGGTTCACTCAAGATAAGTGACTTGCAACAGTACAGTAGGCGGCTGAGCATGAAGATTCATTGCATATCCTTCACCGAGAAAGAAGACCTTCTTGAAAAACTCAACCGTCTTGCACAGGAACCTGAGCTGCCCATGCTTAATTAGCGCGATGTATGCGGTCTGCATCGCCATCCAGAGCACATTAACAAAGTGCCGATCATTCTGATCATGCTTTCTCGGCGATCTACAAAAGCCGCTTGGCTTGCAAAGCATAAAGATGTAAAGGAATAGGAACATGATGAGGATATTTCCTTTTCTGATAACCTAACCGCACTCAATAGACGGCTCTTATGGCTTGCCAAATCAAAAGCACGTGAGCAAAGCTACCGCTTTACGTGGTCTTCTAACGGAAAGATCTTTTTGAGGAAACTACATGGCGCACGGGCAATAAGGGTTGCCTCGGAACAAGACGTTCAGCAGAGTGCCTTAATAATTTGGCTCAATTTGTTTTGTTGTGTCTGTTGTTGTTTAACCATTAAGATGTATTATGCTAGCGATTTTCTTAATACATTCCTAAAAAGGAACAGGTATTGTATATCTCTTTCTTTGTATCATTTATGCGCAGAGAGCCCCAGAAATAAAACAGAAGAAATTGAGGCTGAGCAGGAGCTCACAAAATGGCGCGTCGACATGATTTTATTTACAAAATCCTGGTATACATCAAACAGTGATGTTACACATTTAACAGGCTATGACAATATCTCTGTATTTAGAGAGAACACACGTGGTGGCAGAGCGTCTGTGTATATCAAGAAAGGTATAGAAAATGAAATTGTTCCAGAATACACTGTAGTTTCTGATTACATTCAAACAATTGGGGTCACACATCATAATGCTATTATACTCCTCATATAATGACCAGCCCGTTGATTAGTGGATGTTCTTCTTACTTTAATAAAATCCTTCCTTCAGTATGCTAGCCGGATAAACAAACATGGCATAATATTGGGCGACATGAATATAGAGCTGTTAGGAAATGCTGATGGTCAGGTACAACTCCTAGAGTTGATGCTATCATATGGGTGCGAAAGCGTTGTGCACAGGACTACAAGAATTAGACAACATTCAGAAACACTAATAGACCTGTGCTTCACTAATCTACCTTCAAATAAGATAACATCTGGACTAATTGTAACTAGTTTAAGTTTTCAGCTCTCGTATTTCGCTTTTTTTTCCTTAGAGAAAAAATGGATAAGACTGAAAGCATTTGACGAATGATAAATGACAATGGCTTCAGACAGTTACTTTCACTTTTGGCGGAAAGTGTTTTGGATAATTTATACTGATCAGGAGTTCCCATATTCGAACCCCACCGCAGCGGCTGCGTTTTTGTGGAGGCAAAACGCTAAGGCGCTCATGTGCTGTGCGATGTCAGTGCACGTTAAAGATCCCCACGTGGTCGAAATTATTCCGGAGCCCTCCACTGCGGCGCCTCTTCTTCTTTTCCTCTTTCACTCCCTCCTTTATTCCTTCCCTTACGGCGCGGTTCAGGTTTCCAACGATATATGAGACAGATACTGCGCCATTTCTTTTCCCCAAAATACCAATTATTATTAATAAAAGGCAAAATGAGCTTTTTATAACAATAAATTTTCGATAGTAATGCATAGTCCTAAATTTCCTTGGGAAACAACTAAGATGATAAAAAACGGCAAATCAAGTTTGTGACGGATTTTTATATCAGTGTGAAAGTTATTTCAGGTGTGCCCTTAGCAAATAGGTTCGACGAATATTTTCTTAACGCCGGCTCTCCACAGTGCCCACAAATAACGCAAGCGTCAGAGCTTGTTCATTCATCCATTCTTTCTATTTGTATTAACTCATTGTTTTAGCACTGACATCTGAGGAAGAAGTTGAGATTGTTATAGAGCAATTAAGGTTACGGGCTCACCAGGAAATGATAAGTGCACGTCTTATTAAGGCTGTGCTTTCATTTGTACCAGGTCCGCTTGTACACATTCGTAATCAAGTCGATGCGTCATTTGTTGAATTACGATATTACGGAGCACGTCTGAGCATAGTGAAAGGTTGCCGTGGTCGCCCCACTTCTTTCGAGTAAGCAGTATTGCAGATAACTACCTCATGCGACAAAGGTCAGAGCTTCTATGTTCATCTTAAAAGCATATCATAGTGCACGTTTCTACTGTTCTTACAAATGTAAAGTTCATGCGGTAAGTTTGTCCACTAACTTTAAGTATCAATATTTACTCTTTCAATTAAATGGCCGATCGGCTGCGCATTTCCTCTTACTATTTCGTTTTCTTGGTGCCAGGAAGTTCTAGGTTTTCGTTCATTAAGCGGTTGATTTTAATGATAAAATTTTCTTATGTTAGCGTTGCCTCTCCTTCATCAATCTTAGTTCCGCTCAACGCACTTCAGCATTTTTCGTTTTTGATTATATAATTTAACTCTTACGGTAATGAAGAAAACACAAAAGTGGAAATGAAATATCAGCCGTTGTTAGCCCCGCAAGCAAAAAAAAAAACTTCGAATGTGTGACGCTTCATGAAGAACAGCATTGATCACGCTATGGAAACCCGCTAAGCACTCAAGCAAACAAATCATCTTGCTGATTTCTTAATTGTGTTCTGCGTTTAGGGTTACATACAGATAGCTAGAGCATCTCCACAGGTGTGACATTTCAAATGTGTTTAAGACGCACATCGAGATGAAGACGGCAACTTATTGGTGAATTTTTTTCTTAAAAGTTAGTAACAATGCCGTGAACAATCCAATGTAGGAAACTGATGCCTTAAGTGCGTTCAATCTTTATACAACTTAAAAATCAACGAAAAATATTTGGGAATGTACCATGTTATCCAGCAGTCTTTTCCTCCAGCTTTCAATTTAATTCATGACAATGGGATTTTTTGGTAAACCCTAAAGCAACCAAAATATTCTTTAAAAGCATATGATTGAACGACGTGCAGCTTCTTGAAACAATGGGAATACAAGAACCACGTGACACTGATGCACTACGAATTATTTAGACGTAGTGCAGATTGTTTTCCGGGCAAATTTTTGAGTTTGGTTATGACAAAAGAGGGAAAGGCTGAGGGGACATTTACTATTTTTTACCATGTTCTTGATGTGCAACTGACAACTGTCTCGAATTTGCGCTCTGGAATTGTTATCAGATAACTACGCGTATACCTCGCATCATTCTTGCCTTTAGACGCTGGAGCGACTCGTGACCAAGGGAAAAATTGGTTGCCCTCCCAAACCTGCTGGTTCCAATAGACAATGCTTGCACCAAATTGCAACCAGCTCTACGTACAAGCCACGAAAACACGAGCATCTAGCTCAGAATATTTGGCTTCAGTTTATTTTTAACAAAAATAAAGGCTTTGAGGAGCATAATTCGTTTGTGCTGTCTGGTGATGTCCGATTTGAAACGCATTTTACTCATTTTATTTACCATGCGACCTATTGTCATAAGGACATCTAAAAGTGCCAAGCTAATCCGGGTATGAAATATTGCACACAACGAGTTGAATAGTTCAAAAATTAACACCGCTAATCTACAAGGATGAACTTCGAACTCGCTCTGTCCCACTTTCCCAACATATATTGAATAGAATGCTTAGGGTCTGGGCGGAAGAAGCAAACACCACGATTTGAATATCTACCCTTTTCTATTTGACTCGAGACATTACTGAAAATCCAATCGTCGCATTCTGAAAGTGCACAATGCTTACTCAGAACTACTCACGAAAGAAGTAACAGCCCGAATAATTTCGCCATTCGTTGTCTCTAGATGTCTTAACAATGCTCTAGGCCTTGGCTACAACGTTAAAAAGCTAGCAAACAGCGACCTTCTTGTTGAAATCCTAGGCGGTGCTCAATGCTCTAAACTCCAAAACATAGTGACCTTCGGAGAGATCCATGTCTCCATCAGTGCCCAGGGATTATTAAATACAGTAAAATGTGTAATCCCAGAACCGGATTTTCTGAGTCTATCGGAAGAACCGACGCCGGAGGTCCTGAAAGACCGCTACGTGATTGGCGTCAAACGCATGAAAATGCGAAAAGACGATAAGGAAACACAAACAATACACTTCGTCCCAACCTTCGCCTCTGCTCAACTCCCAGACAGCAGAAAGTAGGATACATGCATTTAACGATTCATTGAGACTGCAAGCGATTCATGATCCCTAATTCTTCTGTGCTGTCGTTTCAGTTTTTCAAATCGCTCTGTATTCACGGCTGACCGAGCAGCGTTTCTCCCTGCGACAGTACAGGGGAGGTGTTTTCGCTATGCCAGTTTTAGATATCTCAAAAGATTCGTGCGCCTGTTTTGTCTACGAAGTTCAAAACATTGCAAAGCTTGGACTGTCTGTGCACAGCAATCTCAAATAACCGCACCGTTTGTAATGGAAGGCACTACATGCCAGCATAAAAGCAACTAGGAACTTCCGCGTGCACGTATGGACTTTTGGAGTAAGGTGATACGCTCTTGGAAAATAAAAGGGATATAATGATTATGATCAAGGAGAGATTTTACTGGAAAACCAACACAAAATGCATGGAATTTACAAAACAGCTACGGCTGCTCGAATATGCGTAGTCCAGCCAGTAATGCACAGGAGAGGCGCAAGTGGCAGGAACACTAAAACACAGGCACGTACGTTCCTGGGTAAAGCCATTATAAATAGTAAAAATACTTATTTTCTAACATTAGCTTCCCCATTCAAGGTACATTCTTCCAAGAAAATAAAATTATTCAAAACAGCTCTGCGGCGGTCGAATTTCTATGGAGGCGAAATTTTAGAGGCCCGTGTACTGTGCGACGTCAGTGCAAGTTAAAGAACCCCAGGTGTTCGAAATTTCCGGAGCCCTTCACTGCGGCGTCCATCACAGCCTGAGTTGCTTTGGGACGTTAAACCCCATAAAACCAAAATCAATCAAAACAGCTATCTCTCGTGTGCGCTTCCAGATCTCAAGGAATATTAACCATGGCCATGAGCATGTGGCTGAGCTTAAATCTGTGCGTTAGAGAAAACCTATAGAGAAAGATAGAGAATGCAAGAGCAGTGGGCGGTAAATATTCTGAATATCATAACTAGGAGCGAATAGCACGCATTTATTTGTGTTTAGTAACATAACTGAATACCTCGAGTTTTAAAAAGGATATAATTTAGGCCGTGTTCAGAAAATGTTCCCTCTTAAGCGGGGGCTACATGGGGCGTTTTTCTCCTGCGATTATCGCGCGTAGACAAAAAAAAACGCGCCAGAGGGACGCTGGCCAGGCTACATGAGGCGTACAAGCGGCGAACGCCGCCGCAGTGTGGCCAGACAAGGCAAAAATGTTTTGGCCACCACTAAATGAACGATCAATTCTTATATGTTGTTTGCTTGTGTTATAATTATTAAATTATGCAATAAATATCCTACAGTTATGTCTATACAAATTTTCAGGTATGTTTAGTATTGTCTCGATATTTTTGTGGATGTTCAGCGGAGAGAGTTGGCCAGAACTGTTTCGTCTGGCGACCCTGTGCGACTGAAATGGCGGTGTGGATTGGGCAGACACTATATGTGAGCTTCGTTCTGTGCATTGTTTGTGGCTCTCGTTGCTGAAAACCAGTTTTGAAAAGAGTTCTCATTTACTTCGAGCGGACGGCAAGCAGGGAGATAACTGCGAGGGAGAACACGCGGCTTCTATTCTTGTGACCAAGGCCAGTGTCCATCGGCGTCTTCTGTTGTTAAAGAAAAGATTATTGCTCATGAAGATGAGGGACATAGAAGACAAGCAGAAATCAAAGAGGAAATTCTAGGTGCACCCCATCTGGCAAGTAAGAAAGGAGGAGGGTGAATAACGCGCGCGAAGTGCTCAAGGGACGCTGAGACGGCTGGCCGCTGCCGCCGAATACAGACGGAAGTGAGTCCGGTGGGCACTTCCGGTAGCGTCTGACGCGAGCACGCCGCGTCAAAATCTAGCCGTTCCTGATAGGCGGCGGCGGGCGTCAAATCTGCGCCGTCGGGCGAAAATCGCCTCAAAAACGCTGCATGTATTCCGGGCTTTAAAGTAAATAATTTGGAGCGTTCTGAAAAGCTAAACTAAAGACGCCTGACACAGCCTATTAAACGGCAACTTGTGTTCGATTTTCCGTATTCTTTTTGGTTTTGAACCGTTTTTGGAAAAAAAAGAGGTGGGCAGTAAGCCCCTGTGCTGTAAAAAGCCTAAAATATGACCCGCATTCTTCTGCTGCCGTGTTAGAAAGTACTTTTTGCTTCAGACGACACAATACCCAGGCACCTGAACTGAGGATGGAAAACCTAGATCATTTATCCCAAGCAGATTCGATGCCGATTTTCACTTTATTGAAATGGAGGACTCAGTGCAACTGTTACTTAACTCCACCGTAATTTTTCTCCAACGTATATTATGTATTAGTCCATATCTTCGACTTGGGCACCCCGCTCGCGCCTGGTTGTACACTCAGGAATAAAAGTTGCATAATCGGCCGTAGTTTATTATCATCCCGTGCATACGGCCGACCGCAGGATTGATAACTTTACCTATACTTGCGAAATTATGCGGCGGCGCACAGAAGGAAGCTGGGTGGCACCGACCATTGGTTGCTTTTTCTTCAACTGGGACGACTATTTGACATTGTGGAGTGCGATGCTCTTGCCATTATTACTTCGAGTTACTTAACGTCATCAAAGCTGGGCGCGAATGCCGCGACAACTGTTTTTGATTATCTTCCTCCTAAGACCCTCTGCATGCCGAAAATATAGTGCTGCAATGCGTGCGAGTGATTGTTATAAGCTATAAATTCATTTGTCGACACTATGGGAATATATTAGGAAAACTATATACTAAGTTGAAAAAACAAAAAGAATAAACTTCTTCATCAGCACTCGGCTCTCGTGAAATATCCATCATTCGTACGTCTAACTTAGCTACAACTCTGGGGTTTGCCATTTTATTCATCAGGCTCGCGTGTTTCTCGTTACAACACTCCTTCGTGCTCGAAGAATTGTGCCGATATTGGTATGACCTTAATAATACAGCGTCACTGTAGCTCAACAACTTGGCGCGTTTTGGATGTGGCTTGCAATGCGTTGCAGCTGCTCAAAACTTCTTTTGGTTGTCCATTGAGACTTGTGAAACTTTTCTATTTCGGATTCTCGAATTTAGACCGTCAACCCATACGCATATTCAGGAATATTTGGGAGTACCACCTAAGCAAATGTTCTGGCATAAGTGAACGTGTGTTCAAAACACAGAATGATGAAGCGAAGGCCAGCTTGAAGTGTCCAACATGTCGCATGTGCGCTTCTCGCAAAGGGCAACGTAGCAGCGACCTTACTGCAACGTGAAGCAACTTGCTGAGAATAATAAGCATCTGGCTGCTCTTACTAGCAATGTAGAAAACCTGTTCAACCTAAAAGAAACAATTGACAGTGTTGAAAAGTTTATTCAACATGTGTCAAAGAAGTGTGATGGTGTGATGGAAACCTGTAATAAACACGAAGGGCATGTCCTAAGGGCTGACGATCACAAAAAGGAAGAGATGAGGTTAGCTCAAGAACTAAGTGACTTGCAGCAGTAGAGTAGGAGCCAGAACATGGATATTCAAAGCATTCTCTTCACCTAGAAAGAAAGCCTTCTTTAGAAACTCAAAAATATTTCACAGGTTCTTGAGCTGCCCCTCTTAAACTAGCGTGATGTAGGCGGTCTGCATTTCCTGCCAGCGCACATTAACAAATTGCCGACCATTCTGATAATGCATTCTCGGCGATCTACAAAAGCCGCTTCGCATGCAAAGCATAAATATGAGAATGAAGATGATGAAGATATTTTCTTTTGTGATAACCTAACGGCACTGACCACCTAAGTTGCATGACCACCTCAGGTCCTTTCCCTCTCATGTTCTTATTGCTACCGATGCCTCGCAGGATCGCGAGAAAGCAGGTGTGGGAATTTTTTCGCCTTCACTGGATTGGTCTTTTTCTCTCCGTCTTCCTGACTTTACACCCATTTTTCTGGCTGAAATATTAGCAGTAAGATTATCTTTACGAAAATTAGAAACTACCGTTTCCCAGGTTGTGGTTATGAGAGACTATCGGTCCATTTGCTCTTGCTTATGCTCACCCACTGAGTCTCGGGAATTACGCCTCTTTAAGTTTCTTATTTCGCTCCATCTAAATTCGGTAAAGTTGCTTTGGGTACAGGGTCACATGGGCTTTCACTTAAATGAGGTTGCAGATTCCTTAGCAAGAGCCTCTCTCAGCGGCCCAATTGTTGCTGTCCTGCCATCGTGTGCATATATAGCTGCGGTGAGGTTTCGCAGCGACACAATATTTCAGGAATTTGCTGCCTCGGCTCTTACATCATCTTCCGAATATCAGCATCTTCTGCATCCTTGGAGTAGCAAAGCCTGGCGCTCACACAGACTAGAGGTCTCTTTCACGCGCTTGCGTTGCCGGATTCCCATTCTAAATTTCTACCTTCACAGATCTGGCCTGGCGGCTTCCCCACTGTGCCCATTTTGTGCCGAACCTGAGGCAATAGATCAGTTCCTGATGTTCTGCCGCCGCTGCTCTCATTTAAGGAAGCGTCTTTTGCAAATTCCATTTCATCAACTGGGCTTGCCTGTGTCCTCTGCTGTGCAAAATTTTCTTCAAGAAACGCGGCGCCTCCCATTCTGATTTCTTCTTCCCGCTCACAGTCAGTACGACATTTAAACATTATAGGCATTGTATGCTATTATGCACATTAAGCCATTGTCCCGTCTTCGATCTCCAAGTTAACAGGACCCCTGTCCTTCCGTCTTCCAATCTATCAGGCTACATCCTATTACCAGTCCTTTTCCTGTCAAAACTTTCCTGTATCCAGCAATTAATCGCCTGTGTCTTGGCCACTCCTCCGTAGTGGGTATGTGCCAGCAATGTCTGAGGCCTTCCTTCCTTCCTTCTAACGGCACGGTATAGACGTCTCTGATAACTTTCCAAATCAAAAGCACGTGAGCAAAGTTACCGCTTTGCCTGGTCTTCTACTAATAGAAAGATTTTTGTGAGGAAAGAACCAGGCGCACGGGCAAATAGGATTGCCCGAGAACAAGACGTTCAGCAGATTGCCTTAATAAGTTGGCTTATTTTGATTCGTTGTCGTTGTTATTTGAACCGTTAAGATGTATTATGCTAGCGATTCTCTTAATACCTTCCTAAACAGAAACAGCTATAGTATATCTCTTTCTCTGTATCATTTATACGCACAGAGCCTCAGAAATAAAACAGAAGAAATTGAGGCTGAGCTGGAGCTCACAAAATGTCGCTTCGACATGATTTTATTTACAGAAACCTGGTATACATCAAACAGTGATGTTAGACATTTAACAGGCTATGACAATACCTCTGTATTTAGAGAAAGCAAACGTTGTGGCCGAGCGTCTTTGTATATCAAAAAACGAATAGAAAATGAAATTCTTCCAGAATACACTGTAGTTTCTGATTACTTTGAAACAGTCGGTGTCACCCATTATAATGCAATTATATTCCTCATATACCAACCAGCTCGTCGATTAGTGGATGCTTTTCTTACTTTCATATAATCCTTCCTTCATTGTGCTAGCCTGACAAACCAACATGCGATAATATTCGGTGACATGAATGTAGATCTGTTAAGAAATGCTGCTAGTCTGGTACGAATCCTAGAGTTGATGCTATTATATGGGTGAGAAAACGTTGCGCACAAGCCTACAAGGATCAGACAACGTTCAGGAACACTAATAGGCCGGTCCTTCACTAATCAACCTCCGAGTATGATAACATCTATACTAATTGTAACTAGTTATTGTGAACCACTTCCTTTTTTCACTTTCCTTTAGTTAGAGAAAAAAATAGATGAGACTAAATTAATTTGACAAATGACAATAACATTGGACAGTTCCTTTCACTAATGACAGAAACAGTTTGGTATGATGTATACAGTGAAACAAACCCGTGTGAAGCATATGAGATTTTCCTACAGAAAGCACTTCGCCACTATTACAGTTCTTTTCCACGGGAGCATGTAAAAAGGCACAAAAGGGCAAGAAAAGAGTCGATTTCTCCAAATTTACAGACACGTATAAACAAAAAAAACTTGTTCGCTCATTCCCTAATGACAAGAGGCCCGGCTCACCCAGATTTTAAAATATTCCGCAAAAAATTAAATACGCATCTCAAAATGCAAAATCAACTTGTTATAACAATAAATTTTCGGAAATAACAATAAATTTTCGGAAATAATGCATAGTCAAAGTTTTCTGTGGGAAACAGCTAACAGCATCATAAATGGCGGCAAATCAAGCTTTCCGACGGATTATTACATCAATGTGAAAGTTATTTCAGGTGTGCGCCTTGCAAATCAGTTCAATGAATATTTTATTAACGCCGGCTCTCCAAAGCGCGCACAAACAACGCAAGCGTCAACGCCTGTCGATTCGTCCATTCTTGCTACTTGTTGTAACTTATTGCGATTAGTTCTGACAACGGAGGGAGAAGGTGCAATTTTTATAAGAGCAATTAATGCTGTGGACTCATCAGGAAACTATAAGTTCGCGTCCTATAAAGGCCGTGTTTTCATTTGTATCAGGTCCACTTGTACATATATATAATCTCAAACTATATTCTTATTTTCTCCAGTTAAGATGTCTTTCACTGCTATAATCAACTCGCTGCCGCCATTTACTGAATTATGCTTGTAACGAGCAAGTCAGAGCACCGTGAAAGGATGCCTTGGTGGCCTCACTTCGTTTACATAAGGAGTAATACAGATATCAACTTCATGCGACAAAAGTCAGAGTTTCTATGTTCATCCTAAAGGTGTATGATATTGTACGTTTTTACTGTTCTCATAAATATAAAGTTTATGCGGTACCTTTGTCCACTAACCTTAACTCTCACTATTTATTCCTTCAATAAATGGCCGATCGGTTCCGCATTTCCTCTTATTATTTGGTTTTCTTAGTAGTTTTAATGATATTGTTTTTTTACGCTAGTGTCGCCTCTCCTGCGTCCATCTTAGTTCTGTTCAACGTACCTCAGTATTTTTCGTTTGTGGTTATATAAATTAACTCTTACGGTAAAGAAGAAAAACGCAAGCCCAGCAAGCCGGAAATTAACTTCGAGTGTGCGAGGCTTCATGGAAGAACTCCGCACATCACGCTGTGGAACCCCGCTGTGCACTCAAGCAAGCAAGTCATCTTGATTTAGCCTTTGTGTTCTGCGTTTATGGTTACAGATAGCCGGAGCGCCTACACCGGCGTGACATTTCAAATACGTTTAAGACGCACATCGAGAAGAAGGCGACAACTTTTTGGTGGCATTTTTTTTCTTAAATTTAATAAGTGACAATGCCGTGAACTATTCGACGTCGAAAACCGATGCGTTAAGCTCGTTAGCTCTTCTATAACTTAAATATCAATGAAAAATAAATGGGAATGTACCGTGTTATCGAGCAGTTTTTTCCTACAGCTTTCAATTTACTTCATGACAAGGGTACTCCGTGGTGATCCCTACAGCAACCAAATATTTTTGAAGGCATATGCTTGGACAACGTGTAGCTTCTTGAAACAATGGGAAAGCAAGAACCACGTACCTCTGATGCACTATGAGTTATTTAGACGCAGTGCTGATTGTTTGCCACGTAATTTTTTCAGTTTGGATATTACATGATAGGGAGATGCCGAGGTGATATTTATTATTTTGAGCCATGTTCTCTATGTTCAAATAACAACTATCTCGAATTTGCACTCTGGACTCGTTATCAGATGACTACACTTATATCTCGCGTCATCCTTGCGCTTAGATGCTGGAGCGACTCACGGCCCAGAAGAAAATTGAATGCCCTGCCATAGCAGCTGGTTCCATTAGACAGTGCTTGCGCGAAATTAGAGCTAGCTATACTTACAAGCCATGGTATCAGCAGTACCTTGCTTAGAATCTTCGGCTTCAGTCCAATTTTTGTTAATCATTTTTAGTCCGCAGTGTTGTGCGCTCTGCTCAGCGGCAAATAGAATGCACATTTTGATGCACGATTTGTAAATATAGGGTAGTTTTTCGTGAGTTTTTTTTTTGATGAACTGCCTTCTTATACAACCATAAATGATTTCCTGAATCTTCTTTTAATTCTCTTCCTCACTGGAAATTTATTTACTCGAAACGCTACCTCAGAAACGATTTGACACACTTCAAATATGTGTTAACAGCGCCTTTTTTTCTCTTTTGGGTTATCAAATTTTTTATCTTATACACTGAATCTTCAGTGCGGCTCTGTGTCTATTCATATTCATCGCGGGTGTCTTAACCAGAAATTGGGATTGAATAGTTCCGAATCCCAATTTCTCTAGTTCATACAAATCGCTGCTAAAATTCAAAGCGATAACCATTAAATAGAGTTGTTAATAATCAATGTCGGAATATAAACAACCTGGCATAAACTTTTTATGTCCATGTAGGTAAACTTTTCTTGTTGACTGCATGGTCCTTTTTCCTCAGGATTAAACATCGTTATCACTGCAGTCTTAATCTCCGAAAAAGCGGCTTTCGTATCTGGTTCAACCCAATTTCTACAAATAAATGCGCCTTCTAGATAAAGTTTTTTGGTTTCACGCCACTTAGCACACGGCATGGAAATAAATTATTTGATGCGCATAATTTGTTTGTGCTACTTTCTGGTGACGTCTGATTTCAAACGCATTTTTACTTATTTTATTTACCGCGCGACCTATTTTCACAAGATTGAAAAGTGCCAAGCTAAACAATCTAACAATGATTTCATACAACGAGTTCATTATCGATGTCGATAGTTCATTAATAAACACCGCTAATCTACAACGACGAAGATCAAACTCGCTGTGTTTTACTTGCGCAAATTATATTCACTACAATCCTAGGACTCTTGCTGCAAAAATCAAACCTCACCTCTTGAATACCTAGGCCTTTCTGTTTGCCTCGAAGTATCACATAAAGCCCAATCACCCACATTCTGAAAGCTTACAATGCGTGCTGAGAATATCTTACTGCAGTCAAAAGCTCGCAGTGTGCCTTTTTTGATATCTTGGACCTACTGTTTAAGCTACGGCTGAAGATTAATTGAGACGACGTCCTAGAACCCCTAGTCAGTCTCCTCATGTCGGATTACTGCAAAATAGCTTCAAATTCAGGTTCAAGTTCAAGTTTAAGTTTATTGTTATTGCATGTACAAGAAACGGGCTTACATATTATATACAGCATCAGGAGGTCCCAGAGTGAGAAACTGCCAGGGGGACCTCCTATCATTACTGGGTGCATAAGAGTATTAGAGCAGCAAGTAGAGGGCGAACAAACAAACAAAACAAAACAAAAAGGAAAAGAAAAAAACGCGTCAAGAAATACAATTCATAGGGAACAATTGCAAATAAGTAGAAGACAATTAGATATATACTGAAAACAGCGTTATACAGAAATATCACAATAAATAATCATAAGCAGGAATGTCTAGTAATTTGTAATAAAAATTTCACTCTTGTGAATATTACGAACAAAGAAAAATACAAAGTGTTTTACAGAGACATGAACCCTAACGATAAAATAACAGAAATAATGTCAAGGAAAATTAATAAATGTATTTATGACAAATGAGAAGATGGTTCAGCTAACAGTATTCTTTTCATTTTGTTTTTAAAAAACTGCAATGAAAGAGATGACTTAATATTATCAGGGATGCGATTCCAAAGTGAAATACAATAGAAACGAAGCGTAAATTTACCATAGTTAGATCTGATCTTAGGTAATAGAAGGTTATAGCGTTCTGAAAACCTAGTATTATTTTGGTTCATGAGGTTATCAAAAGGAAGACTGTCTAAGGTTATTTCACGATGAAAGAGACGAAATGTAATGACTGATAACTTATGATAGAACAGCTGTTGAATGGCTAAAACGTTAAGACGTTGATAGATAGGTAAAGAATGGCAGCGGAATGAGCTAAAGTTCATTAGTTTTATTGCCTGATTTTGAAGACGTTGAAGTGGTTTGAGATGAATGGCAAATGTATTACCCCATGAAGATAAACAGTATGATAAATGACTTAATATATGCATGATACAACGATCTATGATATGAGGGAGGAAGAATGCGCGTGTTTTAATGATAATGCGGATGCCAAATAAAACCTTTTTTTATTAGTGAGGTGGCATGGCTATTGAACTTAACGTGGTTATTTACAGACAATTGTCGTTTTAGTATTAGAGGCTAGTGATATATTGGTCCGCTTTATCTTGCACTATATTACGCTTTGTACTAAATTCGCTCTGTTTTTATCTAGTGCTTGGTTTATACCAGATATGTACATTCTTCCCTATTGTTGAATTGCAGTTCAAATGTCATGTTTAATATTTACCTTTATGTACTATTTAATGATTTACCTTGCTTCAAGCGATCTATTTAAATCTACTTTGTATACTCTTCGCCGTTGCTCCACCAAAAATTTAGTTTCACTGCATGCTAACAGGAGTATTACTGCGTTACAATGGATAATTATAATTTCAGTGTGCATACACATGTCTATATTTTCATATATACTGTATGTGATCGAGACATTTACTTCTTCTTTGTTTAATCTGGCTCTTGTGCTATTCATTCTCCAGCACCAGCATTGATGGGTTGTTCTTGCCCGCTCTTAGAAACACTGATTGATTAATTGAGAAGCAGAATTCAATACAACCACTTTTTTTCTTCAGCAGCTGTATTTCAGCACCTGTTAATGTTGGACTCACGCCTCGTCACACAAAATGGCTGCACGAATCCGTTATACCGAAAACATGAGTCAGTTGGAAGCGAGTCCGATCTGTTAATGGTACAACCACGGAAAACATCAATTTTTGACGCATCTGAAAAAGTTATTTCTTTGAATGCTATCCGACGCGGAAGAGAACGTTTAGCTTCACAACTTTCACTGCACTGGGATACGCCGCATGCGTTTAAGGTATTTTCACGTCTTAATTTTTTACTCCTTACGTTCTGCCGCCGCGGTGCCTCAGCGGCGCCCGGCTGCTGACTCAAAAGACGCGGGTTCGATCGCGGCCGCGGCGGTGGAATTTTGATTAAGGCGAAATTATACCGGACCCGTGCACTGTGCGATGTCAGAGTACGTTAAAGAGCCCCAGGCGGTCCAAATTCTCGGAGCCTTTCACTACGGCGTCGCTCCATAGCCCGAGTTGCTCTGGGACGTTATACCCCCCTCAACCATCAACCATCTTTGCAATTTTGTTTCTATTATCTCTTTTAGATATCGTTTACTTTTATTATTATTTTCACCTGTCCTGTCACACTCGGGTGTGTCACTGGGCAGGGTTGGCGCGACGCCCCAAGGGACGTATACTAAGTGTAACATGAAGCAATGACACAAAGCCTTAGGCTGTAGCGTGCCACTTTGCGACGGTTCGTTCCTCCACCCCTCATCCCGCTTTTGACCAAACACATGCCTATAATAAAGAAATCAAACGCACCACATCCACATTCCTGAATCAAAACGCATCTCCGACTCGCGCATGTCCTTCTTTCAATCAAAGCAAGCACTTATCACATCAAGAAAACCTGTTTTTCCTTTATTTATAGATGCTGCGGTCTAGTACAGATCTTAGCAGGTTGGGGAAAAAACAAAATACATGCATATAAACACACTGAAATTCATATTATTTGCAGGCATTTTTCAAACATCAGTAATTAATTATGATTAACAGTCTCGCTATTAAGTTTGTTCCATACAGTTATTGTCCTCAGAAGGAAAGAAGAATATTTAAAGCAGTTATTTCGCGCGTTCAAAAGGGTTATTGTTAGTGCATGCTTTCGTCACGTGTTATAACCGAGGTGTAAGCGAAATAATTAGAACTGTTAACTTTATAATGACCTGTTTTAAGCTGGAATAAAAACTTTAATTGACAAAAACAATTGCGCTCAAAGGCGCCTCGTGCTACAGACTACGAATTTATTGGAAACTACACTGGAATGGAATGTGCGTGCGTGTTCCGGCGTTTCAGATGTTTTGCTATAGGAGAAGTACGGCTATAGGACACGCTTCTGAACTGTGATTCATCACGCGCTAAACGGGTAGGTACCATTTTTCAAATGCTTCTTTCATATATGGAGGGTAAAAGCCTCTTTGCAGACACTATGTTCGGGTTCCGCCAGCACATGTCTGCACAGGATATCCTCCTCCAGATACACAGGGACATAATACGACCCACAGCCACACAACAAAATGACAAGGCCATCCACGACCTCGATCTTAAGAGGGCCTTTGACAATGTTAAGCATAGTATCATACAGTCGAACCTGAACACCACCGACTGCGGGGCGAAAGTCTTCGCCTATGTCAGAGACTTTCTCCCTGCGCGTCAGGCACTCCTCCGGATCAAGGACGTGGACTAGAGCCTCTACACCATGGGTAAACGCGGTACACCACAGGGGGCAGTAATCGCCGCTCCTTTTCAATATCGCCATTATGCACCATCGTGGACAACTGGCTCAGGAGTAGGGCATAAAACACGTGCTCTACGCAGACAATATTACAATCTGTACCACCAAGGGGAGGCTTAGGGAGATGGAGGGTGGCGTAGGTCGCCTTCATAGCCGGTGCGTATGCTGCCGACTGTGGTCTCTAAAGTGCTCCCGCGAAATCAGAACTCCTTCATGTCAGGGCAAACCACAAGGGCTACACGTGTCTACACATCTCTTTGTCGGGCGGTCCATCAAAGATATGGCAGAGCTCCGGATCATGATTCTCTTCATCATAACAGGCTTCGGCCGGACTCTACTATATCGAAACTTAAGCGTATAGGCGAACAATTAGGGCGCATGATCCGCCGCGTTTCCAACAATCGGGGTGGTCTGCGGGGCAGGGACGCGCTACCACTCGTCCATGCCTTCATGACCAGCCGGATCCTCTACGTATTGCCGTACCCTAGCACCACCAGTTAGCACACTGACGCCATCATCGGTAAGGCGAGGAAACGAGCACTAGACCTCCCGGTGGCTACCTGCAACGCCAAACTGAAGGCGCTGGGGGTGCTAAACTCCTATCAGGAATTTCGGGAAGCCCGCCTCATGAACCGATCAATATACGCAGCTCTCATAGACGGCTCCTGGGCGCCGCCTGCTAGACCACTTACACATCCACCACATATGCATACTAGAAGGGACGGATAACATCCCGGCTCTGTGGCGCCAAACGCACTGGTCGCTCCGCTCCCGCGTAACACGGAAGCGACTTCACACGAAGGCAGACGACAAGTGCAGACAAGCGTGCTAGAGGCAATATATATCTAGAAATGGCATCTACTACGTGGACATCACAGGGCCGTCGCCCACGGGATTCTACACGGTTACTGCAGTCCACAGGGGAATGAATATCTACGGGCTATCTTTTCGGCCCCAAATTGGACGCGAGCGGAGGATGTCGCAATAGCTCTCTCAGCCGCTGATCCAAAATCGAGAAAGGTAATCACAGACCCTCGCCGGACGTGTGAACTCTTCTCTGGAACAGGAACTCTTCTCTGTCCTGCCATAGTGAAACAATCTGATCCCAACATAGATTAGTGTCGCCTGCACTGTGGACAGATTTGCGATATATTTCACATGGTGTGGGCATGTACTAAGAATTCTCACGTTCCTACTTCCCCTACTCCTAACCGAGAGGCATGGGAGATTTACCTCCTCAACTGCTCCACCCTCGAGTCCCAAAGGGCTCTGGTAAAGCGAGCGCGAAACGGGGCCTCTTCATGCGGTGTCCCTGACTAAAGATACCGGCCATGCAGCTGGGTTTGCTGACTGCTTAACCCTTTATTTAAGAGTAAAAAAGCCTTTCACTACCATAACCACTACCACCCCCGCTTTATCAGCAAGCACTACCGCTAGCGGAGCGGCCTTAAGCGTTCAGCTGGGACAGAAAAAAAAATTGAAAAATTATTTTTTTGAGGAAAGGTAATGACGGAGTAATTATCCCTCTGATCTCGCTGGAGAACCGAACCGCACCCTAAGGGAAGGGATAAAGGAGAGAGTGAAAGAAGAAAGGCAGAAAGAGGTACCGTAGCGGAGGTCTCTGGAGTAATTTAGACCACCTGGGGATTCTTGACGCGCACTGACATGGCACAGCCCACGGGCACCTTTTACGGGTCGCCTGCCTCAAAACGCGGCCGCCGCGGTCGGGTTCGAATCCGTGTACTCCGGCTCAGTAGAGGAGCGCCCTAACCACTGGCCACCGAGACGGGTGTACATAAACACACTTTCGGCATTTCCGTCGTAATGGAGAATCTGCGAGCATCCCGCGCCATTGACGTTTCGAGTACATTCGTAGTGTCCTCCCGTGCTTCGCATATCGTCAACGCGGCGTTTACCTCTGCAGCTGCAGCGTTTTAATGAAAGCAAATTGCGCAGTTCTGCCTAATGCCTCTGTCGAGACCTTAACCGTAGCCACAGATGGCGTGCGAGGAGGACAGGGAGGAAAGGAAAGACGCAAAGAGCACCGGGAGTGGGGAAGCAGGACGATGACCGCGATGACCGCGTTTCGGTGGAGGCGACAGGTGCCAGTTAGTCTTGAGGAAAGGAACTCCACTGTAACTGTCTCGCTTCACTGTTTACTTTTGCTATCTCGATCACTGTCTCCTTTTAACTGAAACAATTACACGTGCAGTTGTGTACCAGGTTCCCTGCGATCAAAAGGTGAGCAATCATAAAATTAGGTGGACGCTTAAGCTTCGCCTTAAGAATAAACGCGAAAGCGTCATTTCGTTTTTTATATTTTTAAATTATTGCAATATCACTACACCTCCGCAGAGAAGCTCCTCTCTATGGGAGTGCACAATACCTCGGACGAAATAGCGGAGGCTGTCAGAATTTCATAGCTCGAAAGGTTAAGCCGGACACCACAGGCAGAGCCATCCTTGAAATGGTAGGCCTGCAAACAGATAGACGACTATGAGCCAAATTGAGCCTTCCGCAGGACTGCCGAGAAAGTCTACTCATTCCTCCACTTTGGCAGTTATCCCAAGCAGCTTAAGATAGCGAAAATAATACCCGTATAATTAAAATGTGATCGAGCTCTGCCAAATAATTATCGACCGATTGGGATTCTTCCATTTTTGGGCAAAATTTCAGAAAGTATAATTGAAATAAGGCTCTCCAGTTACTTTGAAAAATGTAACATATTGACAGATTGTCAACACCGTTTCCGGCGCGGACAATTTACAGATGCTGCGATAGCGTCTCATCGATTACGTTAGGCTAGCTATTGATAAAGGAATGTTCTCAGGTGCAGTATACATAGATTTTAGTAAAGCATCTGGTTAAATCGATCACTTCATCTTTTTTCACAAACTAAAGTCATGCGCTCTCACTGGACCTCCCCTAATGCTCTTGAATCGAGAGAACATAGTTCTGTTAATGACCACGCATCTAACATAGCTTTAATTAACAACGGTGTTCCAAGAAGTTATATTCTCGGCCCTGTATTGTTTAACTCTACATTAATGATTTGCCGTCCTCTTTAAAGTATTGCAATAGTATACTATACGCAGATGACTCTACATAATATCACTGCACCAGGACATTAATCAGCTCATACTTAACCTACAATATGACCTTAATTCTCTTGAGCGCTTGTGCCACAATAACCACCTGTACGTGAACGTAACTAAGACTTGTCTTCAGATTTTCCATCCCCCTCAGAAGACATTGCCCATTACATCACTACTATGCCTCAATTCTGCTGCTATTTCGTCGCAAGACCGAGTTTCTTTTCTGGCTGCCATCATTCACCATCACTTAAGATTCCATTATCATGTAGCTGAAACGGGCAAGTGAATTTTGTATGGGTTCCGTGGTACTAATAAAGCCTGAAGCTATTTCCCAACACAAACTTTATTATCTCTTTACTATGCATTCATCCGCGGTCACTTAAATTATGGTATCTCATCCTGGGATAACACCTATCATATCCATCTCATGGCTTTAATAAAACTGCAAAAGCAAGCCATGCACATCATAACCTATCCACTCCAAGGTCAATCTCACGCATTTTGTTCACAGAATAAGTGTTCTACCTATCTCGGCCCTTTATTTTTACGACATTGGAATTGTATTCTTCAATATTCATCATCAGTTCCCGCTAAGCACATTTTCTCCCGGCACGATCATGAACAACATAGTCACATGTTTTGCGCTGCGAAATAACTTTTTACTACCTAAGGTCGAACTAACAACGGGAAACAATGCCTTCGTTTTTCATCCATATCATTTTAGAACTTTTTGAACTTAGACATCAAACTGACACGCTTTCTGTGTTTAATGACAACTTAAAGCTTTACCTTCCTAATGTGTCATTTTTTTCCTTCTTTTTTGTTTTGATCCTATGTATCGCGGCAGCTGTGACTGTTTTATTGTATATTCTCCAGCTTTATATTATTTGTAATTAAATACTTCGGTAGCTCATATCACACTATGTATCTAATTACTTATTCACGAAGTCGCTAAATAATGTGTTGCGTATTTCATATTTTGTTGCTTATTGAAATTTATTGTCACGGGAGGTCTCACCCGCGATCTTGTACCATAGGACAATCGCTGTATGCGCTCGTAACATTTTTGGATTCCTTAATAATCTTTCAACTTCAACTTAAAATTCAACTCCCTCTTGTCATGCATCCCATATTCAACACTGAGAGCAGGGAGAAGAGATCAGAAGCACTAATCGGACGCTTCGATCCGATGGGCAGCAAGTCAGTTGCGTACGGGAACGCGGCAAGTGGCAAGTCGGGTGCGGTGCTCGCCTCAGTGGTCCACAGCCGCGGTGCCCCCGTACCGGCAGCCACCATTAGAAGCCGCAAAACACAAACTGCTGAAGAAGTTGCAATAGGGCTCGCTTGCGTTGAAACGAAAGTAATAATTAGCGATAGCAAAACGGCCATCTATAATTTCGGAGCGGTTACGATCTCACCGGAAGCGGCAATGATTCTAGCCAGTAGATTGTTGAACAAAAATATTTGCCTAATTTGGACTCCTGCACACGCGTCCGTTCCTGGCAACGACGCGGCCCACCAGTTAGCCCGAGCTCTGTACTACCGGTTAAATGTGCAGCCGCCCGACTGCCGGAACATGGACGAGTGTCTGCAAAATTATGCGGACATTGCCGAAAATTTTAGCTTGCAGAGGAGACTAGTTCCACCACCGGATAAAAGTCTAAACAATCGGGATGCAACCGCATGGCGGCGCCTCCAAGCTGGGAAGTTCATTAACACGCAATGGGCATATAATGTTAAGAAATGTGAGAGACAAAACGATAAGTGCAAGCACTGTGGGGCGAGAGGGACCCTCGTCCACATAATCTGGGAATGCGCTAGCTCCCCAGGTCCTGAAGCAAATATAAATCGTAGAAAATCCTAGGAAGCCCTGCTGCGGAGCGAAGTTCCTGTTCCACGGCAACAAGCCAATCACCTGGCGGAAGAAGCCGAGAGGAGTCAATACCTCTTTGTCTGCTTCTAATCGAGGAGCCAACAACCCCCGTCACCCGGGCCATCGTGCCGGGGACGGGGAATAGGGGGCTCCTTATGTAGTGGAAAATAAAGTTGGTATCATCATCATTGTCATCATTAGTGCAGTGTACTGTGATAAACACTATAGTGTGTCAACCTGGTGCGCGTCTAACACGCTTTAACCAACGAACTTTTGATGCAGGTGATGGTGGCAAACTTGTATTGGACTATGTACCGAGAGGGTTTTCGATCAGACTTCAAGTGCCTGACCTTTAAAAAATCAAGGGGGGTGGGGGGGGGGGTCTCTATACTGGGACCCTCGTGGCTTCCGCGTCGAATGCAAGGAGCACTTTGTCGTTGCTGTTCAGCTCGATCGGAACAAGGATCTCCTTGCTAAGTTGCACGAGGACATCTTTTGCGTACTGGTGTGGTCGGAATTCGAACATGATGCCGGCAAAGATCTGCTTTTGTTCCAGGTAGGCTGACAGAGGGTCGCGGACCATGGTCTCCATTAGCTTCCCCGCTCAAGAAGTAAGGGAGATGGGCCGGACGTTGTTGGTGTTGATAGGCTTACCTGGTTTAGGTTGCGACCTTGTTAAGTTGGGCTTGAAGCTTCTAAGTGTGGGTGTACTTACATGCAATGAAGAAAAAATTACTTTTATTGTATACGCGCTTCGTGAACGCCTGAAAAGCAGATGGCCTGGCTTCAAACTCCAATGCTGCCAAAATTCTTTTTTCAATTGAGGTTTCTGGGAATACTTCCGTCACGTTGCTAGGGCCTCTCTGTAAACCCT
Organism: Amblyomma americanum; assembly: GCF_052857255.1. Taxonomy (NCBI): domain Eukaryota; kingdom Metazoa; phylum Arthropoda; class Arachnida; order Ixodida; family Ixodidae; genus Amblyomma; species Amblyomma americanum. The sequence goes on from NC_135507.1 coordinate 45,506,564, forward strand.
AGGTTAGGGCGACGGCTTTTCGACCGATCGAGTTGCATATGCCATCGCATGTAATTCGTGTTTCGTATAAGAGAGAAACCAAAGACACGCCTGCCTATCTTATTTCACTTTTTAGAATTAGTAAATTTTTAATGAACGACTTGTGTGGAGGAACAACTTTAAACTCAGGATGACGTTTTCAAGCAACAACGAACTAAAGCGGGTTAGCGGGAGTGGCAATCAGGACAATCCATTGTTGTCCTTATGGATGTTAAGCCAAATACCGCACATAGCGGCAGCATTTCAGTGCATCTGAAACGTAAAACTACTGGTCTGCTGGTGATGGAAAGAGATGCAAAACCTCTATACGTTAGAAATAATTACGGTACCCACATGTACTTCTCTGGAAGCGCATGTACTCTGGTTGACATGAAACCATACATGCCATGGCAAAAGCAATGCGAAACGAAGTGTAGTCTTTAGAAAATCAGCATCTCTTTGAGCTTCGGAGAATGCAGCTGCACCCGCCTTGAGCGATCGCTGTGTTTTTGGAGCTTCGCCCTCTCTTTTTCAAGGGTATATATATATAGTGATAGAGTGCTTTGTGATATTTCGAAATTGATTTTATGCCGACAGCAGACAGTTGAAAAAACAGACTGCTAACCGCTGGAAAAGGTTAGCACCTTGACATCAGATGCCAGAGCATGTTCAAAAGAATGCGATGTCACCACGATATAGTGCGCACTTGGAGGGCGTAGGCAAAGAGATTAGTTTACGAAAACAGGCTATCAATCTAATGTTATCGGGCAAGGGCAAGAAAAAAATTATATCCGCACGAGACAAGTTCATTAGCGTTTTGGAGAGTTGATTTTTTCCTTCAGCCATCCGCGTGTCGAGAGCTGAGAAGTTCCTTAGCCTGCACATAGCGGCAGCAGTCTACGGAGAAAAATAATAAAATTTTGCAACGCTCGGCTACTGATCCGGAGTTCCCGGGTTCGAACCCGTCCGCGGCGGCTGCGTTTTTGTGGAGGCAAACCGCTAAGGCGCCCGTGTGCTGTGCGATGTCAGTGCACGTTAAAGATCCCCAGGTGGTCGAAATTATTCCGGAGCCCTCCACTACGGCACTTCTCTCTTCCTTTCTTCTTTCTCTCTCTCCTTTACCCTTCCCTTACGGCGCGGTTCAGGTGTCCAACGATATATGAGACAGATACTACGCCATTTCCTTTCCCCCCAAAACCAATCATTATTATTATTACTATAAAGATTGCATAAAATTACTACAATGTAAGGCAAGGAAAATGTGGCAGTCGACTTGGAACAGCGAAGTAAATAACAAACTACACTTAATAAAACCAATTCTAGGTGAACGGAAATCACGTGTGGACCAGAAACGTTTCAAGGAAGTCATTATCTGCCGTCTCCATATAGGCCACACACACATTAACATTCTGCTAACAAAAGAAGACAAACCAGTTTGTGCATGTGGAGATGAACTTAGAGTCAGTCACATTTTAATTTCATGTTCAAAACTGGAAAAGCTGCGGAAAAAGTGCTTCTCTCTGTTTTATAACCAATGCATCTATTTTCATCCATCACTGCTCTTAGGTGAAAATACAATTCTGGACATGTCCTGCGTTTTTAGATTTTTAACAGAAGCTGTTGTTCTTAAACAGATGTATAAAACATCACCCAGTACTTTGCATGATGCACCTCAGGCACTTTCTCATTTCTGAGAAAAGGGCAGAGGTTTTTGTCTTTTGATTGGTTGGGGGCATCCAGTCCTCACCCAGCCAAGGACGGTGGATGAGGTTGCCCAGCTTCCTTTGAAACCTTTAATATTGGCCATTTGTGAATCTTGTTTGTCTGTCAATACTAAGGGGAAAGATATAAAGTTTTAGGCTTTCTACACCGCCATATATTATTTCTTTGTAAAAAACTTACAAAAACAATGTTTGTACCTTTATCTTGTCGCATGATAGCCTTAGTTGCTTATGCGCCAATAAACTCAACACAACGCAACACATTTCGTCCAATATGTTAGGGTCTGTGACAGTAATTTCTTTTCTGCAATTCATAGTAGACGCCAGAAAAGACTGCTGGGCGAATTCGCCGCAGAAGTAGTGATCATCAAGTTTTTGACGAACAACAACTGAACGCTTTGTAAAATTGTTAGCACGAACATCAATATGGTCAATACAGGAGGAAACCTCACGGTTCGATAATATTTCTTCACGCGTGACTTCGTTAATAGTATTCTGAATATGCCATTTCGATAGCACATCTTGGTAGTCGCATGTGAAACGTGTACAGGTACGAGGGTATCAATGTTGATATCGTCCTTCAAACATTACTGTTCTTCCAATGGAAAAGCTGAGACTACAGAAATCACCTCTTCAAGGAAGAGCCGCTCATTGTTACACGGGGGACGATATTCCGCTAAAATTACTGAAAGAATGTTTGATTCTGAGAGGCGCAAGGAGGCACAAGAACACCCAATTTCGCGGATGTGGTGCGAGGGGGCGAGACACCACTCCTGCCTTTGGGTCCTGCCCAGGCCACACACAGTTAGCCTGAGGCAGGGCCATCTGTGCCCCGAGGAAGATGCGGCGAAGGCTGCCCTGCCACCTCTAACAAAGGACTCGCCGGCTGCTGGGTCGGCTGCCCGCAGGGCTTCCCCCAATCGGTAGAGGCCTACATTTTGTAGGCCTCTCGCCCATGGCCTAACGGGAGGCGATGGACACAGCGCCAGGTTCTCCCACGCTTCAGCGGAGGCGTAGATCTCTTGAGCGAAAAAAGAAAACTCCAATAATGGGCCCAAAAACTCCAGGGAACTAAACATTTAAGCATATACCACGAAACCCCTTGATCACGACTTTTTAATTCAATGCAGTCGTGGAAAATTGTGAAAAAACTACAGCGATGTAACAGATATTTTAAACTTGCTTTCTACGGTCGTCTTATGTCTACAACACACCAACCTAGGACCTGTACAGAAAAAATATTTTAAACAGGTATAAAGTATTTGGTGTGACCGAGAGCAAGCAAATAGGTTGCATGGAGGGGCTGCTATTGTTGTCGACAATGGTGTGGCAACCCACGAAATAAGTCACAACATCAAATATGAAGCTGTAGCATTCACCGTCCTTAATTTTACAAACAATAACAATACGCCAGTATATCTTCAGCCACACCTATTCGTAACAGTACGTGATGTGCAGGCATTTTTTGAACAGCTGCCAGAGCCATATCTGGCACTGGGCAATTTTAATGCACATTCCTCTTTTTGGGGTAGTGAACAAACGAACACTAAAGTCGGTATATTAGAATATATTCTGCGCAATAACTTGTGCCTACTTAATACGGGAAAGCTCACATACTGCTCTCCAAGCACTGAAAAAATGAGAGGCTTGGATTGATGTTTTAGTTCGCCATACGTTTTCACCGATTTTAAGTGGGACGTATTGGATAACCCAGATGGAAGTGATCATTTGCTTGTCAGTATCACCCTATCATACTCACCATAGTCATCTCGATCAAACCTCGCCTCTAGAAGTCGCATTTAGCCGACTGGGCAGATTTCCGCGAAAAAACGTAGGATAGAGCAAATGTTTCAGATGATCACAGTATAGACGAACCGAATGAAATATTCACAACTTGTATAATCACTGCCGCACAGCAGTCTATTCCTCAATCCTCGGGAGTGGTGGGACCAAGTCGTAAGCTTTGGTATAAACAGGAATGCCGAGAAGTGAAAAACAAACTAAGCAAAGCCTGGGGCATTTTGCGTAGATACCCAACGTATTAAAACCTTCTAAATTTCAAAAAGACGAGAACCACAACCAGGCATATTTACAAGTGCGCTAAAAAAACTTCATAGCAAGACTATATATCTTCCATAAACAGTTCCATCACATCTAAGAAAATGTGGGAGCATATGCGTAAACTGAATCGTAGCTACTCCCCCTTCACAATGTCGTTTCTCACTGCACCAGGAATACAAACAACTATTCACGAATAGGCAGACATACTTGCGGAGCATTTTTCGGTGCTCTCGAGTTCCTCATATTACACGCATTCATTTTTAAAGTGCAAAACCTCAGCTGATAAGCAAAGATTTCCGATAAGTGGCACGTCAAATGAGCCTTATAATAACCTGATTACATCTCAAGAAATACATACAGTACTCTCTACCGGTAAGCAGACAGCACCTGGGCCCGAATAAATACATTGTGAAATGCTCTCACAGCTCTCCGAAGCTGCCGTAGAGGCCCTCCTGAAATTCGACAAAATATGAAAATTGCGAAAGTTACCGTTTCCATGAAGAAATGCTGTTATTGTAACATTCCTAAAACATGGAAAGCCGTCAACCTCTTCTGGCAGTTATTTACCAAAAGCACTCACTAGTTGTCTCGCAAAATATTCCGAAAGTATGTTGAATATTAGGTTAATGTTTGTGCTCGAATTCCGTGAACTTTTGGACACCCAGCAGTGTAGATTCAGGAAGGTGTGTTGAACAACTGACCATCTTGTCCGCTTTGAAAACACTTTACGAGAAACAGCCATACACAAACAACACTGTCTTGCAGTATTTTCCGAATTGGAAAAGGAATATGATACTACAAGGAGGTTTGGGATTCTTCGGGACCTAGTAGACTTAGGTATCCTTGGCAGGATGCTTAACTTTTTGAAAGAATTTCTTTCCTTCCGTTTAGTTCATGTACGACTAGGTTGCACACTTTCCAAAAATATCGTTGAGGAGAATGGGGCTCCGGAGGTTGTGCAATATAAGTACCGCGCTATTTATAGTAAAAATGAATTCTATATCGAAAATAATTGCACAGTCCACTATGTATTCTGTATATGTTTATGACCTTTAAATAGCATGCACGTGCTCCAGCTTGTCAACCTGCGAGTGACAGACACAACTGACGTAAACATACTTGAAATTTGGGAAGATAGAAATGGGTTCAAATTCTCCCCACAATTACATTAGCAATTCTTTTCTCACTTAAAAGAGGTTTGCAGACTTTTCCCACCTTGCACCTAAATGAAATTATACTTCTGTTGAAACAAGAACATAAATTTTTAGGTATAACTTAGCGATAAAAACTCACATTCCTGCCGCACATAAATACGCTGAAAAAGAATGCGTCAGAATCTCTAAGCATACTCAAAGTGCTGTCAAGGAAGCACTGGGGGTCTGATAGAGTTTGCCTCCTGCACATTTATCGATCTTTGGTACGGTCATCATTAGACCATGGATATACGGTCATCCTCAGATTGTGGATGCATTGTTTACGGTTCAGGAAGACCGTCATACATAAAAAAATTGGATCCAGTTCATAACTCAGGCCCAAGGCTCTCGTGTGGCGCATACAGAACGTCTTCCATGTTAAGCCTCTATGTATAAGCAAATGAACCTCCTCTTGAAGTTAGAAGAACCACTTTGACTTGTTCGTATATTCTTAAAATAAGGTTTCTACCAAAAAGCATCTTCTATCCAGTTTTAACGAACTGTCGATCCTTCCAGAATAATGTTCAACCAGAAACCGCAAACCACCAGGCCTCTACTCTTGCGATTTGCAGATAAGTGCCAGAATCTCGACGTACTGGACACGTTACCTGGAATTGCACAAAGGCGATATCCACTACCCCCATGGTACAATTTTCCTGCAGTATGAGTTGTCACTTTTACAGAATTCGGCAAAAAACGAACTCCACAAAAACATATCTTGCAGGAATTCCTAGCACTCGAGGAAAAATACAGGGGCTACGTGGATTTTTACAGTGACGGTTCGAAACCAAATGTGTACATTGGAAGCGCAGTAGTACGAAGGAAATGGAAGGAAACAGCACAACTTCTGCAGTGTGCATCCATCTTCACTGAAGAATGTTACGCTGTCTCCTTGGCCGTCGAGAAAATAGTAAATGAGAACCTCAAAAAGGGAGCATTATTTACACAGACTCGCTAAGAATACTTACAGCTCTCCGTTCCAAAAATGAAATCACTCCATTGCTTGGTGACATCATACACAACACAACAACAGCCATAACTCAAGGACAAAACATAAAACTCTGCTGGGTACTGAGTCATGTTGCAATTAAAACCAACTGGGTAGCAGACATGTGCTGGTCAATCTGGTAGCAAGCAGATAAAAACGTAAATTTACCCTTTAAGGATAGCATGAACTTAGTACATCATAAATTTAGGAAAAATAGCAGTTGGCATGGAACAGCCAAGTAAACATTGAGACTGAATTTGGTCAAGCCAGTCATAGGTGATGATGATGAAGATGACGGATTTTCATGGCGTAAGGACGTCTATAGCCAAAGTGCGCCAGCAGAAGATAATTTTCACTTACTGAATGCCGGGTCAAAGATCCATTTTTAAAGTATTTAAACCCTTACTAGCCGAGCACCAGGCCAGAAGAAAGCTTGTACCCATTGTATCACCGGTTTGTACTCGGTGGCCCTGGGGATCGAACCTCGCACCTCCCGTATGCGAGGCGGATGCTCAACCACTCGGCCACCGCGGTGCTCTAAGGTGAATGGAGGTTTTGTTTCTACAAGGAGCGTTTTATTGAAGTTATTTTATGTCATCTCCGTATAGGTCTTGCACTCCTCACACACAGCTTTCTTTTGACAGAAGACTAACCCGTTTGTGAAAAATGTGAGCATGAAGCTAGAAAATCTATATAAAAAGTATTTTACTTGGTTTTATAACGAACACATTTCTTTACAACCACTTCTGTACCCTCTTGGGCGAAGGTGCAATTGTGAACAAGTCTTGTGTTAGCTTTTTAAGAGAAGCAGGTTTTCTCGGCAAACTCTAGATTTTTAAAAACTGATTCGCTGAATTTCTTGATACACCTAAGCCACCTTCTCACTCCTGAGAAGAAGGCAGAGGTCTTGTTTTACTGGCTGGAAGGCTGAACAACCTTGCGCCGCCAAGAATCCTTGATGAGGTTACCCGACCTGTTTTAAAGCTTTTAATATTAGCCATTCATAAAGCTTTTATTCCATAAGCATAAGCTAATAAAAAACACCGTTTTACGCCCTGTACATTACCAATAATAATATGTCTCAAAAAATTTGCAGAGCTAATTTCTCTCACTTTCAGATGAATTTGTCTTTTCACTAAAAACTGGGAAATTTCTTCGGCCATTAAATTTCAAGCTGATTATGAGTTACACTTTTTAGACCTCTTTGTGCTTTGCGCACCATATATTTCTGACAGCTTCCTATGGACCTCCTTCACTCCGCGACGTCACGAAGATGCGGTGGCGCTGATGTTAGCAGCGACTTTCGCATGGTAGGCAAAACAGGTTCCGCTTGCCCGTGCCTACCACAGCTGCCGCAGCTACCGGCGGCTGCTTCAAGCCTGTGCACTGCAGAAGCAGCATGTATTGACCAGCTGCGTCACTGCTGGATCCGCGTAGTAGCATAAAAATATTAAATTAGCCTCGATAGGTTTCTCGCGCATAAATGCCGCATTCGGAGACTGGCTAGCAGGCATTGGGCCACGGTAGTAACGCGCGAAGTCTGGGAGCCGATAGGCACTGACACTCAATGAACTTAATAGCATGCAAGTTACTGCGTTCATTCACCTGAACTTCAGGATAGTAGGCTGATAATTGCTCAAGGAAAAAAAAGACATATGCAGCTGCACACGTACTTGTCACCTTGAGCCGGAGTGCACGGGGCGCCGACAGGTTCACTCGTCCCCAAGGAATGCGTTTTTTTGTTAATAGCAGAGCATGTTTTAATAGCGCGTTTTATGATATTTAATATTTACTTGAAACTGTTTCTTGATATGACGCATAATTATTTCTTTCGAGTTGAAAGAAGTCTGGTAAGTTGCGTCAATCTTGCGCGGTCGCGTTTTTGTGCTTAGAATAGCGTACCTTAAGTGTGCTAAACGCCATATGCTTTTTCATTGCATCATGCATGTGTCATGTTCCATGAGGTAGTACATGATCGCGAAGCTTGTTTGGAACGAAGCAGCCGCAGGCGTGCTACGAACAGACACGTGGCGGCGAGATTGAGAGGGGACGCGGCAATGAAAAATGTTTTCGTTATTCATGCATGCGATATGTAACTAAACTTGGTGCAAATATGAAATTGCTACGCTAGTTTTAGTAATTCATTCTATTTATAGCTATACCTGGTGCAGTTCTGGGTAATTATAATCAACACCGTCGTCAAGTCCCCCCAAGGTCTCAAATAATTGACTAGATAGTGCGCAGTTTTTTTATGCCAGCATGTACATAAAGCCCTGTTCTGTACGATCACGCGATTAGTTCTTTTTCTATATGATGTGTACTTATGCATGCTTAGTTACATGAAAACGTTTCTTACAAGAAATAACTAACACAGTACTGCACGTGTAGGGAAAAAATCGAGATTTATTACGCTCCTCAACGTCTCAGGAATAGTTTGCGACAAATGGAATCATTTGATTTTCATGCGAAATAAGAAGGTGAGTGATCCAGTCGCAGAAAATGTGAGAGGTAAAAACGGACCTTAAAGTTTATTCCCTCGTTTATGGCATCTTCGCTTTCGCTTTGGTCAAAGAAATGCGGCACTGAAATAAAAGAAATTACCTCACAATTTTTGACGACCACACTTCTTAAAAGCGTAATTTATAATTTTGTACTCAATATTTTGCTATAATTTTTCGTCACGAAACTAGACTTCAGGGCTAGGAAAGAAAATAATTCTAGAAATCAAAAATTTTCACCAAATCGACCAGCTTAACAAGAGGACAAGTCGGCCTGGCTGGTGCGTGGTCATGCGGCTAAAAACAGCGCTAAGCGAGACAGGAGATCAGGGACATGACGCTGTCCCCACTTTTCGCACAGCGCGACACGTACGTATGTCAGCAGACGATGAGCGCATGTCTGCTCAGACGAAACAAGGCCAGCACTTCCCCTCACTATTGTCCCGAAATAAAATCATTCCGGCTAGTGCAGAGTGTCAAAACTTGTTTTATTTAATGCCTAGCGCACAAATAAAAGGCAGGAACGCTTTCTACATGTTCACTACTAACCATATATACAATACAGTGGCAAACTATTTCTCTTTATAGGCCGCACGTGGCCAACGCGAGCTCATGTACTTCAACAAATTACTAAGTTGGAAGCATCGCCCATTGCTATGATTCGCGGAAACTGGAAACGCGCCTACAAGAATTGAAAGCCCGCGCTCAACGATTATCCGCGACGCCACTCCCCGACCTTTTACTTACCACGAGCTCGCTAGCGACTGCAGCGCCACCTCGTTTGTTTACAAACATGGAGGAGGTCTATAGTTCTGTTTTCTGTCAAGCTAGCACTGGGCGGCCGCTACCTGACCGCTTTGTAAATGGTCAATGCATACTCATTTCTGTCCGTAAGCGTGTGGAAAATCTCACTTGCGCTCCCCTGAGCGACACGACGGAAATGTGCGAGGGCACCGTTAAGACCTAGTTTATTGACAACACACCTATTTCTTATTAATTTTTTTTTTCCTGGTACCTTCAATCTTGTCATCTTCTCGCTTTCGTTTTCTCGTTGACGGCCGCACCCTGCAGCACTGCATTACAAATCACTTGCGCAAGCGCTGAGAGACTATCAACTGATGCAGGTAACAAGCAGGTTGTTATTCTTGTCTTCCTTAAATAGCCTCATATGTCGTCTTGCCTTCGTGATGTCAGCCCCGGAAACAACGGAAACAAAATCAAGGCAATGATGCAGACCGCTGACCTTCAGCATTGTCCTACACCCTTTCTCTTGTCTTTTCGTGGCTTTCCGAACTAAAGCCTAGCAAGTTTTGTACCAAGCGGCTCACAATTAGCCCGTCTTGCAAATTCCAAACTTCTAGCGCACTTATGCAGGGATCCTCCTCCGCACAACAAGGGACATCGTCACTTCTATGGGCAACAGTTTAGTTTTTCTTGTTTTCTTCGTGAAAGAAAAAACGCGTGAGCAAGCGCCTGTCGCAAACTGTAACGCTGCACTCGACGCTCTTCATTTCGATGCTTCTGCTTGCCACGTGACTCCCGCTGTGTTTGGCAGCAGCACTTGTCAACCGCCCAGGCTAGATTCAAGCTCCTGAATCGGTAGCTAAAGAATAGCCTCTGTTTCGCGCTTTATTCATCAGTTTCCGAGACAATGACGTCGATACACAGTTCTATGTCCTTCGGAATGTTACTTCACTTGCTTTTCTCATGTGGTCTTCATGGCGTGGTTTCCGCAGATAATACCAAGAATTGCTTTGTACAAAGAAAAAAAAATCTGGATCTCATCGCTCACCAGAAGCGCATTGATGCATTAACGTGGCGTGGCAATATCTTACACAAATGTATTCGCGTGCGCATGTTTTGTAATCTGAGGTCTGTTACTTGACTCGGATAAGCGATGTGCTTTTCATGGCGCGGTTACGTAGAAAATACGAACACTTGCATTGTTTGATGAAAAACCTTTAGATCTCATCGGTTACCTGACCCGCACTCCTGCAGAAATGCAGTGTGGAGATATTTTCCATAAATTTATATACCGACGCATCTTCTAAACTCTTAGGCATGTTTCGTCGCTGGGTTAATTCATGTGCTTTTCGTTGCGCTGTTTACGTACACAATACGAAGACATGTGTTCTATGATTTAAAACCTCTTAAACTCGTGCCTCAACTGAAGCCCACTCATGCCAAACTGCAGTGCGGAGATGTATTACAAATTTTATCAAACGAAGAAAATTAAAAAAAGATATTGATTGAGTTTGGATTTCTCTTCAGCCACTATACACCGCAAGTCATTGGCATTTTTTTCTTTTTTTTGATTGTCTTCTTTTAAAGAATGATCAAGGATTTTGTTCGTTTGACATGCCAACGATAATGTTCTGAGTCCGCAGTGTAGAGCTGCCGTGATAAATTTAGAATCAACGTGTTTTTAGCCAGTCCGCTAATTTGTTAGCCCTGCAACTGTGATACGCATAGGCCATGTTACTGAAGCCGAATGCTATGTGCCTCATAAATACTCTAGGCCTCATGAATGAATATACAGCCCCTGTCAGAAGTGAACGGCCCTTTGGGTTTGCTTGTGAGGCATCCTGTTTGCTTGGTTATGCATCCTCAGCGACCGCAATTTCTCGAAAGAGGAATGGCCTCCCGTCCTTAATCCCCTCAGCTTTGGACTGCTTAATGGGCTAGAGAGCCCAGCTAAACAGCTTAACAGAAAACCCCTTAGGCTGCGTGCACCTCACAAGGGCGGTACGTACTTTCTAAAAATTGTTAAACTTTTTGAGGAGTAGAGAAGGAAAGGTGGAGAATTCAATCGAGAGAAGAGACAGTTTTCCACCCTGCAAAATCTAATTAATGAAGATATATAGAGGTTGTCAGAAGAAAAGGGTTTGGAAAATGAAGTTTCAAATCAAAAATCCGTCGGCAAAGTCATAATATAGCAACACGCCTAACACTCTTAACAAGCAAAGCAGTGCTTGGTTGGCCATCACTGAGGAAGCTCGCCGTGGTGCTCCCTCCGAAAATCATCTCTATCAGCAAGAACGGACAAATGGGCTTCAGCGAACGGCATAGAGACAGCCGTGCTGGACTCTACGCATGACATGCACAGAAGATATGTGCTGTGTCTCGTCACACCCGCAGATAAGCATGCAGGGTTATCAGAAATATTGAACTCAAAGTATTAATGATTTTGTGAGTGCGACTGCAGGTCTTACCGCTCTGAGAAGAAACCGAAGCTTCAGGTCAGTTTCTAGCGATTGCCAACGTGGATTTTTAAAACTAGCGAGAATTCCATGAGGCTTGCGTAATCTCCCTCGCAGATGTTCAAAGGTAGCATCCGCTTTCGCAGTTAAATTAATGATTGGTCTCTCGGGAAGACCAACCTGGGCCACACAAGGCCCAGCGCTGGGAGCACCTGCAATGGCAGGGCAGTGGCACATCGCTTAACCGGTACACAACTGCGCCACTGCGCCAGGACGTCTATGAGGACTCTCACGGATCCATGCAAAAAAAGAATTATGTTCTGCATATATGGAAATTAACCCTCTACGCCATCGCGCCATACACTAAAGGCGGAGGTCAAGTTTTCCCTCCGCTTTATATCTGATTTCATTAAAGTTTGAAAAGAAAACAGTCTCTAGTAAATAGGTAGAGAACTACACAAGGAATTAGATGCAGCTTCCAGAGTACGGTTTTGCAAGCGCGGCCTTGCATTGCTGAGAGCTGTGTAAAATATGCGAAAGTATTCATAGTTGCCAGGAATATCAGTGATGCTTTCTGGGGTACACAACCAAGGCCATTTATGTTGACATATGTCCTTTGCACTACAAAATTTTTAACCTGTTGAACAACATTTTTTTATTTATATGAACGCTAAAGGAGAGGTTGGTGCTGCGTAGCGCCTCCGGCTACTCGTTTTCGGCAATTCATAGCAACCACTTTGTCCGACGAGGCACAGTTCACAATTATGCAAAACAAAAGCAAACAGTACACAACATATAAAACAAAGTACAAGTGACAGTAAAATAACAATAAGGAGTGAACGGAGACACCTTGAATGTTAAGAAAACAGTACACAATACAATGTACATAAGAGATACGAATAAACAAGGGCAGAACAAGAAATAATCTGATTTCCAGTACACACAGCAAACGTACATAACAATGCTGTTAAAGCACTCGCTCACCAAAAACATAAAAAACAAAAACAAGTTTGTTTACAGCAAACACAGCAAAAGCAAAGAACAATGACCTTGAAACTCACACACAGGGAGGTAAGAGCTCTAGCATTCGCTCCAATTCTACAAAGCTAGTACTCCCCAAGGGTATTCAGCCGTCCTGAAGGAATGGTATCAATGCCACAAGTGCTAGCTTTTGGAGTTCACATTTCGGAAAGGGCCTAAGAGCTTTATCAAACTTAAGTGTCTTTTGTCAAGAGCGCTTAAGTCTCTCTTCAATCCCGACCTGAGGTTGTCGTGCACTCGGCAATCCAATAATAGCGGAGACACCTCCTCGTTTTCTTGACCTCCTCGTTTTCACCTCCTCGTTTTTTTAGGTATGTCAAGGTGCGTTCGATTACACAGTACCGCGCAATGAATATACAAATACCAAAGAGATTGCATTTCCCTGCCACCAAACACTTTTATGTGGATCTTCATGCATCATGAAGCATTCCTGCGCTTGATTAGTATACCAATTTTTAATACCAAAACATGCTGTGGAAAACTGATGTCAGAGCAATTTAACTTTTGCTGGCATTGTTTCCGCTGGCATTAAAATAATAAACCTTGGTTAACTCGTAGCAGTAATTTATATGGTGTTAGAAGGTCAATGAGCACAATTAATAAAAGGAAGGCAAGCTCTAATGTGTTTACTATGTGCGCTTTGAACTCCTTAGCGCAAATATTTAGATATTATACCCCACACCGGTTAGTAAACAAGGCTGTTTGCTTGAAAGCTAAGTTCTCTGGCACACATGACAAGTAACAAAACACAAACACTTAATAAGCACTAACCATGATCCCATAAATTCTGAAAGCCACGCCGCTTCGATGTAAACAAAAAAGCATGCAAACAATCCATCATGTTGACAGGGAGTACATTGCAGCACAGCGAGTCGTTGCAACCAGTCTAATGCTATCGCCGACGGTAAGCGAGCTGAGCTTGACTCAGTTTCGCATGTTGCTCTGAAATCACTTTGAACTGAAATTGACACGTATTGGTTCTTTTCTCTTTCTGGGGAACTGTTTGGCTAATTCTGAAAAGCTTATTGAGCAAAAACTCTTAGGGCGCATCCGCTAAACCGCAAGCGACCGCCGAGTACCCTATTACATGCCTACATGCCTTACATGCCTACATGCCTACATGCCTTACACGCCTATTGCATGCCTAGTACATGCTGATGTTGACTCCTTTATTGATAGCATCGTTTTATTTAATAATTACGCTTGAGATTTTCGGGGGACTATTTTTCTTCAATTCAGAGGGGGAAAGGAAAGTCGAAATATATGGTTAATGAATTATCAGATCAGATTCTAGTCTTCTAAACAAAATTGCTATCTATAGTGGTGGACATTTTAAGAGCGAACAAACCTACACATCTTTTCAACAAGCCACAACATAAGTCTTGAGCACCTCGCAAGTAATCTAGAAGCAGCCGCTTTTAAGAAAATCACTTACATACAGTTCAATATGCATAAGCGGAAAACCGAAAAAGTGACGTGCACCTTTGTGGCGTTCTTAGCAACTGCGGATGTGCTCCATCTTATAAATTTAGGGTTGAATTTTATATTCTGGTTATTCTGTATACAGTATATGCGGGTTATTTGATTGTCATAGCAGTGCGCTCCTTGCGTCTCAGGAAACAATGAGAAGAAGATGTCCATTGTATGTTTACGCTTTTAACAAGATACACAACATGGTCCCTCAATCAAAAACGCAATGTCGCAAAAGACCCCTTTCGACGCTGTGTGCCTTATTATAACTCTTAAATCCAGCTGGAGATATGTATTGCTTTTCGGCAGGCTGTAGGTTGTTTTCGTTTGGAAGCTCCACATCAGGGTATGTTTGGTTTCCTAGATTTCTACTTGACAGGTTTAGGAGTTCTATTTGAGATTTATAGCTGTGTACCTAATACATAGAACCCGAGTAACCACTTGCCATTATGGGACTGTTTTATGTCTAACAGTATCCGTTATATGCAGAAATAAAGTAAAGTTTGCTTGCCGCCGCATTGGCTGAGTGGTTATGGCACTCGGCTGCTGACCCGAAATATGCGGGCTCAATCTCGGCGGCGGCGGTCGAATTTGGTTCATATGTATCCGCACCGCGAACACAATTGGGAAGATGTAGAAAAAACAGAACGCTGAACTTTCAACTCTATTTCAAGAAACTGAAACCCGCACTTATGTACAACCACTACCATGACACCACCCACCAGGTGAAATAATCGAGGTTATGCGACACACAGGGCGCGCGAACGAACTTGGAATCATACGTTCTCCAGGACATCTGAAGATAAAAAAAGGAGCATCATTGCTAAAACCACACTAGACAGTGAATTTTATAATATAAAGCACAAATGACATGTGGAAAAAAGAATGGAAAACAGGGTTGAGGGCGCAGAATTGACAAATGAAAAAAAATGGGGAAAAACATGGCAAGGCGAGAACAAGGTAAAAAGAATTACCGATACGAAGGATGAGCCCCAGCTATTAACACGGCTCGAATGAAGAAAGCAACATGAAAAGTGTGCTTCTAAAATCAAGGTAAAATAAGATAAAACCACATAGAAGGGTGATTTGCTTTTCAGATAGCGAGATAGATGGGGTGCTTACACAACCTTACACCCGCAAGGGCGCCTGGAGTTTCAAGGTGATGGTGCTTGGCGCCACCACGGACCCTTAGCTCCCATTCCGAAGCCGTAATCCGCACCGTGGCGATAGGTTGTAAGGAGAAGGGTGGAAACCATCAACGGTGGCGGTCGGGGCCATGGCCAAGCCCCGGCCGACGTGATCCCCGTCTGTTTACCAGGCGTGGGGCTCCGGGACCTTCCTGTGAATAAGACGGTGAACCCCAGGCGAGATTTAGGAACCGTCAGTATATCCATAGCGCATGAGTACCTATTCTTCAAAAAAACCTGACTGGTCTCTGAAAAGGAACCGCACCGATGAAACACTCACCTGTACCCGGCCTGACGTTGACCACTTCCCTCACTTTTTAGTGATACACTCCCTGACAGAAAATGACCCCGTTTCAGCGATGTCTGTTTTCGTTATCGCTCGAACCCTTAAGAAACTCATTGGAAAAAAGTACAAAGCAAAGAAACTCTCATCTGGTGACCTTCTTGTTGAAGTGTCCCAGAAAGACCACAGTGACATCCTTCTGAGTCAAAGGCAGTTTGCTCACCTCATGGTGACCATCACTCCCCACCGGAATCTAAACACTGTGCAAGGTGTCATATAGACCGTGATCTGATCCAAGAGACAAAAGCTGACCTCCTGGAAGGCTTCCGAGATCAAGGTGTCATTGCCCATCGTCGCATCACCATAAGGCGGAATGATGAAGAGGTGGTGACACCCCACATCTTGGTGACTTTTGAACGGTCCAGTCTTCCAGATGCTGTAAATGCAGAGTTCATCCACTGCAATGTCCGTCCATATATCCCCAACCCGAGAAGATGTTTCAATTGCCAAAAATATGGACACGGATCAAAAACGTGCCGGGCAAAACTCACATGTGTGAAGTGCGGTGCCCATGAGCACCCAACCGACAACTGCAGTGCCGCTCAAGCAGTGTGTCCAAACTGCCGCGGGCCACATGCCGCCTACTCGCGATCATGACAGAAATTTCAAAACGAGAAAAAAATAATTCACCTGAAAGTAACAGAAAACATCACATTCTCGGGAGCCCGGAAGAAGCTCTCGCCTCTCTCCGAAAGATCCTACGCTGACGCAGCACGCCGGGGGGCCGGGCGGCGTCTCGTCTTAGTGGGCACGCAATTCAGTGTCGCTGATGCGCGTCCACTAAGGCCCCTCACTAAGCAGCCTCCGGCTGCACTAGACTTCCATGTCCCAGACGTCAACGTTTCGCAAACCTCTAGGAAAACACAGACAAATGAAAAAGAGTCTCTCAATCTTGAAAACTCCGTGTCTGCTTCCGCGTCTCCACCGGAAGCAATGGACATGACAGCGGAACCCTCAGCGTCGGAGGCGCTGAGGGAGGCCCCCTTGGAAAGGCGGAGTCTTCTACACCGCCAAGAACTATGGCTTTAGAGAGCATTATGCAATGGAACTGCCGAGGTCTATTTAAGAACCTGGATGACATATATGAAATACTCGCGGAGTATCAACCAAGCGTACTTTGTCTACAAGAAACAAACTTAAACACAACACACACAAATTTTCTAAAGAAGTACGCACTATATCGGAAGGACATGCAATGCAGTGTGCACTCATCAGGCGGCGTTGCTATTGTGGTGCAGAATTCTATTTCCTCTCAATGTCTTCCACTGGCGACGGATTTAGAAGCAGTGGCAATACGAGCCCTAACGTTTGGCAGAGTAATAACCATATGTTCCCTATATATTCCACCAGATCATCGGCTGTTGGCTGATCAACTCGAAAAACTCATTGTTCAGCTTCCCGAGCCATTCCTGTTGGCGGGTGATTTTAACGCTCACCACCCATTATGGGGAGGTACCAGAACAGATTCTCGAGGAGCGCTAATTGAAAAATTCCTGTTGTTATCTGGCTCATGCATATTCAATAGAAAAGAACCAACATACTTTAATTCAACACACAACTCATACACAGCAATAGACCTTGCTATTGGCTCTCCATTGCTCTTGGCAGCTACTGAGTGGCTGTTATTGAAAATCTGTACGGAAGTGATCACTTTCCCATTTCTTTCCAGGAACGTTCCAGGAACTATCAGCATTGCCCTGTTCATCAATTACAGAAGTAGGTATAGATGACTTTCAATCCCTGATCACACTGCATATAATAGACGCTGCACAGAAATCCATCCCACAGATATCCGGTAAACCAGGGAACAAACGAAGACGTGGTGGAATGCGCAGTGTAAGAAAGCTCGTCAGGACCAAAATAACGCATGGTCAAAATTCCGCCGTTATCCTACAATTCACAACTTGATAAACTTTAAGCGAGCTAAAGCAAATGGCAGGTGTACTCGCCGTATATCTAAACGGGAAAGTTGGCAATCGTTTCTATAGTCTGTAAATTCCTACACAGATACACATAAAGTGTACAGTAGACTAAAAGCACTTAAAGGGCATAGTTCACATCTAATTCCTTTTGTTTGCGCTGGTGGCGATACATTGGAGCACCAAGCAGATGCATTAGGCAAACACTTCGAATACACTTTTAGCTCAGCACATTATAAAGATTCCTTCTTGAGATAAAAACTTGTCGAGGAGCGCAAGTCTGTTCACAAGAACAAAAGGCCATCAGCAGGAGGATACAATAGCCCATTTACTTTACAAGAGTTGAAAGTTGCCTTAGGCACTTGTGGAAACTCAACAGCAGCAGGCCCTGACAGGGTTACATATGGAATGCTCAAGCACTTGCATGAAGAAACCCTTGAAACTATCCTGTGCTTGTTTAATAAGATATGGGCTGCTGGACGCCTTCCAAAAGTCTGGAAAGAAGCGGTCATTACTCCGGTATTAAAGGAAGGTAAAGAAGCCACACTTGCGGCCAGTTATCGGCCGATTGCCCTAACCTGCTGCTTATGTAAGCTCTTTGAAAAAATGGTAAATCGTCCCCTTGTGCATTTTCTTGAAATCAACGGTCTTCTTGACCAGCACCAGGCTGGATTTAGAGCTAACCGGTCAACCACTGACCAGCTCGCTGCCTTCGAATCTTATGTAAGGACGCCTTCGTGTATAAACAGCATTGTTTATCTGTTTTCTTTGACTTAGAGAAAGCTTACGATACCACATGGCGCTATGGTATCATCCGTGACCTGTTCGCCTTTGGTATCTCGGGAAATATGCTGTCCACCATTCAAAGGTATCTTTCTGAACGAACATTCAAGGTCCGTGTAGGGAATTCGTTATCCAAGCAGTTTATACATGAGAACAGTGTCCCTCAAGGCGGCGTTCTTAGCTGCACTCTTTTTATAGTGAAAATGAATTCATTAAAGAGCATCCTGCCTAGATCTATATCCTACTCCGTTTATGTTGACGATGTACAAATAAGTTACAAGTCATGTAATTTGGCCATCTGTGAGCGGCAAATTCAACTAGGAGTAAACAAAGTAGGAAAGTGGGCAGACCAAAACGTATTTAAACTCAATTCATCAAAGACTGTAAGCGTACTCCTCACAAAAAAAACGTGATATTAGACCTGAACCCGACATCACACGTAACGGGCAGAGTATTGCTGTCCAAAAATAGCACAAATATCTTGGCATCATAGTTGACGAAAAGCTTACATTCATCAAACACATTAAGCACCTTAGACTTAAATGCATAAAATCATTGAACCTTTTAAAAATCCTGTCCCACCAGTCTTGGGGTACAGACCGAGACTGCCTGCTGAGTCTTCAAAATAGTGTAGTTCTATCACGTATAGACTACGGCTCAGTAGTGCACGAGTCAGCACGAAAAAGCTCTTTAAAAATGCTTGACGCTGTGTACCACCTTGGTCTGCGGTTGGCTACTGGTGCTTTCCGTACAAGCCCAATTGCAAGTTAGTACATTGAGGCGGACCGATGGTCACTTGAACGACGACGGAAATACACAAGTATAACGTATACTACGAAGGTATTATCTCATGCCGACCATCCATGCAATGCGCTTTTGCGAAACCCAACCAGTAAACTACTCTTTTCAAACCGACCGTCTGAAACCCCACCTTTACCCATTAGAGTCGCCACACTTGTCCAAGACATGGACACACCTGTCTCCAACATTCTGGTAACTTCTTTTAAAGACATAATCGCTCCCTGGCAAGTGTATCCAATTGACTGCGACACATCTTTTCGTGATGTTCGTAAGAATGGGCCATCAATTGGCATAAAACAGCATTTCCTGTCCCTACAAGCAAAAAAAAAATATCAGTGCACAGAGTTCTACACTGATGCCTCAAAGACATCCTCAGTCTCATGTGCAGTGCACAGTTGTCTATTTTCTAAAACAAAAACAACGAATAGACACACAAGCATATTTACTGTGGAATGCCATGGTATTCTGTTGGCTGTTAGACTCATCCTCGAAAACAAAGTCCCAAGCTCTGTTATATACTCAGATTCCTTAAGTCTTATTATGGCCCTGTCTTCTGGGAAACCCTGTAAAAACCCTGTACTGAATTCCCTCTTGAAATGCTTTATGTCTCCACACACATTGAACCTTAAAATTACAGTACGCTGGGTACCAGGTTACTGTGGAATAGATGGAAATGAAGTGGCTGATAGGCTTGCAGCATCAGGTGCCGAACAGAGTAGGATTGATATAAAACAACTTACATACCAGGACCTCAGGCTATATATTAGTGCTGCACTTCGCAAAGAGTGGCAGCAGGATTGAGGTCAACAAACAGACAACAAACTACACACAATAAAACCACGGATCGGGAGGTATGCCACAGAAAAACAAAATAGATTTAAATAAGTCGCTCTCTGCAGACTGAGAATAGGACATACATCACACACTCGCATCTTTTACAGGATACTCCGGCACCATTATGCGTCGAGATGTTGAGCCCACATCTCAGTTGTCCATACATTAATCATATGCCGGAAACTGGATATACAAAGACGACAGCACTTTCATGAACTTTACACATTAAACATACCAGTGCACCCTTCATTATTTTTAAGTGATCACCACATGTTCTCATTGGATAGGGTTTTTAAATTTTTAACTTATGTAGGTTTTTAAAGAGAGATATTAAATTCAAAGTAACCTCAGCACCTCCTCGTTGCTGTAAGAATGTGCTGAGCTCACCCATAGCTGCCAGACGCCTCGCCCCTCTTGCTGCAGCAAGGTCTGTGGTTGAGGCTACCTGGCTTCGGCATTCATACATATCTCCTCTTAGAACAATTTCAGGCATTATTCATCATTTTAGGCCATTCAACCAGATTTTTAGGCAACCTCTTCAGACTATAATCATGCACATACTACTCTTAGGCCATATTCACCTGCTTTTAATGCTATCATCTGTACACATTTTAGCCCGAGTCGGCCAAGAACCTTGTGTTTGGCGCTCTTTGGCCTTAGTTGCCCTTGCGTCATAAAAACCTAGCATCATCATCTTACACAACCTTCCCTAAGCTGTGAGATGTCGGCGGGTTCCAAGATTTCGCGTCAAAGTTGATTTTTACCTTAATTCAGGACGGTTGTTTTCTTAAACCAAGGAGTGCATTTCTTTTTGCTGTCACTTCCCCGGCAGTGGGCGTGCAAATTTCTCAATGGCACCCCAGACAAATTGTTGGTATGTTCCATTAACCTTTTATTTGAACGCCTTCGTGTCTGGCCTGTGTAGGCCTTACTGCAAGGTAAAGGAACGGAATATACAACGCCCTCCCCATAAGGAGCAAAACTGAGCTTGTGCAACGAAATTAACAAAAAGAAAACGAACAGTACGTGTGCAACCAAGCACCGAGACATTTTTGTGCCATTGAGAAATTTGCCCGCACACTGCTGTGGATGTTTTCGAAATTCAGTGTATTTGTCAAGGTTTCGAGAAAATTAAATTTTTTGATTCAGCGCCCCTTTAATATGGCTTCTAGTTTTGCCCTTGTAGAAGAGCAATTCGAATGAAGCATTACCGCTTAGCCTGGGGCCTTCAACTTACCTTACAGAGTAGCGTTTTCACAAACATAGGCCGGTACGATGGTTGCCCAGATCAAAACAGAAATGGCTAAAATTTTTCTAGTGTGTACTTATTGAGAAATAAAGAAGATAAAGAATATCATTAGCCCTCTGATTCACGACATAAATGTTTAGAGCCCGCAGGGGGGCGCCTGCAGCTTGCAGGCGTTGGTGAGTGGCGACACCACGGGTTTCCGAGCATCCGCATGGACATCCCCCCCCCCCCCCCCCCCCCCCCAGTGGGATGATGGTGAACAGTGCCTCACCACGGATCCGAGCACCCGCGCCTTGCCGTGCGTGGCATCGCCGCGTCCGGGGAAAAGGGGATCCTAATGGTTGAGCCGATGCCGAGCGTTTGGACCTTTAAGGCTCCTCAGCGGAAGCAACACACCACTTTGGCCCCAGCTTCCTGTAGACGGCACCTACGGCCTGACCCGACCGTCAGAAATGGGCAGTCGCCTTTTCGTATCCTCCCCTCCATCTTTCACTTTCCTATCTTGTTTCTCACAACTCTCCTATCCTCTACTCACTTCTTGGTTTCTCCTTTTTTCCTGGCGGCGATGGTTAACCTTGTGTGACGAACTACCCTGAGTTGCGTCATATTGGCTTATAGTTGCGGTGTACAGCTGACGCGGGCAGGCCTTGCTTGCAACCTAATGTGCCGTCCCCATGTTGGGCTCCGTGGTGAGTGGCTGCCACCGCAGCCTAAAAACAGCGTTTTTTTATGGATCACCTTCATTCAACAAATGATCGTTCTCATAAACGAGGGCGGACCCATGCCACTACGCAGTTCCTGCAAAAAACAAAAGTTTTCCCTAGGTACCATGTCGTATATAGTGAAAATCCAGATCAAACAGCTAGGAAAATGTCCCCATTCATTCCTTCCAAATCTCTTACCGACGCCTTGGGCCTTGGCTACAAGGTGATGAAGCTAGCCAGTGGCGACCTACTCCTCCAAATCCGAGACAAAGTGCAATTTTCAAAACTCCCAACCATAGTGTCCTTTGGAGACATTCCTGTATCCATTACTGCACATCGATCACTGAACACAGTGAAAGGAGTAATATCTGAACACGATTTCCTGAACCTTTCTGAAGAAGAGATGTTGGAGGGTCTGAATGACCAGAACGTCACTGAAGTCCATCGTATTAAAATCCGAAAAGACGACAAGCAAGTAGCAACAAAACACATAGTCCTGACCTTTGCCTCCAGCCAAGTTCCCGAAACCAAAGAAGTAGGATATCTTAAAATAAATGTAACACCGTACATCCCAAACCCCAGACGCTGCTTCAAATGTCAAAGATTTGGCCATGGCTCACATAGCTGTGGCCGCCGCCAAACATGCGCCAAATGTTCGTCAAACAATCATGAATCCGTGGACTAAAATGCTTCACCACTGTGCGCGAACTGCGAAAGGGATCACCCCGCGTACTCGAGGTCATGTCCTACCTGGAAGAGAGAGAAGGAGATAATAACAATAAAGACAAAGGAAAACATAACTTATCAGGAAGCACAAAAAAGACTCCCATCAGCCTTCCAGTTCACGGCAAAAACAAATTTCGCCGATGTGGTGCACAGGGGCGGCACACCACACCAGGCTTCGGCCACTGCCCAGGAAAAGCCTCAGGCAGGGCCACCCCCGCCCCCGGCAGACGCAGCGAAGGCTGCCCTGCCACCTCAGAGCAAGGGCACGCCGACCCCTCAGTCGGCCGCCCGTAAGGCCTCCCACAGTCGGGAGAAGCCCACTAACCGTACAACTGCGGGTTCACCGCGGAAGTCCAGAGCCTCTAGCGAGGCGATGGACACAACTCAGAACTCGCCTTTGCTGCAGCAGAGGCACAGCTCCCTGGAGCAAAAAAGAAGAATGACCCCGGTATTGGCACCCTTAAACCCGGTACCCTATGTTTTAACTACACTAGTTATATATGGCGTTCCTTATACAGTGGAACTGCCGATGACTAATGAGTAACTACTCTGACATAAAAGGGCTTTTAAACGCAATGTCCCCGGTGGCTTAATGCTTACAGGAGACCAACGTAGGTCCAAAACAACGAAATATTTTAAACAACTACAATATCTTTCGGTGTGACCAAGAGTAAGCAAGCAAACTTTCTGGAGGTGTTGCCATTGTCATCCAGAATGGTGTGGCAACCCGCGAGATCAAACTTAAAACCAAATACGAAGCTGTCGCAGTCAGCATTCTTCATTTTAAAACCCTCATATTATGTACCGTATATCTTGAACCACACCTAACAGTAACACTTCATGATTTAGAATGCCTTTTAGAACAGCTACCGGAGCCATATCTGCTGGTTGGTGATTTTAATGCCCACTCCGGTTATTGGGGCAGTGCACACACTGATGCAAGATATCATATTTTAGAAGATTTTATCCTAAGTAATAATGTTTCCCTTCTTAACACCGGCAAAGATACATACTGCTCTCCGAGCACGGGAAAATTGAAGCGCATAGATTTGTCTTTTACTTAAACCTCTCTCTTTTGTGATTTTAAATGGATGTCATCGATAACCCATACGGCAGCGATCACCTCCCTGTATTAATAAGCCTAACATCCCCACCACTAGTCACCCCAACGAAACCACTACGGTGGAAGTTGCAATTAGCCGACTGGGAACTTTTTATAGAAAGGGCCAGCTTAGGTAAAATTTTTTCATATGATCTCAGCATAGACGAACTCAATAAAGCTACCACAAACTGTATTTTAACCGCTTCACGCCTAGCTATTCCTCGGTCATCTGGAGTATTAAAGCAGAATCACAAAATTTGGTATACACAGGAATGCAGAGATGCAAAAAAGAAACAAAACAAAGCTTGGGGAATTTTTCGTAAGTACGCAACGCAAGAGAATTTAATAAGCTTTAAAATGGCAAGAGCAAAAGCTCGATATATTCGCCGCAATGCAGAAAAAAACTTCATGGCAAGGTTACGTGTCCTCAATAAACAGCTCAATGACGTCAAAACAAATGTGGAAGATGGCAAAAAAGATAAATGGCCGCTATTCTCCATTCACAGTTCCGTTTCTGTCAAACCCTGGCATACAGACAAATTTAGAAGAACAGGCAGATATTGTGGGTGAATATTTTTCTGCAGTTTCCAGTTCACCTCACTACAGAGAATCATTCCTGAAATACAAAAACGCAGCTGAAAAACAAAGACTTCCAACAAGTGGCAGTTCAACGGCGCCCTATATTAACCTACTTACAATCCAAGAAATTAATAGAGTACTGTCCGCTGGTAAGCAAACTGCACCTGGCCCAGATGAAATACATTATCAAATGCTGGCTCATCTCTCTGAACCGGCTATGGAGGCGCTTTTAAATTTTTTTAACAAACTTTGGGTATCGGGGAAACTTCCCAAAGCCTGGAAGATGGCCGTTATTGTTCCTCGTTATTGTTATTGTTAAAACCCGGAAAGCTCTCTACCCTTCCTAGCTGCTATAGGCCCATAGCTCTGACTAGCTGCCTAGCGAAATCTTTTGAAAGTGTATTGAATATCATACTGTCATTCGTGTATGAAGACGGGAGCTTCTGGATGTCCATCAATGTGGTTTTAAAAAAACTTGCTTCACCACCGACCACCTGGTGCGCCTTGAAAACACTGTTCGTGAGGCTTTTGTACACAGACAGCATTGTCTCGCTCTCTTCTTCGATTTAGAAAAGGCGTATTACACAACGTGGAGGTTTGAGATTATTTAGGACCTGGCTGAACTGGGCATCCGCGACAGGATGTTGAACTGCCTTAAAGACTTTTTGTCTAACCGTACATTTCACGCCCGCCTAGGCTAAACCCTTTCAAGGAAGTTTATCCAAAAAAACGGAGTTAGCACCCTACACCTGAACGAAATAGACTTACCCGTGAAAAAAGAACATACATTTCTAGGTGTAACATTCGACAGAAAGATCACCATCATGCCTCAAATAAATGCGCTGAAAAAGAAGGTTTCTCAATCCCTGAACATACTCAAAGTGCTCTCGCGAAAACACTGGGGAGCCGATCGGACATGTCTGTTACAAATATACCGCTCTGTAGTACGCTCTACCCTGGATTACGGATGTGTAGTGTATGGGTCAGCGAGACTATCGTACCTCAAACGCATAGATCCAGTACATAATTTCGGTTTACGCCTCTCCACTGGTGCATATAGGACATCACCCATAAACAGTCTCCATGTAGAAACCAATTAACCATCGCTTAAAGATAGAAGAGCCATACTCACATGCTCATGCAATCTAAGAATCCGTTCACTGCATAAACATCTGTGCTACCATATCGCCACAAAGTGGCTTTCTAGAACACTCTTCAACAACAAGCCGCTAGCTACTCGGCTTCTCCTCTTGCGGATTGAAGACATGTGCCTGAACCTTAGCATATTAGACGTATTGCCAAACATTACCCGATGGCGAGGTCCACTGCCGCCATGGTACAATTTACCTAAAATCTGTGATTTCACTATAACACAGTACCGTAAGAAACAAGTTCCGCAACAACATTTAATACAAGAATTCCTCACACTCGAGGAAAAGTATACTACATTCGCAGCATTTTATACCGATGGTTCAAAAACATATGCATACGTTGGAAGTGCAGTTGTACAGGGTAATTGGAATAAAATAGTAATACTTCTACAGTGCGCTTCCATCTTCACTGCGGAATGTTACGCCATTTGTGTAGCCATAGGAAAAATACTAAACGAGAACCTACCCAACAGTATTATTTACACAGACTCACTAAGTGTGCTCACAGCCCTTCATCCTAGAAATGCAATAACGCAGCTGCTTGGCGACCTCATACACAACATTACAACAGCCATATCTCAAGGACAAAACATAAGACTCTGCTGGGTACCAAGTGATGTTGGCATAAAGGGCAATGAAAGAGCAGATTAATGCGCTGCTCAAGCTTGTGACAAGCAAATTAAAAACATAAATGTGCCCTATAGAGATGGCATGAAATTAATACATATTAATGCAAGGAAAAAATTGCAGACCACTTGGAACAACAAACTAAATAACAAACTACGGTTAATAAAACCAATCCTAGGTGAATGGAAGTCATGTGTGCACCATAAACGTTTCAAAGAGGTCATTATCTTCCGTCTCCGTATAGGTCACACACAATTTACACACAACTTTCTGCTAAGGAAAGAAGACATATCAGTCCGTACATGCGGAGATGAACTTACAGTGAATCACATTTTAATTTCATGCTCTAAACTGGAAAGGCTACGGAAAATTTCTTTTTCTCCGTTTTATAACCAATGCATCCCTTTTCATACAGCACTGCTCTTGAGTGAAAACGCAATTTTGGACATGTCTTGGGTTTTTAGATTTTTAACAGAAGCTGGTTTTCTTAAAAATATTTAAATCATGACCCAGTACTTCGCCTGATACACCTCAGCCATTTCTCATTCCTGAGAAAAAGGGTGAGGTCTCTATTTGATTGGTTGGAAGCCTTGAGATCCTTGCCCTGGTAAGGATGGCTGCTGAGGTGACCCGACCTCTTTAAACCTTTTTAATAGTACCCATTTCTAGCATCTTTTTTCTTCATCATCATGAGGTAATTTTAACTATTTAAGCACTCTGCACCAGCGAGGATTTTCACATTTTTGTAAAATCATCCAGACATTTCTCCTATACCTCGAGCTTGGCGCATGATGGCCTTAGTTGCCTATGCGCCATAAAACCCAACACAACACAACATACATACATACATACATACATACATACATACATACATACATACATACATACATACATACATACATACATACATACATACATACATACATACACACACAAAAACACACACACATACATACATACATACATATATACATACATGCATGCATGCATGCATGCATGCATACATACATACATACATACATACATACATACATACATACATACATACATACATACATTCACATATACATATATACATACATACGTACATACATACATACCTACATACACACACACACAAACACACACACATAAAAGCACACACACACACACACATACATACATACCTACATACACACACACACACACAAACACACACACATAAAAACACACACATACATACTTACATACATACATACAAACATACATGCATGCATGCATGCATACATACATACATACATACATACATACATACATACATACATACATACATACATACATACATACATACATACATACATACATACATACATACATACATACATACATACATACATACATACATACATACATACATACATACATACATACATACATACATACATACATACATACATATCGTGCTGCCACACTAAGACGACGTGACCAACTGTATACTGTTGTGTATTGTATGAATGAACTCAGGTTATTTTTATATTGGGCTTAATTGCATAATTAGTAAAGTCAACCAACTTCACAAGCAATGAAGTTAGGCGAAAAAGTTTAATGAGAAAGTTTGTAGAACAGTCCGCGAAACGTCCCATTGAACGGTTTCTAACTCGTTATCGGCTTTTTTTCGCTCTCTGCAGATGCCCGCGAAACACAGAAAATACCACGTGAGATGTCCGCTGGCGCGCCACAAACAGGAATTCTTTGCACTCGAAGGAAAATACAGTAGTTCTACATACTTTTACACCGATGGTTCAATAACGGATGTTTACGTAGGAAGCGCAATGGTGCGAAGGTATTCGGAGGAAACAGTACGACTTCCGCAGTGCGTATCCATCTTCACTGCCGAATGCTACGCAGTATGAGTGACCACTGAACAATTACTAAACGAGAAACTCAAAAACGGCATTTTCGACGCAGACTCCTTAAGTGTACTTACAGCTCTAAACTTTAGAAATTCAATCATTCCTCCATTTAGTGACATCATACAGTACATAGTAACTGCCACAGCTCAAGGAGGAAACAAAAAAAAAAGCTATGCTGAGTACCGAGTCATGTCGGAATAAAAGGCAATGAGAGAGCAGATTTGAGTTCTTTAAGAGCTCGTGACAAGAAAACAAAAACTAAATATACCATTTAATGACTGTATGAACGTAATACAACATAAATTAAGAAAAAAATGTCAGGCAGCTTGGAAGAATGAAGATAATAACCAACTGCACTTGGAAAAACCAGTTCTAGATAATTGGAATTCATGTTTGCAGCTGGAGCGTTTCATTGAAGTTACTTTATGTCGTCTCCACATAGGTCACAAACACATTGCACACAACTTTATATAGACAAAAGAAGACAAGGCTGCTTGAGAAAAATGTAGAGATGAGCGAACCGTTCTCGCATTTTATACTCATGCCCAAAACTTGAAAGGCTTAGGAAGATATATTTTGCTCAGCTTTTATAATCAACACATGCTTCTACACCCAATGCTGCTCTCGCCTGAAGGTGCAATGTTGACATGTCTTGTGTTTTTAGCGTTTTAAGAGAAGCAGAATTTCTCGGGAACTTGGATTTTTTACTAGCTGATTCGCTGTATTCGTCTATACACCTCAGACACTTTCTCACTTGCTAGAAGAAGCCTGACGTTTTTTGTTTATTGTGGCTGGAAGCCTCGAGATCCTTCCCCAACCAAGCGTGGCTGCTCAGGTTACCAGAGCCTATTGTAAGCATTTCTTAGTAGGCAATTCAAATATATTTCGTTCGTGATCATTATGTAGTAATAATATTTTATGGGCTGCACCACCAGTGATTTCTCATATATTTATAGAAATGCAAGAAACAATTCTAGTACCTTGAGCTTAGCTCATAATGCCTTGGTTGCCCATGTGTCATAAAACCCAACACAACACACGCTCCTCTTGATTTAGGCTACGATGTCATTGACCCGTGCTTGATGCCCGACCCACTCTGTTTTCGTCCTTCCCCCTAATGTTACACTTTTCATTTTTCTTTCCGAAGCTCGCTGCCCCGTCCTTATCTTAATTTGTACCGTTTTCGTTAACCCCCACAGTTCGGCCTCATAGGTGAATAACGGCGGATACAACTGCTTGATATTTTTCTCTTCAGGGACATTGCCGAACTGCCTTTCATGATCTGAGTCAACATGAGAGGTTACTCCACCCCATTGTTACTCTTTCAGTTTTTTCGTTCTCGTGATTCGCATCTGCTGTCACTACCCGACCAAAGTAGATGTCCCCTCTTACCACTTGTAGCTCCTTGCCACCATTTGCAATCTCCTGTTCCCAACCGAAACTGTTGAACATTGATTTTGTTTTCTGCATCATAATTTTTTGATCCACAGTACTGTTCTGCCTCTCTACGTAATTGATCATGCCTTGCAGTTCATTTCCTGAGTGATTTAGCAAAGTTATGTCATCGGCGAGTTGCAGGTTGCCTATGTATTCTTCATTAACTTCTATTCCCAACTCTTCCCTATTCAGTCCTCGGAATACATCCTGAAAACACGTGGTGAATAGCAATGGCCAGGTTTTGTCTCCCTACCTGACATCCTTTGGTATCGGAATTTATGCCGTGCTGTTATTTCACCACTAATCATGCACTCATGAGAGAACAAGGGTTTGGGTTTTTGTCTAGTTTTTCGGGCTGCTGTTTATTTATTTATTTATTTATTTCAGTACCCTCAGGGCCAGAGGGCATTACACAGGGGAGTGGGGTACAGTAGACAAAATAACAAAAGAACAGCAGTCACAAGTAACACAAAAATGTCTACAAAAATATGGCTCGCGCAAATCAGTAGGTTCCAGCAAATACAATCAAACAAATTAACAGTCATTTAACACGAAATTATGAGCAAAGAATAAAAGTAAGCATAAAAGTAAGCATACCACGCAAACAAGCATACCACGCAGACCAGGTCTGTTTGAACTACCACATAAGCTGAAAAGAATAAACGGCAGGGCGCAAGAATTACATGTACTATGTTACCATCAAGTTAGTTAAAGCCGATTTAAACACAGAATGGTCACTTATTTCGACGATCGATCGGGGAAGGTGATTCAATTGTGCCGATGTGCTGGGGATGAATGAGTTGTAAAAGTGGTTTGTTTGGCATGAAAGAATACTAACTTTATGATGATTATCGATCCGAGCTGAAACGTTGCAAGGTGGCGTTATAAATTTTCTCTCATGTATGGGGTTATCGTAATAAATCTTATGGAATAGACAAAGGCGGGATATATTTCTACGTTGCGACAGTAGTGGGAGTGATAAGCTTGATTTCGTGGCACTGACACTAGAGTTACGGTGATAATTCGAGCGAATGAAACGGACCGCACGGTTCTGTATAGATTCGAGTTGGTATATTAGTGTCTCTTGATAGGGGTCCCAGATAGATGCAGCATATTCTAGTTTACTACGAACCAACGACTTGTAGAGAAGCAGTTTTACGGAGCTAGAAGAAAGATTAAAGTTATGGCGTATGTAGCCCAGCATGCGGTTAGCGTTATTGCTTACTTAGTCTATGTGTACTTTCCAAGAAAGATTATGGGAAATGAAGACACCTAAATATTTGTAAAAAGGCACAGACTCAAGGCTGCAATTATTAAGACGATATGAAGGCAATGTGGTGTTACGACGAGAAACCCGCATGTACTTGCACTTTTTTATGTTTAGTTTCACTACCCTGAGTTGAGTCATATTTGGTTATAGTTGAGGTGTACAGCTGGCGTGGGCAGGACTTGCTTTCAAGTTCCTGTCCCGTCCCCTTGTTGGACTCCGTGGTGGGTGGCTGGCACCATGACCGAATAACTAAATTTTCTTTATTGCTCCCCCCCTTTCAAATCCTGATCGCTCTCTGAAAAGAGGGGGGAACAAAGCAACACTTTTTCCCGAAAAAGAAAACAACTTCCCAAAGTTCCATGTCATACATAGTACAGTAGAAGGAAAGCAGGCAAGAATACTATCCCCCTTTCTTGTGTCAAAGTGCCTAACAGATGCACTGGGCCCAAGATATAAGCTATCGAAAATGGCCAGTGGCGACTTATTACTAGAAATCCGTGACCATACCCAAAACTCCAAGATCTCAGACATTATCTCTATTGGAGACATCCCAGTCTCCATAACAGCCCACAGATCCCTCAATACCGTCCGTGGTATCATCTCAGAAAACGACTTCATTCATCTAACAGAAAAAGAAATGCTAGAAGGTCTCAGCGACCAAAATGTCACAGATGTCTATCGGTATAAAATCCGCAAAGACAACAAAGAAATAGATACTAAACACCTGGTACTCACATTCAGCACAAGCACATTACCTGAAACCATCGAAGTCGGATACCTTAAAGTTAATGTCAGGCACTACATTCCTAACCCACGCAGATGCTTCAACTGTCAGAGATTCGGGCACGGCTCTCAGAGTTGCCGCGGCCGCAAAACCTGTGCGAAATGCGCTTCTAAGGACCACAATTCAGAGGAATGTGACGCAGCACTGCGCTGCGCAAATTGCGAAGGAGACCACGCTGCGTACTCCAGGGCGTGTCCGTCCTGGAAAAAGGAGAAAGAAATTATCGCCATAAAGACCAAAGAAAACATTTCATTTAAAGAAGCCAGGAGGCGTTTTGCACTAACCAACACATTCTCGTTCACAGCGAAAACAAACTTCGCTGATGTGGTGCGCAGGTGCGTAGCACCACACAGCACTCCGGCACCTGCCGAGGCCACTTCCACCGAGCCTATGGCAGGGCCATCCACGCCCCAGGCAGAGTCAGCGAAAGCTGCCCTGATATTGTCACAGCAGAGAGCGCCGGTCCATGGGTCGGCATCTCGCAGGACTTCCCCCCGTCAGGGGAGGCCTGAAACTAACACAACCGCGGCTGCGCGGTCCTCCAGCACCTCTGGCGAGGGGATGGATATAACTCCCAGTCCGCCCGCTTTGCAGCGGCGGAACAGCTCTCTTGAGCGAAAAAAAGACAGACCCCTCATAACGGGCCCTGAGCATAAGTAAACGCCTTAGCGTTCTCACCCCAAAAATAAACGTGGCTTTCTGAATTCAGTGGAATTGTAGAGGAATTATGCGGAACTACAGCAACGTAAAAGATATTTTAGGGTCAATGTTACCCACAGTATTATGTCTTCAGGAGACCAATCTTGGTCCACAACATGTGCATATCCTTAAACATTATAACACTTTTAGACGCGATCGCGAGCAGACAAATCGACTCTCGGGAGGCGTCGCAATTGTCCTTCAAAGCGGCGTCCCTGCTGAAGAAATCAAACTTTACACAAAACTTGAGGCAGTTGCAGTTAGCGTCGTTACCTACAAAACAATAACAATTTTTTCTTTATATCTCCCCCCACACATCACATTAACAATACAAAATTTAGAAGGCCTGATCAATGAATTTCCGGAGCCATATCTGGTAGTTGGCGATTTTAACGCTCACTCCCCGTTTTGGGGAAGCGAACGCTGTGACTCTAGGGGCAAAAAAATCGAAGATTTTCTCCTCTCGAATAATGTCTGTCTTTTAAACACACGAAAGGCCACATATTGTTGCCCAAGCTCAGCAAAAATGAGCTTCCTTGATTTAGCTCTCACATCACCGTCTCTTTTTAATGATTTTAAATGGGATGTTTTAAATGATCCTCTGGGAAGTGATCACCTATCCACTGTCATCAGGCTCTCGTCTTCCACTCCAGTCATCCCCACAAGACCACGACGCTGGAAATTTCACCTCGCCGACTGGTCACTTTTTACAGAAAGTGCCACTCTAGATAAAGAATTTTCTGAAGACCTCAGCATAGATGAAATTAATGACAGGTTTACTACATGCATAATATCTGCTGCAACACTCGCTATACCACAAACAACAGGACTCGTACAGAAGAAACGCAAAGTATGGTGGACACAAGAATGTACATTTGCAAAAAAAACAGCAAAATAATGCATGGGGCACCCTGCAGAGAACCCCACTGCAGAGAACTTACTCAATTTTGAGAGGGCCAGGGCGAGAGCGCGGTACGTGCGCAGGAATGCTGAGAAAACCTCCTGGCAGAAATATGTGTCCTCTAAAAATAGTTCAATACCATCAAAGAAAATGTGAGACAAAGTTCGTAAATTCACTGGTGACCATACTTCCTTCACACTTCCGCTTTCGACAACACCCGGTACATAAACATCGTTGGAAGAACAGGCCAATTTATTGAGCGAGCACTTTGCTGAAGTCTCAAGGTCATCCCACTACACAAACACATTCCAGAAACACAAAGCTATAGCTGAAAAACAAAAACTTCCATTCGGAGCAGGCATGCAGGAAGACTACAACCAGCCCATTACGGTCCAGGAATTAAATAGGGTATTATCTTCCGGTAAAAAGACAGCACCAGGCCCAGACAATGCGCATTACAATATGCTTGCCCATCTCTCTGATACTGCCGTACAGGCACTGTTAAAATTCTTCAATAAAATATTGATGACTGGCAGAATACCTGAGGAGTGGAAGAAAGCAGTAATAGTACCTTTTCTGAAACCCGGAAAACCACCAACAAGTCCTGACAATTACAGACCAATAGCCCTCACCAGCTGCATTGCTAAATCTTTTGAAAGTAATAAATATTAGACTCACCTTTGTACTCGAATCTCGGCAACTATTAGATGTACATCAATGTGGATTCAGGAAAGCATGCTCAACCACCGATCACCTTGTCCGCCTAGAGAACACCATACGGGAGGCGTTCATCCACAAGCAGCAGTGTATCGGGGTCTTCTTCGACATGGAGAAGGCATACGATACCACGTGGAAGTTCGGCATCCTCCGCGACCTAGCAGAGCTAGGTATCCGAGGCAGGATGCTGAACTGCTTGAACGACTTCCTGGCTAACCGCACATTTAGGGTCCGCCTAGGAACAACTCTCTCCATGACTTTCACCCAAGAGAATGGCGTACCCCAAGGTTGCATTCTAAGCACGACACTCTTCGTAGTAAAAATGAATTCGTTAGCCAAAGTAATACCCAAGTCCATAATGTATTCGGTTTATGTAGATGACCTACAGATAGCATGCACTTCCTCCAGCATATCGTCCTGCGAGAGACAAATACAAGTCACGCTAAATAAACTGGCTGCTTGGGCAGAGATAAATGGGTTCAAGTTCTCTCCTCAAAAAACAGTATATGTTAGGTCCTCATTGCGACTAGGCCTACAATTCAATCCCGACCTATACCTGATTCAAGCCACACTACCAATTAAACCAGAAAATAAATTTTTAGGACTCACTTTTGACAAGAAACTCACATTTCTACCACACATTAACAACCTTAAAAAGAAAGCATCCCAAGCCCTGAATATATTAAACGTGCTCTCGCGAAAACGGTGGGGGTCCGATAGAACATGCCTATTACACATCTATCGCTCTCTGGTACGCTCCAAGCTGGACTATTTGTGCATAGTATACGGTTCAGCAAGAGCATCCTACTTGAAACGACTGGACCCTGTTCATAATCTTGGTCTGCGACTATCAACTGGAGCATATAGAACATCCCCGGTAAACAGTCTTTACATTGAAGCTAATGAGCCTGCACTAGAGAATAGAAGAGTCACACTGACATGCGCATACGTCCTAAAAACCCGTTCTCTTCCTAAACATCTCTGCCATCCCATTGTTACCAAGTGCCTATCCAAAAGATTATTCAACAATAAACAACAATTCATCCGGCCACTAATAATGCACTTTGAAGATAAATGTGAAGAGTTAGGAGTACTGGATGCCCTGCCGAATATCGCACAAAAATATGAAAATTTTCCACCATGGTACAGCCTGCCTTCAGTGTGCGACTTCACACTGACACACATAAAAAGGAAATGCCACATCAGCTCATAATACAAGAAGTCTTTGAACTGCAAGAAAAATATGACACCTTCACTGAATTTTACACTGATGGGTCAAAAACAGAAAGTCATGTTGGAAGTGCAGTAATTCAAGGAAAAAAATGAAAAAAAATGATACGACTGCCACAGTATGCATCGGTTTTTACTGCCGAGAGTTATGTAGTCTTTGTAGCCGTAGACCAAATAGCAAAAGAAAACATTAAAAAAAGCGTCATTTACACCGATTCACTGAGTATGCTCAAAGCGCTGCACTGTAGAAACGCTGCTGAACCCATTATAGGAAACATCATACATAACATAATTAAAATAAAAAAACAAAAACATAACATTATATTCTGCTGGGTGCCCAGCCATGTTGGAATTATCGGTAATGAGAGAGCAGATGCATGCGCAGCGCAAGCTCGAATTGATCAAATAAAACAAGATAACATACCACACAGGGATTTTTTTTGAAATTAGTGCACAGTAAACTCAGAATTAAGTGGCAGGCTGCATGGGAAGAACAGGCAAACAACAAACTGCATTCTATAAAACCCGTTTTAGGAGAATGGAAATCATGTAGACATCAAGAACGTTTCACTGAAGTTAGTTTATGTTGGCTACGCATTGGGCACACACACCGTACACACAACTTCTTACTGACAAAACAAGACAAACCTCTCTGCGAAATGTGCGGCGATGTACTCACTGTAAACCACATTTTAATTTCATGTACAAAACTGGAACAACTGAGGAAAAAATATTTTACAACACTCTACAATGAATACATCCCATTGCACCCCAAGTTGCTTTTAGGTGATCAAGCACTGGTTGATCTTTCAAGTATTTTTAAGTTTCTTAATGAAGCCAATGTTTTAAACAAACTCTAGTTATAAAAAGTGTAACATTTAACAAAAACCTAACCTTGTGTTTGGCGCTTCATAGCCATAGTTGCTTTTGCGCCATTAAAATCAATATAACTAACGAACTAAGAACGTTAGGGTCGAGGTTAAGTTTACTAAGTTTAAAAATAAGCAGTTGATGAGGGACCTTGTAAAACGCCTGTGAGAAATCGAGGAATATGCAGTCGACAACGCAACCCCTGTCGAGGAATGAGTTCAGATCATGTGTGAAGGTTAAAAGCTGTGTTTCGCAAGAAAACCACTTCCGAAATCCATGTTGACTGTCCGTAAAAAAGGCATTAGAATCAAGGAATGATGCAAGGTGAGAGTAAATAACATGCTCCATGATTTTACACGGAACGCTGGTAAGTGAGATGGGTCGATAATTATGCGGGGAATGTTGATCACTAGATTTATGCAAGGGAATCAACTTCCCAACCTTCCAGTCATCAGGTATACATGCTGTTTCAAGAGATTGCTGAAATAGGTTAGAGAGTATTATTGCGCTGTATACTTTGGTTTTAGTCAAGAACTTAGAACTAATGTTATCAACACCACATGATGAAAAAACCTTTTGTTTTTCGACTATTTCTTCCACTCAAGCAGGACCGAAGACAATTGAATCCATCGGTAAAAAGTCATCACTGTTATATGCAGGGGTTACCGAACACTGATTTTTGGAAAAAGCTGAAACGAATACACTGTTTAGAACTTTTGCACATTCATTAGGATGAATTAGTTGGTCACTGGAGTATTTAGGGCTGATGGATGATTTGTCTTTTTTGTTAACTACGCTCCAAAATTGCCTAGGGTTATTAATCAAAAGGGAAGGTAATGTGCCATTGAAAAACAAATCTTTGGCATCCTTCAGTGCACTTTTATAATCAAGGGCCGCGGCCTGATAGCAGTCCAACGTTCTTGGGAACCGGTTAGTTTTGCAGAGCGGTACATGCATTTTTTTCTTATTACAGAGCCGTTTTAACGATTTAGTGAACCATGCTGATTGACGGTTAGAGGTGATGACTAAGCGTGGAACATATTTTTCAGTGAGCGCAGCAACTTTTTCTTTAAACAGGCTCCAGTTAGCATTCACGCAGCGATCATGAAAGCTTAGCAAGTAATGGTCTAGAAAAACAGACAGTTCAAGGTTAACAGCATCAAAATCAGCATTTTTTAATCATAGATATATTTACAGTGGTTACGTTGATGGGGAACTGCGCAGGTGAAAGCAAAATGAAGGAGTTAAGAGCCTGTCGCCATGGGTAATGAATTCAGCCAATGGGAACTCCCAGCAGGGGGGCGCCTGCAGCTTGCAGGCGTCGCGACGGTGAGTGGCGACACCGCGGGTTCCCTAGCATCCGCAGGGAAATCCCCGCAAGGGGATGATGGTGAACTGTGCATCACCACGGACCCGAGCACCCGCGCCTCGCCGTGCGTGGCATCGCCGTGTACGGGGAAAAAGGGATCCTGGTGGTTGAGCCGATGCCAAGCGTTTGGACCCTTAAGGCCCCTTGGTGGAGGCAACACACCACTTTGGCCCCAGCTTCCTGCAGACGGCACCTCCGGCCTGACCCGACCGGGGGGAATCGGCAGTCGCCTTTTCCTATCCTCCTCTTCATCTTACACTTTCCTATCTCTGTCTCACAACTCTCCTATATCCTACTCGCTTCTCGGTTTTTCTTTTTTTTCCTGGCGGCGAGGGTTAACCTTGTGTCACCAACTACCCTGAGTTGCGTCATATTTGGTTATAGTTGAGATGTACAGCTGGCTTGGGCAGGACTTGCTATCAAGTTCCTGTCCCGTCCCCTTGTTAGACACTGTGGTGGGTGGCTGGCACCATGACCGAAAAACAAAATTTTTTATAGCTCCCCAACTTTCAAAACTGATCGCTCTCTCAAAAGAGGGCGGAACGAGGCAGACAACTTCTTTCAAAAAAGAAAAGTAATGTTCCCCAAATATCGTGTGATCCACAGTGAACAACAAGATAAACAGGCAAGAATAATATCCCCCTTCTTTGTGCCAAAGTGCTTGACTGAAAAATTAGGCTTTGACTATAGGCTGTCAAAAATGGCCAGCGGCGACTTATTGCTCGAACTGTGTGATAATTTAAAACAATATAAGCTCTCCAACCTAACGTCCATAGGGGAAATCCCGGTCTCCGTGACTCCTCATCGCTCACTCAACACTGTCCGAGGCGTAATATTGGAAAATGATTTTCTTCACATAACTGAAAAAGAAATGCTCGAAGGGCTCATCGACCAAGACGTCATAGATGTCCACCGAATCAAAATCCGGTAGGACATCATGGAAATATACACAAAACACATGATCCTGACGTTCAACACCAGCACCCTGTCCGACACAATCGACGTGGGATATTTGAAAATCAATGTAAGACCATACATACCAAATCCTCGCAGATGTTTCAACTGCCAAAGGTTCGGCCACGGCTCAAAGAGCTGCCGCGGTCAAAAAACTTGCGCAAAATGTGCCTCGAACGATCACCAGTCTGATGTTTGTGACGCAGCCCAGTGCTGTGCAAACTGTGAAGGAGAACATGCTGCATACTCCAGGGCGTGTCCGTCCTGGAAGAAAGAAACAGAGATAATCACCATAAAGACAAAAGAAAACATTTCTTTTAAAGAAGCGAGAAGGTGTTTCGCGCTTACAAACACATTCTCCTTCACAGCAAAACAAAACTTCGCTGATGTGGTGCGCAGAGCCGTAGTACCACACAGCACTCCGGCACCTGCCAAGGCCGCTCCCACCGAGCCTATGGCAGGGCCATCCACGCCCCAGGCAGGGTCAGCGAAAGATGCCGTGTCATTGCCAAAGCAGGGACCGCCGGTCCATGGGTTGGCATCCCGCAGGACCTCCCCCCGTCGGGAGAAACCTGAAACTAGCACAACCGCGGCTGCGCGGTCCTCCAGAACCGCTGTTGAGGTGATGGATACAACACCCACTCCGCCTCCATTGCAGCGGCGGAACAGCTCTCTTGAGCGAAACAAAGACAGGCCTCTCATAACGGGCCCACCACATAAGTAAATCCCCTTTCATTTCCTCTCAAAAACACAAACATGGCTTTTTTAATTCAATGGAATTGCAGAGGACTTATGCAGAATTGTAGTGACATAACACATAATTTAGGGTCAATGTTACCCATAGTTTTATGTCTTCAGGAGACCAATCTTGGTCCACAACATGTGCATATCCCGAAACAATATCAAACATTTAGACGCGATCGCGAGCAGGGAAATCGACTCTCAGGAGACGTCGCAATTGTCGTCCAAAGCGGCGTCCCTGCTCGAGAAATCAAGCTCAATACAAAACTTTAGGCGGTTGCAGTCAGCATCGTCAGCAACAAAACACTAACAATCTGTTCCGTATATATTCCTCCACATTTTACGTTAACACTCCATGATCTACAGCAACTGTTCAGAGAACTTCCGGAGCCATATCTGTTACATGGGGATTTTAATGCTCAGTCCTCCCTGTGGGGAAGCGAACGCTGTGACGCTAGAGGTCAAATAATCGAAGATTTTATCCTGCCGAATAATGTATGTCTTTTAAATGCGAAAAAGGCCACATACTGTTCCCCTACGTCTGGGAAAATGAGCAGTTTAGACCTGTCTTTTTGTTCACCTTCTGTTTTTAGCGATTTTAAGTGGGACGTTTTAGACAACCCGTTTGGCAGTGATCACCTACCAGTTTTTATAAGCCTATCATCCTCACCTGCAGTCATCCCAACCAAACCACGGCGATGGAAGCTACATTTAGCTGATTGGGCGTTGCTTAGAGAAAAGGCCAGATTAGAAGACATTTACTCAGAAACACTTAGCATAGATGAACTCAATGAAATTCTCACAAAGTGTATCATCGATGCTGCACGGCTAGCTATTCCCCTGTCCACAGGCGTGGTGCGCCAGAACTACAAGGTATGATGGACGCGAGAATGTTGGGAAGCCAAAAAACAACAAAATAAGGCCTGGAGTGTATTTCGTAGGTATCCTACTCACGGAAATCTAATAGTTTTCAAAAAGGCAAAAGCTAAAGCCTGATATATACGGCGGAACGCGGAAAAAAGTCTTGGAAAAATTATGTTTCTTCAATAAACAGCTCGGTAACATCAAAACAACTGTGGGAGCAGGTCAGAAAAGTAAATGGCAGCTATTCCCCAGTCACCCTTCCTCTGCTGCCAGATCCTGGTATTCAGACAAGTATTAAAGAACAAGCAGACATTTTGGGGCAACATTTTTTTATAGTTTCTAGTTCTTCCCACTATACACAGTCATTCTTAAAATACAAAAACACAACCGAAAAACAAAGGCTCCCTACGGCAGGCAGCACAAACGAGCCTTACAATTATTTGATTACACTTCACTGTCTATAAGTAAACAAATTGCACCAGGCCGCGACGAAATTCATTATAAAATGCTGTTCCATCTATCTGAGCAATCTGTAGAAGTTCTGTAAAATTTTTTAACAAAATATGGGTAGTAGGGAAAATACCAGCTGCTTGGAAAAAAGCCGTTATTGTTCCATTTCTAAAACCAGGAAAGCCACCAACCTCCCCTAACAGTTACAGGCCTATAACCCTTACAAGCTGTCTTGCCAAATCTTTTGAGAGCGTTATAAATATTGGAATAATGTTTATTCTAGAATCCCGAGAGCTTCTTGATGTCCACCAATGTGGTTTTAAAAAAACATGTTCCACAGTCGACCATTTAGTCCGCCTGGAAAAGACAATCCGAGAGGCCTTTATACACAGGCAGCACTGCCTTTCAGTTTTTTTCGATATAGAGAAGGCATATGAAATGACCTGGAGGTTCCGGTTTCTTCGCGACGTGGCAGAGCTTCTTATCCGCGGGAGGATGCTGAAATATTTGAGCGACTTTTTATCCAACCGTTCTGTCCAAGTTCGTCTCGGCGCAACTCTCTCAAATAATTTTACTCAGGAAAACGGCGTTCCTCAGTAATGCATTTTAAGTACTACATTGTTCATAGTAAAAATGAATTCTTTAAGCAGTATAATTCCACTGTCCATTATGTACTCGGTCTACGTTGATGACCTTCAAATTGCATGCACATCTTCTAGCCTGGCAACTTGTGAGAGACAACTACAACTCACAATAAACAAATTAGCACTTTGGGCAGACAGAAATGGATTTAGGTTTTCTCCACAGAAAACGGTTGTGGTTCTTTTCTCGCTGCAGAGAGGACTGCAGATTAATCCCACCCTCCACTTTAACGACACCACACTTCCAGTAAAACAAGATCACAAATTTTTAGGCTTAACTTTTGACAAAAAGCTAACGTTTCTACCACATATAAACACCCTAAAAAAGAAAGCCGCCAAATCCCTGAATATACTCAAAGTACTCTCACGGAAGCGTTGGGGATCCGATAGGAGGTGCCTATTGCACATCTATCGCTCTCTAGTACGCTCTTCGTTAGACTATGGATCCATAGTGTATGGGTCTGCGAGGCCATCATACCTTAAAAATCTAGATCCAGTACGAAACCTCGGGTTGCGCCTTTCAACTGGTGCTTACAGAACATCACCCATAAATAGCCTTCACGTAGAAGCAAATGAACCGACCCTCACCAACAAGAGAACAATGCTTACCTGTGCATACGTACTGAAAATAAGGTCGCTACCGAAACATCTTTGTTACACCATAGTTACAAAATGCCCATCCACAACACTGTTCACCAACAAACCTCAAGCTGTAAAACCATTGCTCCTCCGCTTTGAAGAAATATGCCAAGAAATAAACATACTAGATGCACTTCCTGATGTTGCCCAGAGACCGGATAGGTTGCCACCTTGGTACTTGTTTCCTGGTGTATGCGATTTCGCACTGACACACATTCAAAAAAGACATACCCCACTGGAATATATACAGCAAGAGTTTCTTGGAGTAAGTGAAAAATACAAGAATTGGTCAGATTTCTACACAGATGGATCTAAGAGAGCACTCTATGTAGGGCGCGCGATAGTGCAAGGGAAATGGGAAAAAGTAGTCAGGCTGCCTCAGTGCGCTACAATCTTTACAGCAGAATGCTACGCCATTGCTCGAGCTGTAGAACAAATATTGAAGAAAAACATACAGAACAGTGTTATCTACAGTGACTCCCTCAGCGTAATTACAGCAATAAACCCAAGAAATGCAACCGAAGCCTTAATGGGAAACATAATACATAATGTAATACGAGCTGATTGACAAGGACATACAATAACGTTTTGCTGGGTTCCCAGTCACGTGGGCATCAGCGGAAACGAGAGGGCTGATGCAAGCGCCGCACTTGCCCGTAACGCAAAAATAAAACAAGTAAACATACCACATAAGGACTACATAAAGTTAGTCCAGAATAAATTGAGAGAAAAATGGCAGGCTTCTTGGGACAACGATGTTAACAACAAGCTGCACTTTGTAAAACCATTCCTGGGTGAATGGAAGACCTGTAGGCAAAAGGAACGATTTATTGAAGAAATTTTATGTCGTCTCCGCATTGGACATACACACATTACACATAATTTCTTACTAACGAAACAAGACAAACCTCGTTGTGAAAGATGTGGAGACGAACAAACAATAAACCATATTTTATTCTCTTGTGCAAAACTCGAAAAACTAAGAAATAAGCACTTTACGAAGTTTTATAATGTATACATTCCTTTACACCCAGCTCTGCTTTTAGGCGAAAATGCCATTGTTAACATATCTTTCGTTTTTAGCTTTTTAAAAGAAGCAGGTGTTCTCCAGAAACTGTAAATTTTGATCCACTGCTTTGCTTTATAATATGATGCATTTCAGCCATTATCTTATTCCATGAGAAGAGGGATGAGGTGGTTGTTTGAATGGTTGGGAGCCTCAGGATCCTGTCCCAGCCAAGGATAACTACTGAGGTTATCTGACCTTCTTGAAAGCGTTTATTTTTAGCCATTTATAAAATTTATTCTTTCTCTTATTACAACCAGAACGAAATAGCAATTTAAGTCTTCTACACAACCATGTTTCCTCCCACCTAGAGAAAAGTGTTCATATACCTTGAGCCTGGCGCATGATAGCCTTAGCTGCTTATGTGCCATTAAACCCAACGCAACACAAAATCAGCCAATGGGAACTCCGAAACACAATCACTTTTTTGACAATGTGGACTGCGATTCTCTTTGAAGCATTACATGGCGTTACTTTGCGTCAGCAAAGCTGAGGATGATTCCGCGGTAACCGATTTTGATTGAGCTCTTCCTAACACGGTCTGAATGTCGAGCAAGTAGTACTGCAATCCATGCGACAGCTTCTTAAAAGTTATAAATGTATTTATCGGCACTATGAGAAAAATTTGCAAAAATATAGCTAATAAATAATAATAATATGAATAAATTTGTTGCTAGAATCTGAATTGTCATGAAATATCGATATTTCGAACGTCTTACTTAACTGCAACGCCGTTTCTTAAGTTTCTTAAATTAAGAGTTTATCAAGAGTTTCTTGACCTCAACGCGTTTTTCGCGGTATGGCGATTCTCCCCGCTCGGAGCATTGTGCCGACATTGGTATGAGCTTTATAAAGCGTCGCCATAACGCTGCAACGTGCTGCGTTTTGGCTGTTCCTTGCAATGCTTGATAGCTGCTCAAATATTCTTTTGGTTGTCCGTTAGGACACGTCAAACTTTTCTACTTTGGATTCTCGAATTTAGACGGTGAACCTATACGGCGTGTTCAGGGATATCGGAGTAAATACTGTTTTGTATTCACTGCCCCTGATCCAGGCTCGCGCCTTAGAAGCACGGAATCGATTTATGTCTATCGATCTTCATTTGTTAACCTACAAATGTTTTGTTCTTCATCTTATTCATAATATATATCACCGGGGTATCTCTGATACGAAATTTACTTCAGTTACGGTGTCTCAATCCTATAGTCAACTCGTTGCCGTCATTTGTTGAATTATGATATTAACGAGCAGGTCTGACCATCGTGAAAGGATACCACGGTGCCCCACTTCGATCACTTAAGGAGTAATGCAGATATTCACCTCATGCGACAAAAGTCAGAGCTTCTATGCTCATCTTAAAAGTGTATGATAGTGTACGTTTCCACGGTTCTTATAAATGCCAAGTTTATGAGGTAGCTTAAAGCACTACCTTTTACTATCACTCTTTATTCCTTCGATTACATTGCCGATCAGTAG
Source organism: Amblyomma americanum (assembly GCF_052857255.1). Classification (NCBI taxonomy): domain Eukaryota; kingdom Metazoa; phylum Arthropoda; class Arachnida; order Ixodida; family Ixodidae; genus Amblyomma; species Amblyomma americanum. The sequence continues at coordinate 45,550,759 of NC_135507.1, forward strand.
CGCATTTCCTCTTAATATTTCATTTTCTTGATACCAGGAAGTGGTAGGTTTGCGTTCATGACACCCTACTTTTTATTGGTAATGTGTTCTTGGGTTAGCGTTGCGTCTGCTGTTTAAATACTACTTGCGCTCCACGCACTACCGCATTTTTCTTTTCTTTTCTTGTTTTATTCGAGATGTTTGTCATTGGGCATAAAGAAAGAAGGAGAGGAGATACGGGAAAAAGTTAGATGGAGGGTAGACAAGCCTCGCTCAAATGTGGCAAAAGTTCTCAATAAAGCGATTATAAAGTGTCCTCTTGCGATAGTCGCCTTAAACTTCCCATCGCACGCCTACCTACGATGGGATTTCCGCCCTACGAAAAACCGCACTTTTCTTTACAAAGTACGTAAATATGATTTGTACATTAAGAAGGAAAAAGGGATAATCGGAAAATAATTTAAGCTGTTGCTGGCCCTCGAAGCCGAAAGTAAACTTCGAATGTGCGAGGCTTCATGGAAGAACTCCGCCACTCCGTGGAACCCCGCTGTGCACTCTAGTAAACACCTTAACTTGCTGATTTCGCCATTGTGTTCTGCGTTTAGGGTTACAAATAGCTAGAACGTCGGGACAGGCGTGACATTTCAATTATGTTTAAGAGGCACATCGAGATGAAGGCAACTTTTTGGTGCAAATATTTTACTTAAATTTAATAAGTAACAATGCCGTGAAAAATTCAATGTAGAAAACCGATGCGTTAAGAGCGTTCACTCTTCTACAACATAAGTATCAACGAAAAATAAATGAGAATGTACCATGTTATTCAGCAGTTTTTTCCTACAGCGTTCAATTTACTTCGTGACAATGGGTTTCCGCGGTCACCTCTAAAGTAACCAAAATATTTTTTGAAAGCATATGCTTGGATGACATGCATATTCGAGAAACAAAATGTGAAAACAGGAACCACGCACCTGCGACGCAAACACGAATTATTAAATTGAGTGCGCATTGTTTGCCAGATGTTACTTTGAGTTTGGTTATGACAAAATACGGATATGCTGAGGTCATATTGATTAATTTAAACCATTTTCTCTACGTTCTAATAACGACTATCTCGAATTTGCACTCTGGACTCGTTATCAGATGACCACACGTATATCTCGTGTCATCCTTGCGTTTAGACGCTGCAGCGACTCATGGCCCAGAGAAAAATTTAATGCCCCGCCGTAGCAGCTAGTTCCAATAGAAAATGCTTGCGCGAAATTATAGCTAGCTATCCTTACAAGCCAGGGTATCACCAGTACCTAGATTAGAATCTTGGGCTTCAGTCCAATTTTAGTGAATCCTTTCCAGTCCGCGCTGTTGTACGCTCTGCACAGCGGAAAATAGAAGGCACATTTTAATGCACAATTGTAAATATAGGGCAGTTTTTCGTGAGTTTTTCTGATGAACTGCCTTCTTATAGAACCATAAATGATTTTCTGAAGCTCCTTTTAAATCTCTCCCACACGGGAAAATGATTTACTCGCAACGTTTCCTCACAGATGATTTGAGACATATCAATGTGTTAACTGCGCGTGTTTTCTCTTTGGGGTCATCAACTTTTCATCTTATACACTGAATCAGCAGTGCGGCTTTGTGTCATATTTACCACGGTTGGTGGTAACCAGAAATTGTGGCTGATAGTTCCAAATCCCAATTTGTCTAGTTCATACGAATCGCTGCAAAAATCAAACCCGATAACCATTAAATGACGCTGTTAAGCAACAATTGTCGGAATATAAGTAACCTCGTGTTCACTCTTCATATTCATCTTGGTGAGGTACGCTCGTTCACAACACGGCTGTTTTTCTTTAGGATTAAACACTGTTTTACTGCAGTCTTTAGCTCCAAAAAGCGTGCTAAGTATCTGGTTAAATTCGATTTTTAAAAATAACTGCGCGTTCTAGACAAATCTCGTTTTTTACGATACTTAGCGCATGGAACGGAAAGAAAGGCTTTGATGCGCATGGTCCGTGTGTGCTGCTATCTGGTGATGTCTGATTTGAAACATATTTTACTCATCTTATTTACCACGCAACCTATTGTCATAAAAATATCTAGAAGTGCCAAGCTAAAGCATCTATAAATGATTGCATACAATGAGTTGATTAGCGGGTTCAATACTTTTTTATAATCACCCGTAATCTACAAGCATGAACATCGAACTCACTCTGTCCCACTTTCCCAACATATATTCAATAGAGTACTTAGGGTCTAGGCGGAAAAAGCAAACTCCACGACTTCAACATTTCGAAAACTGTAGATAATATATTGAAAATAAGATGAATAAACTTTTTGATCACCACTGGTTGTCATGAAATATCGGTCTTTCTTACGTCTTACTTAACCACAACTCTAGGGTTTGCAATTTTATTCCTCGGGCTCGCGTGTTTCTCGTTACAGCGCTCCTCCGTGATTGAAGCATTGTGCCGATATTGGTATGAGCTTAATACAACATCACCGTAGCTCCAGAACGTGGTGAGTTTTGGATGTTGCTTGCAATGCGTTCCAACTCCGCAAATATTTTTTGGTTGTCCGTTGAGACATGTGAAGCTTTTCTATTTTGGTTTCTCGAATTTAGACCATCAACCCATACGCGTGTTCAGGAATATGTGAGCGCAACTAAGCAAATGTTCTTGCTTGAGTGAACGTGTCTTCCGAACAAAGAATGATGAAGCGAAGGCCAGCTTGAATGTCCAACATGTCGCATGTGCGCTTCTGGCAAAGGGCAACGTGGCAACGACCTGCCTGCATCATTAGGCAACTTGCTGAGATTAACAAGCATCTGGCTGTTCTTATTGCCAAAGTAGAAGGCCTGTCGAAACTAATACAAACAACTGATAGTGTTGAAAAGTTTGTTCAACATGTGTTAGACAAGTATGAAGGTGTGATTAAAATCTGTAATAAACACGAAGGGCAGATCAAGAGTCTTTTGAGGTGAGGTGCAAGGGGCCGACGATCATAAAAAAGAAGTTATGAAGTTCACTCAAGAACTAAGTGACTTGCAACAGTACACTAGGCGGCTGAGCATGAAGATTCATGGCATACCCTTCACCTAGAAAGAAAACTGAAACTCAACCGTCTTGCACAGGAACCTCAGCTGGCCATCCTTAATTACTGGGATGTAGACGGTGTGGATCACCTGCCAGCACACATTAACAAAGCGCCGATCATTCTGACCATGCTTTCCCGGTATCTACAAAATCCGCTTGGCTTGCAAAGCATAAAGATGTGAAGCAACATGATGAGGATATTTCCTTTTCTGATAACCTAACGGCATTGAATAGACGACTCTTGTGGCTTGCCAAATCAAACGCACGTGAGAAAAGCTACCGCTCTACGTGGTCTTCTAACGGAAAGATATTTTTGAGGAAAGTACATAGCGCACGGGCAATAAGGGTTGCCTCACAACAAGACCTTGAGCAGATTGCCATAATAATTTGGCTCAGTATGTTTTGTTGTTGCTGTTGTTGTTTGAACCATTAAGGTGTATTATGCTAGCCATTTTCTTATTACCCTATAACAAGAAACAGCCATTGTATATCTCTTTCTTCGTATCATTTATACGCTCAGAGCCACAGAAATAAGATAGAAGAAATTGAGGCTGAGCTGGAGATAACAAAATGTCGCTTCGACATGATTTTATTTAAAAAACCTGTAATACATCAATCAGTGATGTTAGACATTTACCAGGCTATGACAATATCTCTGTATTTAGAGAAAACAAACGTAGTGGCGGAACGTCTGTGTATATCAAGAAAGGTATAGAAAATGAAATTCTTCCAGAACACATTGTAGTTTATGATTACATTGAAACAGTTGGTGTCACACATCATTATGCAATTATACTCCTCATATACCGACCAGCCCGTGGACAAGTGGATGCTTTTCTTACTTTAATAGAATCGTTCCTACTGTATGCTAGCCTGATAAACAAACATGCCATAATATTCGGTGACATGAATATAGATCTGTTAAGAAATGCTGCTAGTCAGGTACAACTCCTAGAGTTGATGCTATCATATGGGTGCAAAAGCGTTGTGCACAAGACTACAAGGATTAGACAACATTCAGAAACACTAATAGGCCTGTGCTTCACTAATCTACCTTCAAATAAGATAACATCTGGACTGACTGTAATTAGTTTAAGTAGTCACCTCTCGTATTTCGCTTCGTTTTTCCTTAGAGAAAAAATGGATAAGACTGAAAGCATTTGACGAATGACAAATCCTTCAGACAGTTACTTTCACTTTTGGCAGAAAGAGTTTTGGATGATGTATACTGATCCGGAGTTCCCAGATTCGAACCCCACCGCGGCGGCTGCGTTTTTGTGCAGGCAAAACGCTAAGGCGCCCATGTGCTGTGCGATGTCAGTGCACGTTAAAAATCCCCAGGTGGTCGAAAATATTCCTGAGTCCTCCACTACGGCACCTCTTTCTGCCTCTATTCTTTCACTCCCTCCTTTATCCCTCCCCCACCGGCGTGGTTCATGTGTCCAACGATATATGAGACAGATACTGCGACAATTACTTTCGCCGAAAACCAGTTATTAATATTATTATGTATACAGTGAAACAAACCCGTGTAAAGCATACGCGATTTTCGTACAGGAAGTACTTCGCCACTATAACAGTTATTTTCCACGTGAGCATATATAAAAGCACAGATGGCAGAAAAGAGTCGATTACTCCAAATTTATACAGACGTATAAACGAAAAAAACTTGATTGCTCATTTCCTAAAAACAAGAGACCCGGCTCATTTAACGGATTTAAAAATATTCCGCAAGAAATTAAATACACATCTGAAAAGGCAAAATGAGCTTTTTATAACAATAAATTTTCGATAGTAATGCATAGTCCTAAATTTCCGTGGGAAACAGCTAACTCATAAAAAACGGCAAATCAAGTTAGTGACGGATTCTTATATCAGTGTGAAATTTATTTCAGGTGTGCCCTTAGCAATTAAGTTCGACGAATATTTTCGTAACGCCGACACTCCACAGTGCCCACAAATAACGCAAGCGTCAGAGCTTGTTCATTCATCCATTCTTTCTAATTGTATTAACTCATTGTTTTAGCACTGACATCTGAGGAAGAAGTTGAGATTGTTATAAGAGCAATTAAGGTTACGGGCTCACCAGGAAATGATAAGTTCACGTCTTATTAAGGCTGTGGTTTCATTTGTACCAGGCCCGCTTGTACACATTCGTAATCTCATACTCTTTTTTTATTTTCTCCATTTAAGGTGTGTTTCACTCCTACAATCAAGTCGCTGCCGTCATTTGTTAAAGTATGATATTACGGAGGACGTCTGAGCATCGTGAAAGGTTGCCGTGGTCGCCCCACTTCTTTCGAGTAAGCAGTAATGCAGATATCCACCTCATGCGACAAAGGTCAGAGCTTGTATGTTCATCTTAAAAGCATATGTTAGTGCACGTTTCTACTGTTCTCACAAATGTAAAGTTCATGCGGTACGTTTGTCCACTAACTTTAACTATCAATATTTACTCTTTCAATTAAATGGCCGATCGGTTGCGCATTTCCTCTTACTTTATGGTTTTCTTGGTGCCAGGAAATTCTAGGTTTTCGTTCATTAAGCGGTTGTCTTTAATGATAATATTTTCTTATGTTAGCGTTGCCTCGCCTTCATCAATCTTTGTTCCGCTCAACGCACTTCAGCATTTTTCGTTTTTGATTATAGAAGTTAACTCTTACGGTAAAGAAGAAAACACAAAAGTGGAAATGAAATATCAGCCGTTGTTAGCCCCGCAACGCAAAAATAAAACTTCGAATGAGTGACGCTTCATGAAAGAAGAGCATTGATCACACTATGGAAACCCGCTAAGCACTCAAGAAAACAAATCATCCTGCTGATTTCTTAATTGTGTTCTGCGTTTAGGGTTACAGATAGCTAGAGCATCTCCACAGGTGTGACATTTCAAATGTGTTTAAGACGCACGTCGAGATGAAGACGACAACTTATTGGTGAATTTTTTTTCTTAAAAGTTATTAAGTAACAATGCCGTGTACAATCCAATGTAGGAAACTGATGCCTTAAGTGCGTTCAGTCTTTATACAACTTAAAAATCAACGAAAAATAATTGGGAATGTACCGTGTTATACAGCAGTTTTTCCTCCAGCTTTCAATTTAATTCATGACAATGGGATTCCTTGGTAAACCCTAAAGCAACCAAATTATTCTTTAAAAGCATATGATTGGACGACGTGCAGCTTCTTGAAACAATGGGAATACAAGAACCACGTGACGCTGATGCACTACGAATTATTTAGACGTCGGGCAGATTGTGTGCCGGGCAAATTTTTGAGTTTGGTTATGACAAAAGAGGGAAAGGCTGAGGGGACATTTAGTATTTTTTACCGTGCTCTTTATATTCAACTAACAAGTTTCTCGAATTTGCACTCTGGACTTGTTATCAGATAACTACGCGTATATCTCGCGTCATTCTTGCCTTTAGACGCTGGAGGGACTCATGACCCAGAGGAAAATTAGATGCCCTCCCAAATCGGCTGGTTCCAATAGACAATGCTTGCACGAAATTGCAACCAGCTATACTTAAAATCCAGGATATCACGAGCATCTAGCTCTGAATATTTGGCTTTAGTTTAATTTTTAACGAAAATAAGGGCTTTGCGGCGCATAATTCGTCTGTGCTGTCTGGTGATGTTCGATTTGAAACGCATTTTACTTATTTTATTTACCACGCGACCTATTGTCATAAGAACATCTAAATGCTCCAAGCTAATCTGTGTATGAAACATTGCACACAACGAGTTATTTAGCGAGTTCAATAGTTCAAAAATTAGCACCGCTAATCTAAAAGGATGAACTTCGAACTCGCTCTGTCCCACTTTCCCAACATATATTCAATAGAATACTTAGAGTCTAGGCGGAAGAAGCAAACACCACGACTTGAATAGGTACCATTTTCTATTTGACTCGAGGTACCATTGAAAATTCAATCATCGCAGTCTTAAAGTGTACAATGCGTACTCAGAACTACTCAATATATTGAAAATCCCGCTGTGCCTTTTGCGAATTCTTGGAACATATTGTTTAAGCTGTGGTTGCACATTGATTGAGACAGTGTACTAGAATCCCGTACTCAGTCTTCTCATGTCCGAGCACTGTCGTTTTAGTATTAGTGGCTTGTCATATTTTCTTCCGCTTTATCTTTCAGTGTATGCCACATTGTACTACTATATGCTCCGTATTTTATGCTCGCCTTATATCGCATATGTACATTATTCCTATTGTCGCGCTGCAGTTTTGATGCTACGTTTTTTATTTACTTTCATGGACTATTTAATGCTCTACCCTACTTCAAGGGATGTATTTAAATCTACTTTTTATACTATTCGCCAGTGCTCGCCTAAAAGTGTAGTTGCCGCAACATGCAGATGTTGGTGAGTTGCGACCTCAGAGGTTCCTGATCATACGCAGGGACATCCCCGCATACGGATGATGGTGAGGAGTCCGTCACCACAGACCCGAGCACCCGCGCTTAGCCGTGGGTGGAATCGCCGTGTCCGGGGAAAAGGGGATCCTGGTGCTTAAACCGATGCCGAGCGTTCGGACTTTTTTAAGGACACTTGGCGGAGGCAACACACCACTTTCTCCCCAGCTTCCTGCAGAGGGTACCTCCGGCCTCACCCGACCGGGGGAAATCGGCAGTCGCCTTTTACTTCCTCCCCTTCGTCTTTCACTTGCCTATCTTCTTTCTCACAACTCTCCTGTCTTCTGTCTTACTGACTTTTTTTTTCCTGGCGGCGATGGCTGACCATGTGTGACCAGCCACACTTAGTCGCGTCATATTCGGTTATATTTGGGGTGTAGAGCTGGCGTTGGCAGGACTTGCATACAAGTTCCTTTCTCATACCCTCGTTGGGCTCCGTGGAGGGCGGATGGTAATGTTGTACCGGCTGGTACCATGCGTCAAATGATTATTCTCAAGAAAAGGTGCTGACACTGCAACCACTAAATTCTTTAAAAGAGAAAACGTAGTTTTTCGGGGGTTTCATGAGTTATATAGAGAAACAACAGAAACATCAGCCTGAATCATTTCGCCATTTATTGCCGCTAGATGTGTTAACAATGATCTAGGTTTTGGCTGCATAGTTACAAAGCTAGCGAACGACGACCTCCTTCTTGAAAACCGAGTTAGTGCTCAATACTCCAACCTCCAAAACATAGTGACCTTCGGAGAGATCTATGTGTCCATCAGCACCCAGAGATTATTAAATACAGTAAAAGGTGTAACCTCAAAACACGATCTCCTGACTCTACGGAAGAACCGACGCTGGAGGTCGTGAGACCTCTACGTGATTGATGTCAAATGCATCAAAATGCGAAAAGACAGTAAGGAAACACAAACAATTCAGATAGTCCCGACCTTCCCCTCTGGCCTACTCCCAGATAGCAGACAAGTAGGATACATGCATTTAACGAGTCATTGAGACTGCACGAGATCCATGATCCTTAGTTCAGCATGTGCTCCTCTTTCATTTTTCGAAATCGCTCTGTTTTCACGGCTGACCGAGCAGCGTCTCTCACTTCGACAATATAGGGGAAGTGTTTTTCGCTATGCCAGTTTTAGATATCTCAAAATATTTGTGTGCCTGTTTTGTCTACGAAGTTGAAAACTTTGCAATGCTTGGAATGTGTGTGCACACCGATTTGAAATAACCGCGCCATTTGTAATGGAATGCACTACATACTAGCATGTAAGCTACTAGTGACTTCCGCGAGCACGTATGGGTTCTTGGAGTGAGGTGGGACGCTGTTTGAAAATAAAAGGATATAATGATTTTGATCAAGAAGAGATTTTATTTGAAAACCACCGGAAACTGCATAGAATTCACAAAAAGGCTACGGCTGCTCGAATATGCGTAATCCAGCCCGTAATGCACAGGAGAGGCTCTAGTGACAGCAACACTAAAACACAGGCACATATGTTCCTGGGTAAAGCCATTATAAATAGTAAAAAGAATTATTTTCGAACATTAGCTTCTCCAATCAAGGTACATTCTTCCAAGAGAATAAAATTATTCAAAACAACTCTGCGGCGGTTGAATTTCGATGGAGGCGAAATTCTAGAGGTCCGAGTACTGTGCGCCTTCAGTGCACGCTAAAGAACCCCAGGTAGTCGAAATTTCCGGAGCCCTTCACTACTGCGTCCATCATAGCCGGAGTTGCTTTGGGACGTTCAACTCCATAAAACCAAAACTACTCAAAATAGCTATATCTCGGGTGCCCACCCACATCTCAAGCTAATATTTATCATGACAATGAGCATGTGGCTGAGCTTATATCTGTGCGTTAGAGAAAACCGATAGAGAAAAATACAGAATTCAAGAGCAGTACGTGGGCGGTAAAAATTCTGAATATCCTTACTAGGAGCGAATAGCACGCATTTATTTGTGTTTTCAAACCTAACTGAATACCTCGAGTTAAAAAAGGGTATATTTAAGGCCGTGTTCAGAAAATATGCCCTCTTAAAGTAAATAATTTGAAGTGTTCTAAAAAGCTAAACTAAAGACGCCTGCGATACCCTATTGCACGGCAACCTGCGTTTTATTTTCCGTATCTTTTTTGTTTTCGAACCGTTTTTGGGAAAAAAATGATAACAGAAGAAAACCTTTTGCTGTAAGAAGCTTGAAATATGACCCGCATTCTTCTGCTGCCGTGTTTGGAAAGTACTTTTTGCGTCAGATGACACAATACCAAGGCACCTGAAGTAGTGATGGCAAAACTAGATGACTTAGGTAAAGTAGATTGAATGCCGATTTTCACTTTAGTGAAGTGCAGGACTCTGTGCAAGTGTTACTTAACTCCACCATAATTTTTCTCCAACGTATAATATTTATTATTCCATATCTCCGACTTCGTCATCCGGCTCGCGCATGATTGTGCCCTCAGTAATAAAAGTTGCATAATCGGCCGTAGTTTATTGTGCCGATATTGGTATGACCTTAATAATACAGCGTCACCGTAGCTCCACAACGTGGCGCGTTTTGGATGTGGCTTGCAATGCGTTCCAGCTGCTCAAAATCTTTTGATTGTCTGTTGAGACATGTGAAACTTTTCTATTTCGGATTTTCAGATTTAGACCGTCAACCTATACGCATATTCAAGAATATTTGGGAGTACCACCTAGGCAATTGTTCTGGCATAAGTGAACGTGTGTTCAAAACAAAGAATGTTGAAGCGAAGGCCAGCTTGAAGTGTCCAACATGTCGCATGTGCTCTTCTCGCAAAGGACAACGTAGCAGCGACCTTCCTGCAACGTCAAGCAACATGATGAGAATAATAAGCATCTGGCTGCTCTTACTAGCAATGTAGAAGACCTGTTCAATCTAAAAGGAACAGTTGATAGTGTTGAAAAGTTTATTCAACATGCGTCCAACAAGTATGATGACGTGATAGAAACCTGTAATAAACACGAAGGGCAGGTCCTAGGGGCACACGATCACAAAAAGGAAGGAATGAGGTTAACTTCAGTACTAAGTGACTTGCAGCAGTACAGTAGGCGCCAGAACATGGATATTCATAGCATTCTCTTCACCTAGAAAGAAAGTCTCCTTGAGAAACTCAACAATCTTCCGCAGGAACTTCAGCTGCCCCTCCTGAATTAGCGTGATGTAGGCGGTCTGCATTGCCTGGCAGCACACATTAAGAAAGTGCCGACCATTCTGATAATGCATTCTCGGCGACCTAAAAAAGCCGCTTTGCTTGCAAAGCATAAATTTGTGAAGGAAGATAATGAAGGTATTTTCTTTTGTGATAACCTAACGCACTGTATAGACGGCTGTGATGGCTTTCCAAATCAAACGCACGTGAGCAAAGTTACCGCTCTACTTGGTCTTGTAATACAAAGATTTTTGTCAGGAAAGAACCAGGCGCACGGGCAATAAGGATTGCCTCAGAACAAGACGTTCAGTAGATTGCCTTAATAAGTTGGCTCGTTTTGTTTTGTTGTTGTTGTTGTTGTTTTTGTTTTTTAACCGTAAGATGTATTATGCTAGCGATACTCTTAATACCTTGCTAAAAAGAAACAGCTATTGTTTATCTCTCTCTCTCTGTATTATTTATACGCACAGAGCCTCAGAAATAACACAGAAGAAATTGAGTCTGAGCTGGAGCTCACAAAATGTCGCTTCGACATGATTTATTTACAGAAACCTGGTATACATCAAACAGTGATGTTAGACATTTAACAGACTATGACAATACCTCTGTATTTAGAGAAAACAAACGTTGTGGCCGAGCGTCTTTGTATATCAAGAAAGGAATAGAAAATGAAATTCTTCCAGAATACGCTGTAGTTTCTGATTACTTTGAAACAGTTGGTGTCACACATTATAATGCAATTATACTCCTCATATACCAACCAGCTCGTCGATTAGTGGATGCTTTTCTTACTTTCATATAATCCTTCCTTCATTCTGCAAGCCTGATAAACCAGCATGCGATAATATTCTGTGACATGAATGTAGACCTGTTAAGAAATGCTGCTAGTCCGGTACAAATCCTAGAGTTGATGCTATTATATGGGTGAGAAAACGTTGCGCACAAGCCTAGAAGGATCAGACAACATTCACCTGTGCTTCACTAATCTACCCCCGAATAAGATAACATCTGGACTAAATATAACTAGTTTAAGTGATCACCTTCCTTTTTTCACTTTCTTCTTCTTCGAGAAAGAAATGAGTGAGATTAAACGAATGTGACGAATGATAAATGGCAATAACATTAGACAGCTCCTTTCACTAATGGCAGAAAGAGTTTGGGATGATGTATACAGTGAAACAAACCCGTGTAGCGCATATGAGATTTTCCTACAGAAAGTACATTGCCACTACAACAGTTCTTTTCCACGTGTGCCTGCAAAAGGCACAAAAGGGCAAGAAAAGAGTCGATTACTCCAAATTTGTAGGGACATATTAACATAAAAAATTTGTTCGCTCATTCCCTAAAAAGAAGAGGCCCGGCTCATTCAGCGGATTTTAAAATATTCCGCAAAAAATAAATACGCATCTCAAAAGGCAAAATCAGCTTGTCATAACAATAAATTTTCTGAAGTAATGCATTGTCATAGGTTTCTGTGAGGAACAGCTAACAGCATCATAAAAGGCGGGAAATTACTATTTCCGACGGTTTTTTACATCAATGTGAAAATTATTTCACTTGTGCCCCTAGCAAATCAGTTCATTGAATATTTTCTTAATGCCGGCTCTCCAAGGCACGCACAAACAATGCAAGCTTCCACGCCTGTCCATTCGTTAATTTTTGCTACCTGCAGTAACTGATTACTTTTAGTTCCGACAAAGGAGGGAGAAGTTGCATGTGATATAAGAGCAATTAGGGCTACGGACTCGCCAGGAAATGATAAGTTCGCGTCCTATTAAGGCCGTGCTTTCATTTGTATCAGGTCCGCTTTTACATATTTGTAATCTCAAACTATTTTCTTGTTTTCTCCAGTTACGGTGTCTTTCACTCCTATAGTTAAGTCGCTGCCGTCATGTGTTGAATTATGAGATTACTGAGCGCGCCTGAGCACCGTGAAATGATGCCATGGTGACCCCACTTCGTTTACATAAGCAGTAATGCAGATATCAACCTCATGCGACAAAAGTCATAGCTTCTATAAACATCTTAAATGTGTATGACAGTGTACTTTCTAGTGTTCTCATAAATGTAAAGTTTTTGCGGTACCTTTGTCCACTAACCTTAACTTTCACTATATATTCCTTCAATTAAATGGCCGATCGGTTTCGCATTTCCTCTTACTATTTGGTTTTCTTTGGGCCAGGAAGTTCTAGGTTTCCGTTCATGACGCCGTACTTTTTAATGATAATGTTTTTTTATGCCAGTGTCGCCTCTCCTGCGTCAGTCTTAGTCCTGCTCAACGTACCTCAGTATTTTTCGTTTTTGATTATATAAATTAACTTTTGCGCTAAGAAAGAAAAACGCAAACCCAGCAAGCCGAACGAAAACTTCGAATGTGCGACGCTTCATGGAAGAACAGCAGAGATCACGCTATGGAACCACGCTGTGCACTCAAGCAAACAAGTCATATTGATTTAGCCTTTGTGTTCTGCGTTTATGGTTACAGATAGCCAGAGCGCCTACACCGGCGTGACATTTCAAATACGTTTAAGACGCACATCGAGAAGAAGGCGACAGCTTCATGATGGCATTTTGTTTTCTTAAATTTGATAAGTAACAATGCCGTGAACTATTCGACGTCGAAAACCGATGCGTTAAACACGTAAACTCTTCTATAATTTAAATATCAATGAAAAATAAATGGGAATGTACCGTGTTATCGAGCTGTTTTTTGCTACAGCTTTCAATTTACTTCATGACAAGGGTATTCTGTGGTGACCCCTACAGCAACCAAAATATTTTTTGAAGGCATATGCTTGGACAACGTGTAGCTTCTTGAAACAATGGGAAAGCAAGAACCACGTGCCTCTGATGCACTATGAGTTATTTAGACGCAGTGCTGATTGTTTGCCACGTAATTTCTCAGTTTGGTTATTAGAAAATAGGGAGATGCTGAGGTGATATTTATTATTTTGCACCATGTTCTCTATGCTCAAATAACAACTATCTCGAATTTGCACTCTGGACTCGTTAACAGATAACGAGACCTATATCTCGCGTCATTTTTGCCTCAAGACGCTGGAGCGACTCATGGCCCAGATAAAAATTGGATTCGTTACCGTAGCACGTAGTTCCAAGGCACAATGCTTGCGCGAACTTTGAGCCAGCTGTACTTGCAAGCCAGGATATCACGAGCACCTAGCTCAGAATATTGGGTTTCAGCTTAATTTTAATTCTTGTTTTTTAGTGACACTGATGTGCGCTCTGTCGAAATTGAACTAGAATGCACGTTTTGATACACAATTGAAAAATTTGGGTAGTTCTCTATAACAATTTTTGATGAACTGCCTCCTTAAAGAACGAGAAATTATTTCCCGAAGTTTCTTTTAATTCTCTTCCACAAAAGAAAATTATTCACGCGCGGCGCTATCCCATCAGCGATTTGGGACATATCAAGTGAGTTAATTGCCTTTTATGTCTTTTTGGTCATCAAATTTCCATCTCATACGCTGAATCTTCAGCGCGGCTCAGTGCCTATTCATATTCCCCTAGGGTGTGTTAAACAGAAATTGCGACTGAATTTTTCCGAAGCCAAAATTCTCTAGTACATACAAATGGCTGCTAAGATTCAAACACGATAACCAACAAATAACCTTGCTAACCAACAAATCTCGGAATATAAACAACCTGGCGTTCGCTTTTTATGTCCATGTAGCTAAACTTGTCTTGTTGACTGCATGGTCCTTTTTCTTTAGCATTAAACATCGTTATTACTGCAGTCTTAATCTCCGAAAAAGCGTGTTTCGTATCTGCCAATAGATGTACAACCCAATTTCTGCCAATAAATGCGCCTTCTAGATAAAGTTTCATTGATTTCACGCTACTTAGCACACGGTGTGGAAATAAAGGGTTTGATTCGGATAATTTGTTTGCGCTGCTTTCTGGTGATGCCCGATTTCAAACGTATTTTTACTCATCTTATTTACCGCGCGACCTATTTTCGCAAGAAGATCAAAAAGTGCCAAGCTAAAAATCTAACAATGATTGCATACGAGTTCATTAGCGAGTTCTATAGTTCATTAATAAACACCGCTAATCTACAAGGATAAAGATCAAACGCGCTGTGTTCAACTTGCGCAACTTATATTCAATAGAATCCTTAGACGCTAGCTGCAAAAATGAAACCTCACCTCTTGAATATTTACGCCTTTCTATTTGTCTCGATATGCCACCGAATATCCACCAAATATAAGAAAGCCTACAATGCATACTCAGAACATCTTAATATATTTAAAATCTCGCTCTGTGTGTTTTGTTAAATCTGGGACCTGCTGTTCAAGCTAGTGTTGCACATTGATTGAGACGATGTCCTAGAGCCCCATACTCAATCTCCTCATGTCCGAACACTCTCAAATAGCTTCATGATGGCTGTTTAGAGAAACTTTTGAGCATTACAGGTTTGTGATGAATTCCCCCGCCTTATCTTTCAATGTATGCAGCTCTGTAAGCTCTGATAGCATTTTATACTTAACTTAAATCTCACATCTACATTATTCACTATTGTTGCGTTGAAGTTCTGATGCTATGTTTATTATTTATTTCATGCACTACTTAATTCTCTACCTTGCTTTAAGGGATCTATTCAAATCTACTTTCTACAATCTTCGCCACTGTCCGCCAAAAATTTAGATTCGCTGCATGCTCACTACCGTTTGACTGCAGACCAAGGTTTAATTTTGAACCTTCTATATGTACACACGTCTATATTTTCATATATTCTGTACGTGGTCACGACATTTACTTTTTCTTTGTTTATTTTGGCTCTTGTGCTACTCTAGCGCCAGGACCAGCATTGACGGCTTGTCCTTGGGCGCTCTAAGAAACACTGATTGATTGAGTTAGAAATAGAAATAACGAAATCTTTTGTATTGCGGCACCTCTAATTCAGCACCCATTAATGTTGGATTAGAGTTTGACGAAGAAAATGACTGCGTGAATCTGTTATAACCATAACTTCACATAGTTGAATCGAGTTCGATCTCCATCGAACCATTGACGAGTCACTGGGCATCACCTGTTTTCGTCGGAAAGGACGACGGCAGCCTACGGTTCTGCGTAATTACAGACGTGTCAACAAGGTTACCAAAAAAGATGTACGAGCATATCCACAGCCGCGCATTGATGACTGATTAGACCGCCTCCGCCATGCTACCAACTTTTCTTCACTCGACCAGCGTAGCGGATATTAGGAATTCGAACTCGACAAACGTGACCGAGAAAAGACCACCTTCGTTACTCAAGACGGAGTGTACGAATTTAAGGTCCTTCCTTTCGGCTTTTGTACAGCCCCTGCAACGTTCCAGTTACGTATGATGGACACCGTACTAACTGGCATGAAGTGGCAGTCCTGCCTTGTGTATCTCGACGACGTCGTGATTTTCTCCGACACGTTCGAGGAGCACCTGAAGCGTTTGCGTGCTGTTTTCGAGGCAATTCGTTTCGCGGGTCCGTCTCTCAAACCTGAAAAGCGCCACTTTGCATTTAGAGAGCTCAAGTTTCTTGGCCATAGTGTGATCGCTCAGGGCGTTAGCCCCGACCCCGTAAAGACGGCCGCCGCTGCTGCATTCTCCCAGCCAACAGATAAACGAAGCTTGCGTCGTTTTCTGGGACTCTGCGTCTATTATCGGAGGTTCGTTCAAAACTTCTCCAAGCTCGCAGAGCCGCTAATTCGCCTGACGAAAGACGCCGAACCCTTCTTCTGGGGCCCGGCTAAAAAAAAAGCCTTCACAGAACTTAAAGCCGGCCTCCAATCTACGCCTATCCTTGGCCACTTTCACGAGGAGGCCGACACGGAACTGCTCACAGATGCCAGCAATGTGGGTCTCGATGCGGTGATTGCGCAGTGACAAGAGGATGTAGAACGCATGCTCGCATACGCAAGTCGCACTTTGTTCTGTTCCGAAGTGAATTATTCCACCACAGAAAAGGAGTGCCTCGCTATTGTGTGCGCAGTCACGAAATTTCGTCCGTACCTGTACGGCCGCCTGTTTCAAGTCGTCAGCGAGCATCACTCTTTGTGCTGGCTTGCGAACCTGAAAGATCCATCGGAGCGGCTTGCACGGTTGAGCCTTTGGTTGCAAGTTTGGCCTCACCATCGTGTATAAGTCGAGTCAGAAACAGCGATGCAGACTGTCTCTCCCGAGCTCCTCTTCAGTGCCCACCAGATGAGTCTGACGACGATTCTGCTTTCCTCGGCGCTGTCACTACATCCGACCTTGCCCGCTACCAGAGGGCCGACTGCGAACTACTGCCTCTAATCGAGTACCTCGAAGGAACCGCTCCGTCTCCGCCCAGACTCTTCTCTCGCGGAGTTTCGTCGTTTTGCTTAAGAGATGAAATGCTCTACAAGAAAAACTACGGCCCAATCGAAACTGCGTATCTCCTCGTTGTCCGAACCGCGCTTCGTCAGGAAGTTCTCGCTGCATGCCACGACGAACTTTATTCTGGCCACCTCGGTTTTTCCAGAACATTGGGACGCCTCCGCCACAAGTGCTACTGGCCTCGGCTTGCTGCGGTTGCCCAACGCTACGTTAGAACCTGTCGTGAGTGCCAACGACGGAAGATACCGCCGACAAAACCGGTCGGACTTCTGAAGCCGATTGATCTGCCAAAAATCCCATTTCAGCAAGTCGGCATGGACTAACTAGGCCCGTTCCCAGTGTCCTCCATGGGTAACCGGTATATTGTTGTTGCCACGGACTACCTCAGCCGCTACGGTGAAACCGAGAGCCTTCCCCGTGGCACCGCGGCTGAAATTGCACAGTTCTTTATTCACCACATTGTGCTTCGCCACGGCACCTCCGCGGTTGTATTAACTGACCGGGGAACCGCGTTTACGTCGGCTCTTACACATGAGGTCCTGCGTCTCAGGGGCACCAGTCATACAAAAACGACCGCTTACCGTCCTCAAAGCAATACACTGACTGAGAGACTGGACAGGACCATTGGATACATGATGTCTATGTATGTCGACGCTGACCACCGCAACTGGGACAAAATACTCCCTTACATCACGTTTGCGTGCAACACCGCCCTCCAAGAAACGACGCGCTTCATTCCGTTCCGTTTGGTGGACGGCATGCTGATCACTGCTCCGATCTGCTTATTTTCGTATTGTGATTGGAACACAGATAAATCTGAAGCATTATGCAGGAAACTGAACGCACTTGTCATTATAAAATTCAGATAGTTGACCAGAAGTTAAAAGTAAATATATAAGGAAGAGATGTGCAGATCGGGTATTTGATACGTGGTGTTTATTTCGGAATGCAGACTCGGAATGAAGCTTAAGAAAATTCAGTCAAAAGAGCAGATGGTGACACACACTGGCGACTTTTAAGAAGAAATGATGTTGGATTTGCGTAGCTGGGCCAAATTTTAATTAGGTTTGCTGTGTTCCTGCGATCCTGTGTTCACGAATGTGTTCCACGTGTCAGCTTCGATATATCGGCCAAACAAAGACGCGCTTCTGAATACTGTTGAGTACTCAAACTCCTCTTATCGAGGCGTGTAAACGTTGCTGCTCATGAATTCAGTAACCTGAAAATAACCATTTTAAAATCAAACTGCCGTACGCATCATAGAAAAAAGTGGGAGAGTATCTTGTCTCATAAGACATATCATATACAAACACATCATATATAAATTAAAAACAGGATATTCAAAAACAATGAAGGCCCTGGGAAACTCAGGTGTCCACGTAAGGAATAAAATTCAGAATTAAATTCATAATTTAGGACAATATACATGCTATTCCCACTTCTTAGCCATGAACCGTAAGAGTTGGAGCAACTGCACAAAAGAGGGTTTTAATTTTGAACTTTCTTTTTTTTCATGTTATTTACTCCTTCAAGTTTTACTCTTTACAATTTAGTTTCCATTCTCTCACTTGGATATCAGTCACTTTTATTATCATTATTTCCACCTGTACTGCAGAAATCGGATGGGTAACTGGCTTGGTTGACGCGACGCCCCAAGGGACGTCTAATACGAGCACCATGAAGCAATGGCACAAAGGCGCAGTATGCTACAATGTCTCGTTTCTTTCCTCCACCATTCATCCCGCTTTTCGCCAGACATACACATACCCATAGTAAAGATGTAAACCACACCATTTCTACATAAAATTAGGGGTGCCTCCGACGACATCCTCCTCGGGGCCCTGCCGTGATCAAGACTAGAAGACGGTATCCCTCTTCCGATTAGTTATTTTTCTTCCCGGAAAACTAGACCGCCATCCACATTCCTGGAACGAAGTGCCTCTGCGTCTCTCGCGTGTCCTTCCTTCAATCAACTAAAGCACTAAATATATAAAGAAAACCTGTTTTCAATAAGGCACCACGCGCTATGGATAAAGAATTGGTTGGAAATTCCAGTGGAATAGAATGCGCATCTGTTCGCATGTGCGTGTTTCTTTTTTTTTCTATACCCGAAGTATCGAATTTCTATATCCGAAGTACGATTTATCGTTCACCAAGTGCGTAGGCTTAATTTCTCTACAGCTTTTTTTTAAGGCAGGTACTTACCTGAATTGTATCAGCTTTTTTGTAGCGCCTATAAATACTCGTCAGGAATCAGTATACGTTAGCAGTGCGCGTATATAATATATATATATATATATATATATATATATATATATATATATATATATATATGTATATATATATATATATATATATATATATATATATATATATATATATATATATATATATATATATATATATATATACATATATATATATATATACGTCCTAGCCGCGTGAGACCAACTGAGGGTTGTTCACAGTAGCGGCGTGACCTAGTCTGCAGTATTTTTTTTTCTTCTTGAAAGTTCACGAAATATTTAAGCCTAATTAGGTAATTTTAATTATTACCTTGAAGGACAAAGTGTTAATAAAAAATTTGTAGATCACATTCAAAAACAGTTGACTAAATGTTTCCACAAATATGCCGTTAATGTAAACTAATTTTTTTATCATCCTCAGACCCCGACTCGCACAATAAAAAAAAAGCGTCCACGTGACAGGGTTCCACTTAAACGTCCCAAGACGCGTCTTAGAGAACAAAATCAATTTTTATTTAAGTGCTCTCCCCGATGAGCGTTTGAGTGCACACTGGGACAGAAATGCGACCCAGCAGCTGGTCTCGTGATAGCTTTCTTCTAAGGCCAATAAGGAAAGTAAAGTAAATCGTACCTTGATGAAAACCGCGCTGCTAGCAATTTTTCGACATGATCTACAACGTTTGCATTGACGCCTCGTTCCTGAATTCAGTAACTAAGACGTTACCTAATGAGACCTAAGTTTTAAGTTCGAAGAACGCCAAAATGCTACAGATTAGGTCAAATCACTCTGAACACCCTTGAGTTCGTTCCACTGGGCTGGAGACTTCGTCTTTTTTAAAATCTTGGTTACTTGTAATTGGGACAACCTACCTAGCAAACTACTCACCGGTGCACGCGGCAGCTCATTTAATGGGTAATGCATTCAGTCCCTTGGGACCCTTCCACGTCGGCTTCTTGTTCTTTCGTTACCGGATTTATTTATTTATTTACTTTATTTATTTATACATACTGCTAACCCCATTTGAGATTGTTGCAGGAGGGCAAAATAGGGTTAGTAATAACAGTTCAAAAATACATCATTTTGTGAAGATCGTAAAATGGACCACTAATAGTAAGGGTAAAGCAAAGGCACTGGAATTAACTATAGAAATAGAACCAAAAATACAACAACGCAGAATAACAATACAACGAACTGCATGAAAACCATATCGAAATAAGGCAAATTAATCTCACCATAGGCGTCATGACAGAAGTTACATCGCAATAGTTCCGAAAACAATACTGGTAGTCTGTGTATACCTGAACAAAGTTAACATTAAAAAGGCACACAGAATAGGAGCAATATTTGCAACACAGAAAACACACACACAATAATATTTGCTAATTAAGTACCGAGCTCTCGATAGCAGCGCTGAACTTTCCTAAAGATGAGCTGCTAGTTATTGCAGGGTTTAGACCGTTCCAGCCACGAATGGCAAACGGGAAAAAATGAGTATTTGAAGCAGTCAGTATGGAAAGGGTACTCGTTAAGTGTATTAGAATGTTTGTGACGCGTCGATCATGCTTTAGAAAAGGAAATATATTTAGTAACGTCAAGTTTTAATTGCTGGTGAATTAGTTGATACATCATCTTGTGTCGCGCGAGTTTGCTGCGTGTTTGGAGTGTTTGTATTCCCTTGTACGTTTCTTTATTTCTATTGGATATTTAGTTGTTTGGTATTTGTTAAATATAAATCTGACAGCTTTTCTTTTAACTGCTTCGAGTTTGGCAATATTTTGATTAGTCTGAGGGAACCAAACGACGTTACCGTATTCTACGACAGATCTAACCAAAGTGTTGCACGCTAACAGTTTAGTTTGGGCAGGGGCAAGTCGCAGACGTCGTCTAATAAAAAAGAGTCGTTTTAGAGCTGTTGATGTAATCATGTCCCCGTGGGCGTTCCACCGGAGGTTATCAGTTATTAGTAGACCGAGATATTTATGTTTCGTGACTGTATTGAGTGGTATGTTATTTATAGTGTATGGAAAATTTGATTTATGCTTCTGCCTTGATATTTTCATACAAGCTGATTTAGTAGCGATAAGGGTCATCTGCCAGTCCGTGCACCATTTTGTTATAGATTTAAGCGCATTGTTAAGGTTTTGATGGTCATCAACTGTGTTGATTTCCTTATAAATGATGCAATCATCTGCAAAAAGTCGTACGTTGACATTAGCATTAGCGGCTAAATAATTGATGAAGATTAAAAAGAATATGTTGGCCAATACACTGCCCTGGGGAACACCGGATACAACTTGGACCATGTGGGAATTTTGTTGGTCAATTTCTACAAACTGTGTTCGATCTGATAAATAATTTCTAATCCAGTTAACTATAAGCCCTTGACCTAGTGTCGTCTCAAGCTTATTAATTAGTTTGTTATGCGTAACTCGATCAAATGCCTTCGAAAAATCAAGTAGTATTAGGTCGGTTCGTTTTCGTCTATCTATGCGTTGCGATAAATTATGTATTAGTTCTATTGAGTTACCGTGGAAAGCCCTTGGCGGAAGCCATGCTGAAATGGTGATAATATACGTTAATCTTCGAGAAAAATTGTTGTGTGCTTAAGAATAATATGCTCAAGTATTTTAGGCACTGAGCAGGTGATGGAAATGGGTCTGTAGTTAGTAACATCAGTCTTGCTTCCTGACTTGTGAATAGGGGTGATTTTTGCTTTTTTCCATTCCTGTGGGTGTGTGCACGTTATTAATGATCTGTTTAAGATTATGCATATATACTTAGCCATTCATTCGGCATATTTTTAAAAAAAAGATTTGGGATCATATCTGGTCATGGGCCCTTTTTTGCATCGAGATTTATTAATAGATTTAAAACTCCACACTCAGTAACTGTTAGCGGTTCAATGTGTTTCCTTTCCGAATGGCTGAAGGGAGGAAGAGTCCCGTTGTCGTTAGTGAAAACTGAAGAAAAATAATCATTCAAAGATCTGGCAAGCTCAAGGCTTTCTTCTTCCGAGAGTGGATGTTCAGTATTTTCCTTAGGATTTAAGTGGCTCCAAAATTTTCTTGGGGATGTCCTTATAAAATTGTTTAGCGTATGAGTAAAGTAGTGTGATATAGCGGCCTTTAGTCGACCTTTCATGTACTGTATTGCTAAGGGGAGGTTTTTCCTTGTTTTAGTGCAATATTTTAATTTGAGAGCTTTTTTCAATCGATTTACTTTGCGTTTAGCATGTATAACGTCACGTGCTATCCAAGGGTTGCTTGTCTTTACTTTTTTGCTTTTACAAGGCACGAATTTCAGAATGCAATGCAATACAATGTTTTTAAAGGATTCCCATAAACTGTCAATGTCAGTTGTGCGACATGCAAGATTATAAAAGGAGTCAAACTCGAAGTACAGGTGATCTAGAATGCTTGAATCGTCAGCCCGAGTAAAGTCAAGAACATTAGTTTGCGATCGTGGGGATGACAGCGTGCCGCCAATGGGGACACGACCAAAGATTAATTTTACGATCTGAGATTCCATCAAGATTGTCTACTTTAGTTCTGACGAGAGCAAAATGGTGGCTAAGAAATATCACATCAAGAGTGTTAGTCGACAGTCCTGTTAAATGTGTCGGATGGTTTACAATCTGAGTGAGGTTAAACTGAAGCATGATATCTAGTAAGGCATCTGAAAAAGTGGAACTATGCTGCATTGTGTGCCAGTTGATATCTGGAAGATTGAAATCCCCTAGCAATATCAGTCTCGTTCCCAAAAGAAAACGTAGTATATAGCTGTACAAAGCTAACATATCCTCATGATCGCAAGAGGGGCTTCGATAAACGCAGCCTACCACGAACGTGTGTGGACCTAATACTAGCCTGGAAAAGACTTCTTCAAAACCATTAACATCGGGAAGTGGTGTAAATTGTATTTTTTATTTTATTGTATGAAGGTATTAATGATCCGCGAATTATTTCCAGGTGCTCACTGAACACAACTCTCCGATGCTATTCCTGAAGTTCTTGCCTACTTGCCTACTTTCGCATTGAAGTAGCCCATAAATGCAGCATGCAGCAATTTTACTTCAGACACTGCCAATTACACGCCTTCATAGAAGCTTTCAACGATCTAGTCATGATGGCTGGATGTTGGCGGATAGCCCTGCACCACCCTAAGCTTGTACCTCTTATTAAGCATACCGTTAGCTGCCCCCCACTGGTTAATGCTGTACACAATTAATAAACTGGCTGCTGGGGCACACCAAAATGGGTTCAACTTTTCTCCTACAAAAAAAACAGTGGCTGTTCTCTTCTCATTGCGACAAGGCCTGCAGATCGATCCCAACCTAAAATTGAATCAATCCACACTACGAATTAAACAAGAACAAATTTTTTTAGGCACTGCTTTTGACAATAAACTTACATTTTACCGCAAATTAACAACCTTTAAAAGAAAGCATGTGAAGCCCTGAATGTATTAAAGGTGCTTTCGCGAAAACGTTGCGGGTTTGATAGATTATGCCTATTAAAAATCGATCGCTCTCTAGAGTGCTTCAAGCTGGACTACCGGTGCATAGTATATCGTTCAGCAAGAGCATCCTTTTTGAAACGACTGGACCCTGTTCATAATGCTGGTCTGCGCCTATCAATGGAGCATATAGAAGATCCCTGGTAAAGGCTTTACGTGGAGGCTAATGAGCCCATACTAGGGTATAGAACAGTCACACTTACATGCGTACATGTCCTAAAACCTGTTCTCTTCCTAAACATCTCTGCCATCCCAATGTTACCAAGTGCCCATCTAGAAGATTATTCAACAATAAGATACATTTTATCAGGCAGCTAATAATTCGTTTTGAAGATAAATGCGAAGAGTTGGCAGTACTGGTTGCCCTACCGAATCTTGCACAAAGATATGATTATTTGCCATCATAGTACAGCCTCCCTTGAGTATATGACTTGACGCTGATACACACAAAAAAGGAACGCCTGATGAGCGCGTACTACTAGAATTCTTTGCACTACAGTAAAAGCATGACACCTTCACTGAAATTTAAACTGATTGCTCAAAAAGAGAAAATAATGTTGGAAGTGCAGTAATTCAAAGAAAGAGTGGAAAAATTTTACGACTTCCAAAGTACGCATCGGGGTTGCTGCCGAGTGTCATTACATATTTGTAGCCGAAGCAAACATTGTAGAAGAAAACATAAAAGATAGCATCATTTACGCAGATTTTTCAGTATGGTCAAGGCACTGGGCTTTAGAAATGCTGCTGAGCCCACAATTTTACACATCATACATAACATACCTTAAATGAGAAAAGAAAAACATAACAATACATTCTGCTGGGTCCCTAGTCATGATGCAATTTCGGGTAATACCACAGCACATGCATGCGCAGCACAAGCTAGAATGGGTCAAATAAAACAAGTGAACATGCTACACAGGGATTTTTTGAAATTACTGCAGAGTAAACTCAGAAATAAATGCCATTTTGCATGAGAAGAACAGGCAAAGTACAATGTGCATTCTATAAAGCCCGTTTTGTGAGAACGGACATCATATAGACATCATGAACGTTTTACTGAATTTATTTTGTGTCGGCTACGCATTGGAAACAGACATCCTACACACTACTTCTTACTGTCAAAAAAAAGAGAAATCTCGCTGCGAAGTCTGTGGCAATGAATTTACAGTAAACCACATTTTAATTTCATGTACAAAACTTGAGCTAAAGAAAAATATTCTAGAACATTCTGAAATGAACACATCCTATTACACGCCATGTTGCTTCTAGGTGGTTGAGTACTGGTTGATATTTAGAGTATTTTTAATTTTCTTAGAGAAGGCAATGTTTAAGCTCCAGGCACGAAAAGTTTCATCTTTAACAAAAGCTCTAACCTTGTGTTTGGCGTATCACAGCCTCAGTTGCTTTTGCACCATTTAAATGAATATAACTAAATAACTGTTATCGAACGGCGCAAGGTATAAAATAAATGAATAATTATAGGGAAATAAACGCTGATTTCGCGCTCGAGTAAAAAAAGCGGACCTCTTAAATGAGGAAAAAAAACATCACCAGATTAGGTACTACCCCAGGCTCACAAGTATAGCTGGAGAAAATTTTGCGTTCAGCAAAGCATCTAAGTCGGCCCCGCATAGCACTGGTGTTTCGCAAACCGGCTTAGAGCAGAGATCATGCACTACCATGCCTACAATGCTGTGCTTTATTTTAACCGTGGCGGCATATATTGCTGCAATTTTTATAATTTGTCGAATAAAATAGCACCCACTCATTTCTTATACGTATTTACTAATGCACCCGACGCATTCTGTGAAAGGTGGTTTTGAAGGGCGTTACCTCAATCGCGAATAATTAATTACTCTCAGGGAACGGTAGCCTGGTAACCAATCTTCTCCATTAGAGAGTTCAAAAACGGCAATGAGCAATGTGTAGTGCTCCCTGACCATGAATGAAAAAAAATTGTTGAAGTGTATTGTTAAGACTTTTTACCGCGCGTGGAAATGAGAAATTGGTCTGAATTAAATGAGTTTGAAATAAACACATACATCCATTCTTAGATTGGCGGATCAGAAGTTTGCAGCAAGTTTGCAGGCATAGTGTGCACGCAGCTGGCAAAGGATAGGGTTAATTGGAGAGACATTGGAGAGGCCTTTGCCCTGCAGTGGGTGTAGTCAGGCTGATGATGATGATAATGATGATGATGATACTGTTACTAATCAAAGTGTTTTCCGGGCGTAAAAAACAGATCATAAGCCGCACTGTGGCTGAGAGGCGCGGCGATGGCAACAAAGTTTTTATGCGCAAAAAACGAATCTAACATCCTTGTGTTTGACACCTTCAAGTGTGTTACGATGCATTACGATGTGTTACGACATCGTAGGCGCCCTTGGTATCCAGAAACAACGCCATCATCAGTCTTTTCAGAATTTTTCGTGCTGGACGGACGTTCCCAAGGCAATCACATTGTCCTTAGAGGAAGATCGGCGTCGAAATCCGGACATAAATTTTGTATACATTCCATGTCACTCCAAGTACCATCTTACATGTGTTTGTAGCATTCTTTCCATGACTGTGCCGGCGCAGCTGGCAAGTGCAATCGGATGGTGTGATGCAATGTCGAGTGGTGACTTCCCAGGATTTAGAAGTGTAACCAATCCATTGGTCTCACATTCAAAAGGAGCTGTGCCCTCTCTCCAAGACTTCTCATATGAGGTCAAAAGGACCCGGCGGGCATCTTGATCTTGGGAGCACGTGATGAGTAAAAAGTAAAAGAAATTTCTAGGACTCATCTGTGGTTGCAGATGCAGGCAGTTTATTAAAAATTTTCACGCTAACCTGCCACAAGATTTTGTCAGAAGTGCAGCCGTCGCGGTGGCTCAGTGGTGATGGCACTCGGCTGCTGGCCGGAAAGACGCGGGTTCGATCCCGACCGCGGCGGTGGAATTTCAATGGAGGCAAAATTCTAGAGGCCCGTGTACTGTGCGATGTCAGTGCACGTTAAAGAACCCCAGGTGGCCGAAATTTCCGGAACGTTTCACTACGGTGCCCCCCATAGCCTAAGTCGCTTTGGGACGTTAAACACCCATTAACCATAAACCAGAAGAAAGTGCATTCTGGTTCTAGTTGCAGAGAGCAGTCGAGTAGTGTGCACAACACAATGACAAAAAAATTCAGCACTAGCCGAATATGCCAAGTAAAGTCCTGATGATATCTTGTCTAGCTGGCTCCTACCTGTCGCAAGCATTGCCTCCTTTTTGCTGGGAGCTATGGAGGGGCGCCGTTTTTTCCCAGTATGATAAGCCGCTCCAGAGCCTTAAGGCGAAGGTGGTACAGTCCATGCGTATTTTC
Source organism: Amblyomma americanum (assembly GCF_052857255.1). Taxonomy (NCBI): domain Eukaryota; kingdom Metazoa; phylum Arthropoda; class Arachnida; order Ixodida; family Ixodidae; genus Amblyomma; species Amblyomma americanum. The sequence continues at coordinate 45,577,895 of NC_135507.1, forward strand.
AGCTCATAGCGAGTTGTGAATATATGGTAGAGATATATTCTATTCGAAATGAGAATATATGGTGCAAAATAATAACTATCAGCTCAGTCTCTCACTGATGTGTCAAAGCACAAGACATCGTTCCGCAAACATGCTGCGCTACGTATGAGCATTCGTTTTTGCTTACTTTTTGCTTCACCGCATTTCTGTTTGAGCTGAGTCAAATACCAGTTCCTCATAGGACATAAATGTGAATCGTCTGAAGAAATTATATGATTTTTAGCCCCTACTCACGGACAGCAGCTAAATATGCACTTACAAATAATACAATGACGATTACCACACCGCATTTCACCTTTTTTATGGTATATATATCATGTTGTTTACCTTAGTGATTTGCGCTTACAAGATTCCTGCACATTTCGTACAGACAATAAGGCTGCAGTAAATAAGAAAAGTGACGTTGTTAAATACGAACATTATAGCGAATGCAAACTTAGGCAGCATATAGAAACCACAACTAAACGAACATGATCAATATCATTTTAATATGCACATTTAGAAATATTCATAAATATTGGACACAGTGGTTTGTGTAACCTCCTTTTTTGTATATTTCTCTCCTGGCCCTGCTACCGTGTCAATGTTGAGAAGACGTTCAGACTATTCGGGGGAGATATTTGTTTATAAATGGTAAGAATAACCGCCACGTACATGAAACAGTTGCTTATATGAGCGCTTATCCCTTCTTGACTTTGACATATATAACAGAAATATCTTTGTCATGATGACTGAAGTTCACTGCTTGTTTATAAGAAAATCTTGAGGTGTATCTCGTATGAAATAACAAATCCCAGAGATTTACCACCGGACAGAAAAGTTTGCGGGATGTGTGTTCTTCGAAAATTGTTTATTATATCTCCATATCTCTATCCTGTCACCTGTTATTGTATGAAGGTGTTAAATGCCTAAATGCTCTTTCTTCTGGTAACAATATCAGGTGACTGGGCAGCGATATTGTGGTATAATAAACATTCTTCCGAGAACTCGTGTCCCGCAAACTGTTGTCCCCGACAGTATGCTGTTTCTGCGCATTTCGTTCGCAATTCTTTTATGTGCGCAAACATTATGATCGGGAACAGAATGTTTAAGCTCCGTCGATTAAGCTACAGAGAAAGAATATATCCTAACTCGATGAAATATACTTTCAAAACACTTGGACTCTAAAAGTCAGGGTTGAGGTCATTTTAACTTTAATTGATGGGATGTTTTTTGCCACTCGTTGTCCCCGACAGTACGTTGTTTCTGCGCATTTCGTTCGCAATTCTTTATGTGAGCAAACATTATGATCGAGAACAGAATGTTTACCTCCGTCGATTAAGCTTCAGAGAAACAATACATTCTAACTTGATGGAATATACTTTCCAAACACTTGGAATCTAAAAGTCACGGTTGAGGTCATTTTAACTTTAAATGACGGGATGTTTATTGCCACCCGTTGTCCCCGACAGTACGTGTTTCTGCGCATTTCGTTGGTTTTTTTGTGCCCGAAATTGTGATCGGGAACAGATTGTTTAAGCTCCGTCGATTAAGCTACCGAGAAACAATATATCCTAACTTGATGGAATGTACATTCAAAACAGTTGAAATCTAAAAGTCACGGTTGAGGTCATTTTAACTTTAATTGATGGGATGTTTATTGCCACCCGTTGTCCCGTCGATTAAGCTACAGAGAAACAATATATCCTAACTTGATGAAATATACATTCCAAACCGTTGGAATCTAATAGTCACGGCTTGAGGTGTTTTCAACTTTAATTGCTTAGATGATTATTGCCACTCGTCCGAGCAAAGCGGTCGTTAGCGTTATATTTCTTGTGTTTTCTTGCAGACACTGATGTTTTGCTACAGCAGAGAACACGTGTACATGCTGCTGCGTGGCACACGCTCCGTGCAAGGAATACTTGAAGCCAATCGGAAATATTCCCCCCATCATTAAGAAAATCCTTTAACCTTATACCCCTGCCACACGACAAATTTAATGTCATTCCCATGGAATGACATTATCGCCTAATGTCATTAATCTGTTGCTACACGGGAACATTTATTGTCATTATGTTGGAATGGCATTCGCCATCGAATGAGTTTGGGGAACTGATTCGCATTCGTTCTCGAACCGAATGTGTACTCTGGACACCAGACACGCAGCAGAAATAAGCGACGCAAAAAATAGCATGCGCACTGCCAAAGTTAGTAATTGTATTTATTTAGTTCTTCTAAAGAGATAATAATATTGGTGCGAACCTCTTGACACTAGAAGCTGTCGTGGATAGCTGTTACTCTCGGTCCCAGCCGCAGCCAACGGCAGCTGCCGACTGTGAAGCAGGGTCTTTCCCGTGACCGTCGATCATTTTGGGTTGCGTGTTTCTTGCTCGTTGACATTCTATGTTCGTTTAGATTGCAAGTACTTAAAGAAGTAGCTGAGCACTTCACCTTTTGGAAGTCATTTCCACGCTCCGCGCGCCTGCGCGCCGCCGCTTCAGCCGTTTTGTTTATTTAAGTTTACTGGATTTGTAGTGTACTTTGTACTTGGCTTGGGTTTTTACTGCTGAAGTGCTGTAGAATTGCCGGAAGTAATTTATTAAGCTATATTTACTGTACAGAAATGTTCTCAGCCGCTTTTGAAACATTACATAACAATTTCAAACTTCTTTTATGCACGCTGATGTCTTTCAATTGTACTATGTTGTTTTCACTGATCGTCCCTCCCATCATTTTAGACTGTCATTATTTTCACTGTGCAGCACCGTAGCTGACCGAATAACCTTCGATGCATTGAATGACATTCGGTTTGAATGACATTAAATTTGCAGTGTGGCAGGGGTATTACTCTCTTTCTTAGAAGTATTCTGGAATGTTTCTCGAGATTTTTTAACCGTCGCCTATAATTCAACGCGCAGAACATTAAGCCGAAACTTTCGTGTATAAATTGCGCCGACTACATTCTGTGCTGCAGCCGCCTATGGGTGCAAACATAAAAGTCTCCTTCTGATCATAATGATTACGGATGATTATGGCGCAAGGGCATGGATAGCCAAAGAGCGCCACGACACAACGTATTTTCGACTTCATTTCCCAAAAATTTCACTCTAAATAAGCCGAACACCAGACCGGGGGAAAGATTGTACCCATTGTATCACCGGTGGGTACACGGCGGCACTGGGAATCGTACCCTGTACCTCCCGCATGCCAGGCGGTCGCTCAACCACTTGGCCACCGCTGCGGTCAGAAGTCCCCTTCTTTTCAGATATGTTCCCGTTTAGGAAATCTTGCTGGATTAAAAAAAGAAAATCTACCCTGCATTTCTGTGCATTTATTGTAACGTTACCAATGGACAGTGCACTATATAGAAGCAGAAAGCGAGAGAAAGAAAAAGGTAAACGGAAAGGGGCAGGGAGGTTAACTAAGTGCCGACCAGTATGCTATTCCGCATGTGGGAAGGGGAACGGAGACGGAGATAGAATGGGCAGAGAGGATAGAGAGATCAGCGTTCCATGTGGCAGTAGGTCTTTACTAAGAGGATACACACTGAAAGTTTATTACCTTGAACTTAATCCTGTGCCCTTCAAGAACTTGTGAAACGCCTTCATAGCTGTCGGCCGCAATTAAGGTCTAGTCCAAGGACCCAGACTGCAAATAAACAATACTTAATGAAATTATCATGAACGAATACTGGTTAGTTAAAAACTTTACTTGTACAATAAGATAGACAAGGCATTTAGGCGAACATGTAGTTGTCAAATGTTCAAAGAAAAAAATGCCCAATATAGGAAAACCAGCTTGAGAAAGCCCTCTTTCAGAGGCAATTAACACGGGCGATGGAATCCTCCCTCCCCCCTCCCCCATAACTGACTGCGAATACGTGCACGTTACGCCTTCGGCAGTACTCGTGGTGACGCAGCTTCCGGTTCTGCTCCGGCGGCCGCCGCCGACAGAGCAGAGGACCTTTCGTCCACCAGTACGTTCAGTCCCCTCTGGGAGACCTGGCCTTCGTTGGCATGCGAGGGGTGCTGCGCACTGCTGTGTTTTTTTCTTTGTTTTCCATTCCTCCAGCGTCCTGACACAGACACAACCATGAGGGGGTATTGTATTGGCCGGTTCCTTCCTTTTCCTTCCTTCCCCCTCTGCTTCCTCAGCCCTGCCGCATTGTTGGTCCGTCTCGGGGGATCCCAGCTGCCCATGTGAATTGTGAATTCAAGAGCAGGGGCGGATTCTGCCGTATCGGTGACGTCGCCCACCTCCTATCCACATCCATCCACGCCGATGTCCCCCGTGCGAATACCACATTAGTCACCGCCCGCCTTGCATCCATTGTTTTTATGATTGTGATGGTCAGGGCAAATTTGTGGGAGATTACGTATAGAAATAAAGGCTTTGCTGGCAATTGGGGGTAAGGTTAATGTCTAAGGAGCAGATAGATAGAAGGGGGCTTTGGTATCAAAAGATATGCACACACACACACACACACACACACATATACATATACACACACACATATATATATATATATATATATATATATATATATATATATATATATATATATATATATATATATATATATATATATATATATATATATATATATATATATATATATATATCGTGCTGCAGCACTCTGAGACCACGCGATCGACTGTATACTGCTGGGTATTGTATGAAGGAACTCAGGCTATTTTTATAATTGGGTTATTTGCATAATTCGCAAGCAAAGCAGAAAAAGTCCAATGAGAAAGTTGTAGAACGGGCCACAAAACATCCTATTGAAAAGTTTCTAACTCTTGACCTATTACATCGGCTTTTTTTCGCTCTCTGCAGATTGCCGCGAAACAGAAAATTCCACGTGAGATGTGCGCTGGCGCGCCACAATCAAACAGGTATTCCTTGCACTCAAAGGAAAATACAGTAGTTCTACGGACTTTTACACTGATGGTTCAATAACAGATGTTTATGTAGGAAGCGCAATGGTGCAAAGGAATTCGGAGGAAACAGTACGACTTTCGCAGTGCGTATCCATGTTCACTGCCGAATGCTACACAGCATGTGTGACCACTGAACAATTACTTAACGAGAACCTGAAAAACGGCATTTTTACACAATCTCCTTAAGTGTACTTACTGCTCTTAACTTTAGGAATTCAATCATTGGGCTACTTAGTGGCATAATACACTCCATAGTAACTGCCGCAGCTCAAGGAGAAAAAAAAACTTTGCTGATTTCGGAGTCATGTCGGAATAAAAGGCAACGAGAGAGCAGATTTATGCGCTGCTGGAGCTCGTGGCAAAAAAGGAAAAAGCTAAATATACCGTTTTAGGACTGTGTGAACGTAGTACAAAAGAAATTAAGAAAAAATGTCAGACAGCTTGGAAGAATGAAGAAAACAACCAACTGCACTTGGAAAAGCCAGTTCTAGATAACTGGAATTCATGTTTGCACCAGGAGCGTTACATTGAAATTATTTTATGTCGCTCCATACAGGTGACAAACACATTGCACAAAACTTTCTATTGACAAAAGAAGACAAGGCTGCTTTTGAAAAATGTATAGATGAGCGAAGTGTTCTCGCATTTTATACTCATGCCCAAAACTTTAATGCCTCAGGAAGAAATATTTTGCTCAGTTTTTTATAATCAACACATGCGTCTACACCCAATGCTGTTCTTGCATTAATATGAAATTGTTGACATGCCTTGTGTTTTTAGCGTTTTAAGAGAAGCAGGATTTCTCGGGAAACTCTGAATTTTTACCGACTGATTGGCTGTACTCTTCTATGCACCTCAGACACTTTCTCACTTGCAAGAAGAAGCCTGACTTTTTTTGTTTCTTGTGGCTGGGAGCCCCGAGATCCTTCCCCAACCAAGCGTGGCTGCTGAGGTTGCTCGAGCGTATTGTAAGCATTTCTTATTAGGCAATTCAATATATTTCGTTGAAGGCGACTATCGCGACGTTGAAGGTGACTATCGCAAGTGGACACTTTACAATCGCTTTAGTGAGAACTTTTGCCACATTTGAGCGAGGCTTGTCCACACTCCTTCTAACTTTCTCCCATATCTCCTCTCCTTGTTTCTTTTTGCCCAATGACAAACACCTCGAATAAAACAAGAAAAGAAAAATGCGGTGGTGCGTGGAGCGCAAGAAGTATTTATACAGCAGACGCAATGGTAACCCAAGAACACATTACCATTAAAAAGTAGGGTGTCATGAGCGCAAACCTAGCACTTCCTGGTATCAAGAAAACGAAATAGTAAGAGGAAATGCGCTACCGATCGGCAATTTGATCGAAGGAATAAATAGGGATAGTAAAAGGTAGTGCATCAAGATACCTCATAAACTTGGCATTTATGAGAACAGTAGAAACGTGCACTATCACGTATATTTAAGACGAACATAGAAGCTCTGACTTTTGCCGCATGAGGTGGATATCTGCATTACTGCTTACGTGAACGAAGTAGGGCACCATGGTGTCCTTTCACGATGCTCAGATCTGCTCGTTAATATCATAATTCTACAATTGACGGCAACGAGTTAACTATATAGGAGTGACACACCGTAACTGGAGTAAATTTCGTGTCAGAGATACCATCGTCATATATATTATGAATAAGATCAACAAAACATTTGTAGGTTAACAAACGAAAATCGATATATATAAATCGATTCCGTGCTTCTAAGGCGCAAACCTAGATCAGGGGCAGGGAATGTAACGCAGTAATTACTCCGATATATCTGAACACGCCTTATGAATTCCCCGTCTAAATTCGAGAATCCAAAGTAGAAAAGTTTCACATGTGCTAACGGGCAACCAAAAGAAGTTTTGAGCAGCTGGAACGCATTGCAAGCAACAGCCAAAAAGCAGCACGTTGTAGGGCTACGGTTACGCCTTCTTAAGCTCGTACCAATATCGGCACAATGCTCCGAGCGCGAAGCAGCGTCATGCCGAGGAACACGCGTTGAGGTTAAGTAACTCTACAGAAACTCTTAAGGTGAGAAACTCTTAAGAAACAGAGTTGCGCTTAAGTAAGGCTTTCGAAATATCTATATTTCATGACAACCGAGATCCGAGAAACAACTTTATTCATTTTATTGTGACTTTATCAGCTTAAGTTTTGCAAATGTTTTTCCATAGTGTCGATAAATGCATTTATAGTTTATAAGAAGCTCTCGTACGGATTGCAGTACTTCTTGCTCGGCATGCAGACCGTTTTAGGAAGAGCTTAATTAAAAACGGTTCTCGTGGCATTCGGCCTCAGCTTTGCTGACGTTAAGTAACGCTATGCAATGCTGCAAAAAAAATCGCCATCCACAATGTGAAAATAAAAATGGTTGTATTTCGCCGTTCGTATTGGCTGAATTCGCTTCCCATAGCGACAGTCTCTTAAAGGCAGCCCGAAAAATCAGACAAAAACCCAATCCCCTGTTCCCTCGGGAGTGAATGAGAAGTGGCGAAATAACAGCACGGCATAAATCCCGATACAAAAGAATGTCAGGGAGGGAGACAAAATCTGGCCATTGCTATTCACCACCTGTTTCCAGGGGTGTATTCTGAGGACTGAATAGGGAAAAGTTAGGAATAAGAGTTAATGGAGAATACATAGGTATCCTGCCACTCGCCGATGACATAGCTTTGTTAAATCACTCAGGAAATGAACTGCAAGGCATGATAAATTACGTAGAGAGGAGGAACAGTCCTGTGGATCTAAGATTATAATACAGAAAACAACATCAATGTTCAACAGTTTTGGTTTCACTTGGGAACAGGGGTTTGCAAATGGTAGCCCGGAGCTAGAAGTGGTAAGAGAACAAATCTACATTGTTCGGGTAGTGACAGCAGATCCGAATCACGAGAGCAAAAAATCTGGAAGAGTAACATTTGGTTGGAGTAATCTGTCATGTTAACTCAGATCATGAATGTCAGTTCGGCAATGTCCCTGAAGAGAAAAATATAAATCAGTTGTATGCGCCGGTATTCACCTATGGGGCCGAAATGTGGGGGCTAACGAAAAGGGCACAAATTAAGATAAGGACGGGGCAGCGAGCTTCGGCAAGAAAAATGAAACGTGTAACATTAAGGGGAAGGAAGAAAACAGAGTCGGTCGTGCATCAAGCACGGGCCAATGACATCGTAGTCTAAATCAAGAGGAGCGTGTGTTGTGTTGGGTTTTATGACACATGGGCAACCAAGGCCATTATGCGCTAAGCTCAAGGTACTAGAATTGTTTCTTGCATTTCTATAAAAATATGAAAAATCACCGGTGGTGCAGCCCCTAAAATATTAACACAACATAATGATCACGAACGAAATATATTTGAATTGCCTAATAAGAAATGCTTACAATAGGCTCGGGTAACCTCAGCAGCCACGCTTGGTTGGGGAAGGATCTCGGGGCTCCCAGCCACAATAATAAAAAAATGTCAATCTTCTTCTTGCAAGTGAGGAAGTGTCTGAGGTGCATAGAAGATAACAGCCAATCAGTCGGTAAAAATTCAGAGTTTCCCGAGAAATCCTGCTTCTCTTAAAACGCTAAAAACACAAGACGTGTCAACAATTTCATATTAATGCAAGAACAGCATTGGGTGTAGACGCATGTGTTGATTATAAAAAACTGAGCAAAATATTTCTTCCTGAGGCATTAAAGTTTTGGGCATGAGTATAAAATGCGAGAACACTTCGCTCATCTATACATTTTTCAAAAGCAGCCTTGTCTTCTTTTGTCAATAGAAAGTTTTGTGCAATGTGTTTGTCACCTGTATGGAGCGACATAAAATAATTTCAATGTAACGCTCCTGGTGCAAACATGAATTCCAGTTATCTAGAACTGGCTTTTCCAAGTGCAGTTGGTTGTTTTCTTCATTCTTCCAAGCTGTCTGACATTTTTTCTTAATTTCTTTTGTACTACGTTCACACAATCCTAAAACGGTATATTTAGCTTTTCCCTTTCTTGCCACGAGCTCCAGCAGCGCATAAATCTGCTCTCTCGTTCCCTTTTATTCCGACATGATTCCGAAATCAGCAAAGTTTTTTTTTTCTCCTTGAGCTGCGGCAGTTACTATGGAGTGTATTATGCCACTAAGTAGCGCAATGATTGAATTCCTAAAGTTAAGAGCAGTAAGTACACTTAAGGAGATTGTGTAAAAATGCCGTTTTTCAGGCTCTCGTTCAGTAATTGTTCAGTGGTCACACATGCTGTGTAGCATTCGGCAGTGAAGATGGATACGCACTGCGAAAGTCGTACTTTTTCCTCCGAATTCCTTTGCACCATTGCGCTTCCTACATAAACATCTGTTATTGAACCATCAGTGTAAAAGTCCGTAGAACTACTGTATTTTCCTTTGAGTGCAAGGAATACCTGTTTGATTGTGGCGCGCCAGCGCACATCTCACGTGTAATTTTCTGTGTTTCGCGGACATCTGCTGAGAACGAAAAAAAGCCGATGTAATAGGTAAAGAGTTAGAAACTTTTCAATACGATGTTTCGTAGACCGTTCTACTACTTTCTCATTGGACTTTTTCTCCTTTGCTTGTGAAGTTGGTTGACTTTACTAATTATGCAAATAACCCAAATATAAAAATAGCCTGAGTTCCTTCATACAATACCCAGCAGTATACAGTCGATCGCGTGGTCTCAGAGTGCTGCAGCACGATATATATATATATATATATATATATATATATATATATATATATATATATATATATATATATATATATATATATATATATGTGTGTGTGTGTGTGTGTGTGTGTGTGTGTGTGTGTGTGTGTGTGTGTGTGTGTGTGTGTGTGTGTGTGTGTGTGTGCATATCTTTTGATACCAAAGCCCCCTTCTATCTATCTGCTCCTTAGACATTAACCTTACCCCCAATTGCCAGCAAAGCCTTTATTTCTATACGTAATCTCCCACAAATTTGCCCTGACCATCACAATCATAAAAACAATGAATGCAAGGCGGGCGGTGACTAATGTGGTATTCGCACGGGGGACATCGGCGTGGATGGATGTGGATAGGAGGTGGGCGACGTCACCGATATGCCAGAATACGCCCCTGCTCTTGAATTCACAATTCACATGGACAGCTGGGATCCCCCGAGACGGACCAACAATGCGGCAGGGCTGAGGAAGCAGAGGGGGAAGGAAGGAAAAGGAAGGAACCGGCCAATACAATACCCCCTCATGGTTGTGTCTGTGTCAGGACGCTTGAGGAATGGAAAACAAAGAAAAAAACACAGCAGTGCGCAGCACCCCTCGCATGCCAACGAATGCCAGGTCTCCCAGAGAGGACTGAACGTACTGGTGGACGAAAGGTCCTCTGCTCTGTCGGCGGCGGCCGCCGGAGCAAAACCGGAAGCTGCGTCACCACGAGTACTGCCGAAGGCGTAACGTGCACGTATTCGCAGTCAGTTATGGGGGAGGGGGGAGGGAGGATTCCATCGCCCGTGTTAATTGCCTCTGAAAGATGGCTTTCACAAGTTGGTTTTCATATATTGGGCATTTTTTCTTTATACATTTGACAGCTACTTGTTCGCCTAAATGCCTTGTCTCTCTTATTGTAGAAGTAAAGTTTTTAACTAACCAGTGTTCGTTCATGATAATTTCATTAAGTATTGTTTATTTGCAGTCTGGGTCCTTGGACTACACCTTAATTACGGCGGACAGCTACGAAGGCCCTTCACAAGATTTTGAAGGGCACAGGATTAAGTTCAAGGTAATAAACTTTCAGTGTGTATCCTCTTAGTAAAGACCTACTGCCACATGGAACTCTGATCTCTCTATCCTCTCTGCCCATTCTATCTCCGCCTCCGTTCCCCTTCCCACATGCGGGATAGCATACTGGTCGGCACTTAGTTAACCTCCCTGCCCCTTTCCGTTTACCTTTTTCTTTCTCTCGCTTTCTGCTTCTATATAGTGCACTGTCCATTGGTAACGTTACAATAAATGCACAGAAATGCAGGGTAGATTTTCTTTTTTTAATCCAGCAAGATTTCCTAAACGGGAACATATCTGAAAAGAAGGGGACTTCTGACCGCAGCGGTGGCCTAGTGGTTGAGCGACCGCCTGGCCGCGGGAGGTACAGGGTTCGATCCCCAGTGCCGCCGTGTACCCACCGGTGATACAATGGGTACAATCTTTCCCCCGGTCTGGTGTTCGGCTTATTTAGAGTGAAATTTTTGGGAAATGAGTCTTTGACCCCACCTTGAAAAGTCCAAAATACCTTGTGCCATGGCGCTCTTTGGCCGTAGATGTCCTCGTGCGATAATAATCCATAATCATTATGATCAGAAGGAGACTTTTATGTTTGCATCCATAGGCGGGTGCAGCATAGAATTTAGTCGGCACATTTTATACAAAAATTTCTGCCTAACGTTCTGCGCGTGGAATTATAGGCGGGGGTATAAAAATCTCGAAAAACATTCTAGAATACTTCTAAGAAAGAGAGTAGTACCCCTGCCACACGGAAAATTTAATGTCATTCAAACCTAATGTAATTCGATGCATCGAATGTAACTCGGTCTCCTTCGTTGCTGCACGGTAGAAAATGTCATTCCAAAATGATGCAAGTGACGATCAGTGAAAAAAAAATAGTACAATTGAAAGATATCAGCGCGCATTAAAGAAGTTTGAAATTGTTATGTAATGTTTCAAAAGTGGGTGAGAACATTTCTGTACAATAAATATAGCTTAATACATTATTTCCGGCAATCCTCCAGTAGTTTAGCAATAAAAAGCCATGCCAAGTACAACGTCAACCACAAATCCAATAATTGTAAATAAAGAAAATGGCAGACGCGGCGGCGCACGGAGGCACGCGGAGCGTGGAAATCATTTCCAAAAGGTGAAGTGTTCAGTTGCATCTTTAAGTACTTGCGATCTAAATGAAAATGAAACGCCAACGAGCAAGAAACATGCAACCCAAAATGATCGACGGTCGCGGGAAAGGCCCTGCTTCACGGTCGGCCGCTGCCGTTGGCTGCTGCTGGGACCGAGAGTAACAGCTAGCCACGACAGCGTCTAGTGTCAAGAGGTTCGCACCAATATTATTATCTCTTTAGCAGAACTAAATAAATACAATTACTAACTTTGGCAGTGCGCATGCTATTTTTTGCGTCGCTTGTTTCTGCTGCGTGTCTGGTGCACAGAGTACACATTCGGTTCGAGAACACATGCGAATCAGTTTCCCAAACTCATTCGATGGCGAATGTTAGTCCAACATAATGACATTAAATGTTCCCGTGTACAGCAGATTAATGGCATTAGGCGCTAATGTCATTCAATGGGAATGACAATAAATTTGTCGTGTGGCAGGGGTAAAGGATTAAAGGATTTTCGTAATGATGGGGAGAATATTTTCGATTAGCGTCAAGTATTCCTTGCACGGAGCGTGTGCCACGCAGCAGCATGTACACGTGTTCTCTGCTGTAGCAAAACATCAGTGTCTGCAACAAAACACAAGAAATATAAAACTAACGACCACTTTGCTCGGACGAGTGGCAATAAACATCTAATCAATTAAAGTTGAAAACACCTAAATCTGTGGCTATTATATTCTAACGGTTTTGAATGTATATTCCATCAAGTTAGAATATATTGTTTCTCTGAAGCTTAATCGACGGAGCTTAAACATTCTGTTCTCGATCATAATGTTCGCGCACATACAGAATTGCGAACGAAATGCGCAGAAACATCGTACTGTCGGGGACAACAGTTTGCGGGACACGAGTTTTCGGAAGAATGTTTATTGCACCACAATATCGCTGCCCAGTCACCTGATATTGTTACAAGAAGAAAGAGCATTTAGACATTTAACACCTTCATGCAATAACAGGCGACAGGGTAGAGATATGGAGATATAATAAACAATTTTCCAAGAACACACATCCCGCAAACTTTTCTGTCCGGTGGTAAATCTCTGGGATTTGTTATTTCATACGAGATACACCTCAAAATTTTCTTATAAACAAGCAATGAACGTCAGTCATGACGACAAAGATGGTCGAAATTTCCGGAGCTCTTCACTGCGGTGCTCACATAGCTTGAGTCGCTTTGGGACCTGGAAACAGGTGGTGAATAGCAATGGCCAGATTTTGCCTCCCTACCTGACATTCTTTTGTATCGGGATTTATGCCGTGCTGTCATTTCACCACTTCTCATTCACTCCCGAAGAACAGGGGTTTGGGTTTTTGTCTAATTTTTAGGGCTGCCTTTAAGAGACTGTCGCTATGGGAAGCGATTGCAGCCAATACGAACTGCGAAATACAACCATTTTTATTTTCACATTGTGGATGGCGATTCTTTTTGCAGCATTGCATAGCGTTACTTAACGTCAACAAAGCTGAGGCCGAATGCCACGAGAAACGTTTTTAATTAAGCTCTTCCTAAGACGGTCTGCATGCCGAGCAAGAAGTACTGCAATCCGTACGAGAGCTTCTTATAAGCTATAAATGCATTTATCGACACTATGGAAAAACATTTGCAAAACTTTAGCTGATAAAGTCACAATAAAATGAATAAAGTTGTTTCTCGGATCTCGGTTGTCATGAAATATAGATATTTCGAACGCCTTACTTAAGCGCAACTCTGTTTCTTAAGAGTTCAACACCTTAAAAGTGTCTGTAGAGTTACTTAACCTCAACGCGTGTTTCTCGGTATGACGCTTCTTCGCGCTCGGAGCATTGTGCCGGCATTGGTACGAGCTTAAGAGGGCGTAACCGTAGCCCAACAACGTGCTGCGTTTTGGCTGTTGCTTACAATGCGTTCCAGCTGATCAAAACCTCTTTTGGTTGCCCGTTAGCACATGTGAAACCTTTCTACTTTGGATTCTCGAATTTAGACGGGGAATCTATAAGGCGTGTTCAGGGATATCGGATTAATTACTGCGTTACCTTCCCTGCCCCTGATCTAGGTTTGCGCCTTAGAAGCACGGAATCGATTTATATATATCGATTTTCGTTTGTTAACCTACAAATGTTTTGTGCATCTTATTCATAATATATATGACCGTGGTATCTCTGACACGAAATTTACTCCAGTTACGGTGTGTCACTCCTATATAGTTAACTCGTTGCCGTCAATTGTTGAATTATGATATTAACGAGCAGATCTGAGCATCGTGGAAGGACACCATGATGCCCTACTTCATTCGCGTAAGCCGTAATGCAGATATCCACCTCATGCGGCAAAAGTCAGAGCTTTAATGTTCGTCTTAAATGTACGTGATAGTGCACGTTTCTACTGTTCTCATAAACGCCAAGTTTATGAGGTACCTTAATGCACTACCTTTTACTATTACTATTTATTCCTTCGATTACATTGCCGATCAGTATCGTATTTCCTCTTACTATTTCGTTTTCTTGATACCAGGAAGTGCTAAGTTTGCGTTCATGACACCCTACTTTTTAATGGTAATGTGTTCTTGGGTTAGCGTTGCGTCTGCAGTATAAATATTACTTGCGCACCACGGACTACCGCATTTTTCTTTTCTTTTCTTGTTTTATGCGAGGTGTTTGTCATTGAGCATAATGAAACAAGGAGAGGAGATATGGGAGAAAGTTAGGAGCGTAGACAAGCCTCGCTCAAATGTGGCAAAAGTTCTCAATAAAGCGATTATAAAGTGTCCACTTGCGATAGTCGCCTTCAACGTCCCATCGCACGACTACCTACGATGGGATTTCCGCTCTACGAAATACCGCACTTTTCTTTTCAAAGCACGTAAATTTACTTTGTACATTTAGAAGGAAAAAGGGAGAATCGGAAGTTAAATTTAAGCTGTTGCTGGCCCTCGAAGCCGAAAGTAAACTTCGAATGTGCTAGGCTTCATGGAAGAACTCCGCCACGCTATGCTACCCCGCTGTGCACTCTAGTAAACACCTTAACTTGCCGATTTCGCCATTGTGTTCTGCGTTTAGGGTTACAAATAGCCAGAACGTCGGGACAAGCGTGATATTTCAAATATATTTAAGACGCACATCGAGATGAAGGCACCAACTTTTTGGTGCAATTATTTTTGTTAAATTTAATAAGTAACAATGCCGTGAACAATTCAATGCAGAAAACCGATGCGTTAAGTGCGTTCACTCTTCTACAACAAAGTATCAACGAAAAATAAATGTGAATGTACCATGTTATCCAGCAGTTTTTTCCTACCGCAACCAATTTACTTCATGACAATGGTATTCTGCAGTAACCCCTAAAGCAACCAAAATATTCTTTGAAGGCATATGCTTGGACGACATGGATATTCTAGAAAAAAAAAATGACAAAACTAGAACCACGGGCCAGCGACGCACCACGATTTATTATACTTGGTGCAGATTGTTTGCCAGATTATACCTTGAGTTTGGTTATGACAGAATACGGAAATGCTGAGGTCATATTTATTATTTTGCACCATTTTCTTTATGTTCTAATTACAACTATCTCGAATTTGCACTCTGGACGCGTTATCAGATGACTACACGTATATCTCGCGTCATCCTTGGAGGCACTGCCATAGCAGCTAGTTCCAACTGAAAATGATTGCGCGAAATTTCAGCTATTCGCGACCGCAGCGATGGCCTTGTGGTAGAGCATCCGCCTCGCATTCGGGCGGTGCTGGGTTCGATCCCCAGTGCCGCCGGGTACCCGCCCGTTTTTAATGGGTACAAGATTTCCCCCGGCCTGGTGCTCGGCTCTTCTGGGTGAGATGCTTGGGAAAAGGGTCTTCACCACAGTTGCTCTGATGGATCAGCGATAAGTTCCGCCGTCGACAATGTTAAATCCGCGTCGTGCGGTAGGAGCCCATTTGTGGCCACTTTTTTTTCTCATAATGTCGGCCAGCCGTAAAGCCGGACTAGCCCATGACCGTAGTGATACTCTGAATCGCTTCTGACGAAGGACCATAGTGTTTGAACCTGACGCTGGTAAGAGCGTACGTGTGTTGAGTCGAACTCTTCACTGGGGAGTGAAACACGAACCATCTTTGCAGGCTGAGTTGTTCGAAACTGGGTTTGCCCCCGAAGGGGCGCAGCAGGGTTTGTGGAGCCTCCTCCAAGCACATACCCCTGAAGAAGCCGGGCGCCGGGCCGGGGGTGGCTTGTACCCATTTTTACCGGTGGGTGTCCGGCGGTGGGTTTCGCACCAACCACCTCCCGCAGCCGAGGCGGACGCCCAGACCACTAGGCCACGACTGCGGCACAAGCCTGGGTATCACGAGTACCTAGCTTATAATCTTCGGCTTCAGTCCGATTTTAGTTAATCTTTTCTAGTCCGCACTGTTGTGCACTCTGCACAGCGGAAAATGGAATACACAATTTGATGCTCGGTTTGTAAATATAGGGTAAATTTTCTTGAGTTTCTTAATGAAGGGATTTTTTTAGAACCATAAATTATTTGCTGAAGCATCTTTTAATTCTCTTCCTCAGGAAAAAATTATTCACGCGCGACGCTCTCTTACAAACGATTTGAGACATATCAAATGTGTTAACTCTGCCTGTTTTCTCTTTTGTGTCATCAAATTTTCATCTGATACACTGAATCAGCAGCACGGCTTGGTGTCTATTCACCACGGGTGTGCTAACCAGAAATTGTGGCTGATAGTTCCAAATCCCAAAATTATCTAGTTCATACGAATTGCGGCAAAAAATCAAACCCGATGAGCATTTACTAGCGCTGTTAAGCAACAATTGTCGGAATATAAATAACCTCGTGTTAACTCTTCATAGTCATCTAGGTGAAATAGGATCGTTTACAACCGGCTGTTTTTCTTTAGGATTAAACACTGTTTTACTGCAGTCTTTAGCTCCGGAAAAGCGTGCTAAGTATCTGGTTAAATTTGATTTTTACCAATAAATGTGCCTTCTAGACAAAACGTTTTTTTTTACGATACTTAGCGCAGAGAACGGAAAGAAGGGCTTTGATGCGCATGATTCCTGTGTGCTGCTATCTGGTCATGTCTGATTTGAAACATCTTTTACTCATCTTATTTACCACGTGACCTATTGTCATAGGGAAATAAAAAATTGCCAAGCTATAACATCTATTGAAGATTGCATACAACGAGTTTATTACCCAGTTCAATACTTCATTATAAACCCTGCTAATCTACAATGATGAGCATAGAACTCTCTCTGTCCCACTTTCCCAACATATATTCAATCGAATACTTAGGGTCTAGCCGGAAAAAGCAAACCACACGATTTGAGCATTTAGAAAACTGTAGATAATAAATTGAGAATTAAATGAATAAACGTCTTGATCAGCCCTGGGCTGTGATGTAATATCGGTCTTTCCTACGTCTTACTTAACCACAACTCTTGAGTTTGCAATTTTATTCATCAGGCTCGCGTTTTTCTCCTTACAGCGCTCCTTCGTGCTCGGAGCATTGTGCCGACATTGGTATGAGCTTAATACTGTGGCACCGTAGCTCCAGAACGTGGCGTGTTTTGGATGTTGCTTGAAATGCGTTCCAACTGCTCACATCTTCGGTCGGTTGTCCGTTGAGACATGTGAAACTTTTTTAATTTGAATTCTCGAATTTAAACCGTCAGCCTATACGCGTATTCTGGAATATGTGAGTACAAACTAGGCAAATGTTGTGGCATAGGCGTACGTGTGTTCAAAACAAAAATGATGAAGCGAAGACCAGCTCGAAGTGTCCAACATGTCGCGTGTCCGCTTCACGCTAAGGGAAACATAGCAGCGGCCATCCTGAAACGTGAAACAAATTGCTGAGATTAATACGCATCTGGCTGTTCTTACTACCAAAGTAGAAGGCCTGTCGAAACTAAAACAAACAACTGATAGTGTTGAAACGTTTGTTCAACATGTGTTAAACAAGAATTAAGATGTGATTAAAGTCTGTAATAAACACGAAGGGCAGATAAAGAGTGTTTTCAGAAGCGTTGATGTCCTTGGGACAGACAATCACAAAAAAAAAGAAGTCATAAGGTTCACTCAAGAACTAAGTGACTTGCAAAAGTATATTAGGTGCCTGAACATGAAGATTCATGGCATACCCTTCACCGAGTAAGAAAACCTTCTTGAAAACTCAACCGTCTTGCACAGCAACCTGAGCAGCCGCTCCTGAATTAGCGTGATGTAAGTGGTCTGCATCGCCTGCCAGAGCACATTAACAAAGTGCCGATCATTCTCATAATGCTTTCTCGGCGATCTACAAAATCCGCTTGGCTTGCAAAGCATAAAGATGTGATGTAACATTATGAAGATATTTTCTTTTGTGATAACCTAACGGCAATTTATAGACGGCGGTTATGGCTTCCCAAATCAAAAGCATGTGAGTGAAGTTACGGCTTTACGTGGTCTTCCAACGGAAAGATCTTTTTGCGGAAAGTACATGACGCACGGGCAATAAGGATTCCCTCAAAACAAGACCTTGAGCAGATTGCCTTGAAAAGTTGGCTCATTTTGTTTTGTTGTTGCTGTTGGTGCTTTAAATTTAAGATGTATTACGATAGCGATTGTCTTAATACCTTCCTAAAAGGAACAGCTATTGTATATCTCTTTCTTTGTATCATTTACACGCACAGAGCCTCAGTAATAAGAAAGAAATTGAGGCTGAGCTGGAGCTCACAAAATGTCGCTTCGACATGATTTTATTTACAGAAACAGGGTATACACCAAACAGTGATGTTAGACATTTAACAGGCTATGACAATGTCTCTGTATTTAGAGAAAACAAGCGTGATGGGGGAGCGTATTCGTAGATCAAGAAAGGAATAGAAAATAAATTCTTCCAAAATACACTGTACTTTCTGATTACAATGAAACAGTTGGTGTCACACATCATAGTGCAATTATACTCCTCATATATCGACCAGCCCGTGGATTATTGGATGCTTTCCTTACTTTCATAGAATCCTTACTTCAGTATGCTAGCCTGATAAACAAACATGCCATAATATTCGGTGACATGAATATAGATCTGTTAAGAAATGCTGCTAGTCAGGTACAACTCCTTGAGTTGATGCTGTCGTATGGGTACGAAAGCGTTGTGCACAAGCCTACAAGGATCAGACGACATTCAGAAACACTAATAGTCCTATGCTTCACTAATCTACCTCCGAATGAGATGACATCTGAACTAATTGTAGCTAGTTTAGGTGATCACCTTTCTTTTTTCGCTTTTTTCCTTAGAGAAAAATTAATAAGACTAAATGCATTTGACCAATGATAAATGACAATAACTTCAGACAGTTCCTTTCACTATTGGCAGAAAGAGTTTTGGATGATGTATACTGTGAAACAAACCCGTGTAAAGCGTATGAGATTTTCCTACAGGAAGTACTTCGCCACTAAAACAGTTCTTTTCCACGTGTGCCTGCAAAAAGGCACTGAAGGCAAGAAGAGAGTCGATTACTCCAAATTTATAAAGATATATAAACAAAAAAACTTGTTTGCTCATTCGCTAAAAACAAGAAGCCCGGCTCATTTAACGGATTTTAAAATATTCCACAAGAAATAAATACACATCTCAAAAGGCAAAATCAGCTTGATATAACAATAAATTTTCGGAAGTAATGCATAGTCCTAGATTTCAGTGGGAAACAGCTAACTGCATCATAAAAGGCAGCAAATCAAGCTTTCCGACGGATTTTTACATCACTATGAAAGTTATTTCCGGTGTTCCCGTAGCAAATCAGTTCCACGAATATTTGATCAAATAACGCGAGCGTCAACCCCTGACCATTCGTCCATTCTTTCTACTTATAGTAACTCATTACTTTTAGTTCCGACAACGGCGGGAGAAAATGCAATGGTTATCAGAGCAATTAAGGTTACAGACTCGCCAGGAAATGATAAGTGCACGTCCTTATAAGGCCGTGCTTTCATTTGTATCAGGTCCTCTTATACATAGTTGTAATCTCATACTTTTTTCTTGTTTTCTCCAGTTACGGTGTCTTTCACTCCTATTATCAGGTCGCTGCCGTCATTTGTTGAAATATGATATTACGGAGCGCGTTTGAGCATCGTGAAATGATGCCATGGTGGTGCCACTTCGTTCACATAAGCAGTAACAAATATCCACCTCATGCGAAAAAAGTCAGACCTTCTATGCTCGTCTTAAAAGTATATGATAGTGTACGTTTCTACTGTTATCATAAATGTAAAGTTTTTGCGTTACCTTTGTCCACCAACCTTAACTACCACTATTTATTCCTTCAAATAAATGGCCGATCAGTTGCGCATTTTCTCTTAGTATTTGGTTTTCTTGGTACCAGGAAGCTCTAGGATTCCGTTCATGACCCCGTAGTTTTAATTATAATGTTTTTTATGTTAGTGTTGCGTCTCCTGAGTCAATTTTAGGTGTGCTCAACGGACTTCAGTATTTTCCGTTTCTGATTACATGAAATAACTGTTACGGTAAAAAAGAAAAACGCAAACGTGGAAAAGAAATATCAGCCGTTGTTACCCCAGCTAGCTGAAAATAAACTTCGAATGTGAGACGCTTCATTTAAAAACGGCATAGATCACGCTGTGGAGCCCCGCTATGCACTCAAGAAAACAAGTCATCTTGCTGATTTTGCCATTGTGTTCTGCGTGTAGGGTTACAGATAGCTAGAGCGTCTGCACAGGCCTGACATTTCAAATATATTTAAGACGCACATCGAGATGAAGGCGAAAACTTTTCGGTGACATTTTTTTTCTTAAATTTAATAAGCAACAATGCTGTGAACAATTCAGTGTAGAAAACTGATGCGTTAAGTGCGTTCATTCTTCTACAACATAAGTATCAACGAAAAATAAATGAGAATGTACCATGTTATCCAGCAGTTTTTTCCTACAGCCTTCTATTTCCTTCAAGACAATGGGATTCCACGGTAAACCCTACAGCAACCAAAATAATCGTTTAAGGCATATATGCTTGAACGAGATGTATATTCTTGAAACAATGGAAAACAAGAACCACGCGCCAGCGACGCACCACGAATTATTAGACGTAGTGCAGATTGTTTGCTAGATAATAATTTGAGTTCGGTTGTGACAAAATACAGAAATACTGAGGTTATATTTATTATTTTGCACCATTTTCTCTATGTTCTAATAACAACTATCTCGAATTTGCACTCTGGACTCGTTATGAGATGACTACACGTATATCTCGCGTCATCCTTGTGTTTAGACGCTGGAGCGACTCATGGCCCAGAAGAAAACTGAAAGCCCTGCCATAGCAGCTAGTTTCAATAGACAATGCTTGCGCGAAATTAGAGCTAGCTATACTTACAAGCCAGGGTATTACCAGTACCTAGCTCAGAATCTTCGACTTCCGTCCAATTTTAGTTCATCATTTCTAGTCCGCACTGTTGTGCGCTCAGCACAGCGGAAAATAAAATGCGGATTTTGATGCACAATTGTAAATTTAGGGAAGTTTTCCATTAGTGTTTTGGATGAACTGCCTTCTTAAAGAACCGTAAATGATTTCCTGAAGCTTTTATTAATTTTCTTTCTCACGGGGAAATTATTCATGTGCGACGCTCCCTCACAAACGATTTTAGACATATCAAAGGTGGTAACAGCGCCTTTTTTTCTCTTTTGGGTCGTCAAATTTTTATCTGATACACTGAGTCAGCAGTGCGGCCTGGTTTCTACTCATATTCACCGCGGGTGTGTTAACCAGAAATTGGGATTGAATAGTTCCGAATCTCAATTTCTCTAGCTCATACAAATCGCTGCTAAAATTCAAGCCGATAACTATTAAGTGGTGTTGTTAACCAACATATCTCGAAATATAAACAACCTGGCGTTCACTTTTTATGGCCATGTAGGTAAACTTGGCTTGTTGACTGCATGGTCCTTTTTCCTGAGGATTAAACATCGTTATTACTGCAGTCTTAATCTCCGAAAAAGCGTCTTTCTTATCTGGTTCAACCCAATTTCTACCAACAAATGCGCCTTCTAGATAAAGTTTTTTGGCTTCACGCTACTTAGCCTATGGCGTGGAAATAAAGGATTTGATGCGGATAATTTGTTTGTGCTGCTTTCTGGTGATGTCTGATTTCAAACGTATTTTTACTCATCTTATTTACCAAGTGACCTATTCTCACAAGACGATCCAAAAGTGGCAAGCTAAACCATCTAACAATGATTGCATACAACGTTCATTAGCGAGTTCAATAGTTCATTAATAAACACCGCTCATCTATAAGGACGAAGATCGAGCTCGCTGTGTTTCACTTGCACAAATTATATTCAATACAATCCTTAGACGCTTGCTGGAAAAATCAAACCTCACCTCTTGAATATCTAAGCCTTTCTGTTTGCCTCGAGGTATCACAGAAAGCCAAATCATCCGCATTCTGAAAGCCTACAATGCATGCTGAGAATATCTTACTGCAGTCAAAAGCTCGCTGTATGCCTTTTTTGAAATCTTGGACCTACTGTTTAAACTACGGCTGAAGATTAATTGAGACGAAGTCCCAGAACCCCTACTCAGTCTCCCCATGTCGAAATACTGCAAAATAGCTTCAAGGTGGTTATTTAGAGACAATTGCCGTTTTAATAAAAGAGGCTAGTGATATATTAGTCCACTTTATTTTTCACTATATTACACGTTGTACTAAATTCGCTCTGTTTTTATTTAGTGCTTGGTTTATACCTCATATGTACATTCTTCCCCACTGTTGAATTGCAGTTCAAATGTCATGTTTATTATTTACTTTGATGTACTATTTAATTGCCTACCTTGCTTGAAGCGATCTATTTAAATCTACTTGTATACTCTTCGCCGTTGCTCCACCAAAAATTTAGTTTCACTGCATGCTAACAGGAGTATTACTGCATTACAATGGTTAATTATAATCTCAGTGTGCATACACATGTGTATATTTTCATATATACGGTATGTGATCGCGACATTTACTTTTTCTTTGTTTAATATGGCTCTCGTGCTATTCTTTCTCCAGCACCAGCATTGATGATTTGTTCTTGGCCGCTCTTAGGAACACTGATTGATTAATTGAGAAGCAGAATTTAATATAACCAATTTGTTGTTCAGCACCTGTATTTCTGCATCTATTAATGTTGGACTCACGTCTTGTCAAATAAAATGGCTGCATGAATCAGTTATATCGAGAAAATGAGCTTGTTGGAAGCGAGTTCGATCTGTTAGTTAAACAACACCGGAAAACATCAACTTTGGAGTACGTTAATTTTGGACGCTTCTGAAAAATTTATTTTTTTGAATACTATCCGAAGCGGAAGAGAACGTTTAGATTCACAAGTGTCACTGCACTGTGATACGCCGCATGAGTTTATGGTATTTTAACAGTCTTAATTACTTTTTTACTCCGTACATTCTGCTGCCGCGGTGGCTCAGCGGTTGTGGCGCCCGGCTGCTGACCCGAAAGACGCAGGTTTGATTGCGGCAGCGGTGGTGGAGTTTTGATTAAGGCCAAATTATAGAGGCCCGTGTACTGTGCGATGTCAGTGCACGTTATAGCACACGAGGTGGTCGAAATCTCTGGAGCCCTTCACTAAGGCGTCGCTCTATAGCCTCAGTCGCTCTGGGATGTTAAGCCCCCATCAACCATCCTTACAATTTCATTTTTATTCTCTTTTTTGGATATC
Source organism: Amblyomma americanum (assembly GCF_052857255.1). NCBI lineage: Eukaryota > Metazoa > Arthropoda > Arachnida > Ixodida > Ixodidae > Amblyomma > Amblyomma americanum. The sequence goes on from NC_135507.1 coordinate 45,601,490, forward strand.
GTTTACTTTTATTATTATTTCCACCTGTCCTGCCACACTCGGGTGAGTCACTGGGAAGGTTTGCCGCGACGCCCCAAGGGACGTATACTGTGTGCACCGTGAAGCAATGACACAAAGGCTTAGGCTGCAGCGTGCCACTTTGCCATGGTTCTTTCCTCCACCCCTCATACTGCTTTTAGCCAGACATACACATGGCTATAATAAATAAATCAAACGCACCGTACCCAGGTAAAATTAGTGGTAACACCACAGACATCGTCGGCAGGGCGTAGCCGTACTCCAGTCTCCAAGACGGTATCCCCCTTATGATTAGTTACACCTCTTCCTGGAAAACTAACCGCCATTCACATTCCTCAATCAAAACGCCTCTCCCTCTCCGTCGCGCGCATGTCCTTCTTTCAATCAAAGCAAGCACTTATCGCATCAAGAAAACCTGTTTTTATTTTATTGATAGATGTTGCGGTCTTGTACAGATCATAGCAGGGCGGGGAAAAAACAAAATACATGCATATAAACACATTGAAATTCATATATATTTGCAGACATTTTTCAAACATCAGTAAAAAATTATGATTAACAGTCTCGCTATTAAGTTTGTTCCATACAGTTATTGTCCTCAGAAGGAAAGAATATTTACAGCTGTTATTTCGCGCATTCAAAAGGGTTATTGTTAGTGCATGCTTTTGTCTCGTGTTATAACCGAGGTGTAAGCGAAATAATTAGAAGTATTAACTTTATAATGACCTGGTTTAAACTGGAATAAAAACTTTAATCGACAAAAACGAATGCGCTCAAAGGTACCTCGCCTTACAGACAACGAATTTATCGGAAACTACACTGGAATGGAATGTGCGTGCGTGTTCCGGCGTTTCAAATGTTTTGCTATAGAAGTACGGCTATAGGACACGCTTCTGAACTGTGATTCATCATGCGCTAAACGGATAGGTACCATTTATATAACGTCTCTCTCCATATATGGAGTGTAAAAGCCTCTTTCCAGACATTATCCTCGTGTTCCGCCCACACATGTCTTCACAGGATGTCCTCTTCCAGCTACACAGGGACATAATATGACCCACAGCCACACAACAAAATGACAAGGCCATCCTCGACACGATCTTAAGAGGGCCTTTGACATTGTTAAACAGAATCATGCAGTCGAACCTGAGCACCACCGATTGCGGGGCGAAAGTCTTCGCCTATGTCAGAAACTTTCTCTCTGCGCGTCAGGCACTCCTCCGGATCGGGGACGAGGAATACGGTCTCTACGCCACGGGCACACGCGGTACACCACAGGGGGCAGTTATCGCCACTCCTTTTCAACATCGCCGTTATGCACCTCTCTGGACAGTTGGCTCAAGTGGAGGGCATAAACCACGCTCTCTACGCAGACGATATTACCATCTCGACCCCCGAGGGGAGCCTCGGGGAGGTGGAGGGCCGCCTTCAGTAGGCCGCCTTCATAGTCGTTGCGTATGCTGCCGACTGTGGCCTCCAATTTGCTCCCGCAAAATCAGAGCTGCTTCATGTCAGGGAAAATCACATGGACAACACGTGTCTACACATCTCTCTGTCGGGCGGTCCCGTCAGACATGTGGCAGAGCTCAGGATCCTGATTTTCTTCATCATAACAGGCTTAGGCTGGACTCTAATACATCGAAACTTAAGCGTATAGGCGAACAGGTAGGGCGCATGATTCACCGCGTTTCCAACAAGCCGGGAGGTCTGCGGGGCAGGGACGCGCTACAGCTCACCCATGCCTTCGTGACCAGCCAGTTTTTCTACGCATTGCCGTACCTTAGCACATTGACGCCATAATCAGTAAGGCGAGAAAGCGAGCACTGGACGTCCCGGTGGCTACCTGCAACGGCAAACTGAAGGCACTGGGGGAGCTAAACTCCTATCAGTAATTGCAGGAAGCCCACCTCATGAACCAATCATTATACGCGGCTCTCATAGACGTCTCCTGGGCGCCGCCTGCTATACCCCTTACACATCCAACACATATTCATACTAGAGGGGACCAATAACATCCTGGTTCTGTGGCGCCATACGCACTGGGTCGCTCCGCACCCTCGTAACGTGGAAACGACTTCACACGAAGGCACACGACAATCGCGGGCAAGCGTGCTAGCGGCGATGTGTATCTAGAAATGGCATCTACTACGTGGACATCACCGGATCATCGCCGACGGGATTTTACACAGCTACTGTAGTCCAGGGGGGAATGAATATCTACTGGCTATCTTTTCGGCCCCAAATTGAACGCGAACGGAGGAAGTCGCAATAGCTCTCGCTGCCGCTGATCCAAAATCAAGAAAGGTAATCACAGACCCTCGCCGGGCGTGCGAACTCTTCTCTGGAACAGGAACTCTTCTCTATCCTGCCATAGTGAAACACTGTGATCCCAACATAGATAGGCGTTGCCTGCACTGTGGACAGATTAACGATATATTTCACATTGTGTGGGCATGTACTCAGAATACTCACGTTCCTACTTCCCCTACAGCTACCCGAGAGGCATGGGAGATTTACCTCATCAACTGCTTCCGACTCGAGTCCCAAAGGGCTCTGGTAAAGCTGGCGGGAAACGAGGCCTCGTCATGCGGTGTCCCTGACTAAAGATTCCGGCCATGCAGCTGGGTCTTCTGACTGCTTAACTCTTCTTTTAAGCAGTAAAAAAGCCTTTCACTACCATCACCCCCCCCCCCCCGCTTTATGAGCCAGCACTACCGCTAGCGGTGCGATCTTATGCGTTCAGCTGGGACATAAAAAAATGAAAAATTAGTTTTTTGAGGAAAGGTAACGACGCAGTAATTGTCTCTCTGATCTCGCTGGACAACTGAACCGCGCCGTAAGGGAAGAGATAAAGGAGAGAGTGAAAGAAGAAAGGCAGGAGAGGTGCTGTCTTGGGGGTCTCTGGAGAAATTTAGACCACCTGGGGATTCCTAAAGTGCACTGACATAGCACAGCAAATGGGCGACTTTTACGTTCCGGCTGCCTCGAAACGCGGCCGCCGCGGTCGGGTTCGAACCCATGTACTCCGGCTCAGTAGACGTGAGCCTAAACCACTGGCCCCTGCGGCGGGTGTACATGAACACACTTTCGGCATTCCCGTCGTCATGGCGAATCTGCGAGCATGCCGCGGCATTGACGTTTCGCGAACATTCGTCGTGGCCTCCTGTGCTTCGCATATCGTTAATGAGGCGTTTAACTCTGCAGCTGCAGAGTTTTCAGCAAACGAAATTGCGCAGTTTTGCCACTGCCCCTGTCGAGACTATAACCGCAGCCACAGCTGCCGTCCGAGGAGAACAGGAAGGAAACGAAAGACGCAAAGAGCACCGGGAGTGGGGAATCAGGAATGTGACGGCGATGGCCGTGCTTCGATGGAGGCGACAGGTGCCAGATAGTCTTGAGGAAAGGAACGCCGCAGTAACTGTCTCGCTTCACTGTCTACTTTTGCAGTCTCTATCACTGGCTACTTTTAACTGAAACAATTACATGCGCAGTGGTGTACCATGTCCCCTGCGATCAAAAGATGAGCAATATTAAAATTAGGCGGACGTGTAAGCTATAGGACCTATAGTAAGCTTCGCCTTAAGGGTAAAGGTGACAGCGCCTTTTCATTTTTATCTTTTTCAATTATTAAAACATCGCGACAGCGCCTTTTCTTTTTTATATTTTTAAATTACTGCAACGTCGCGACACCTCCACAGATAAGCTCCTCTCTATGGGAGTGCACAATACCTGGGACAAAATAGTGGAGGCTGTCAGAGTTTCACAGCTCGAAACATAAGCCGGACAGCCACGGGCAGAGCCATCCTTGATATGGTAGGCCTGCAAACAGGTAGAGGACTACGAGCCAAATCGAGCATTCCGCAGGACTGCCGAGAAAATCTAATCATTCCTCCACTGTGGCAGTTATCCCAAAGGAGCTCAAGATAGCGAAAATAATACCCGTCTTAATAAGATGTGATCTAGCTCTGCCAGTTAATTATCCACAGATTGCACTTCTTCTCTTTTTGGGGAAAAATATTAGAAAATTTATATGAAAAAAGGTTGTCTACTTATATTGTAAAAAATAACATACTGACAGATTGTCAACACGGCTTTCGGCGCGGACTATCTACAGATACTGCGATAGCAACTCTCATAGATTACGTTAGGCTGGCTATCGATAAAAGATTTTTCTCAGGTGCAGTATACGAAGATTTTAGTAAAGCACCTGGCTAAATTGATCACTCCATCTTGTTTCACAAACTTGAATCATTCGGTATGACTGGACCGCCCCTAATGCTCTTGAACCGAGAGCACATAGTCTCTGTTAATGACCACACATCTAACCTAGCTTTAATTAACAAGGGTCTTCCACAAAGTTATATTCTAGGCCCTGTATTGTTTTTACTATACATTAATGATTGACCGGCCTCTTTAAAGCATTACAATAGTATACTATATATACGCAGATGACTCTACATGATATCATCGCACCTGGACATTAATCAGCTCATGCATAACCGACAATATGCCATTAATTTTCTTGAGCGCTGATGCTACATTAAACGCCTGTCCCTGAACGTAACTAAGATTTGTTTTCAGATTTTACATCCTCTCAGAAGCCACTGCACATTACGCCACAACTGAACCTATATTCTGCTTCTATTTCGTCGCAAGACCTAGTTTCTTTTCTGGCTCTTATCATTGAACCCCAATTAAAATTCCATCATCATGTAGCTGAAACGTGCAAGTAAATTTCGTACAGGTTACGGGTACTAATAATGCCCCAAGCTGTTTCCCAACCCAAACTTTATTAACTCTTTACTACGCATTCATCCACAACCACTTAAACTACGGTATCTCAGAATGGGATAACACCTATCATATTTATCTCTGGCCTTTAGTAAAACTGCAAAAGCACACCATGCGCATCATAACCTATACCCTCCAATGTCAATCTCGCGCATTTTGTTCACAGATTTAAACGTTCTACCTATATCGGCACTTTATTTTTATAACATTGGTATCCTATTCTTCAATATTCTTCATCATCAGTTCTCGCTAAGCATATTTTCTCCCGGCACGATCATAAGAAACATCATCACACGTTTTGCACTGCGTAATAACTTTTTACTACCTAATGTCAGAACTAACTACACGAAACAATGCCTTCGTTTTTCATCCATATCATTTTGGAATTTCTTTAACTTAGGCATGAAACAAACTGATACGCGTTCTTTGTTCAATGTCAAATAGAGCTTTTCCTTCTTAATGTGTGATTTTTTCTTTTGTTTTTTATGATCCTATGCGTCACGGCAGCTGTGTCTGTTTTATTGTATATTCTTCTGCATTATATTGTTTGTATTTAAACACTTCTGTAACTCATATTACACTATGTGTATATCTATTTATTCTCTGCGTCACTGATAAATGTGTTGCGTATTTCATATTTTGTTGTTTATTGAATGTTATTGTCATGGGAGGTCCCACCCACGGTCTTGTACCATGGGACCACTCGTTGCATACTCTTGTAATTTTGTTTGAATTCCTTAATACACTTTCCACTTCAACTTCAATCTCCACTCCATGGTAATATGCATCCCATATTCAACACTGAGAGCAAGGAGAATATAGCACTAATATGACGCTTCGATCCGATAAACAGTGGCAAGTCGGGTGCGGTGGTCGCCTCAGTGGTCAACAGCAGCGGTGCCCCCGTATCGGCAGCCACCATTAGAAGCCGCAACATGCAAACTGCTGAAGAAGTTGCAATAGGGCTCGCTTGCGTTGAGACGGATGCGATAATTAGAGATAGCAAAACGGCCATCAATAATTTTGGAAATGCTAGAATCTCGCCGGAAGCGGCAATGATTCTAGCCAGTAGATTGTTAAACAAAACAAAATTTGCCTAATTTGGACTCCCGCACACGCGTCCGTTCCTGGCAACGACGCGGCCCACGAGTTAGCCCGAGATCTCTACTTCCGGTTAAATGTGCAGCCGCCCGACTGCCGGAACATGGACGAGCGTCTGCAAAGTTTTACGGAGATTGCCGAAAATTTTTGGTTACAGAGGAGACTAGTGTCACCACCGGATAAAAGTCTAAACAATCGGGAGGCAACCGCATGGCGGCACCTCCAAGCTGGGAAATTCGTAAACCCGGTCATGGGGTATCACGTTCAGAAAAATGAGAGACAAAACGATAAGTGCAAGCTACTCTGGTGCGAGACAGACCCTCGACCAAATAATCTGGGAACGCGCTAGCTTCCCAGGGGCTAAAGAAAATATAAATTTCAGAGAAACCTGGGAAGCCCTGCTACGGAGCCAGGTCCCTGCTGCACGGCAATAAGCCATAAATCTTGCGGAATAAGCCGCGAGGAGTCAAGACCTCTTTTCCTGCTTCTAATCTAGGAGACCACGACCCCTCAACCAGGCCTGCGTGCCAGGGACGGGGAGTAGGAGGCCTCCTTATCTGGTGGAAAATAAAGTTGGTATCATCATCATCGTCATCATCAGCACAGTCTACTGTGTTACACGCCACAATGCGTCCACTTGGTGCACCTCAAACGCACTTCAACCAAAGAACCTTTCATGCAGGTTATGCAACAAACGTGTATTGGAATATGTACAGAAAGGGTTTCGGATCAGACCTCAAGCACCTGACCCTTAAACATTCAAGAGGAGGGGGGAGGCTGGGTCCCTATATCGGGAGCCTTGTGGCTTCCGCGTCGAATCCACCCCGAAGGTCTAACGCAAGGAGTGCTGTGTCGTTGCTGTTGAGCTCGATCAGAACACGGACATCCTTGCTAAGTTGCACGTGGACATGTTTTGCATTCCGGTGTGGTCGGAGCCTCTCTGTAATCCCTAGGTTAGGGCGATGGCTTTTCGACCGTGCGAGTTGCATATGCCACCGCATGAAATAATCATTGAATTCGTCTTGAGTATATTAGAGAAACCAGTGACACACTTACTTATCTTATTCTATTTATTAAAATTCGTAACATTGTAAAGAAAGACTTGTTTGGCTAAACAACTTTATACTTAGGATGACGTTTTCAAGCCACAACCAACTAAAGCGGGTTAGCGGCACTAGCAATCGACAAGCGCTTGTTGTCTTCATGGACGTTGAGCCGAATACCGCGCATAGCGGCAGCATTTCGGTGCATGTGAAACGTAGAACTACTGGTACGCTGGTGATGGAAAGAGATGCAAAACCTCTATGCGTTCGAAATAATTACGGCACCCACATGTACTTCTCCTTTCAAAACAAAGAGACGCCGACCAGTAAAACGAAAAAATTGTATTGACGTTTCGGCGCCCAGAACGGGGGCCTTGTTCACAATGGAAACACACCAAGAGGGTTCGTCTTTTTAAAAGCTATAGTAATCGCCGTAAAGATCGCGCGTAAATCGGGTTAAGATTGCCCTCGTTACGATTAAGCGTGTGAGCCGTTGTCTGTATCACCAGGGACTCGAGATGAAGCCGTGATGTTGTCAGTTTCTCTTTTTCGATGATTCTTGCTTTTTCCCAATCTATTCTGTGATTTGCCGTCACCGCGTGCTCTGCCAAGGCGTTATTGCGGGTATCTTCTTTCTGCACATCACGAGCATGTTGCTGTAGGCGCTTCTTGTAACTTCCGGTTTCGCCGATGTAAACACCGTTGCAATCTACACAAGGGATGGCGTAGACAACTCCTGGGAACTTCTCTTTTGGCAACTGATCTTTGACGTTCATCAGTTGTTGTCGCATTTTCTTGACAGGGACATGGGCAACTTGCACGTCATACTCTCGTAATACACGGGCGAGGCACTCACTTGTTTTCGGCACATAAGGAATAGCCGCACGTTTTTTGGGCGGAAGAGGGGCGTCCGGATGACGAGGCCGTGACAGCCGTCGTTCTGTGGACCTGATGAAATGGCTTGGGTAACCACAGCTAGTGAGATCTTCTCGTACCCTTGACGCGTCCGCAGCGGCGTCAGTGGTGTTTGTGCATATCTTCTTGGCCCGCTGCATTAAACTGCTCACAACGGCTCTTTTTTGGGCGGCAGGATAGACGGAACTGAAATGTAGGTAGCGGCCTGTATGTGTAGCCTTTCTATACACGCTAAACGACAACTTCTGGCCTTTCCTTGAGACGAGGACGTCCAGAAAAGGCAGACTGCCGTCCACCTCTTCTTCCAACGTAAACTGAATGGCGTCTTCCTGGCTGTTCAGGTGTGTCAGAAACTGGCTCACCGCGTCCTTGTGCAGAATGCAAAAGCAGTCGTCGATGTAACGGAAGAAGACCTTGGGGGCAGGGTGAAAGGAGGTTAACGCGCGTCGCTCCAATGACTCCATGGTGAGGTTAGCGGCCGTCACCGAAACAGAAGCACCCATGGGGGTCCCATGGACTTGCTTGTAGTAGTTTCCCCTAAAAACAAAGTAGGTATTGCTCAGGCAGAAAGCAAGCAGCCGGCGCAGGTCCCGTGCTTCTATTGGCGATCTTTCCGGTAGAGAGGCATCGCTATCGAGCGCAGCGGTGCATACGTCGACAGCAAGGTCAGTCGGTACACTCGTGAACAGGGACTTCACGTCGAAAGACACCATCAATTCACTGTCTTCGATCAGGGTGTTGCGGGTCTTCTCAACAAAGTCGTATGAGTTGCGAACGTGGCAAGTCCCATGGCCAACAAGCGGGGAAAGAACACGGTGCAAGAATTTGGAGAGGCTGTGCAGAGGGGAGCGGGTAAAATCCACGATAGGTCGCATTGAAACTCCTGGTTTATGTATCTTTGGCAAGCCATAAAACGCTGGCGCGGAACCATTGTGGCATAGTAACTTGTAGTAGAGCGGTTTTTGGCTCGGCGGGACGAACTGAAATACGTCGGCGAGAAGCTTCTGTAGTTCCCTCTCCAACTTGAGTGTAGGGTCCTTCTTGAGGCGGACGTACGTGTCACCGTCTTCCAGGAGAGACAGTATCTTGCGGTCATAGTCAGACTTGTCCAAAAGGACGGTCGCGTTGCCTTTGTCTGCTGGCAAAATTACAATATCTTTGTTTTCACGGAGGCTCTTCATAGCGGATTGTTCCTCGCGAGACAAAGCAGAACGGGAAGGCCCGCGATGAATGGCGTTGAGAACGCCCACCACCCGTGTGCGGGCCTCTTCGCGGCGAGTGTTCTCAACTTGGCTGATCGCATTTTCCACAGCGCATACCAACTTCTTCCTATTCGGTGCAGCTCCTAGGCTGAAATTCAACCCCAAATTCAGAACAGCCTCTTCAGCTCGGTTGGGCTTATACGATGAAAGGTTATGCACAGCGGGTTTTGAAATCATCGTCTGCCCTCTCTGGTGCTCGGATAGGAGCCTGCCTAACTTATTGTCATGAGCACGCTCACCTTTCTGGCGTTGACGTTCCATCTTCTGATTTGCGTGCAACTGAATGCTGGTGAACTCATTAGGAGATTGGTGTTCTAGACGACGACGAGCAAAAAACGCTTCGTTCTCCAGTGCGCGGATTTTTCCTTTGCAGTCCAAGATTCTTGCTTGCAGGAGCTGACGTTCCGCTTTGCCAACCACACTGAGCCCAAAAGGCGTCGACACCGGTCTGTTGAGACGCAAGGAGCGGGGAACCAAGGCGCGGGCTTTGCATGTTAGAGTAAAATTCAGGTGAGCCTTGAATGAGGCAATACGGCAGTTGAGGCCAACATACTGACGAATCTTGGTGATGATTCCTTGGCCATGGGCCTGGCGAAGGTTGATGAAGTCGAGAGTGTGACGGAATCCCGTCTGGCCGGGGGGATACATTTCAAAACAAAGAGACGCCGACCAGTAAAACGAAAAAATTGTATTGACGTTTCGGCGCCCAGAACGGGGGCCTTGTTCACAATGGAAACACACCAAGAGGGTTCGTCTTTTTAAAAGCTATAGTAATCGCCGTAAAGATCGCGCGTAAATCGGGTTAAGATTGCCCTCGTTACGATTAAGCGTGTGAGCCGTTGTCTGTATCACCAGGGACTCGAGATGAAGCCGTGATGTTGTCAGTTTCTCTTTTTCGATGATTCTTGCTTTTTCCCAATCTATTCTGTGATTTGCCGTCACCGCGTGCTCTGCCAAGGCGTTATTGCGGGTATCTTCTTTCTGCACATCACGAGCATGTTGCTGTAGGCGCTTCTTGTAACTTCCGGTTTCGCCGATGTAAACACCGTTGCAATCTGCACAAGGGATGGCGTAGACAACTCCTGGGAACTTCTCTTTTGGCAACTGATCTTTGACGTTCATCAGTTGTTGTCGCATTTTCTTGACAGGGACATGGGCAACTTGCACGTCATACTCTCGTAATACACGGGCGAGGCACTCACTTGTTTTCGGCACATAAGGAATAGCCGCACGTTTTTTGGGCGGAAGAGGGGCGTCCGGATGACGAGGCCGTGACAGCCGTCGTTCTGTGGACCTGATGAAATGGCTTGGGTAACCACAGCTAGTGAGATCTTCTCGTACCCTTGACGCATCCGCAGCGGCGTCAGTGGTGTTTGTGCATATCTTCTTGGCCCGCTGCATTAAACTGCTCACAACGGCTCTTTTTTGGGCGGCAGGATGGACGGAACTGAAATGTAGGTAGCGGCCTGTATGTGTAGCCTTTCTATACACGCTAAACGACAACTTCTGGCCTTTCCTTGAGACGAGGACGTCCAGAAAAGGCAGACTGCCGTCCACCTCTTCTTCCAACGTAAACTGAATGGCGTCTTCCTGGCTGTTCAGGTGTGTCAGAAACTGGCTCACCGCGTCCTTGTGCAGAATGCAAAAGCAGTCGTCGATGTAACGGAAGAAGACCTTGGGGGCAGAATGAAAGGAGGTTAACGCGCGTCGCTCCAATGACTCCATGGTGAGGTTAGCGGCCGTCACCGAAACAGAAGCACCCATGGGGGTCCCATGGACTTGCTTGTAGTAGTTTCCCCTAAAAACAAAGTAGGTATTGCTCAGGCAGAAAGCAAGCAGCCGGCGCAGGTCCCGTGCTTCTATTGGCGATCTTTCCGGTAGAGAGGCATCGCTATCGAGCGCAGCGGTGCATACGTCGACAGCAAGGTCAGTCGGTACACTCGTGAACAGGGACTTCACGTCGAAAGACACCATCAATTCACTGTCTTCGATCAGGGTGTTGCGGGTCTTCTCAACAAAGTCGTATGAGTTGCGAACGTGGCAAGTCCCATGGCCAACAAGCGGGGAAAGAACACGGTGCAAGAATTTGGAGAGGCTGTGCAGAGGGGAGCGGGTAAAATCCACGATAGGTCGCATTGAAACTCCTGGTTTATGTATCTTTGGCAAGCCATAAAACGCTGGCGCGGAACCATTGTGGCATAGTAACTTGTAGTAGAGCGGTTTTTGGCTCGGCGGGACGAACTGAAATACGTCGGCGAGAAGCTTCTGTAGTTCCCTCTCCAACTTGAGTGTAGGGTCCTTCTTGAGGCGGACGTACGTGCCACCGTCTTCCAGGAGAGACAGTATCTTGCGGTCATAGTCAGACTTGTCCAAAAGGACTGTCGCGTTGCCTTTGTCTGCTGGCAAAATTACAATATCTTTGTTGTCACGGAGGCTCTTCATAGCGGATTGTTCCTCGCGAGACAAAGCAGAACGGGAAGGCCCGCGATGAATGGCGTTGAGAACGCCCACCACCCGTGTGCGGGCCTCTTCGCGGCGAGTGTTCTCAACTTGGCTGATCGCATTTTCCACAGCGCATACCAACTTCTTCCTATTCGGTGCAGCTCCTAGGCTGAAATTCAACCCCAAATTCAGAACAGCCTCTTCAGCTCGGTTGGGCTTATACGATGAAAGGTTATGCACAGCGGGTTTTGAAATCATCGTCTGCCCTCTCTGGTGCTCGGATAGGAGCCTGCCTAACTTATTGTCATGAGCACGCTCACCTTTCTGGCGTTGACGTTCCATCTTCTGATTTGCGTGCAACTGAATGCTGGTGAACTCATTAGGAGATTGGTGTTCTAGACGACGACGAGCAAAAAACGCTTCGTTCTCCAGTGCGCGGATTTTTCCTTTGCAGTCCAAGATTCTTGCTTGCAGGAGCTGACGTTCCGCTTTGCCAACCACACTGAGCCCAAAAGGCGTCGACACCGGTCTGTTGAGACGCAAGGAGCGGGGAACCAAGGCGCGGGCTTTGCATGTTAGAGTAAAATTCAGGTGAGCCTTGAATGAGGCAATACGGCAGTTGAGGCCAACATACTGACGAATCTTGGTGATGATTCCTTGGCCATGGGCCTGGCGAAGGTTGATGAAGTCGAGAGTGTGACGGAATCCCGTCTGGCCGGGGGGATACATTTCAAAACAAAAAGACGCCGACCAGTAAAACGAAAAAATTGTATTGACGTTTCGGCGCCCAGAACGGGGGCCTTGTTCACAATGGAAACACACCAAGAGGGTTCGTCTTTTTAAAAGCTATAGTAAGCCCAACCGAGCTGAAGAGGCTGTTCTGAATTTGGGGTTGAATTTCAGCCTAGGAGCTGCACCGAATAGGAAGAAGTTGGTATGCGCTGTGGAAAATGCGATCAGCCAAGTTGAGAACACTCGCCGCGAAGAGGCCCGCACACGGGTGGTGGGCGTTCTCAACGCCATTCATCGCGGGCCTTCCCGTTCTGCTTTGTCTCGCGAGGAACAATCCGCTATGAAGAGCCTCCGTGACAACAAAGATATTGTAATTTTGCCAGCAGACAAAGGCAACGCGACAGTCCTTTTGGACAAGTCTGACTATGACCGCAAGATACTGTCTCTCCTGGAAGACGGTGACACGTACGTCCGCCTCAAGAAGGACCCTACACTCAAGTTGGAGAGGGAACTACAGAAGCTTCTCGCCGACGTATTTCAGTTCGTCCCGCCGAGCCAAAAACCGCTCTACTACAAGTTACTATGCCACAATGGTTCCGCGCCAGCGTTTTATGGCTTGCCAAAGATACATAAACCAGGAGTTTCAATGCGACCTATCGTGGATTTTACCCGCTCCCCTCTGCACAGCCTCTCCAAATTCTTGCACCGTGTTCTTTCCCCGCTTGTTGGCCATGGGACTTGCCACGTTCGCAACTCATACGACTTTGTTGAGAAGACCCGCAACACCCTGATCGAAGACAGTGAATTGATGGTGTCTTTCGACGTGAAGTCCCTGTTCACGAGTGTACCGACTGACCTTGCTGTCGACGTATGCACCGCTGCGCTCGATAGCGATGCCTCTCTACCGGAAAGATCGCCAATAGAAGCACGGGACCTGCGCCGGCTGCTTGCTTTCTGCCTGAGCAATACCTACTTTGTTTTTAGGGGAAACTACTACAAGCAAGTCCATGAGACCCCCATGGGTGCTTCTGTTTCGGTGACGGCCGCTAACCTCACCATGGAGTCATTGGAGCGACGCGCGTTAACCTCCTTTCACCCTGCCCCCAAGGTCTTCTTCCGTTACATCGACGACTGCTTTTGCATTCTGCACAAGGACGCGGTGAGCCAGTTTCTGACACACCTGAACAGCCAGGAAGACGCCATTCAGTTTACGTTGGAAGAAGAGGTGGACGGCAGTCTGCCTTTTCTGGACGTCCTCGTCTCAAGGAAAGGCCAGAAGTTGTCGTTTAGCGTGTATAGAAAGGCTACACATACAGGCCGCTACCTACATTTCAGTTCCGTCCATCCTGCCGCCCAAAAAAGAGCCGTTGTGAGCAGTTTAATGCAGCGGGCCAAGAGGATATGCACAAACACCACTGACGCCGCTGCGGACGCGTCAAGGGTACGAGAAGATCTCACTAGCTGTGGTTACCCAAGCCATTTCATCAGGTCCACAGAACGACGGCTGTCACGGCCTCGTCATCCGGACGCCCCTCTTCCGCCCAAAAAACGTGCGGCTATTCCTTATGTGCCGAAAACAAGTGAGTGCCTCGCCCGTGTATTACGAGAGTATGACGTGCAAGTTGCCCATGTCCCTGTCAAGAAAATGCGACAACAACTGATGAACGTCAAAGATCAGTTGCCAAAAGAGAAGTTCCCAGGAGTTGTCTACGCCATCCCTTGTGCAGATTGCAACGGTGTTTACATCGGCGAAACCGGAAGTTACAAGAAGCGCCTACAGCAACATGCTCGTGATGTGCAGAAAGAAGATACCCGCAATAACGCCTTGGCAGAGCACGCGGTGACGGCAAATCACAGAATAGATTGGGAAAAAGCAAGAATCATCGAAAAAGAGAAACTGACAACATCACGGCTTCATCTCGAGTCCCTGGTGATACAGACAACGGCTCACACGCTTAATCGTAACGAGGGCAATCTTAACCCGATTTACGCGCGATCTTTACGGCGATTACTATAGCTTTTAAAAAGACGAACCCTCTTGGTGTGTTTCCATTGTGAACAAGGCCCCCGTTCTGGGCGCCGAAACGTCAATACAATTTTTTCGTTTTACTGGTCGGCGTCTCTTTGTTTTGAAATGTATCCCCCCGGCCAGACGGGATTCCGTCACACTCTCGACTTCATCAACCTTCGCCAGGCCCATGGCCAAGGAATCATCACCAAGATTCGTCAGTATGTTGGCCTCAACTGCCGTATTGCCTCATTCAAGGCTCACCTGAATTTTACTCTAACATGCAAAGCCCGCGCCTTGGTTCCCCGCTCCTTGCGTCTCAACAGACCGGTGTCGACGCCTTTTGGGCTCAGTGTGGTTGGCAAAGCGGAACGTCAGCTCCTGCAAGCAAGAATCTTGGACTGCAAAGGAAAAATCCGCGCACTGGAGAACGAAGCGTTTTTTGCTCGTCGTCGTCTAGAACACCAATCTCCTAATGAGTTCACCAGCATTCAGTTGCACGCAAATCAGAAGATGGAACGTCAACGCCAGAAAGGTGAGCGTGCTCATGACAATAAGTTAGGCAGGCTCCTATCCGAGCACCAGAGAGGGCAGACGATGATTTCAAAACCCGCTGTGCATAACCTTTCATCGTATAAGCCCAACCGAGCTGAAGAGGCTGTTCTGAATTTGGGGTTGAATTTCAGCCTAGGAGCTGCACCGAATAGGAAGAAGTTGGTATGCGCTGTGGAAAATGCGATCAGCCAAGTTGAGAACACTCGCCGCGAAGAGGCCCGCACACGGGTGGTGGGCGTTCTCAACGCCATTCATCGCGGGCCTTCCCGTTCTGCTTTGTCTCGCGAGGAACAATCCGCTATGAAGAGCCTCCGTGACAACAAAGATATTGTAATTTTGCCAGCAGACAAAGGCAACGCGACAGTCCTTTTGGACAAGTCTGACTATGACCGCAAGATACTGTCTCTCCTGGAAGACGGTGACACGTACGTCCGCCTCAAGAAGGACCCTACACTCAAGTTGGAGAGGGAACTACAGAAGCTTCTCGCCGACGTATTTCAGTTCGTCCCGCCGAGCCAAAAACCGCTCTACTACAAGTTACTATGCCACAATGGTTCCGCGCCAGCGTTTTATGGCTTGCCAAAGATACATAAACCAGGAGTTTCAATGCGACCTATCGTGGATTTTACCCGCTCCCCTCTGCACAGCCTCTCCAAATTCTTGCACCGTGTTCTTTCCCCGCTTGTTGGCCATGGGACTTGCCACGTTCGCAACTCATACGACTTTGTTGAGAAGACCCGCAACACCCTGATCGAAGACAGTGAATTGATGGTGTCTTTCGACGTGAAGTCCCTGTTCACGAGTGTACCGACTGACCTTGCTGTCGACGTATGCACCGCTGCGCTCGATAGCGATGCCTCTCTACCGGAAAGATCGCCAATAGAAGCACGGGACCTGCGCCGGCTGCTTGCTTTCTGCCTGAGCAATACCTACTTTGTTTTTAGGGGAAACTACTACAAGCAAGTCCATGGGACCCCCATGGGTGCTTCTGTTTCGGTGACGGCCGCTAACCTCACCATGGAGTCATTGGAGCGACGCGCGTTAACCTCCTTTCACCCTGCCCCCAAGGTCTTCTTCCGTTACATCGACGACTGCTTTTGCATTCTGCACAAGGACGCGGTGAGCCAGTTTCTGACACACCTGAACAGCCAGGAAGACGCCATTCAGTTTACGTTGGAAGAAGAGGTGGACGGCAGTCTGCCTTTTCTGGACGTCCTCGTCTCAAGGAAAGGCCAGAAGTTGTCGTTTAGCGTGTATAGAAAGGCTACACATACAGGCCGCTACCTAGATTTCAGTTCCGTCCATCCTGCCGCCCAAAAAAGAGCCGTTGTGAGCAGTTTAATGCAGCGGGCCAAGAAGATATGCACAAACACCACTGACGCCGCTGCGGACGCGTCAAGGGTACGAGAAGATCTCACTAGCTGTGGTTACCCAAGCCATTTCATCAGGTCCACAGAACGACGGCTGTCACGGCCTCGTCATCCGGACGCCCCTCTTCCGCCCAAAAAACGTGCGGCTATTACTTATGTGCCGAAAACAAGTGAGTGCCTCGCCCGTGTATTACGAGAGTATGACGTGCAAGTTGCCCATGTCCCTGTCAAGAAAATGCGACAACAACTGATGAACGTCAAAGATCAGTTGCCAAAAGAGAAGTTCCCAGGAGTTGTCTACGCCATCCCTTGTGCAGATTGCAACGGTGTTTACATCGGCGAAACCGGAAGTTACAAGAAGCGCCTACAGCAACATGCTCGTGATGTGCAGAAAGAAGATACCCGCAATAACGCCTTGGCAGAGCACGCGGTGACGGCAAATCACAGAATAGATTGGGAAAAAGCAAGAATCATCGAAAAAGAGAAACTGACAACATCACGGCTTCATCTCGAGTCCCTGGTGATACAGACAACGGCTCACACGCTTAATCGTAACGAGGGCAATCTTAACCCGATTTACGCGCGATCTTAACGGCGATTACTATAGCTTTTAAAAAGACGAACCCTCTTGGTGTGTTTCCATTGTGAACAAGGCCCCCGTTCTGGGCGCCGAAACGTCAATACAATTTTTTCGTTTTACTGGTCGGCGTCTCTTTGTTTTGAAATGTATCCCCCCGGCCAGACGGGATTCCGTCACACTCTCGACTTCATGTACTTCTCCTCTGGAAGCGCATGTACTCTGGTTGACCTGAAACCCCACATGGCATGCCAAAAGAAACCGCGAAACGAAATGTAGTGTTTAGAAAATCAGCATCTGTTCGAGCCTTTGACAAAGCAGCTGCACCCGCCTTGAGCGATCACTGTGTTTTTGGAGTTTCGTCCGCTCTTTTCAAAGGGTATAAACATAGTGATGGAGTGCTTTTTGATACTTCGACGTCGATTTTATGCCGAGAGCAGATAGTTGAAAAACAGTCTGCTAAACGCTGGAAAAGGTCACCTTGACATCAGGTCCCAAAGCATCTTCCAATGAATGCGATGTCACCAGGATATAGTGCGCACTTGGAGATCGTAGGTAATGAGATTAGTTTACGAATACAGGCTTTCAATATAACGAAATCAGTATGGGCAAGAAAAATAAATCTATTCGCACGAGAGAAGTTCACAAGCAGTTATTCAGAGTTGATTTTTTCCTTCAGCCACCCGCGTGCTCGAGAGCTGAGAAGTTGCTTAGCCTGCACGTAGCGCCAGCACTCGACGGAGGAAAAAGAACGATCTTTTGGAACACAATGTGTGACATAAACATATTTTAGGCATATTACCTCAAGTCTTAGAGCGCCGTTTCAGCGTCATTGCATCCCGACTAGTTACCTTGATGCGGTTTGAAAATGAGCTAAGCGCGTGACCTATTATCATGAGTCCATCTTGGAAAAAGTGAAGACGAGCATCACGACGTTTTACGAGGAAAGTGTAATATAACACGCCACTGATGTCGTGACAAAAGACGGAGAAACGCAATGAAAGTTTAATGTAATCATCAACGCCTAATCTATCTGATCTTAATTTTTTCCGGCATCTCGGGAGAGATTTTTAGAGGACGAAATCCAGGCGATTTTTTATAGCTCATAAATATTTGGCTTGCCGCTTTTGAATTTCTTTAAACTTGTATTATGTAATGTGAGAGAGTGCATAAAATAGTTTAAATGGGATGTAATTAATTAAAATTACTGCATCACCGTTTGCATCCCTGCTCTGGAGAATGTAATCAGCAATTGCACATTTCAGCCGCTTCGGAAGTGTCATTGATTTCAACAGGTAGCAAAAAAGAATATCATACTGCATCACTAAAGTCAGCAAAAGCAAGCAAAAGCATGTATGATAATATTAACACACACTCATATGTATTGCTTATAGACAGTACCTAATTTCACGCCAAAATTTGACACTTTGCACAGGTGTTTCTCCTCTTGTTACATCTTTCATTTTTGCGAGGCTAAAACTTCAAGCCAAAATTGTTGCCTGACAAAGCGTGTTGTTTAAGCTGTATAGACGATCAAACGAATTATTTTCGCAACAATTGAACAGTTAAGAAAAAATTGAAGCTTTTTTTGCTTAAAAAATGGTAAGGTTATGATTACTGTTTGGTGGAATAAAAGCAAAAATCGAAACGCTCATGATGAAAGCTCTTTGTACAAATTAGACAACTCGAACGCATTTAAAACAAATTTATATTACAAAAACGACTAACAGCTAACTTCACATATAAAATTTTTATTCATATATAAGCTTGAATGCTGAAATTAACAGTCGTTAAAAAGCTGAAGTTGGCTC
The DNA here is from genome assembly GCF_052857255.1 of Amblyomma americanum. NCBI lineage: Eukaryota > Metazoa > Arthropoda > Arachnida > Ixodida > Ixodidae > Amblyomma > Amblyomma americanum. The sequence continues at coordinate 45,620,115 of NC_135507.1, forward strand.
AAAAGAACGTCATGAGCTGACGTTGCTTTTGCACCAAGTTTGCGATGCTGCTCACTCGCTTTCATTAATATTTTTGCGGAAAAAAAAATGCGCCGCGTTTCTTGTCGCTCTAGACCTTCAATGATAAAGATTATGTTGGGTTTATAAAATTGAAACGGTGTCTGTTACTGCATCAAAACCTGAAATGAGGATGCACCACCAAAATGTGCTATTTTAAAGACCTTTAGTGAATTTAGCTCTTTAGCTCCGTAATAAGGACGAGCCAATAATAAATCACATCCCCCAAGGTGCACAGTTTATTCTAGAAAACATGTTCTTTTCGCTACATTCTATTCCTCAGCCGGGGATTGTGCTATATGCAGATGTTTGTGCGTTGCGACACCACGGGTTCCTGAGCACCCGAAGGGCCATCCCCGCAGGGAGATGATGGCGAGCACTCGTGCTTGGCATTGCGCTTACCCGTGCGTGTCATCGCCGCGTCCGGGGAAAAGGGGATCCTGGTGGTTGAGCCGATGCCGATCGTTTGCACCTTTAATGCCTCTCGGCGTAGGCAACACACCACTTTGGCCCCAGTTTCCTGTAGACGGCAACTCCGGCCTGACCCGGCCGGGGGAAATCGGCAGTGGCCTTTTTTTTTCCACCTCTCTGTCTTTTAATTTCCTATTTTCCTTCTCGTAACTCTCCTGTCTCATCCTCTTTTTATCTGTTATTACACTTTTTCATAGGCGGCTAGGTTTAACCTTCTGCGGTGTGACTGCTCTGAGTTACCCATATATGGTTATAGCAGTGGTTTGCAGCTGGCGTGGTCAGGACTTGGTTTTAAGTTCCTGCCCCGTCCCCTCTTTGGGCTCCGTGGTGGGCGGCTTGCACCATGGCAGAACAACACGCATATTTCATGACATCCCCCTCCCAAAATTGATCGCCCTCAAAAAAGTGTGCGGACCGATTTAACTTCACAATATGCTTCCAGAATTCGAAGGAAACTTTTCCTAAATTTCATATTGTACGTGGTGAACCGACCGAAAAAACAGCTCGAATACTATCATCATTCTTGGTAGCAAAAAGCATCACCGATCCCTTGGGCACGGGTTACAAAACAAAAAAAAGCTAGTGGCGACCTCCTATTGGAGCTCAAAGACAATGTTCAATTTTCCAAACTCTCCACCATAGTTTCAAGTGGGCAAACCTCAGTCTCAATCACTCCACACAGATCCCTGAACACCTTCCGTGGTGTCATTTCTGAAACAGACTTCATGCACCTTACCGAAGAAGAAATTCTTGAAGGCCTCAAAGACCAAAATGTCATACACCAGAATGTCATAGATGTGCATTACATAAAATAAAGAAAAATGACAATGAAATACCTACAAAGCATCTAGTACTGACTTTCAACTTGAGCACCGTCCTAGAGTCCATAGAAGCAGGTTACTGTGAATTAAACGTCTGTCATTACATACAAAAATCCACGAAATTGTTTCGACTGTCAAAGGTATTGTCATGGGTCACAAAGCTGCCGTGGCCACAAAACTTGCGCTAAATTCGCCTGAAAGAAGCTTCCGAAAACTGTGAAGGAGCAGCACTTCGCTGCGCTAACTGTGTAGGTGATCACCCCGTATATTCAAAGTCATGTCAAACATGGAAGAATGATAATTACAGTGAACACAAAACAAAACATCAATTTCAAGGAAGCGAGACGACTCTTGCAGGCGAAGAACACTTTCACCTTCTCTGCAAAAACAAACTCCGCTGATGCGGTGCCCAGGGGCGGTGAACCGCACAGCACTCCGGCATCTGCCCAGGCCGCTTTTACCGAGCCTACGGCAGGGCCATCCAGGCCCCATGCATTAACAGCGAAAGCTGCTCTGCCATCTACAAAGCAGGGAGTCCCGGCCCAAGGGTCGGCACCCCGCAGGACTTCCCCCCGACGGGGAAGGCCTGAAACTAACACATCCGCGGCTTCGCTGTCCTCCAGCACCTTTGCTGAGATGACAGATATAACTACCACTCTGCCTGCTACGCAGCAGAGGAACAGCTCTCTCGAGCGAAAAAAGACAGAGCCCTGATAACAGGCCCACAAAAGTGAAAGCAAGTGTCACTAGAGAAAGAATTTTGTCAAGACCTCAGCATAGCTGAAAAAATGAAAAGTTTACTACATGTCTCTTATAGGCCGCTACACTAGCTATACCACAAACAACAGGACTCCTACACAAGAAACACAAAGTATGGGGGACACAAGAATGCACTTTGGCAAAAAAACAGCAAAATAAGGCTTGGTGTGCTCTGAGTCGGTATCCTACTGCAGAGAACATGATTGCCTTCAAGAGGGCCAAGGCCAGAGGGTGGTATGTGCGCAGGAATGCAGAGAAAACCTCCGAGCAGAAATATGTGTCTTCAATAAACAGCTCAATACCGTCAATGAAAATGTGAGAAAAATTGCGTAAATTCATTGGTGACCATACTGCTTTCGCATTGCCGCTGTTGACAACTCCCGGTACACAAGCATCGTTAGAAAAACAGTCTAATATATTGGAAGAGCATTTTGCTGAAGTCTCAAGGTCATCCAACTACACGAACATATTCCAGAAACGCAAAGCTATAGCTGAAAAACAAAAGGTTCCATTTGCAGCAGGTATGCATGAGAACTACAACCAACCTGTCACACTCCACGAAATGAATAGGGCATTATCTTCTGGTAAAAAGACAGCACCAGGCTCAGACAAAGTGCATTACACTATGCTTGCCCAGCTCTCAGAGGCTGCCATGCAGGCTTTGTTGAAATTCTTTAATAAAATATGGACAACTGGAAAATTACCTGAGGAGAGGAAGAAAGCAATCAAAGAACCTATTGTGAAACCCGGAAAGCCACAAAGTCCTAACAATTACAGACCGATAGCCCTCATTAGCTGCATTGCTAAACCTTTGGAAAGTGTATTAAACATTAGATCAACCTTTACACTCGAGTCTTGTCAACTTTTATATGTACATAAATATAGATTTAGAAAGCATGCTCGGCCAGTGATCACCTTGTCCGCCTAGAAAGCACCATGTGGGAGGCGTTCATCCACAAGCAGCACTGTATTGGGGTCTTCTTCGACATGGAGAAAGCCTATGATACCCCATGGAATTTCGGCTTCCTCCTTGACATAGCAGAGCTAGGTATCCGCGGCAGGATGTTGAAGTGCTTTAACGACTTCCTGGTTAACAGCACATTCAGATTCCGTATAGGAGCAACTCTCTCCATGACTTTCACCCGAGAGAATGGCGTACCCCAGGAATGCATTCTAAGCACGACACCTCTTCATAGTAAAAATGAATTCTTTAGCGAAAGTAATGCCCAAGTCCATAATGTATTCGGTTTATGTAGATGACCTACAGATAGCATTCACTACCTCCAGCATATTGTCCTGCAAGGGACAAATAAAAATAAAATTAAATAAATTGGCTGCTTGTGCAGAGAAAAATCCACTCAAGTTTTCTCCTCAAAAAACAGTAGCTGCTTGGTTCTCAATGCGATGAAGCCTACAGGTCGACTCTAACCTGTACTCGAATCAAACCACACTACCAATTAAACAAGAACATAGATTCTTACGCATCCCTTTTAACAAGAAACTCACACTTGTACCACATGTTAGCAACGTTAAAAAGAAAGCACCCGAAGCCGTCAATACATTAAAGGTGCTCTCGCAATAACGGTGGGGGTTTGATAGAGCATGCCTATTACAAATACATCGCTCTTTTGTGCGTTAAAAGCTGGACTACGGGTGCATAGTATGTGGCTCAGGAAGAGCATGCTACTTGAAACGACTGGACCCTGTTCATAATCTTGATATACACCTATCAACTGGAGCATATAGAACATCGCCGCTAGGCAGTCCTCATCTTGAAGCTAATGAGCCCACCCTAGAGTATTGAAAAGTCACACTTGCTTGCACGTACAACCTAAAAATCTGTTCTCTTCTTAAACATCTCTGCTAACCCATTGTTGCCAAGTGCCCATCTCGAATATTATTCAGCAATAAACCACATTTTATGGGGCCACTATTAATGAGCTTTGAAGATAAATGCGAAGAGTTAGCAGTACTGGATGCCCTACAGATTATTGCACAAAGGCATGCGTATTTGGCATCGTGGTACAGCCTCCTTTCGGTGTGTGACTTCACACTGACACACGTAAACAAAGAGGAAACGCCACGCGAGCACATACTAGAAGAGTTCTTTTTTGCGCGCTGTTGTCTTTCAATTGTACTATTTTTTTTTCACTGATCGTCACTGCCATAATTTTCGAATGACATTTTCTACTGTGTAGCGCCGAAAAACACCGAATGATATTAGATGCATCGAATGACATTCCGCTTGAATGAAATTAAATTTGCCGTGTATCTGTAGAGTTTTCGTAGAGTTTCTTAACCTCAACGCGTGTTTTTCGGTATGACGCTTCTTCGCGCTCGGCGCATTGTGCCGACATTGGTATGAGCTTAAGAGAGCGTCACCGTAGCCCTACAACATGCTGCGTTTTGGCTGTTGCTTTCAATGCGTGATAGCTGCTCAAACAGTCATTTGGTTGTCCGTTAGGACATGTGAAACTTTTCTACTTTGGATTCTCGAATTTAGACGGGGAATCCTTAAGGCGTGTTCAGGGATATCGGAGTAATTATTGCGTTGCCTTCCCGGCCCCTGAGCTAGGTTTGTGCCTTAGAAGCACGGAATCGATTGATATTTATCAAATTTCGTTTGTTAAGCTACAAATGTTTTGTTCTTCATCTTATTCATAATATATATGACCGGGGTATATCTGATACGAAATTTGCTCTTGTTACGGTACTCACTCCTATAGTCAACTCGCCGTCATTTGTTGAATTATGATATTAACGTGCAAGTCTGAGCATCGTGAGAGGATACCATGGTGCCCTACTTCGATCAGGTAAGCAGTAATGCAGATATCCACCTCATGCGACAAAAGTCAGAGCTTCTATGTTCGTCTTAAATGTACGTGATAGCGTACCTTTCCACTGTTCTCATAAATGCCAGGTTTTCAGGTACCTTGATGCAGTACCTTTTACAATCCCTATTTATTCCTTCGATTACACAATCCCTCTTACTATTTCGTTTTCTCGATACCAGGAGGTGCTAGGTTTGCGTTCATGACACCCTACGTTTCAATGGTAATGTGTTCTTGGGTTAGCGTTGCGTCTGCTGTATAAATATTACTTGCGCTCCACGCACTACCGCGTTTTTCTTTTCTTTTCTTGTTTTATTCGAGGTGTTTGTCCTTGGGCAAAAAGAAACAAGGAGAGGAGATATGGGAGAAAGTTAGGAGTGTAGACAAGCCTCAGCCTCGCTCAAATGTGGCAAAAGTTCTCAATAAAGCGATTATAAAGTGTCCATTTGTGATAGTGGCCTTCAACGTCCCATCGCACGTCTACCTACGATGGGATTTCCGCTCTTCTAAATACCGCACTTTTCTTTTGAAAGCACGTAAATATACTTTGTACATTTAGAAGGAAAAAGGGAGAATCGGAAGTTAAATTTAAGCTGTTGCTGGCCCTCGAAGCCGAAAGTAAACTTCGAATGTGCGCGGCTTCATGGAAGAACTTCGCCACGTTATGCTACCCCGCTGTGCACTCTAGTAATCACGTTCTCTTGCTGATTTTGCCATTGTGTTCTGCGTTTAGGGTGACAAATAGCCAGAGCGTCTACACAGGCGTGACATTTCAAATATATTTAAAACGCACATCGAGATGAAGGCAACAACTTTTTGGGAAATTTTTTTTTCTGAAATTTTATAAATAGCAATGCCGTGAACAATTCAGTGGAGAAAACCGATGCGTTAAGTGCGTTCATTCTTCTACAACATAAGTATCAACGAAAAATAAATGAGAATGTACCATGTTATCCAGCAGTTTTTTTCCTACAGCCTTCAATTTACTTCATGACAATGGGATTCCGTATTAAGCTCTAAAGCAACCAAAATATTCTTTGAAGGCATATGCTTGGACGACATGTATATTCTAGAAAAAAAATGACAAAAGAAGAACCACGGGCCAGCGACGCACCAAGATTTAATATACTTAGTGACGATTGTTTGCCAGTTAATACCTTGAGTTTGTTATGACAGAATACGGAAAATCTGAGGTCATATTTATTATTTTGCACCATTTTCTCTATGTTCTAATAACAACTATCTCGTATTTGCACTCTGGACGCGTTATCAGATGACTACACGTATATCTCGCGTCATCCTTGGAGGCACTGCCATAGCAGCTAGTTCCAACTGAAAATGATTGCGTGAAATTTCAGCTAGCTATACTTACATGCCTGGGTATCACCAGTACCTAGCTTCGGCTTCAGTTCAATTTTAGTTATTCTTCTCTAGACCGCACTGTTGTGCGCTCTGCAGCGGAAAATGGAATGAACATTTTGATGCACAATTGTAAATATAGGGTGAATTTTCTTGAGTTTCTTTATGAAGGGATTTTTTTAGAACCATAAATGATTTGCTGAAGCATCTTTTAATTCTCTTCTTGAGGAGAAAATTATTCACGCGCGACGCTCTCTCACAAACAATTTAAAACATATCAAATGTGTTGACTGTGCCTGTTTTCTCTTTTGTGTCATCAAATTTCCATCTGATACACTTAATCAGCAGTGCGGCTTGGTATCAGTTCTCCACGGGTGTGCTAACGAGAAATTGTGGCTGATAGTTCCAAATTCCAAAATTATCTAGTTCATACGAATCGCGGCAAAAAATCAAACCCGATAAGCATGAACTAGCGCTGTTAAGCAACAATTGTCGGAATGTAAATAACCTCGTGTTCACTCTTCATATTCATCTAGGTGAAATAGGATCGTTTAAAACACGGCTGTTTTTTCTTAGAATTAAACACTGTTTTACTGCAGTCTTAAGCACTGAAAAAGCGTGCTAAGTATTTGGTTAAATTCTATTTTTACCAATAATTGTGCCTTCTAGAAAAAACTTTTTTTTTACGATGCTTAGCGCACTGAACGAAAATAAAGCATCGTGAAGCAACTTGCTGAGATTAATAAGCATCTGGCTGTTCTTACTACCAAAGTAGAAGGCCTGTCGAAACTAAAACAAACAACCGATAGTTTTGAAACGTTTGCTCAACATGTGTCAGAAAAGTATGATGATGGGACAGAAACCTGTAATATATACAAAGGGCAGATCGAGAGTCTTTGCAGGAGAGTTGATGTCCTAGGGGCAGATGATCACAAAAAAAGAAAACATAAGGTTCACTCAAGAGCTAAGTGACTTGCAACAGTATATTAGGTGCCAGAACATGAAGATTCATGGTATACCCTTCACCGAGGAAGAAAACCTTCTTGAAAACCTCAACCATCTTTAACAGGAACTTCAGCTTTCCCTCCTGAATTAGCGTGACGTAGGCGGTCTGCGCCGCCTGCCAGCGCACATAAACAAAGTGCCGATCATTCTGATAATGCTTTCGCGGCGATCTAGAAAAGGCGCTTGGCTTGCAAAGCATAAAGATGTGAAGGAACATGATGAAGATGTTTTCTTTTGTGATAGCCTTATGGCATTGTATAGGCGGCTCTTATGGCTTGCCAAATCAAAAGCACGTGAACAAAGCTACCACTTTACGTGGTCGTCTAATGGAAAGATCTTTGTGAGGAAAGAACCTGGCGCACGGGCAATAAGGGTTGTCTCAAAAAAAGACCGTGAGCAGATTGCCCTAATAAGTTGGCTCATTTTGTTTTGTTGTTCCTGTTGTTGCTTTAACCTTTAAGATGTATTATGCTAGCGATTTCCGTAATACCTTCCTAAAAGGAACCGCTATTGTATACCTCTTTCTTTGTATCATTTATACGCACAGAGCTTCAGTAATAAGATAAATTGAGGCTGACCTCGAGCTCACAAAATGTCGCTTCGACATGATTTTATTTACAGAAACATGGTATACACCAAACAGTGATGTTAGACTTTTAAGAGGCTATGACAATATCTCTGTATTTAGAGAAAACAAACGTGAGAAAACAAAGGAAATTACTTTTTTCGTCAGAAGACACAATACCAAGACACCTGAAGTGGCGATGTTTAACATACATGAGTTAGGTCAAGCAGTTTGGATGCCGATATTTAATTTAGTGAAATTTAGGACTCTTTGCAAGTGTTACTTAACTCCACCGTAGTTGTTCTCCAACGTATAATATTTATTAGTCCAAATGTTTGACTTCGTCAACCCGCCCGCGCATGATTGTTCCCTCAAAAACAAAGTTTCATAATCGGCCGTAGTTTATTATCATTCCGTGCGTACGGCCGACCACAGGATGAATAACTTTACCTATACTGGCGAAATTACACGCCGGCGCACAGAAGGAAGTTAGGTGGCACCGACAATTGGTGGCTTTTTCTTCAAATGCGACGACTCCTATTATACGCACTGTGTCGCAGAGCTATGTGATTAATCATCAACGTAAGCTCGACAACCCACACTCGAGGACAAAGGCCTCTTCCATATATCACCAGATAACCTTGTTCTGTGCAGACTGCGGCCAATCTATGCTAGCAATCTTGGTCAAACCAGCGGACGCAACATTCTGCCTTCCTCCACAAATCCTAATTTCTCTTTGAATCAAGTCGGTTACTATTAAAGGCAATCGGTTATTTTGCCTTTCACTACATGCCCAGCCAAAGCCCATTTATTTCTCTTGATTTCGACTGGGATGTCATTGACCCCATGTTTGATGCCCGACCCACTCTGTCGTCATCATACCTGTTAGTGTTACACATATATTATTTCTTTCCTCAGCTCGCTGCTCTGGCCTTAAAATAATTTGAACCCTTTTCGTGAGCCTCAAAACTTTTGGCCCATAGTTAAATACCGGAGAGTTAAAATTATTTTGTACTTTTCACTTGACAGACATTGGTAAACTTCCTTTCATGATCTGAGTGAACATGCCAAATCGCTCCACCCCACTCCTATTCCTCCGGTTACTTCGCTGTCACTACCCGACCAAATAGACGTGTACCCTTACCTCTTCCAGCTCCTCGCTGCCGTTTGTAAACTCCTGTTTCCACCCAACACTGCTGAATAATATTTTGCTTTCTGCATATTCACTTTTAGAACCCCAGGACTGCTCTGCCTCTCTAAGTAATTATTCACGCTTTGTATTCAAATTCCTGGGTGCCTTAAAAAGCCTATCTCATCAGCGAATGGACGATTACTTATGTATTCTTAATTAACTCTTGTCGGAAACTGTTCCCAATTAAATCCTAGGAATACATCTCTGGAACACTTCGTGAATAGCAATGGTCAGATTGTGTCTCCCTCCCTGACAACCTTTCTTATCGGAATTTATGCCGCGCGTTTATTCGACCGCTACTGATACACTTCCGAGGGAGCAAGGGGTTTCGGTTTTTCTCTAATTTTTGGGGCTGCTGTTGAGATCCTGTCGATTTGAGAAGCGAATGTAGCTAATAGAACTCCGAAAGAACCCTTTTGACACTGTAGAATGCGATGCCATTGCCATTGTTAAATAGCGTTACTTAACGTCATCAAAGGTACCGCAGTAGCTCGGTGATTATGGCGCTCGGCTGCTGACCCGAAATAACGCAGGTTTGATCCCGACCGCGGCGGTCGAATTTCGATGGAGGCCACATTCTAGAGGTCCATGTTCTGTGCGGTGTCAGTGTATGTTAACGAACCTCTGGTGGTCGCAATTTCCGAAGCCCTCCACTACGGAGTTCCTCATAGCCTGAAACGCTTTGAGACGTTAAACGCCGTTAAACGAAACCATAAACCAAAATTAACATCATCAGAGCAGAGGCCGAATGCCGCGACAACCGTTTTTGACTATCTTCCTCGTAAGACCCTCTGCATGCCGAAAAAGTAGTGCTGCAATGCGTGCCAGAGCTTCTTCGAAGTTATAAATTAATTTGTCGATACTATGAAAAAACATTTGAAAAACTGTCGATGATAAATTAAAAACAAAATGATTCAAGTTGTTGTTCAGCACTGGGTTGTCATGAAATATCGATCTTTCGAACGTCTTACTTAACCAAATGTCTTGGGTTTGCAGTGTATATTCATCACGCTCGCGGGTTTCTGTTACAGCGCTCCTTCGTGCTCGGAGCATTGTGCCGATATTAGTATGATCTTAATAAAGCGTCACCGTAGCCCTAAAACGTGCTGAATCTTGGCTGGTGCTTGCAATGCGTGATAGCTGCTCAAATCTTATTGATTTCCGTTGAAACATGAGAAACTTTTCTATTTTGGATTTAGACGGTCAACCTATATACGTATTTAGGAATAAATGGAAGTTCCATGTAGGTAAATGTTCGGGCATAAGTGGACGTGTGTTAAAAACAAAAAATTATGAAGCGAAGGCCAGCTTGAAGTGCCCAACATGTCGCATTTTCGCTTCACGCTAAACGCAACGTAGCAGAGGCCTGCCTGCAATTATCACTAAGCCACTTGCTGAGATTAATAAGCATCTGGCTGATCTTAATAGCAAAGTAGAAGACCTGTAAAACCTAAAAGAAACAATTGATAGCGTTGAAATGTTTGTTCAACCTGTGTCAGACAAGTATGAAGATGTGCTATAAACCTGTAAATAAACACGAAGGGCAGGTCCTAGGGGAGGACGATCACAAAATAGAAGCTATGAAGTTAACTCAAGAACTAAATTACTTGGGGCAGTACAGTAGGCGCGAGAACGTGGAGATCCATGGCATATCCTTCACCGAGAAAGAAAACCTTCTTGAAAAACTCAGCAATCTTGCATAGCAACCTGTGCTGCCGCTCCTGAATTAGCGTGATGTAAGCGGTCTGCATCGCCTGGCAGAGCACATTAACGAAGTGCCGATCATTCTGGTAATGCTTTCTCGGCGATCTACAAAAGCCGCTTGGCTTGCAAAGCATAAAGATGTGAAGGAACATGATGAAGATGTTTTCTTTTCTGATAACCTAACGGCATTGAATAGACGACTCTTATGGCTTGCCAACTCAAAAGCACGTGAGTGAAGGTACGGCTTTACGTGGTCTTCTAATGGAAAGATTTTTTTGAGTAAAGAACCTGGCGCACGGGCAAAAAAGATTGCCTCAAAACAAAACCTTGAGCAGATCGCCTTAATAATTGGGCTCATTTTGTTTTGTTCCTGTTGTTGTTTTAATCTTTAAGATGTATTATACTAGCGATTCTCGGAATCACTTCCTAAATGGAAAAGAGCTATTTCAAATCTCTTTCTTTGTATGATTTAAACACACAGAGCCTCAGAAATAAGATAGAAGAAATTGAGGCTGGCTGGAGCTCAGAAAGTATCGCTTCTACATTATTTTATTTACAGAAACCTGATATACATCAAACAGCGGTGTTTAAAATTTAACAGGCTATGACAATATTTCTGTATTTAGAAGCCGCCGCAGTGGCCGAACGGTTATGGCGCTCGGCTGCTGGTCCGAAAGACACGGGTTCGATCCTGGTCGCGGCGGTCGAATTACGATGGAGGCGAAATTCTAGAGACCCGTGTACTGTGCGTTGTCAGTGAACGTTATAGAACCCCAGGTAGTCGAAATTTCATTAGCCCTTCACTACGTCGTCTCTCATAGCCTGAGTCGCTTTGGGAAGTTAAACCCCCATAGACTAATCTAAACTGTATTTAGAGAAAACAAATGTGGTGGCGGAGCGTCTTTGTATATCAAGAAAGGTGTACAAGATGAAATTCTTCCTGAATATACTGTAGTTTCTGATTACTTTGAAACAGTTTTGTGTCACGCATCATAATGCAACTATATCCTCATATACCGACCAGTTCGTGGATTTGTGGGTGCTTTTCTTACTTTCATAGAATCCTTTCTTGGGTATGCTACCCTGATAAAACAATATTCCATATTATTAGGTGACATGAATATAATTCTGTTAAGAAATGGTGGTTGTCAGGAGCAACTCCTCGAGTTTATGCTGTCATATTGGTGAGAACGCGTTGTACGCAAGCCTACAAGGATCAGACAACATTTAGAAACAGTAATAGACCTGTGATCACTAATCTATTTCCGAATAAGATAACATCAGGACTGATTATAACCAATTTAGCTGATCACCTTCTTTTCAAGCTTTCTTTACTTAAAGAAAAAAAAATGGATAAGTCTAAATGCACTTGACGAATGATGAATGACACTAACATTAGACAGTTCCTTTGACTTATGGCAGAAACAGTTTGGCGAGATGTATGCAGTTAAACAAACTCGTGTAAAGCATATGAGATTTTCCCACAGAAACTACTTCACCACTATAATAGTTCTTTTCCACGTGTGCCTGTACCAAGGCACATATGGACAAAAAAAGAGTAGAATGCTCCAAATTTATAGAGATGTGTAAACAAAAAAAACTTCTTTGCTCATTCGCTAAATACAAGAGTTCCGACTCATTTAACGGATTTTAAAATATTCCGCAAGAAATTAAACCCACATCTCAAAAGGCAAAACCAGCTTAGTATGACAATAAATATTCGTAAGTAATGTACAGTCCTGGATTTCTGTGGAAAACAGCTAACTGCATCATAAAAGGCAAATCACGCTTTCCGACTGATTTTTACATCAATATGAAAGTTATTTCAGGTGTTTTCGTAGCAAATCAGTTCAACGAATATTTTATTAAATAACGCAAGCGTCAATGCCGGACCATTCGTTCATTCTTCCTACTTTTAGTAACTCGTTACTTTTAGTTCCGACAACGGCGGGAGAAATTGCAATTATCAGAGCAATTAAAGCTACAGACTCGCGATGAAATGATAAGGGCCCGTCCTATTAAGGTGGTGCTTTCATTTGTATCAGGTCCGATTATACATATTTGTAATTACATACTATTTTCTTATTTTCTCCTGTAACGGTGTTTTTCACTCCTATAGTCAAGTCGCTGTCGTCATTTGTTGAATTATGATATTACGGAGCACGTTTGATCATCGTGAAATGATGCCGTGGTGGTCCCACTTCGTTCACATAAGCCGTAACGCAGATATTCACCTCATGCGAAAAAAGTCAGACCTTCTATGCTCGTCTTAAAAGTATATGATAGTGTACGTTTCTACTGTTATCATAAATGTAAAGTTTTTGCGTTACCTTTGTCCACTAACCTTAACTACCACTATTTATTCCTTCAAATAAATGGCCGATCAGTTGCGCATTTCCTCTTAGTATTTGGTTTTCTTGGTACCAGGAAGTACTAGGATTCCGCTCATGACGCCGTAGTTTTAATGACAATGTTTTTTAATGTTAGTGTTGCCTCTCCTGCGTCAATCTTAGTTGTGCTGAACGGACTTCAGTATTTTTCGTTTCTGACTATATGAATTAACTCTTAGGGTAAAAAAGAAAAACGCAAACGTGGAAAAGAAATATCAGCCATTGTTAGCCCAGCTAGCTGAAAATAAACTTCTAATGTGCGACGCTTCATGTAAGAACGGCATAGATCACGCTGTGGAACCCCGCTATGCACTCAAGCAAACAAGTCATCTTGCTGATTTTGCCATTGTGTTCTGCGTTTGGGGAAAGAGGTAGCTAGAGCGTCGACACAGGCGTGACATTTCAAATATGTTTTAGACGCACATCGAGTTCAAGGCGATAACTTTTTGGTGAAATTCTTTTTCTTAACTGTAATAAGTACCAATGCCGTGAATAATTCGATGTAGAAAACCGATGCGTGAAGTGCGTTCACTCTTCTGCAACTTAAACATCAACGAAAAATAAATGAGAATGTACCATGTTATCCAGAAGTTTCTTCCTACAGCTTTCAATTTACTTCATGACAAGGATATTCCGCGGAAACCCCTAAACCACCGAACTATTTATTTAAGGCATATGCATGCTCGACGTGCCGGTTATTGAAACAATGCGAAAACAAGAACCACGTCCCACTGGTGCAATACAAATTTCTTAGACGCAGTGCAGATTGTTTGCCAGGCAGTTTTTTGTGCTTGGTTATGATAAGATAGGGAAAGGCTCAGGCGACATTTACTATTTTGCACCATGTTCTTTATGTTCAACAAACAACAATCTCGAATTTGCACTCTGGTCTCCTTATCAGATATCTGGCATCATTTTTGCCTTTAGACGCCGGAGTGACTCCTGGCCCAGAGAAAAATTGAAATGCCTCCCAAATCTGCTAGTTCCCATAGACAATGGTTGGTTGGTTTGGTTTATGGGGGTTTAAAGTCCGAAAGCGACTCAGGCTATGAGAGACGCCGTAGGGAAGGGCTCCGGGAATTTCGACCACCTGGGGTTCTTTAACGTGCACTGACATCGCACAGTACACGGGCCTCTTGAATTTCGCCTCCATCGAAATTTGACCGCCACTGCCGCGATAGAACCCGCGTTTTTCGGGCCAGCAGCCGAGTGCCATAACCGCTCAGCCACCGCGGCGGCTCCATAGACAATGCTTGCACGAAATTGCAACCAGCTATACTTACAAGCCAGGATATCACGAGCATCTAGCTCAGAATCTTTGGCTTCAGTTTAATTTTAGTTCTTGTTTTGTAGGGTACTCTGCTGTGCGCTCTGCACAACTGGAACTAGAATGCACGTTTTGACCATGACTTAAACTTTAGGGCAGTTTTGCATGAGTGTTTTTTGTGAACTACCTTCTTATACAACCACATATAATTTCCATAAGTTTCTTTTATTTCTCTTCCTCACGGGAGAATTATTCACCCGCGACGCTATTCCACAAACGATTTGAGACATATCAAATGTTTTAACTGCTCATTTTTTGTATTTGGGTCATAAAATTTTCATATTGCCGCGAATATTTGCAGTGTTTATTCGTTTTTCAAATCTGCCGCGACACCACCTTATCACTTTGCGACGCAAGACGCGACTAGATTTATCTCGATTGATCGCAGCCAGGCAAAGCTGATTCTACGTTGTTCCGGAATGTTCTAGTAACTTTGCGCCCTTTATCTCGAATGTTCGCTATCAGCTTTAAATTGAGCACGGCCGACAGCGGCGGGCATTCTGTTCGACGACCGCCGAGCACGCTTGTCGCTTCGCCGCCGCCGAGTGATTCAGTCCATTTTGGGTGCAAGTCAGCCCAATAAACAGTTCTTTTAGAAGACCCTTTCGTCCATCTTCATCACTGCTTCGACTGCCGTCACCACTACGTGACATCTGGTGGAGGTGCGGGGTTGCTTCCATGTTCCGGACGCCCCCGTCAAGTCGTGAACCTAGCCCTAAGCGCTTCACACCAGAGGACGAACCAGCAGCTCAGCGAGCCAGCCGACGTCTCCAGGGAGAGGAGCCTGAGTTCGGGAAATTGCCGGACCGCACCAGACAGCGAAAAGACGCTGCTACCAGCACTGCAACCTTGCCAAAGATGTCGACACCGATTATACTGCAGCAGCCGCGGGTGCCGCCAACTTTCAATGGATCCCTAGGCGAAGACCCTGAAGAATGGTTGGACCAATTTGAGCGCGTGGCGTCATTCAACAAGTGGGATGATGCGGCAAAGATAGGACACGTTTTTTTCTCATTGGATGGCTCCGCACGCACGTGGTACGAAAACTATGAGTCGTCCCTTACGACATGGGAGCTATTCAAGAGAGAACTATTGAAGGTATTCACCAGTGTCGTGAGGAAAGAAAGAGCCGAACGACTCCTCGAGTCCAGGATCCAGCTTCCGAATGAGCCCGTCCGCAGTTACGTCGAGGAGATGAAGCGCCTATTTCGCCGCGCCGATCCCGGGATGACCGAGGAAAAGAAAGTTAAGCTTTTAATGCGCGGCGTGAAAGAACAACTTTTTGCAAGCCTCGTCCGCCAGCCGCCAAAAACAGTCGAGGAGTTTATGCAAGAAGCCTGCACGATTGAGAAGACCCTCGACGTTCGAGCTCGGCAGTACAATCGACCTTCCTCTGCCTGTGCAATCCGTTCGGACACGCCGGCCACCACCAGCGACAGCTTGCGGGAAGTTATCCGCGAAATCGTCCGAGAGGAGCTACGCCGATTACTGCCATCTTCCCCACAGCCACAAGAAGCGACTCTGATGGATGTGGTACGGGAAGAAGTGCAACAGGCACTTGGCACCCCGACGGCCACTGAACCCCAGGCCATGACCTACGCCGCTGCAGTAAGTACTGCTCAGCCCCAGCGACAACCCCCACGTCCTCCCCGAGATGAGCCAATCGTTCCACAACGCCGCCTCCCAGCCCCCGCCCGCCCAGCCTATGACCGACGCTCAAGCCCCAGGAAATGCGACGCCTGGAGGACTTCCGACAACCGGCCGTTGTGCTTCCATTGCGGTGAGGCCGGCCATATTCTTCGTCACTGCCCGTACCGACGTATCGGTCTTCGAGGATTTGCCGTTAACGCCCACGACCACGCTTCGGACAACGTCCGCACGAAATCGACGAGTACCTGCGTCGAGAAGAGTACACGCCGAACCGCTTTTCGCGCTCACCATCGCCGTCAACCTCGCGCTTTGCGTCGCCACGCCGCAGCTACGCAGCCGCGGTACGAGGAAGGTCGCCCAGCCCCCGTAGGGGAAACTAAAGGCAGCAACCTCTGGAGGTGAGGTTGCTCACGAGCTAAACGCCGAAGATCCTCCACCGACCACGCCCCATGAAGACGCTGCACCCTTGACGCCGCATGAAGAACCGACACTCGCTGCACCTACGCCGCACACAATGAGAACCTCGACCGCGACGCAAGCTACCTTGAAATCGACGCCGCCACCCAGAGGAGCTTCGACCACACGCCCAACCCGTGACTCGCATACGCGACGAAGCCGTGACCCGACGCCGAGAGCGACATGCAATGCAAGAGCCAGGACCTCCGACCTAGAAGTGACTATCGACGGCCGGAAAGTTACCGCTCTAGTCGACACAGGAGCCGATTACTCGGTGATGAATGGAACATTCGCTGCGCAGCTCAGAAAAGTCACAACGGCTTGGGACGGCCCACAAATTCGCACCGCTGGGGGCCACCTCATTACGCCATCAGGACAATGCACAGCGCGAGTGACTGTCAAAGGACATACCTATCCTGCGACCTTTGTTGTGCTACCGCAATGCTCCCGCGAAGTTATCTTGGGTATGGATTTCCTTAATGAGCATCAGGCGATCATCGACCTGCGATCCAAGCTGATCACGCTTTCGACGGACGAAGCCATCGCTTCGATGAAAACTCGGGAAAATCACGTTGCCCTAAGTGTCCTGGAAGAAGAAGTGAGCGTCCCACCCCGTTCAAGCGTTATCGTGACCGTAGGCGCCACGAAAGCCATAAACACTGAAGCCATCATCGAGGGGAACATGCAGTTGCTACTAGACCGAGGAATCAGCATCGCAAGAGGCATCGCACATTTCCGCAATGGCCAGGCCGAAGTACTGCTGACTAACTTCAGCGAAGAATACCGGCATATTAACAGAGGAACGACGATTGCTTTCTACGACGAAATATCTGACGTACGAGATTCCTTCGCCCTCTCCGACCCCTCCGCAGAAGATCCGCCTGACCAAGAGAACTCGCCCACTTTCGACATCAACCCAGCCCTGCACCGGAACAGACAAGACCAGATCCGCAATCTGCTTCAAAACTACAGTGAGTGCTTTTCGACATCGCCGAAGGTGCGACAGACGCCAATTGCCAAGCATCGCATTATAACGGATCAACACGTCCGACCTCTCCGTCAAAGCCCCTACCGTGTGTCTCCGCGAGAACGACAAGCCATCCGGGACCAAGTCGAAGAAATGCTTCGCGATGACGTCATCCAGCCTTCAAACAGCCCATGGGCGGCACCGGTTGTTCTAGTGAGAAAGAAAGACGGCGCATTTCGATTCTGCGTGGATTACCGCCGCTTGAACAACATAACAAAGAAGGACGTCTACCCCCTCCCCCGCATCGACGACACACTGGACCGCCTCTGCAACGCCAAATATTTCTCATCGATGGACCTCAAGAGCGGCTACTGGCAAATTGAGGTCGACGAAAGAGATCGCGAGAAGACAGCATTCATAACTCCGGATGGGCTGTTTGAGTTTAAGGTGATGCCATTTGGTCTCTGTTCCGCACCAGCGACGTTTCAGCGAGTAATGGATACAGTGCTGGCAGGCCTGAAGTGGCAGATTTGTCTGGTATATTTAGATGACGTCGTTGTCTTCGCCTCGAACTTTGAAGAGCACCTCAAAAGACTTCGAACAGTACTAGACGCAATCAAGTCGTCTGGCCTAACCTTGAAAGCAGAGAAATGCCACTTTGCCTACGAAGAGCTGCTGTTTCTAGGCCACATCGTTAGCAAGGAAGGAGTACGCCCAGACCCGCAGAAAACAGCCGCTATTGAACAGTTTCAACCGCCGGCCGATAAGAAAGCAGTGCGCAGATTTCTCGGGCTATGCGCATATTACCGACGATTTGTGAAAAACTTTTCGCGCATCGCCGAGCCCCTGACCCAACTGACGAAGGCAGACGTGCCGTTTAAATGGGAAGCGCCACAAGCAGAAGCCTTCAAGGAACTTCAGCGTCGTTTACAGTCCCCACCGATCCTTGCGCATTTTGATGAAAACGCCGATACTGAAGTTCATACCGACGCAAGCAGCGTGGGACTAGGCGCCGTTCTTGTTGAAAAAAGTGACGGGCGGGAGAAGGTCATCGCATACGCTAGCCGTTCCCTTTCCAAGGCCGAGGCTAACTATTCGACCACTGAGAAGGAGTGCCTTGCCATTATCTGGGCTACGTCGAAATTCCGCCCCTACCTCTACGGACGGCCGTTCAAGGTGGTCAGCGACCACCACGCGCTCTGCTGGCTTGCCAATTTGAACGATCCCTCTGGCCGACTCGCTCGATGGAGTCTGCGTCTCCAGGAGTTTGACGTCACCGTCGTTTACAAGTCCGGACGCAAGCACACTGACGCCGATTGCCTCTCACGAGCCCCTGTAGATGCACCGCCGCTGGACGACGATGAGGACGCCTTCCTGGGACCCATCAGCGCAAGCTCTTTTGCTCAGCAGCAACGCTCGGACCCCAACCTAAAAGGCCTCATCGAGTACCTGGAAGGCAAGGTTTCTTCACCCCCCGCTTCATTCAAGCGAGGACTGTCTTCTTTCTGTGTGCAGAATGAGGTCCTTGTGAAGAACTTTACAGCGAACAAAACAGCCTACCTCCTTGTTGTACCTACTTGTCTCCGCGAAGAAGTTCTACAAGCTTCACACGACGAGCCGACAGCTGGACATCTCGGGTTTACTCGCACCCTCCGCCGCATTCAAGACAAGTATTACTGGCCCCGACTGTCTGCCGATGTCGCACACTATGTGAAAACATGCCGAGATTGTCACCGACGAAAGACTCCTCCCACACGACCAGCAGGATTTCTGAACCCCATTGAACCTCCCTCAAGACCCTTTCAGCAGATTGGCATGGACTTGCTTGGCCCTTTTCCAACGTCAACATCTGGAAATAAGTGGATCATCATAGCGACCGACTACCTGACCCGCTACGCCGAGGCGAAAGCCCTACCGAACGGAACAGCAGCAGAAGTGGCCAAATTTTTCGTGGAGTGCATTCTTCTTCGACACGGCGCCCCCGATGTGCTCATCACGGACAGAGGAACAGCATTTACGGCGGAACTCACGCAAGCCATCCTGCGCTACAGCCAAACCAGCCACCGGAGGACAACTGCATACCATCCGCAGACCAACGGACTGACCGAGCGCCTGAACAAAACCATCGCCGATATGCTCACTATGTATGTCGATGCCAAACGTAAAACCTGGGATGTCATCCTGCCTTACGTCGTCTTCGCCTACAACACCGCAGTGCAGGAGACCACCCAGATGACGCCTTTTAGGCTCGTCCATGGCAGGGATGCCACGACTACGCTAGACGCCATGCTGCCCAACGTTACAGAAGAAGAGAACGTCGACGTCGCCGCCTACCTTCAACGCGCAGAAGAAGCTCGAAGGCTTGCCCGATTACGGATCAAAGATCAGCAGCGGTCCGACGCCAGACGCTACAACCTACGAAGACGCAACGCGGAATACAAGCCAGGAGACCAAGTCTGGGTGTGGACGCCCATTCGCCGCCGTGGATTGAGTGAAAAGCTTTTGCGCCGCTATTTCGGCCCGTACAAGGTTCTTCGTCGGCTGGGTGAACTGGATTATGAAGTCATCCCTGACGCAATGACTGCATCCCAGCGACGCCGCGTACGACAAGAAGTTGTCCATGTAGTCCGTCTGAAGCCGTATTATGCGCGCTAAAGGCCGCTGCATTTCCATGCGCTATTTTCGCAAGATCCGTTTTTTTTCCCTTACTAGTCACATTATTTGTTTTTATGCATCGGGTCGATGCTTCTTTGAGAGGGGAGTAATGCCGCGAATATTTGCAGTGTTTATTCGTTTTTCAAATCTGCCGCGACACCACCTTATCACTTTGTTTGCGACGCAAGACGCGACTAGATTTATCTCGATTGATCGCAGCCAGGCAAAGCTGATTCTACGTTGTTCCGGAATGTTCTAGTAACTTTGCGCCCTTTATCTCGAATGTTCGCTATCAGCTTTAAATTGAGCACGGCCGACAGCGGCGGGCATTCTGTTCGACGACCGCCGAGCACGCTTGTCGCTTCGCCGCCGCCGAGTGATTCAGTCCATTTTGGGTGCAAGTCAGCCCAATAAACAGTTCTTTTAGAAGACCCTTTCGTCCATCTTCATCACTGCTTCGACTGCCGTCACCACTACGTGACAATATTATGCACAGAATTAGCATCGCGACTTGGTGTCTATTCACCGCAAGAGTGCTAACAAGAAATTGTGGTTGGACCGTTCCAAATCCTAATTTGTCTAGTTCATGCGAATATCTGCTAAAATTCAAAGCCGGTAAGCATTAACTAGCGCTGTTAACCAACAGTTGTCGGAATATAAATAACCTCGCGTTCACTCTTCATATTCATCCAGGTGAACTAGGCTCGTTTACAAAGCGGCTGTTTTTCTTTAGGATTAAACAATGTTTTACGGCAGTCTCCAGCTCCGGAAAAGCGTGCTACATACATATCATGCGAAATTCGGTTTTCACCAATAAATGTGCCTTCTAGATAAAACGTGTTTTGTACGATAATTAGCGCACTGAACGGAAATAAAGGCTTTGATGCGCATAATTCGTGTGCGCCGTTCTCTGGTGACGTCCGGTTTGAAACGTATTTTACTCATTTTATTTACCGCGCGACCAATTGTCATAAGAACACCAAAAAGTGCCAAGCTAAAGCATCTGTGAAAGATTGGATACAACGAGTTCATTAGCGAGTTCAATTGTTTATAAACACCGCTGATCTACAAGGATGAACATCGAACTCACTCTGTCCCATTTTCCCAACATATACTCAATAGTATGCTTAGGGTCTAGGCGGGAGAAGCAAACACCACGACTTCAGTATCTATCCTTTTCTATTTGACTCCAGGTACCATAGAAAATCCAGTCATCCGCATTCTTAAAGTGTACAATGTCTACTCAGAACTACTTAATACAATAAAAGTCTCGCTGTGTGCGTTTTGCAAATTCTTGGAACCTATTGTTTAAGCTGTGGTTGCACATTGACTGAGACGATGTACTAGAACTCCGAACTCAGTCTCCTCATGTCCGAACACTTCAAAATAACTTCAAGGTGGTTATTTATAGAAAATTATGGTTTCAGTATTAGTGGCTTGTGATATATTCTTCCGCTTTATCTTTTACTATATGGCACATTGTACTAGTAGTATATGCTCTGTATTTTATGCTATGTTTATATCTCATATGTACTATCTTCCCATTGTCGCGTTGCAGTTTTGAAGCTGTGTTTTTTATTTATTTTCATGCACTCATTAATGTTCTACCTTGCTTTAAGGGATCTATTTAATTCTGATTTTTATACTCTTCGCCAGTGTTCGCCGAAAAATTTTGTTTCTGCAACATGCAGATGTTGGTGAGTTGCAATCCCACAGGTTCCTGATCATACGCAGGGACATCCTCGCATGGGGATGATGGGGAGGACTGCGTCACAACGGACCCGAGCACCCGCGCTTATCCGTGGGTGGCATCGCAGTGTCTGGGAAAATGGGTTCCTGGTGGTTGAGCCGAAGCCGAGCGTTTGTACATTTAAGGCCCCTCGCGGAGGCAACAGACCACTTTGGCCCCAGGTTCCTGTAGACGGTACCTCCGGCCTGACCCGACCGGGGGAAATCTTCAGTCGCCTTTTCCTATCTGCCCCTATGTCTGACTTTCCTATCTTCTATCTCACAACTGCCCTGCCTTTCCTGTCTGACTGACTTTTTCCTTTTTTTCCAGGCGGTGGGGGTTGACCTGGTGTCCTTAGTTGCGTCATATTCAATTATATTTGGTGTATAGAGCTGGCCAAGGCAGGACTTGCGTACCAGTTCCTATCTCATACCCTCGTTGGGCTCCATGGTGGGCGGCTGGCACCTTGGCCGAAAAAAAAAATCTTCATGGCTGCCCATGCGCCAATGGTCGTCCTCAAGAAAACGTGTGGACCGACGCAACCACAAAATTCTTTCAAAGAACAAACGAAATTTTTCCGGGGTGTCATGAGTTAAATGAAGAAACAAAAGAAGTAACAGCCCAAGTCATTTCGCCATTCGTTGCCTCTAGATGTCATAACAATGCTCTAGGCCTTGGCTACAAAGTTACAAATCTAGCAAGTGGCGACCTTCTCGTTGAAATCCTAGGCGGTGCTCAATGCTCTAAACTCCAAAACATAGTGATCTTCGGAGAGATCCATGTCTCCATCAGTGCCCAGAGATTATTAAATACAGTAAAATGTGTAATCCCAGAACCGGATTTCCTGAGTCTATCGGAAGAACCGACGCCGGAGGTCCTGAAAGACCGCTACGTGATTGGCGTCAAACGCATCAAAATGCGAAAAGACGATAAGGAAACACAAACAATACACTTCGTCCCAACCTTCGCCTCTGGCCATCTCCCAGATAGCAGAAAGTAGGATACATGCATTTAACCAGTCATTGAGACTGCACGCGATTCATGATCCCTAATTCTTCTGTGCTGCCGTTTCAGTTTTTCAAATCGCTATGTATTCACGGCTGACCGAGCAGCGTCTCACCTTGCGACAATACAGGGGAGGTGGTTTTCGCTATGCCAGCTTTAGATATCTCAAAAGATTCGTGCGCCTGTTTTGTCTACGAAGTTCAAAACTTTGCAAAGCTTGGACTGTCCGTGCACACCAACCTCAAATAACCGCACCATTTGTAATGGAAGGCACTACATACCAGCATGAAAGCAACTAGTAACTTCCGCGTGCACGTATGGACTTTTGGAGGGAGGTGATACGCTCTTCGAAAATAAAAGGGATATAATGATTATGATCAAGGAGAGATTTTACTGGAAAACCAACACAAAATGCATGGAATTTGCAAAACAGCTACGGCTGCTCGAATATGCGTAATCCAGCCCGTAATGCACAGGAGAGGCGCAAGTGGCAGGAACACTAAACCACAGGCGCGTACGTTCCTGGGTAAAGCTATTATAAATAGTAAAAAGAATTATTTTTGAACATTAGCTTCCCCATTCAAGGTACATTCTTCCAAGAAAATAAAATTATTCAAAACAGCTCTGCTGCGTCGAATTTCTATGGAGGCAAAATTCTAGAGGCCCGTGTACTGTGCGATGTCATTGCACGAAGAACCCCAGGTGTTCGAAATTTCCGGAGCCCTTCACTACAGCGTCCATCATAGCCTGAGTTGCTTTGGGACGTCAAACCCCATGAAACCAAAATCAATCAAAACAGCTATCTCTCGGGTGCCCACCCAGATCTCAAGGATTTATAACCATGGCCATAAGCATGTGGCTGAGCTTAAATCTGTGTGTTAGAGAAAACCTATAGAGAAAGATACAGAATGCAAGAGCAGTGGGCGGTAAAAATTGTGAATATCATAACAAGGAGAGAATAGCACGCATTCATTTTTGTTTTTTAACATAACTGAATACCTCGAGTTTTAAAAAGGATATATTTTAGGCCGTATTCAGAAAATGTTCCCTGTTAAAGTAAATAATTTGAAGCGTTCTGAAAAGCTAAACTAAGGACGCCTGACACAACCTATTAAACGGCAACTTGTGTTCGATTTTCCGTATTCTTTTTGGTTTTGAACCCTTTTTGGAAAAAAAAATGCTGCGGGCAGTAAGCCCCTGTGCTGTAAAAAGCCTGAAATATGACCCGCATTCTTCTGCTGCCGTGTTTGGAAAGTACTTTTTGCTTGAGACGACACAATACCCAGGCACCTGAACTGGCGATGGAAAACCTAGATCACTTATCTCAAGCAGATTGGATGCGGATTTTCACTTTATTGAAGTGGAGGACTCAGTGCAACAGTTACTTAACTTCACCGTAATTTTTCTCCAACGTATATTATGTATTAGTCCATATCTTCGACTTGGGCACCCCGCTCGCGCCTGGTTGTACACTCAGGAATAAAAGTTGCATAATTGGCCGTAGTTTATTATCATCCCGTGCATACGGCCGACAGCAGGATTGATAACTTTACCTATACTTGCGAAATTATGCGGCGGCGCACAGAAGGAAGCTGGGCGGCACCGACCATTGGTTGCTTTTTCTTCAAATGGGACGACTTTTTGATATTGTGAACTGCGATGCTCTTGTCATTATTACTTAGCGTTACTTAACGCCATCAAAGCTGGGCGCGAATGCCGCGACAACCGTTTTTGATTATCTTTCTCCTAAGACCCTCTGCATGCCGAAAATATAGTGCTGCAATGCGTGCGAGATTCTTAGAAGCTAAAAATTCATTTGTCGACACTACGAGAAAGCAATTTGAAAACTGTATATAATAAATTGTAAATAAAATGAATAAACTTCATGATCAGCAGTAGGCTATCATGAAATATTGATCTTTCGTACGTCTTACTTACCATAACTCTGGGGTTGCAATTTTATTCATCAGGCTCGCGTGTTTCTCGTTATATCGCTCCTTCGTGCCCGGATCATTGTGCCGATATTGATATGAGCTAATATATACTACGTCACCTTAGCTCAAGAACGTGGCGCGTGAATGCTGCTTGCAATGCGTTCCAGCTGCTCAAAATCTACTTTTGGTTGCTCGCTGAGACATGTTGAAAATTTTTTATTTTGGATTCTCGAATTTAGACCGTCATCCTATACGCATGTTCAGGAATATATGGGAGTACCCCCTAGGCAAATGTCCTTTCATAAGTGGACGTGTGCTCAAAACAAAGAATGATGAAGCGAAGGCCAGCTTGAAGTGTCCAACATGTCGCATGTGCGCTTCTCGCAAAGGACAACGTAGCAGCGACCTTCCTGCAACGTCAAGCAACATGATGAGAATAATAAGCATCTGGCTGCTCTAACTAGCAATGTAGAAGACCTGTTCAACCTAACGGAAACAATTGATGGTGTTGAAAAGTTTAATTACATGTGTCCAACAAGTATAATGATGAGATAGAAACCTGTAATAAACACAAAGGGCAGGTCCTAGGGGCAGACGATCACAAAAAGGAAGATATGAGGTTAACTTAAGAACGATGTGACTTGCAGCAGTACAGTAGGCGCCAGAACATGGATATTCATAGCATTCTCTTCACCTAGAAAGAAAGCCTTCTTGAGAAACTCAACAATCTTTCGCAGGAACTTGAGCTGCCCCTCCTGAATTAGCGTGATGTAGGCGGTCTGCATTGCCTGCCAGCGCACATTAACAAAGTGCCTACCATTCTGATAATGCAATCTCGGCGATCTACAAACGCCGCTTGGCTTGCAAGGCATAAATATGTGAAAGATGATGATGAAGATATTTTCTTTTGTGATAACGTAAAGGCACTGTATAGACGGCTCTGATGGCTTTCCAAATCAAAAGGACGTGAGCAAAGTTACCGCTCTGCGTGGTCTTCTACTAGTAGAAAGATTTTTGTGACGAAAGAACCAGGCGCACGGGCAATAAGGATTGCCTCAGAACAAGACGTTGAGCAGATTATCTTAATAAGTTGGCTTATTTTGATTCGTTGTCGTTGTTATTTGAACCGTTAAGATGTATTACGCTAGCGATTCTCTTAATACCTTCCTAAAAAGAAACAGCTATTGTACATCTCTTTCTTTGTATCATTTAAACGCACAGAGCCTCAGAAATAACACAGAAGAAATTGAGGCTGAGCTGGAGCTCACAAAATGTCGCTTCGACATGATTTTGTTTACAGAAACCTGGTATACATCAAACAGTGGTGTTAGACATTTAACAGGCTATGACAATACCTCTGTATTTAGAGAACTCAAACGTTGTGGCCGAGCTTCTTTGTATATCAAAAAAGGAATAGAAAATGAAATTCTTCCAGAATACACTGTAGTTTCTGATTACTTTGAAACAGTCGGTGTCACACAATATAATGCAATTATACTCCTCATATACCAACCAGCTCGTCGATTAGTGGATGCTTTTCTTACTTTCATATAATCCTTCCTTCATTGTGTTAGCCTGATAAACCAACATGCGATAATATTCGGTGACATGAATATAGATCTGTTAAGAAATGCCGCTAGTCTGGAGGAAATCCTAGAGTTGATGCTATTATATGGGTGATAAAACGTTGCGCACAAGCTTACAAGGATCAGACAACGTTCAGGAACACCAATAGACCTGTCCTTCACTAATCAACCTCCGAATAGGATAACATCTAGACTAATTGTAACTGGTTATAGTGATCCACTTCCTGTTTTCACTTTTCTTTAGTCAGCGAAAAAAAAGCAATCAGACTAAATGAATTTGACCCGGGTTCGAACCCGACTGCGGCGGCTGCGTTTTTATGGAGGAAAAACGCTAAGGCGCCCGTGTGCTGTGCGATGTCAGTGCACGTTAAAGATCCCCAGGTGGTCGAAATTATTCCGGAGCCCTCCACTACGGCACCTCTCTCTTCCTTTCTACTTTCACTCTCTCATTTACCCTTCCCTTACGGCGCGGTTCAGGTGTCCAACGATATATGAGACAGATACTGCGCCATTTCCTTTCTCGACAAAAAACCAATTATTATTATTCGTATTATAAATGAATTTGACAAACGGCAATAACATTACACAGTTGCTTTGACTAATGACAGAAACAGTTTGGGATGTTGTATACAGTGAAGCAAACCCGTGTAAAGCATACGTAATTTTCCTACAGAAAGCACTTCGCCACTAAAAAAGTTCTTTTCCACGGGTGCCTGTAAAAAGGCACGAAAGGGCAAGAAAAGAACCGATTTTCCAAATTTTTTGACACGTCTAAACAAAACAAACTTGTTCGCTAATTTTCTAAAAAGAAGAGGCCCGGCTTATTTAACAGATTTTAAAATATTCCGCAAAAAATAAATACGCATCTCAAAATGCAAAATCAGCTTGTTATAACATTCAATTTTCGGAAGTAATGCATAGTCATAGTTTTCTGTCGGTAACAGCTAACAGCATCATAAAAAGCGCAAAATCAAGCTTTCCGACGGATTATTACATCAATTTGAAACTTATTTCATGTGCGCCCCCCTGCAAATCAGTTCAATGAATATTTTATTAACGCCGGCTCTCCAAAGCGCGCCCAAACAACGCAAGCGTCAACGCCTGTCGATTCGTCCATTCTTGCTACTTGTAGTAACTCATTACGTTTAGTTCCGACAACGGAGGGAGAAGGTGCAATTGTTATAAAAGCAATTAATGCTATGGACTCATCAGAAAATTAGAAGTTCGCGTCCTATTAAGGCTGTGCTGTCATTTGTATCAGGTCCGCTTGTACATATTTACAATCTCAAACTATTTTCCTATTTTCTTCAGTTAAGGTGTCTTTCACTGCTATAATCAACTCGCTGCCGCCATTTATTGAATTATGCTAGTAACGAGCAAGTCAGAGCACCGTGAAAGGATGCCGTGGTGGCCCCACTTCGTTCACGTAAGCAGTAATGCAGGTATCAACTTCATGCGACAAAAGTCAGAGCTTCAATGTCCATCTTAAAAGTGTATGGTGTTGTACGTTTTTACTGTTCTCATAAATATAAAGTTTATGTGGTACCTTTGTCCACTAACCTTAACTCTCACTATTTATTGCTTCATTAAATGGCCGATCGGTTGCGCATTTCCTCTTACTATATGGTTTTCTTAGTAGTTTTAATGATAATGTTTTTTTGACGGTAGTATCGTCTCTCCGGCGTCAATCTTAGTTCTGTTCAACGCACCTCCGTATTTTTTGTTTGTGGTTATATAAATTAACTCTTACGGTAAAGAAGAAAAACGCAAGCCCAGCAAGCCGAAAATAAACTTCGAATGTGCGAGGATTCATAGGAAGAACTCCCCACACATCACGCGGTGGAACCCCGCTGTGCACTCAAGCAAACAAGACATCTTGATTTAGCCTTTTTGTTCTGCGTTTATGGTTACAGATAGCCGGAGCGCCTACTCCGGCGTGACATTTCAAATACGTTTAAGACGCACATCAAGAAGAAGGCGACAACTTTTTGGTGGCATTTTTTTTCTTAAATTTAAAAAGTAACAATGCCGTGAACTATTCGACGTCGAAAATCGATGCGTTAAGCACGTTAACACTTCAATAACTTAAATATCAATGAAAAATAATTGAAAATGTACCGTGTTATCCAGCAGTTTTTTTCCTACAGCTTTCAATTTACTTCATGACAAGGGTATTCCGTGGTGACCCCTACAGCAACCAAAATATTTTTTGAAGGCATATGCTTGGACAACGTGTAGCTTCTTGAAACAAAGGGAAAGCAAGATCACGTACATCTGATGCACTATGAGTTATTTAGACGCAGTGCTGATTGTTTGCCACGTAATTTATTCAGTTTGGTTATTACAAAATAGGAAGATGCTGAGGTAATATTTATCATTTTGCGCCATGTTCTCTATGTTCAAACAACAACTATCTCGAATTTGCACTCTGGAATCGTTATCAGATGACTACACGTATATCTCGCGTCATCCTTGCGTTTAGACGCTGGAGCGACTCATGGCCCAGAAGAAAATTGAATGCCCTGCCATAGCAGTTAGTTCCATTAGACAGAGCTCTCGCGAAATTAGAGCCAGCTATACTTACAAGCCATGGTATCAGCAGTACCTAGCTTAGAATCTTCGGCTTCAGTTCAATTTTTGCTAATCATTTTAAGTCCGCAGTGTTGTGCGTTCTGCTCAGCGGAAAATGGAATGCACATTTTGATGCACGATTTGTAAATATAGGGTAGTTTTGCGTGAGTTTTTTTTGATGAACTGCCTTCTTATGAAACCATAAACGATTTCCTGAATATTCTTTTAATTATCTTCCTCACGGGAAATTTATTTACTCGAAACGCTCTCTCACAAACGATTTGACACTTATGAAATATGTTAACAGCGCCTTTTTTCTCTTCTGGGTTATCAAATTTTCATCTTATACACTGAATCGTCAGTGCGGCTCTGTGTCTATTCATATTCATCGCGGGTGTGTTAACCAGAAATTGGGATTGAATAGTTCCGAATCCCAATTTATCTAGTTCATACAAATCGCTGCTAAAATTCAAAGCGATAACCATTAAATAGAGTTGTTAACCAATCAATGTCGGAATATAAACAACCTGGCATAAACTTTTTATGTCCATGTAGGTAAACTTTTTTTGTTGACGGCATGGTCCTTTTTCCTCAGGATTAAACATCGTTATTACTGCAGTCTTAATCTCCGAAAAAGCGGCTTTCGTATCTGGTTCAACCCAATTTCTACCAACAAATGCGCCTTCTAGATAAAGTTTTTTGGTTTCACACCACTTAGCACACGGCATGGAAATAAATTATTTGATGCGCATAATTTGTTTGTGCTACTTTCTGGTGATGTCTGATTTCAAACGTATTTTTATTCATCTTATTTACAGCGCGACCTATTTTCACAAGAAGATCGAAAAGTGCCAAGCTAACCAAACTAACAATGATTGCATACAACGAGTTCATTATCGATGTCAATAGTTCATTAATAAACACCGCTAATCTACAACGACGAAGATATAACTCCCTGTGTTTTACTTGCGCAAAATATATTCAATACAATCCTTAGACGCTTGCTGCAAAAATCATTACTCAATTCTTGAATACCTAGGCCTTTCTGTTTGCCTCGAGGTATCACAGAAATCCCAATCATCCACATTCTGAAAGCTTACAATGCCTGCTGAGAATATCTTACTGCAGTCAAAACCTCGCTGTGTGCCTTTTTTGAAATCTTGGACCTACTGTTTAAGCTACGGCTGAAGATTTATTGAGACGACGGCCTAGAACCCCACCTCAGTCTCCTCATGTCGGATTACTGCAAAATAGATTCAAGGTGTTTATTTAGAGACAATCGCCGTTTTAGTATTAGAGGCTAGTGATATATTGGTCCGCTTTATCTTTCACTATATTACACTTTGTACTATAATCGCTCTGTTTTTATTTTGTGCTTGGTTTATACCTGATATATACATTCTTCCCTATTGTTGAATTGCAGTTCAAATGTCATGTTTATTATTTACTTTGATGTACTATTTAATGGCCTACATTGCTTCAAGCGATCTAGTTAAATCTACTTTGTATACTCTTGGCCGCTGCTCCTCCAAATATTTAGTTTCACTGCATGCTAACAGGAATATTACTGCACTAAAATGTTTATAACTTCCAGTGTGTATACACATGTCTATATTTTCACATATACTGTACGTGATCGAGACATTTACTTTTTCTTTGTGTAATTTGACTCTAGTGCTATTCATTCTCCAGCACCAGCATTGTTGGGTTGTTCTTGGCCGCTCTTAGAAACACTGATTTATTAATTGAGAAGCAGAATTTAATATAACCACTTTTTTCTTCAGTACCTGTATATCAGCACCTATTAATGTTGGACTCACGTCTCGTCACACAAAATGGCTGCATGAATTCGTTATACCGAAAACATGAGTCAGTTGGAAGCGAGTTTGACCTGCTAATAATACAGCACCGGAAAACATCAATTTTGGAGTATTACAATTTTGGACGCATCTGAAAAAGTTATTTCTTTGAATGCTATCCGACGCGGAAGAGAACGTTTAGCTTCACAACTTTCACTGCACTGGGATACGCTGCATGCGTTTAAGGTATTTTCACGTCTTAATTTTTTACTCCTTACGTTCTGCCGCCGCGGTGGCTCAGCGGCGCCCGGCTGCTGACCCGAAAGACGCGGCTACTGATCCGAAATTAAAGAGGCCCGTGTACTATGCGATGTCAGTGCACGTTGAAGAACCCCAGGTAGTCCAAATTCTCGGAGCCCTTCACTACGGCGTCGCTCCATAGCCTGAGTCGCTCTGGGACGTTATACCCCCATCAACCATCAACCATCTTCGCAATTTCGTTTCTAGTCTCTCTTTTGGATATCGTTTACTTTTATTATATAATGGTCGAAAATTTGTAAATGTGCGCTGGCAGACATTGCAGACCACCTACATCACGCAGTTCAGGAGGGGAGGCTCAAGTTCCTGTGAAAGATTGTTGAGTTTCTCAAGAAGGCTTTCTTTCTAGGTGAAGAGAATGCCATGAATATTCTTGTTCTGGCGGCTACTGTACTCCTGCAAGTCACTTAGTTCTTGAGTTAACCTCATCCCTTCCATTTTTGTGATTGTCTGGCCCTAGAACCTGCCTTTCGTGTTTATTACAGGTTTCTATCACATCATCATACTTGTTTTACACATGTTGAATAAACTTTTCAACGCTATCAATTGTTTCTTTTAGGCTGAACATGTCTCATACATTGCTAGTAAGAGCAGCCAGATGCTTATTATTCTCATCATGTTGCTTGACGTTGCAGGAAGGTCGCTGCTACGTTGTCCTTTGCGAGAAGCGCACATGCGACATGTTGGACACTTCAAGCTGGCCTTCGCTTCATCATTCTTTGTTTTGAGCACACGTCCACTTATGAAAGGACATTTGCCTAGGGGGTACTCCCATATATTCCTGAACAACGTATAGGATGACGGTCTAAATTCGAGAATCCAAAATAGAAAATTTTCAACATGTCTCAGCGGGCAACCAAAAGTAGATTTTGAGCAGCTGGAACGCATTGCAAGCAACATTCACGCGCCACGTTCTTGAGCTAAGGTGACGTAGTATATATTAGCTCATATCAATATCGGCACAATGATCCGGGCACGAAGGAGCGATATAACGAGAAACACGCGAGCCTGATGAATAAAATTGCACACCCCAATGTTGTGGCTAATTTAGGCGTACTAAAGATTGATATTTCATGAGGGCCATGTTCTTTTTATTTTCAATTTATTATATACAATTTTCCAAATGTTTTCTCATAGTGTCGACAAATGAATTTGTAGCTTCTAAGAAGCTCTCTCACGCATTGCAGCACAATATGTTCGGCACGCAGAGGGTTTTGGAGGAAGATAATCAAAAACGGTGGTCGCGGCATTCGTTCCCAGCTTTGATGGCGTTAAGTAACGCTAAGTAATAATGGCAAGAGCATCGCAGTCCACAATGTCAAATAGTCGTCCCAGTTGAAGAAAAAGCAACCAATGGTCGGTGCCACCCAGCTTCCTTCTGTGCGCCGCCGCATAATTTCGCAAGTATAGGTAAAGTTATCAATCCTGCGGTCGGCCGTATGCACGGGATGATAATAAACTACGGCCGATTATGCAACTTTTATTCCTGAGTGTACAACCAGGCGCGAGCGGGGTGCCCAAGTCGAAGATATGGACTAATACATATTATACGTTGGAGAAAAATTACGGTGGAGTTAAGTAACAGTTGCGCAGAGTCCTCCACTTCACTAAAGTGAAATTCGGCATCCAATCTGCTTGGCATAAATCATCTAGGTTTTCAATCTCCAGTTCAGGTGCCTGTGTATTGTGTCGTCTGAAGCAAAAAGTACTTTCCAAACACGGCAGCAGAAGAATGCGGGTCATATTTCAGGCTTTTTATAGCGCAGGGGCTTACTGCCCACCTCATTTTTTTTTCCAAAAACGGTTCAATACCAAAAAGAATACGGAAAATCGAACACAAGTTGCCGTTCAATAGGTTGTGTCCGGCGTCTTTAGTTTAGCTTCTCAGAACGCTCCAAATTATTTACTTTAAGTGGGAACATTTTCTGAACACAGCCTAAAATATATCCTTTTTAAAACTCGACGTATTCAGTTATGTTACAAAACACAAATCAATGCGTGCTATTCGCTCCTAGTTATGATATTCAGAATATTTACCGCCCACTGCTCTTGCATTCTGTATCTTTCTCTATTGGTTTTCTCTAACGCACAGATTTAAGCTCAGCCACATGCTCATGGCCATGGTTAATATTCCTTGAGATCTGGGTGCGCACACGAGAGATAGCTGTTTTGATTGATTTTGCTTTTATGGGGTTTGACGTCCCAAAGCAACTCAGGCTATGATGGACGCTGTAGTGAAGGACTCCGGAAATTTCGAACACCTGGGGTTCCTTAACGTGCACTGACATCGCACAGTACACGGGCCTCTAGAATTTCGCCTCCATAGAAATTCGACCGCAGCAGAGCTGTTTTGAATAATTTTATTTTCTTGGAAGAATGTACCTTGAATGGGGAAGCTAATGTTCGAAAATAATTCTTTTTACTATTTATTATGGCTTTACCCAGGAACGTACGCGCCTGTGTTTTAGTGTTCCTGCCACTTGCGCCTCTCCTGTGCATTACGGGCTGGATTACGCATATTCGAGCAGCCGTAGCTGTTTTGTAAATTCCATGCATTTTGTGTTTGTTTTCCAGTAAAATCTCTCCTTGATTATAATCATTATATCCCTTTTATTTTCGAAGAGCGTATCACCTTCCTCCAAAAGTCCATACGTGCACGCGGAAGTTCCTAGTTGCTTTTATGCTGGTATGTAGTGCCTTCCATTACAAATGGTGCGGTTATTTGAGATTGGTGTGCACAGACAGTCCAAGCTTTGCAATGTTTTGTACTTCGTAGACAAAACAGGCGCACGAATCTTTTGAGATATCTAAAACTGGCATAGCGAAAAACGCCTCCTCTGTACTGTCGCAGGGAGAAACGCTGCTCGGTCAGCCATGAATACAGAGCGATTTGAAAAACTGAAACGACAGCACAGAAGAATTAGGGATCATGAATCGCGTGCAGTCTCAATGACTGGTTAAATGCATGTATCCTACTTTCTGCTGTCTGGGAGTTGGGCAGAGGCGAAGGTTGGGACGAAGTGTATTGTTTGTGTTTCCTTATCGTCTTTCCGCATCTTGATGCGTCTGATGCCAATCACGTAGGTGTCTTTCAGGACCTCCGGCGTCGGTTCTTCCGATAGACTCGGGAAATTCGGTTCTGGGATTGCACCTTTTACTGTATAAAAAATCCGTGGGCACTGATGGAGACATGGATCTCTCCGAAGGTCACTATGTTTTGGAGTTTAGAGCATTGAGTACCGCCTAGGATTTCAACAAGAAGGTCGCCGTTTGCTAGATTTTTAACGTCGTAGCCAAGGCCTAGAGCGTTGTTAAGACATCTAGAAAAAACGAATGGCGAAATTATTCGGGCTGTTACTTCTTTTGTTTCTCTATTTAACTCATGACACCCTGGAAAAATTTCGTTTGTTCTTTGAAAGAATTTCGTGGTTACATCGGTCCACACGTTTTCATGAGGACAATCATTTGACGCATGGGAAGCCATGATGATTTTTTCTTTTTCGGCCACAGTACCAGCCGCCCACCATGGAGCCCAACGAGGGTATGAGATAGGAACTGGTACGCAAGTCCTGCCCAGGCCAGTTCTACACCCCAAACATAACCGAATATGACGCAACGAAGGCTGGTTGGTCATATCAGGTCAACCCTTGCCGCCAGGAAAAAAAAAAGAAAAAGTCAGTCAGACAGGAGAGGCAGGACAGTTGTGAGAAAGAAGATAGGAAAGTCAAAGACAAAGGGGCGGATAGGAAAAGGCGACTGCCGATTTCCGCCGGTCGGGTCAGGCTGGAGGGGCCGTCTACAGGAACCTGGGGCCAAAGTGGCCTGTTGCCTCCGCCGAGGGGCTTAAAAGTCCGAACGCTCGGCATCGGCTCAACCACCAGGAACCCCTTATCCCCAGACACGGCGATGCTACCCACAGCTAAGCGCGGGTGCTCTAGTCCGTGGTGACGCAATCCTCCCCATCATCCCCATGCGAGGATGTCCCTGCGTATGATCAGGAACCTGTGGGGTTGCAACTCACCAACATCTGCATGTTGCAGAAACTAAATTTTTCGGCGAACACCGGCGAAGAGTATAAAAAGTAGAAAAAGTAGAATAGATCCCCTAAAGAAAGGTAGAGCATTAAATAAAGCAAGAAAGTAAATAAAAAACACAGCATCAAAACTGCAACTCAACAATGGGAAGAATGTACATATGCGATATAAACCGAGCATAAAATACAGAGCATATACTAGTACAATGTGGCAAATAGTAAAAGATATAGCGGAAGAATATATCGCAAGCTAGTAATACTGAAACCACAATTTTCTCTAAATAACCACCTTGAAGTTATTTTGAAGTGTTCGGGCATGAGGAGACTGAGTACGGGGTTCTAGGACATCGTCTCAATCAATGTGAAACCACAGCTTAAACAATAGGTTCCAAGAATTCGCGAAAGGCACATAGCGAGATTTTGAATATATTAAGTAGTTCTGAGTACACTCTGTACACTTTAAGAATGCGGATGATTAGATTTTCGGTGGTAGTTGCAGTCAAATAGAAAGGGTAGATATTCAAGTCGTGGTGTTTGCTTCTCCCGCCTAGACCCTAAGCATTCTATTGAATATATGTTGGGAAAGTGTGACAGAGCGAGTTCGATGCTCATCCTTGTAGATCAGCGATGCTTATTTATAAACAATTGAACTCGCTAATGAACTTGTTGTATGCAATCTTTCATAGATTGCTTTAGCTTCGCACGTTTTGGTGTTCTTATGACAATTGATCGGGTGGTAAATAAAATGAGTAAAATACGTTTCAAACCGGACCTCACCAGAGAACGGCGCACACGAATTATGCACATCAAAGCCTTCATTTCCGTTCAGTGCGCTAATTATCGTAAAAAACACGTTTTATCTATAAGGCATATTTATTGGTGAAAACCGAATTTAGCATGATATGTATGTAGCACGCTTTTCCGGAGCTGGAGACTGCAGTAAAACATTGTTTAATCCTAAAGAAAAACAGCCGCGTTGTAAACGAGCCTAGTTCACCTGTGTGAATATGAAGAGTGAACACGAGGTTATTTATATTCCGACAACTCTTGGTCAACAGCGCTAGTTAATGCTTACCGGGTTTGAATTTTAGCAGATATTCGCATGAATTAGACAAATTAGGATTTCTAACTGTCCAACCACACTTTCTTGTTAGCACTCTTGCGGTGAATAGACACCAAGTCGAAATGCTAATTCTATGCATAAGATGAAAATTTTATGACCCAAAAGACAAAAAAGGAGCAGTTAAAACATTTGATATGTCTCAAGTCGTTTGTGGAATAGCGTCGCGGGTGAATAATTCTCCCGTGATGAAGAGAAATAAAAGAAACTTATGGAAATTATATATGGTTGCATAAGAAGGTAGTTCATTAAAAAAACTCATGCAAAACTACCCTAAAATTTAAGTCGTGGTCAAAACGTGCATTTTAGTTCCAGCCAAAGATTCTGAGCTAGATTCTCGTTATATCCTGGCTTGTAAGTATAGCTGGTTGCAATTTCGGGCAAGCATTGTCTATTGGAACTGGCAGATTTGGGATGCATTCCAATTTTTCTCTGGGCCAGGAGTCACTCCGGCGTGTAAATGCAAGAATGACGCGAGATATCCGTGTAATTATCTGATATCAAGACCAGAGTGCAAATTCGAGATAGTTGTTAGTTGAACATAAACAACATGGTGCAAAATGGTAAATGTCACCTGAGCCTTTCCCTATCTTATCATAACCAAACTCAAAATATTGCCTGGCAAACAATCTGCACTGCGTCTAAGAAATTCGTAGTGCACCAGAGGGACGTGGTTCTTGTTTTTCCATTGTTTCAAGAATTTCACGATGTTCAAGCATATGCCTTCAAAGAATATTTTGGTTGCTTTAGGGTTTACCACGGAATCCCATTATCATGAAGTGAATTGAAGGCTGTAGGAAAAAACTTTTCGA
Organism: Amblyomma americanum; assembly: GCF_052857255.1. Lineage (NCBI taxonomy): Eukaryota > Metazoa > Arthropoda > Arachnida > Ixodida > Ixodidae > Amblyomma > Amblyomma americanum. The sequence goes on from NC_135507.1 coordinate 45,657,231, forward strand.
TAACATGGTACATTCTCATTTATTTTTCGTTGATACATTTGTTGTAGAAGAGTGAACGCACTTAACGCATTGACTTTTTACATTGAATTGTTCACGGCATTGTTACTTACTAAATTTAAGAACAAAAATTTTACCAAAAAGTTCTCGCATTCATCTGGATGTGCGTCTTAAATATATTTGGAATGTCACGCCTGTGTAGACGCTATAGCTATCTGCAAGCCCACACGGAGAACACAATAGCAAAATAATCAAGATGGCTTGTTTGCTTGAGTGCATAGCGGGGTTCCACAGCGTGATCTATGCTGCTGTTATATGAAGCGTCGCACTTTCGAACTTTATTTTCAGCTAGATGGGCTAACAACGGCTGATATTTCATTTCCACGTTTGCGTTTATCTTCTTTACCGTAAGAGTTAATTTTTGTGAAAAGAAAATAAAAATGCTGAAGTGCGCTGAGCAGAACAAAGAATGATGCAGGAGAGGCAACACGGCAAGCTATAACTTCCTGGACCCAAGAAAACCAAACGGTAAGAGGAAATGCGCAACCAATCGGCCATTTAATTGAAGGAATAAATACTGAGAGTTAAGGTTAGTGGACAAAGGTACTGCATAAACTTTATATTTATTAGAACAGTAAAAACGTACAGTATCACACACTTTTAAGATGAACATTGAAGCTCTGAGTTTTGTCGCATGAGGTTGATATCTGCATTACTGCTAATGTAAACGAAGTGGGGTCACCACGGCATCCTTTTACGGTGCTCTGACTTGGTCCTTACTAGCATAATTCAATAAATGGCGGCAGCGAGTTGATTATAGCAGTGAAAGACACCTTAACTGGAGAAAAGAAAATAGTTTGAGATTATAAATATGTACAAGCGTACCTGATACAAATGAAAGCACGGGCTTAATAGGACGTGAATTTATAATTTCCTGGCGAGTCCATAGCATTAATTGCTTTTATAACAATTGCACCTTCTCCCTCCGTTGTCGGAACTAAAAGTAATGAGTTACTACAAGTAGCAAGAATGGATGAATCGACAGGAGTTGACGCTTGCGTTGTTTGTTGGAAGGGCTGAGAGCCGGCGTGAAGAAAATCTGTTGCAGAAGAATGGTGAGTTGGACGAGTTGGATAAAGTTCATTTTGGCGGCAAAAATTCAGCGCGGACGGAAGAAGGACGCAGAAAGGAGACAAAACAAGCGCTGTCTTGCAACAAACATTTATTGGGAAGGGACGCACAAATTTATACATATACAGAAATACGACATAGGTGTGATAGGTACGAAGTACACGGATAGCGACGAGGGCACTATCACCTCCAACGTTCAAAAACCCGAATGCACTGCGTCACAGATCATACAAAAAAAAGATAGTACATCAAGAGGCATCTAAAAAAACTATAACGTCGCTATCTGTGTACTTCGTACCTATCGCACCTATGTCGTTTTTCTGTATGTGTATATATTTTTGCGTTCTTTCTTAATAAATCTTAGTTGCGAGGCAGCGCTTGTTTTGTCCCCTTTCTGTGTCCTTCGTCCGGTCGCGCTGAATTTTTACCGCCAAAGTGAAGAAAATATTCGTTGAACTGATTTGCTAAGGTCACACTTGAAATAACTCACATTGATGTAACAGTCTGTCTTAAAGCGTGTTATATGAGGTGTACAATTGCATTATGATGTGTGACACCAACTGTTTCAATGTATTCAGAACCTACAGTGTATTTGGAAGAATTTCGTATTTTTTAGGTTTTATTGATATGCAAGGACGCTCCGCCACCACATTTGTTTACTCTAAATACACAGGTATTGTCATAGCCTGTTAAATGTGTAACATCGTTGTCGGATGCGTACCAGGTTTTTGTAAATAAAATTATGTCGAAGCGACATTTTGTGAGCTCCAGCTTAGCCTCAATTTCATCTATCTTATTGCTGAGGCTCTGTGCGTAGAAATGATACAAAGAAAGAGACATACAATAGCTGTTCTTTTTAGGAAGGTGTAAAGAAAATCGCTACGATCATACATCTTATAGGTTAAAGAAACAACAACAAAACAATATGAGTCAACTTATTAAGGCAATCTGCTCAAGGTCTTGTTTTGAGACAACCCTTATTGCCCGTGCGCCATGTTATTTCCTCACAAAGATATTTCCATTAGAAGACCACGTAAAGCGGTAGCTTTGCTCACGTGCTTTTTAGTTTGCAAGCCATAATGGCCATCTATTCAGTGCCATTAGGTTATCAAAAAAGGAAATATCTTCATCATTTTTCTTCACATATTTATGCTTTGCAAGCCAAGAGGCTTTTGTAGATCACCGAGAAAGCATTATGAGAATGATCGGCACTTTGTTAATGTGCGCTAGCAGGCGATTGAGACCGTCTACATCACGGTAATTCAGGAGGGGCAGCTCAAGTTCCTGCGAAAGATGGCTGAGTTTTTCAAGGAGGTTTTCTTTCTCGGTGAAGGATATGCCATGAATCTCCATGTTCTCGCGCCTGC